>NW_027210628.1:3795000-4509514 GCF_029030835.1 Brachyistius frenatus
ATGGTCACAAATAGCGATTTTACCCATTTAAAATTAAATCTATATAACACCATGAAGTGTGCAAAAAGTGAGTACTTTACGAACTCTCTGTATTCATGATATTGGTTTAAAATAAACCACACAACTGAATCTATGTCGTATTTAAAATGAACTTTGTCTTGATGTTATTTTTCTCAACATTTGTTTAAGTTTGTCTTTTCCAGGACCGCCTTCCTCTCACACAGTTGCAGCCTGTTGGGATCTCAAGGACGTTTCTTTGTGAATCCCACAAGAGCAAAACAACTTGTTTTTTTTGTACCATTTATGGAAACAAATCGATTATTCAAATGCTACAAAACAATTATACAGACATTCTTTGATTACTAGGTATCACATGTTTTCAAAGTTAAGTTTGTTCAATTTATCTGATTAATTATCTTCCTGTAATGTGTACTGTATGCACAATTATAATTGTAATGTGTACTGTATGCACAAAATTTTCTATTTCTCCAAACGTTTGCTCGAAATTCACAGAAATATTTGGAGATACAGCTGACATCATCCAATATGTGAATGTTTTCAGAAATTTAATACCAACATTTTGACTTTTAGAAGGGTTTTAAGTGTGGACAAATAAACTACACCAGATTTGAAGTTTCCCCCAAACTTCTTCCTTCCATCATCTTTGGGCAATGTAGAATCAAAGACCCCAAACCAGTTGGAGTTCAACGCAAACCCCAGGCAGGACACGAACTTTTAACCGTCCCGCTGAGAGGCGACAGAGTTATCCACTGCACCGCCACTCTGCTTAGACTGCAGACATTGTCCCATAAACTTATATTACAATTTTAATCTCGAGCCATCTCACATTCCACACTTCTACAAAAATTACAATAAATCACCGCTATGGGCTACAGAGCTGAATTTCTTTCAGGACAAACTCTGCATTGTGACAAAACTTTGACTCACTGCAACCTATAAATCCACAAATATTCATTCAAATGCTATCAAAATTGATGCAGATGTTCTTTGGAGACAAGATATCCCATGTTTTCAAAGGGGCTTTGTTTAGTAAAACGGTGAGTCCGCAGTGATAGTCAATATCTCCCTGTTATTTGTACTGTAAGCAAAACATTTTATATTATATAATTGTACTTTATTATGTATATTAATCTTCACCTAGTTAAGCCTCAGGCAGGGATCAATCCCTTAACCATTTGCCTATATGGTAACAGTGCTAACCACTGCACCACCATGCTGGCAACTTCACCACAAAACACCACGTGATTTTTGTCGCACATAAAATATCTTTGCCTCAAGGTACGAGATGGTTGTGATAATGAATGACTCCCCGGTGGTGCAGTCTGTAAGTCACCGTCTCTGTAGACTTGTGGTTTACTGTGATGTGCTTCTTGTCTTCTACTGCTTGCCGCTACATTACGACTGTTATCTTAGTAAAAGATCTGAATGCTTCTTCCAGCGGTGTGATTTTCACTGACAAACTCTGATTCACTCAAGTAAATCACAGTCTTGAACTGCCATCTAGTGGTGAACCTGCAATACAGTTGGTAATGAATACATTATAAGACAGATGCCAATCAGTGAGGAGGTAGAAACATGACTTCATACCAATCACTTCTCATATTTAGTCATCCACAATTAAACACAAACAAATGAAACACAATAACTTCTTATTAAAAACTTACTTTAGTGTTCTAATTAATCTGTCCCATCTTATTTGAACACCTTTTTTTTTTTTTTTTCATTGTGCAGTTTTCATGTCTGTCTGCTTTTTCTCAATGACAGTTTCACCTCCTGTCCGTGTCCGTGTGTGACAGACGTAACAGATGAGAGGCAGAAACAGACACATCCAGAGACATGACGTAGGTTCAGTCAGTACAAATGAAGCTGTACAGACCAAAGTCAGCAGAAAGTATCCATATATTGCAGTTCTCACATCTTTTCTTCCTTCCTCTTCTCTCCCTCTCGTTAATGTCCCTCTCCTCCATCACTGTTCAGGGTGGGGGTGTTTGGTGCAGAGGCCAGTCGGATACTAAGATTGGCGCCAGGTTTGATCGTGGGTTTCCGTGAGAGTATCAAATCTAAGTGTAACAAGCCCCAGCGGAGCAGTAACCTCCCTAAACTCACACCTGCATCCATGCAATTCGACCCTGCCAGCGCTGCTCTGTAATGTAAATGGATGGCTGTTATTCCCATTAATCACTGCATCCAGATGTGTTTTTATATGGGAGCAGTCCGGCATCCAGGATAGGGCTCATTTTGGACGACAAGGAGCAGGTTGAGTTCACCACAGTGTACCTCTTGACAAAGCAGGCCATGTAATTACAGCACACATTGACATCTTTAGATTTATCCTCCATCCTGAAGAAAGAGAAAAGGTCACGGCAGCCTCGGAGGCTATAATGATGTGTTAAAAGCTGCTCTGTGGAAAATCATGTAGCAGACCAGTTCACTCTGGGTTCTGGTTTTTGTGTTGCTGCTCTTTTAAAATCATGAAAGTCCAGGCACAGACAGAACAGCTGCTTTCATTAGAAAAATGTGTGTTTGAATAGATTTGGCTGTTTTCTCCATTTAAACTGAACATTGATACATCTCTATCTTCCCCCAATGACTGCCGATGTCAGGAAACTACAAGCTCATCAACGCAGGCGTCAACATTTGTCAGAAACTATTTTACACAGTTTTAATGAAAATCATTTGACTTCCAAATATTCCTGTTTGCTTGTGAGAGTCCAGATGTGCAAAAGGATGACAGAGCAGGAAGAGGAAGCAGTCTGGACAAATGTGTGCACTGGGAAAAGGACATATCAAGTTTGAAGTAATTTATCTTTATTTGATATGCTAGTTGTCATAGAGAGAGGAAGGAAGTGTTTATCCGTGGTATCTCTGGCAGTGTATTCTGGTCACTTGATGTCTGCTCTCACAGGGACTCAGATCCACAGTCACGCCTTGTTTTGCTCCTCAGCATCCATGAGGCTGAAGCCTGCAGCAGCAGTAAGCCAGGCGCGATGACCTCACCCGCTGCTCGGTGCCAAGGAGATCGCCTTTGGGTGTTGCATCGCGGCAGGAACAGTGAGGGAGGGGGTTTGGTTGTGCATGTGCACTTATTCACACACAACATTACACTGAGGCATGAAGCCACGGCTATCAGTGCTCTGTCTTCTTCTCCATCTCTGTTTTGTCCCTCTTGTCATAAATTGCGGAGTCCTCCTGTGCAGAGCCAGCATCCTGCTTCGTTCCAGATGTGTTTCACTTCCTCTCCGGGCCACAGATAGCTCTCCCTCTCATGGAAATACAGAGGTCGACCTGCAGTTGCTCATTGACTCCCCTGCTGAAGGGTGACTCCATCACATAGGAAAGATCGTCTGCTTCATATTTAGTAATCGCTGCTTTGATTTCCTTCATTCCTTCTCCCCTCTCTCTATTTTAATATTGCTTTTGATTTACACACTGCAGTGTGCATGGTTACCCATAACCATGTCATCATGTGCTGTGATATATAGCCCCATTAACGTTCCCTTCTTCTGGGCTGCCTGCGAGGCTCAGGGTGGGTACTCATCAAGCTCCAGAAACTCAACTCCTGCCAGAACAGAGCACATTAAGAAGAGCCAGAGGAAACATCACATGGTCCAGCAGCATTGAGTCAGGCCACAAAACTGGAAACTTCAGCTGGATTTGAAACTCTCTGTCTGTTGAAGGAGCTCCGCCTACTACTGTCTCACCAATGTGGGTCATGTAGGCAGATTTCACCTGCTGAAATCTTTCTAGTCTGGTCACAAAGGAACCAGCAGATATAGAGGCTCGCAGTGTATTCTGTCAAATGAAGTGTGAGGCCCGTGACAGCAGGCATGATGCTTTCAATCTCTGCTGTGTAACAGACAGGGCAAAACAGTTAGCGATCTTCTTTCTCATCTCCATCTGCCCACAGTCTGCGGTCGCCCTGACCACACTTGACCACAGCACACCTGAGTAAACAACAACCCCCCCGCTACCCTGAGCTGAGACAGTCCACAGGCTTCCCTCGCAGATCTGACAAGACGCTCATTGTGTGGCAATATGATGAGGAGGCATGGAGGAAGTTTCCATGACATGTCTTTCCAATATATATTCTCCAAGTCTCCCAGTACTGCTGAAGGAAGGGTTAACAAAGGATATTTTGTAATCCTTTGTGAGGACACACTTGAATCTGGATGTCTGCCTCTGGAGAAACTACACATATGCGAGCGTGAGAACACATACAGCATTTTGTCCTAATTTCTGTGGGTGAAACCATAAGATGATATTATGCAAGTTTTGAAATTCTTAGCATTCGTAAAATTCAGTTCTTGAGACGAACAGCAAACAGCATCCTCTGATGTGGGATGTTAATCAGGAAGGAAAACATGTAATCTTTAATCAGAATCAGCACAGACAAATACCGTGGTCACGCCGGAAACAGCTGAGTGGAATCACCAGTGCATGAATATGATTTACATCTAATCAAAACAACAAATGCTCTTTTTAATCCTCATCAGAAACTCTGGCTATGAGTACATTTAAATAGAACACAACTATGGTGCAGCTGTCAGTGAGTGATTCTTGTCTTAATCTTTGAGAGGCCTCAGAGTTTATAGAGGCCTGCTCAGTTTCTGCTCAGCAGAGCAAACACCTGATTTCAGATGTGACTCGAAGAGCGCCGACAGTATAATTGGTGAAGCTGGTGAGGCAGTCTGGTGCAGGCGAGGCCGGCAGATACGGAGATCTAATTAGATGACAGAAACGCTCAAACAGTCAAGGCTGGGATGTTGCTGCTGGGATTCCCCTGAGAAACTCATTCAAATGTAAAAATAATGTTGGACACACACACATGGATGATGCACAATGCTACTGTTCGACTATACTATTTACATTTTTTTTTAAACTTGTATCAGGATAAAGTTATTGTTTATTAAAAAAGATTTAATGCACAGGATATTTAAAATCCTGCACATAAATGCAGGCTATTTGAAAGATCACAGAAGTACAAATAACCAATAACCAATGCTTTTCATTCTGTTTTTTCAAGTGTCTGACAGAAATTAAATCGTAATAAATGTTTAAGGTTTCATATGAAGTGGCGTCTGGTGTGACGGGTCAGTGTTTGACAGAGATTCAAGTTGCACTGCAACCACCGAAGTGTTTCGACCTCTTGTGCTCACTCTTATGATGGAGTAGCAGCGCCCTCTATTGTTAAAACTGGGAAGTAGTACAACTGGAGTCAGGAAATCTAAACATGGATGGAACTTCTATATATAATTATATATAATTTATAATTGATGTAATTACATTATCATTCAATTTCAATGGATGAAAACAAGGATATGTCTTTATGGTACAAACTGACACTCACTATTGTTATAGTAAATGTAAGGCTAGAGAAGAAATCAATATTGAAAATGAAATTAACAATAAAATATATATATAAAATATACAACAAAAAACATCAAACATCTTGGATTTGCAGGAAACCACAGGCATTTAATCTTAAAAAAAATCAATCATAACAGGCAAGTTAGAGTATATAATTATCACAAATCAAATCATATCGACATCAACATGTTTTTATACTATTCATCCTTCAAGCCATTAAAGAGGTAATTTAACTACAGTTTACTGCATACAAAGTCAGTAGTAACATACACTACATGAATTGTAATTGAGAAAAAAAATGGAACTGTCATGTTGAATGCATCCTATTGTTGCTGAATAACCAGCTACTGGTGCTTTTCTTGTTCACACGAACACTATTTTTTTAAAAGGTCTAATTAAAACAAAAAACTCAGCAGACTTCACACTTATGACAAACTTCAGGTCACAAACAAAATTTTACCAACAATAACACAGCACTACACACTACAACACTGAAAATATTGACCAATATCAGTCAGTCAAGTACTGGAGGATGTGAAGTTAGCACTGATCATTAGCACCATACAGCACGCCTGCATTACAACCTGCTACACAGACTTATTGGTGAAGAACATAAGGAGGGCTTCATGTTTAATATGGTTCCTAATTTTAGCTGTGTAACAAAGTACTAGTGTGCAGGTCTAGTTTTCCCCTGAAAAGTGTATTTTAAGTTTCTAAACTAAAATACTGTTAGAATCTATCAAAAACACAGAGTAAATGAAGTAAACTAAAAACTATTAGCCAGACTATTTCTGCTCCATCTACGGTGTCCTATGTAAACAGTAAATGTCCTCTACAACAGCCCTCCAACAATTAAACTCTGAACCCTTTGGTTGGTAAAATAATTAAGGATATCATTGCTTTATTTGGTGGAAGCGTAAGAGTAAATATACAGATATAATACATTAGACATTTTCTGTGAGGTACAAGTGGAGATTGTTGTCCCGGTGACAATGAGGTTAGAGTTCACAGTCGGCTCGCTGTCAGACGGTCAGGAGACAGGGTTCTTTTGCTGTTAAATGCCTAAAAAGCATGATGATTGTGATTATGTTATCAGGTTTTGAAATAAATTAAAGCTCCAGTTAAATAAAACATGAATTTTAAATCACGTACCCTTAGGGCCATGGTTGTGCATGCATGTTGTTAAGTGGAAAGGGTGAAATGAATCTGAGTTTCATTAGTAGCAGAGTAATGTTAACCCCCCCCCAAAAAAAAAAAAAAAAAAAAAGAAGTAATATCTCTTTTGGGACCCAAATCCCAGATTGTAACTTTCTGTCTGTGTGGTTTGTTGGACGATCAAATATTATAGAGACTTACGAGACTGCGAGTTGGGCTGAGAGAGCGAGAGCGCACAGGGCTGGAACTCCTGCTCCTGCTTCGGCTTCTGCTCCACTGGGAAAAACACACACATACTAATTACTCACATGAGCTTTGTTTGTATTTTCATGCACCTTCATACTCTACAGACCAACATCTGGATAAATGATGATATTTTCTGACATACTATAAAATCCGTACCGGAGCACCTCTTCTGGTCACCGCCTCGCCCTTCACTATCACAATGTTTCCTTCCACCAAGGCTGGCCACACGTGGTACATCACCAGAGGAGCAGTGAACTCAGAGTCGTAGCTATGGCGGTACCTGGAGGGGAACGGGAGGAAGGGAGGGGGGGTCAGAACTGTACATCTGAATGTTGAAGGTGACCTCTACTGGCAGAGGCATCAAATAACAGAGTGATAGGCTGCAGTGAAGTCTTGCACTGATTGTTCAATGATGTAGCATGTAACATGTGGAACTTTAAACTCTATAATTACATATGGATTAAAACAAACTCCTGGGCAGCCCTGATACAGAGGGGATTCTCACACAGCACTGTGAACAGGACTGACCTGTTGTCATTGTAAAGTTCTCCATCACTTGCAAAGGCCAAGTCGAGCGGCGGGTCCAGCGTCTGCATGGCGAAGGCCACCTTGCATGTCTCCCTCATCAAATTACTGATGAGGCCAAAGTTCACTTCTGGTGGGAAGGAGATCCGAGGGTTCGCATTCATGGCGCTGATCACGTCCTGCGGACATGAAGGACAAAGTCAGATATATTGTTCAGATAATAGCAGCCCAAAGTGTCAAACTCCGGCAGTTTGTTCATAAATATTGCACAGGACACATCAGAGAAGTCTCACATTGACGCTGGCCTGAACATCATAGAGGTCCAGGTTTCTGACAATGTAGTCCAGACGTGCATCCTCTAAACTCTCTGGACCAAAGTGAGATATGGACAACGTCTTCCTCACTCGCATCATGAACTGACGGTAAGCCAGTTTTGCTGTCCTGAAGGATTCCTAAGACATGGAGAGAGGAAGAGAAAAGACAAATAAAAGTTGTTTCCTTACTCCAGCCTCTATAAACAGCTTTGTTACTCATTACAGGCAACGTTAACATAATTACAATCATACCACAACAGCGATGAAGATGATTTTCTGCACCATCTCCAAGTCAGCAATGTAGCATCGAAGCAGGGTCTGGGCCTCCAGACGCTCCACAGCATACAGGTCACTGAAGCGCGACACGAGGCGCGCGTGGCGGGAGGAGTTGGTGAGTTTTGCCCTGGTGGGAGACTCGTTCCTCACCGGGCTGGAGGAGCGGCTGCGGCTGCGGCTGCGGCTGGGCAACGGGCTCGGAGAACGACTTCTCACCAACCTGAAGCAGGCAAAAGTAGAATTACCTCCTCGGGACTGTCAACCGGACAAGTTGGCGTTTACATCCATGTCTGTCCAGACTCAGATGATGTACGTAGTGGCAACTTTAAAGGAATTTGGCTGGCAAATGTGATTCTGGTGGAACACAAAGTTGTGGCCTTGACAAACAATGCTTCAAATATAGATGTTGCTGCAGAGAACCTTCAGATTCTTAAACATGGATGCTTCACACATCTTAAACCCTGCAGCTCGGAATATCTACACAATCATAGCAGTTTCTGGACAGGTACCCTAAATATTGCTATGTGACCAAATGTGAAATATGGTCAAAAAAACCTCTCTTTTTGTTCCTGAGTTGGCTAATGGCCAGAAAACTGTTTTTGCAGAACATTATGATGTCCCACTGAACTTGACCTTTGACCTTCTGGATATAAGACGTCATCACTTCATTATTTTATACTATTAAGACATTTGTGTGAAATTAGGTCATGAATGTTCGAGTTATGGCCACAAATGGGTTTTATGAGGTCACAGTGACCTTTGACCTTTGACCACCAAATTTGAATCTGTTCATACTTGAGCCCAACTGAATATTTGGGCCTCATTTGAAGAAATTCCCACAAGGGTGTTCCTGAGATAACACATTAAGACCATCATGGGACAGAATGAAGGTTACCCTAGCTTTGACCTTTGACCTTTGACCACCAAAATCCAATCAATTCATCCTTGAATCCAAATAATTGTTTGTGGTGAATTTGAATACATTTCCTCAAGCAGGTCTTCAGATATAGCCTCAAAAAAAAAAAAAAAAAAAAAAAAAAAAAAAGGAAACGGACATGAGGTAAGAACAGTAACCTTTGACCTTTGACATTTGACCACCAAAATCAATTCAATTCACCTTTGGGACCAAGTGAAATTTTGTGCCAAATTTGAAGAAGTTCCCTGAAGGCGTTCCTGAGTTATTGCAGTCAGAACTTTTGAATGAACAGACGGACGACCCGAAAACCGAACGCCTCCGGCCGCGGCAGGCGAAGAGGCACAAAACCAAAAGCCTGCGTACATTATTGAAGACGCTGCAGGGCGTCAGTGTGTGAGTAGACGTGTGTTCGTGTGTGTGTGTGTGTGTTGGGTACATGCGAGTACCTCTCCTTCAGCATGGCTTTCTCCGTGCTCAGATAGGACACTTCGTCTCTCAGCAAGCGAATCTGACGCTCGTAGTCATGCAGAGCGTTCAGATTCCTCTGATAAATCTCCACCTGCTCGTGTGCCGATCGCAAACTGAAACACAGGCACGCTTCACGTCAACAACAACAACAAAAAAAGGACATTTACGGGATTGAAATTAAATGACAATATTTTACAATATCGCCCACTCTGCTTTCAGTTGTAATATTTCGTCTGCGGTGGCCAGCCGGGTGGCCGCTGATTTGCTCTTTGTCTCGTCCAGCTCGTTCTGAGCACCAATCAGTCTGTTAACACAAACCAGTAGTTGTATCGATATTCGGTAATCAAAGTGTCACATTCAAACATGAGCAGTGCGAGCTGAGGTAAGAAACGTCTCGTGTGTTCAACTCACTCTGCTCTGACTGAGTCCAACTGCAGGCGAGTCGAGCTCAGCTGAGTCTCCATCATCTGCATGTCGCTCTCATGGGACGCTGACAGATTCCTGATCTTTCTGTCCTTTTCCACTGAATCCTGAAAATAACGATCGATGAAACGGTGTAAACGACATACAGCCGCCACAACATCAGATGACCAAATTCAGATGAGTTGAAGTGCTTTTCATGTGTTTTATGTTCATGTTTTCTGTAGTGCTACACTGGATGAAATGAATACGTAACAGATGACGTCACCTGGATGAGCTGCAGACTGGTGTCATCAGTCACAGATGGTCTGGACATTGAGAAACAGGTTCCAAGCCACGGCAGCAGGCGTGTTTTGAGAGTGTCCACTCCGGCGTAGTGTCCACCTGATTCACGACAAACGATATTGAGAGCATGTGTGCTACAGTTTGCTTTTTTCTTTTTTTTAAAAGAGATCGAAGTTGCGTAGATGTAAACGTAAAGCTGACCTTCAGCAGCCGTGAGGTTAAGGATGGCAAACAGCTGGCCCTGGATCTTGGCAGTGAGTTCAATCAGTTCACAACATCTGTTTAGATTCTGATCGCAGGAAATCACCTGCGAAGGGAAGACAACAACAACAACAACAAAAAGTCAACAAAACAACACAAACTTTTGCCGTGATATGAGGTGTCGGTCAGTTTACACATTCAATACCATAACGCATAAAAACACATGAAGTGTTACGGCCTGTATCGTTTCTGGTTTCTCACAGTCCCTCGGTGTGTAAATGTTACAGGGACACTTGTTTTATTATCTGTATTTTAAAGGTTTTCATATTAAACGGTTGTATAATCTGTAAGAAACGATCACGTTTGAAGTTCAGACAGATCACTTCCGGTACTGTTCCGGTGTAGCCACCCAGCTGATTTTTTTTTTTTTTTTTTTTTTTTACCGGAAGTGATAGGAAGTGAACCATCTCAACAGTGAGGCAGAGATCTTTGGAACAGTCCAACCGTAGCCATGGCGACTGGCGTCCATAGCAACCAAACTTTACCGGAAAATCAATGTAATCTAAAACATGTGCATTCCTTTGCTGTAATGTTTTAAATTATTTTATATATTTCAATTTATTTGATCCATTATTGCATTAATAAAGGTGTTGAAAAAGATCTCGCTTTTATGGGAGAAAAACAAAAAAAACAAACAGCGTAAACAAATAATGTATAATTGTTTAGATGAAGAGGAGGGTGTTCGCTGCAAACCGAGCTTGACTAAAACTTGTAAGTGAATACTTTTAACCAACTAATTAATGGGACAACAATCACGGAAGAGACGTCAGGGCGGCTAATGAAGCGGCAGATTTAGGTCGATCATGACTTATCGATGAACTTACATGGTAGTCTCGGTGCCAGCTCTCAATCTTGTCCTGCAGGACGCTGAAGGAAGAAGTGCCGGTCAATCTCCTTAAAGTGTCGGCCATGTCCAAGAAGTAATCCGAGGAGGTGTCCGAGGAGGAGGTGGAGGAGGAGGTGGAGGAGGTTTGATCTGTCCTGGCAGCTTTCTCCACCTACGACACACCGATGGCCGAGCACCGCCTCAGTTGTGGTAACCGAGAGGAGGAGACGAGCGGTTATAACCCCACACACACACACACACACACACACACACACACACACACACACACACACACACACACACACACACACACACACACACACACACACACACACACACACACACACACACGCACGCACACACACACACGCACACACACACACACACACACACACACACACGCACGCACACACACACACACACACGCACACACACACACACACACACACACACACACGCACGCACACACACACGCGCACACACACGCACGCACGCGCAATCCGATTAGATTAACCGTATGACACTGAATAATAAATAAAATTAAATTAAATGTTCGGTCAACGTTGTCAGATCACGACTACATCTACAACCATAACGAGCAGCTCCACAGTCACAAATATGTTTGCATGCAAATAAAAAACAATATAACAGCAACTCACCTCCTGCAGAGCTGTGCAATAGAGCACGTGGGCTACCTGCACAGTTTGATGGACAGGTACAGACCTGTCCATCAAACTGTGCATCCAGATGGATGCATAAAAGTATGATTCGGTGAATGCATTCACCTCATACTTATATATGGACATTTAATAGACGCACATTATTATTATTATTATTATTATTATTATCATTATTGTTGCTATTTTCTGACTGTGAGACCACCTGTTTATTCATTTAGATTTGGGATTTTTTTTTTCCTAGTTAATGTTGGGATTTTTTTTTGGGGGGGGGGGGGGAATTTTTTTTTTTTTCCGATTATTTATACAAGCATTGATTAAGAAAAGGGGCTCACGTTGTGGTCGGTTTGGTAGTTTATATATGGAAAATATGAATGGACATGTTTTTCTATTTTAGGATCACTCTGTCATTGGCTGGTTGAACTTGGATTAGACCATCTTTTGTTGTCATCACATCATCGCCTTTTTTTTTGTGCGCGCAGAGTGCGATTAATATGCAAGAGGGTTGTTGTCGTTCATCTCACCACGGCCTGTTTTTATTCATAACCAAGTATCATCCAGACAACATCTTTAAAAACAACCAGACTGTCCCCTTCCTCTGAGAATAGTGGTACGTTCCTGTCACTGCGAGCAGAGGAGGGAGGGTCAACATGGCGTCTGAACAGGTCCGTTATCTTCTGTACTGGTTATTATTCTCCCGTTTTACTCCGTTTCTTGCTATTTTTTGTTGTTAAGAGAGCACAGACGTATGTCCCTGAGTAATATAACATAATAAACTACAATGAATAAAATGAACGTTCGTGGCTTTGCGGTAATAATCAGTGCAATAAATAACGATAGTGGCCTCCGTTTCGTCAGCGTCATATGTGAATATAAAAAAATGCCATTAGTTTTAACAGACCTGCTGTTTGACAACGAAGTCATTTCGCTAATATAAATTGCATAAAAACGGTATAATAATGAGACAACGGGGTTTGTTTTCCGTATAGCTGCTAAAACGAAGTGCAGTTTATTTTTAGTTATGGCCACAGACAGGCTGTCGCGGGGCATTTAACAAGATGCACAGCATACTGTCAAATAAGTAGCTGCTAAAACTTTTTGCTGGGGAAAAAAAAACAAGTTTGTTATGGCTATGGCCACTAAATGGAGTTAGGTGGAGTAATTCACACAAAGAGAAATCACAGTCTACTACACTGAGAGAGAACAGCATAAAAACAGCACCGCTGTGTGTAGAAATGTGAGATTCAAGGCCATAGAAATAAGTATATGTAAGTAAATAGTTCATTTTTTTAATGTGTAATCAAAGTAAATTACTGCTTCCTGATGGTACTCTTTGCTGCTAAAAGTACAGATTTAAGTGTTAAGCCTCAGAGACTGTTTTGTCTTCTAGGAGAGCTCCAATGGACCAGTGAAGAAGTCCATGCGAGAGAAGGCCATTGAGAGACGCAACATCAACAAGGAACACAACAGCAACTTCAAAGCAGGTTATGTCCCCATAGAAGAAGAGCGCCTTCATAAGACAGGGCTGAGAGGACGCAAGGGAAACATGGCTGTCTGCATCATCGTCCTCCTCTTCCTCCTCGCCTTAATCAACCTCATTGTGAGTACTTCAAACCATAATGTCCCCATTATTACAGCGAACCTGAAAAGGAGTAGTTGTTCACTACGTGTGTGATCTGCTGACGCTCAGATCACACTGGTGATATGGACGGTGATCCGCATCGGTCCGAATGGGTGCGACAGTATGGAGTTCCACGAGACGGGCCTGCTGCGCTTCAAGCAGAAGGCAGACATGGGCGTCATTCACCCACTGCACAAGAGCACAATAGGGGGCCGCAAAGACCAGGACCTGGTCATCGTGGGCAACAACAACCCGGTGAGAAACGTAGAGTACGTTACGGAGCATTTTAGAAAGACAACGACACATTGTGTGCATCATCTTCTCTTTTATTTACTGTGTCGCTCCAGGTAGTGTTGCAGCAAGGCACCACCAAGCTGAGTGTCGAGAAGGACAAGACCTCAGTCGTCAGCGATGTCGGCATATCCTTCACAGACCCCCGGACACAGAACACGTACTTCAGTACAGACTTTGACAACCACGAGTTCCATCTGCCCAAAGGAGTCAAAGTCCTCAGTGTTAAAAAGGCCTCCACAGAACGGGTGAGCGTAAAGCTAATGACTGACTGGTGGCTGCAGCAACAAAGTCTTTCATTAATCAGTGTTTCACAGTCTGTGCACAAGGTACTATCACACAACAACCTAAAAAGGTAAAGTTAAACAATATTTTTAGTTGTAAATGAGTTTAAAATCCTTTTTTTTTTTTTAAAGTCCTTGTTAACAGACTGAGCTGTATCAGAGTAAAGAGGAGAAAGTTTAGACTCAGGTAGGATTTCAGTTTTCAACACTGCAGAGACTGTGTATAAAAATGGACGTGTTCTTTGGGTCTGCAAAGTAAATCCAATGTTCTAGTACCTTAAAGTACAATACCACCGACGGCCACTAGGGGCTAGCTCTAAAAATTTAAAAAAAATAAATAAACTCTGTCTGCAATAGACTCAAATTCAAAAAGCTTCAACTTCTCTCATCAAATATAAAGTCAATACATTTTTTTGTACAAGTCATTATGGTGTCATTAGAGTAAATACCCTCCTTCTGATCAGTGTCCTGGTGGTCCTTCTGGAAGTAATTCCATAATCAATTCCATATTTGGCCTCAAAGAGAGGTATTTTAGCAGGCGTGTCTGGTTTGATTGACATGCCTGGGTTGCAATCAGGTTGCCAGCATAGGTGGGCAGGCGTAGTGTCCTCGGGTTCTCAGTCAGATCCACCACTCACTCACTCACTCCTCCCCAGCTCATCCAAATATGGCCACTTCTAGCTCCAAAAGTCCAAGATGGTGGCATCCAAAATTCAAAGCTTTTAAAAAGAAAATAATTCTCAAAACCTGCTTTCACACTATCATTATGGAGCATAATGTGTGATTACCATAAAATAACTTTTTGTTACAGCCATTTCTTTGCAAATCCTGTGTGTGTGCTCTGTATAGTGTTGACAAATCTCATAGTTTGTCTCTGATCTTTAGATCACCAGTAGTGCTGCATCCGACCTGAACATTAAAGGAGACAGCAAGGCCATCATCCGTGGTAACGAGGGGGTCAACATCATGGGCCGCACTGTCGAGTTCAAAATGGGCGGAGACATCGAGCTCAGGGCTGTAAGTATGGAACGTGTCAGTGTAAAGCTGATCAAAACGAGACGAAGAAGATGATTGATGAGGTTTTTTCCTCTGTGCAGGAGAACAGCATCGTTCTCAACGGGTCAGTCATGTTCAATGCGACACGCATCCCTAACTCTGCAGGAGATGTGTACTTCAATGACGGTCTGGAGAGGTACAAGCTCTGCATGTGTGAAGACGGGACGCTGTTCCGTGTGCTGGTGAAGTTCACCAACATGGGCTGCCAGACGTCAGATAACCCCTGTAGAAAAGCTCACTAGGACTGAATCTGCTCTGACATCTCACAACAATCTGTCACCACTGAAATCAGACAAACCACTTTCTTTTGGATAGCTGTAAAATATAGGACACTATTAAGGCAAAACACGGCAGGTGGACAGGGTACTTAACTAATAGATAACCATGAAACTTCCCCAGTTGATTACTTATATTAAGACAATTAGTGTTTGTATAACATGTCTTCTGAAATGGTATGTTTTGATGTGAAATGAGGCATTATTTTACTGAACATTTTACTGGAAATGTCCAAGACGGAAATCTGAACATTGGATCCATTTTTGTTCCATGTTGTTGACATATTACAGTCAAAGGTCTTTACTGATGAGTTTCTGGATATCACTCTAGAAATCAGCATACATACATTAAAAAAGTCAGTTTTGCCATGTTTTTAGGAGCAAAATGTTCTATTAATCAGGCTATGAATGATATCGAAACAAACCTCTTTGTAAAAACCTTCCGAATATAAATTGTAGAAAAAAATGAACAGTTTGGCGAATGTCGTTGCTCCTGAAGAGATTTCTGGCTCCGAATTTGAGAGAATCTTTTTTTTTTTAATTTTTTTTTTTAAACGGTCTTTAAAGATGTATTGTAAAAGTAAAAATGATTTTCTCCAAATCTGCTTTTTTTAATGCTGTGAGCCAGAAATGTCCACTTGAGCAGCACTTGCATACACAAAACAGTTTTATTCCTGTTTATATTCTGAAGGTTTTTACAAAGGGGTTTGTTCATGTATCATTCGTAGGCTTATTCATACGATAATGCTAACTTTTTGTTTGCACATACAAATTATAGAAAAAATCTAGACACAAAAAGACAAATTGTAGTAAAATAAACACCTAAGTGTGTATTTTAAGACGTTTTCTTTCTACTAGTTTGAAACAAGACATGAAGATAATAACTCAAAGTGTGAAAACTGAGCTGTGCATGAAAATAGTGTTTTTGCCTGCAGTGCTTTGCCTTTGCACATAATAATACCTCCGCAGTTCACCTGTCAAATTGAGTATTATGTTTGCCAAACACAGACTGCATCACAGATCATCGCCACTTGGCCAAAGATATGAACTGTAAATGTTGGAGTATTTTTTATTGTTCTGCAGATATGCCAACTTTATCTCAAATTCATAAGACCGTATCAGTGCATATGACTTCTGTGCTGAGGAATGATACTGTGCTTCACACAGCCTGTTGGCAGCAGTTAGAAGCTACAGTGTTTATTTTTTGCCTTACCGTCCAGTATTACTAATACATGAACCCTGCAGAGGGCTCGTGTGAGATTTTATTTTGCCGTTCATTCTTCCCGGCAGCTTCCTGTTTGATATTTTCTATCATATTAACTGACATGTTTGAGACACTACGTGATTATATGTAAAACTTACAGGTGGAATGAGCAGAATTTGTAATGAACTGTAACATGTAAAATCCATGTTAAACCATCCAGTGACGCTAAAACAAAAGTGGTCCTCTTTCTGCACATCTCGGACGGCCTATCATGCACGTGCCAACGGAGTTACAAGGGATGATATATGATATAATATATATGTAATATTCTAATTTTGTTGCAAAAGTTTTTTTTACAGCAAAAAAATATAGAAAACCAGAATGAGTGTGCTACAGATTAATGCGAACCTCTTTAAATGTTGAGAGTTTATCAGTGACTTGAGGTGAAGCCTACGGTCTATAGTGAGTGGTTTGAATTTTGTGCAATATCGTATAAAAGATTTGACTTTTACTTTGCTTTGGATTGTCTTGTCTGTTGTTTAACAGTACTGATGTTGTTCTCAGAGCACAGACTTGATGCCTGTTGTGAAAGAACAGTGTTTTTGATCACTTCAATGGAAAACAGAAATACATTTAAAAAAAAAAAAAAGTCAACCAGCCTCGTTCGAAAATGTCTCCAGCATTTCATCGGTATGTTTGTTTCAATAAATAAACAGGTTGCTATGTGGAACTTCTTATCATCGTCTCAGTAAATCTCACAAGTGTTTATGTGGTCATTTGAAATCATAAAAGAATACTGCACCTCATTATGCAGCTTTATTACCTAATGCAATGTGACTCTCCCCACCATAAATGTTCAGGATCAGTTGTTGGTCTGCACGAGGAGGAAAACAATGACAGTGAGACATTAACCAGACTTGTAAATGATTGAATGAATAACAGAATGGCATCTTTGGGCTGGTGGTTGTTAAGCCAGACGCAGCAAAAATCCTTTTCAGACTTTGATCAGAAGTTGCTGGGGTTGGACAGAGTTGATACACTGAATGCACTCCGGGTGAGAGAAGAGCCACAAGTCTTCCTGTCTGGATACACAGGTGAGTTTAATGTTTCCAGTTCATTTACTGGATCTTTTATGTGAAAAGTTTTCATCTTTTCGGACAGGGTTTACTGATCTGAATGTTGATTTAAATGCTCTTATTTTCTTATATTTTACTTGATCTGTTAACCGTCATTTGGGCTCAATCTGTGCTCTCAGGACAGGTTGTGATGGCAGTACCACAGGGGCCAGTTTTGGCTGCTGTGCTGCTCTTCGTGTCCTGGAGTCTCCCTTTCTCCTCTTCCTCACCTGCCTGCCCGCAGCCCTGCACCTGTCAGAGAGCCTCCCTGCTGAACTGTTCCTCATCTGGCCTCTCCTCGGTGCCGCAACTCATCCAAGACTCTTTCACTGAGCTAGACTTGTCTCATAACCTCCTCAGCTCTGTAAGACTCCAGCAGCCACATCGTAACCTCAGGAATGTACGGCTGGGAAACAACAGTATCACACAGTTGTCTCTGTGCATCGGGAGAAGCCCTGAAGGTCGATATCTCAGAGGCAGGCATCGCTTGAAGCCGTGGAGCCGACGGGGGTGCGTATCTTGGGCCCCCACCCTGCAGCTGCTATCTGTTGAGAGGAATCAACTCGAGCAACTCCCAGATGGTGAGTCAGTGTAATATAGTCATAAAGTCATATATAAAACACTGTGGAAGCACATGGACACACATGTTCAACACATGAGTAACCACTGCTTCCATAAAAATCTGACAGCATCATTATACCTGTTCACTGTCAGGAGCTTCTATTGTACATATGTAAACAAACCATATCATTCCCAAACATTTTCACATCAGTTGCTTTTATCTACATACTCAATACATCAAGAGTGTCCACTGATAAACTCAGTAATCATATTTATTTAAACGTTTTGATTTATACTAAGTTCTTATCAATCAGTGGTGGAAGATTTCAGATGATTTAAAAAGATGATGTAAAAAGTACATCAGTATTTTTTTTTTAAAGTACTTTAAGTATAAAAAGAAAAAGTAAACATTCATCAGAATGGCTCTTGTCAATGTTTTATTATTATACAGTAAATTTGGATCATGATTACTGATACATTTACATAGAAGAAGTACTTTATTGCTGTAGCTGCTCAAGATGGAGATGGAGAAAAATTGTTATCTGAAAGGTAACTGTTGCCATTAAACAGATGTAGTGATGTAAAAAAAATACAATATTTCCCTCAGAAATGTGGTGCAATCTATGAATGAAGTGAATTAAAATGGAAATACTTAAGCAAAGTATTTTGAAACTGTACTTCTGAACAGTACTGTATTTGAGTAGATTAACTTTCCAGCACTGTTGACAACCCATATGTATGGTATAAAAAGCAGCTAAATTAAATAACTCCACACATCATAATCACAAAATCTTAGACATAAGTCATTATCGTTGATAATATTCCCCACGAGAAGGAACTCATACTACACACATGAATTATGTGCAGCACAGAGTTCACAATATTACCACACCCAGTATGTTTTAAAGTTAAATAGTTACTGGACATGTCTGTTATTGGCCACACACCCATGATGTACTGTAGTATCTCTGTGGAGTGTACAAAGTGAGTGCACAAAATTACATATGGAGTTGAACCATACAGTTAGTACTATAATGCTCTGAGCATGTTCCATCTTAGAAACAAAGTAAAGTTGAATTAAATCAGACTTGATGTTGTCTTGACGTGATTGCGCACGTGAAACGTGTGTTGCCCATGGGAAAATGTGGTTTTGGAACATTTTCTTGGTGTAAAGTGTGAAGCTTGTGGATTCCCATGTGAAAATGTATTTTTCCCATGTTTATCATATGTTGCAACATGTGCTCGTGTTTTTTTTTTTTTTTTTTTTTTAACGAGATCCACCTCATGGTCTTACTGTTTTCCAAATTCTCCGTAAAAAGGCAGCCTGAGGTCTTTTCTCCATAGTGGAATAAAACAATATATGATTCTCATAAACAAACCCTGCCACTGATATCCTTCATCTTTTGTACTTTGCTCCATGCAGACATGATTGAGCCTCTCCAGATAATGACACTGTACAAGCCTTTAGCCAGTCACACTTTTTATTGACATTCCAGTGGCTCAGAGAAAAGGTGTAAACATGCAATCCTCCTTTTCCCCTGTATCACTGTGTTTCACAGAACTCCCTCCGCTCGGCTGAACGTGTGCGTGTTACAGAGAAAAGCATTCACTATGGTTCTTTTAAAAGGCATGTGCAAACTGCCCATTTACTTAGCGAGAGCTATGTTGACACTCATAGACTTGGTCCTGTTTGGTATTCAGATCACAGAACCTGCAGTGCCTCTCTAATGAAGCACGGACCCACAGTGCCTCGCTTTAGCCCGGCAGTCTTGGGGAGATTGTCTTCTGAAAAGGAGGAGACAGCAGGAAAATTCTCTGCCCCTAATTAGTCAGATTGTGAGAGTGTTCACTGTGGAAATAAGACGCGACAATCTGGATTCGTATTCCAGGGATGAGGTGCACATTGATTTACTATCTCAGAGACATGACTGTAGTTCATATTATATCATCTCAGCACTGAAAATACCACAGGCCGGCAAACAAATTGACTTCATAGCTAAAAATATGCAGTTTTTCACCTTGCAAATCACAGTGAACAATGAGCAGAAGTGCAGGCCCAAGAGGACAAGACAAAGACCGACCTGTTATTATAACAGAAAACCTGCAACATACAATGCATTCCTTGCTCCTCCATGGTTATTTCTGAGTCCTAATTACAGCTCTTATTTTCTGTCATCCAGGCCTGGAAGGTGTTGAGTCCTTACAGGTTCTGCAGCTCTCCTTCAACAGGATCTCAACTCTGCAACCAGGAGACCTCAACGGCCTCCGACTGCTAAAAGAGCTAGACTTAAAACACAACCTCATCTCGAGTCTCCATCCTCAGATGTTCCAGGATTTAGTGCAGCTCAGGGTAAGACTGTTTTTTGTTCATGTATCATTTTTAGGGAAATATTCTCTAATCAAAAGGAAATGGAAGTTAATTGTTTTTTTTGTTTTTTTTAGCAATCAAATTATATGTTGCAACATCAGCTGTATGTTATTCTTGTTTCCCCCTCAAAGGTCCTGGATCTGAGCTTCAACATGTTAACCAGCCTTCATCCTTTGATGCACCTCACTCTGCTTAACATTGGGTCGGATGTGAGGCTGGAAGGAAACAAGTGGCAGTGTGACTGCACCATGCGCAGTATAAGGAGGAGGATGGCCTATGACAGCAGCAGAGGCCTGCAGGCCTGGAGCATGGTGTGTGCTTCCCCGTCTATCCTCTCAGGCAGAGACCTGCTACAGTTGGAGGACGATGACCTAAACTGTGTCGGTACTGAAAACAGCCCAGAGCTCCACCAGGATGTGACGGTCTATAGTGGCTCGAAAATACTGCTGTCTTGCTCTGCACAAGGTAACACAGTCAAAATTATGTAGAAGAGCTCAATACATAATTAACAATGTAGGTCAGTTCAACTGCATGTCAATATTGTATTTTTTTTTCCAGACCCAATGTGGTGGACGCCCAACGGTCAAGCATCTGTGAGCCAGACTGATCTGCTCATCCGTGACATCACAGAGAGAGACGCAGGACTGTATGTGTGTGTGTCTGAAGAGCAACAAGTTGTGTCCATTTATAACCTCCAAATCAGTAAATTAAGAGGTGGAGGACGAAAACCAAGAAGTTTACCCAGAACCATTCAACAAATAGTCCCAAACAAGGCAGGAGAAGAGAGAAATCAGAGGGCTACACAGTCTGACTTGACTCTGGCTGTTTGTCTGTCTGTTTTCATCACATTTTTGATTGCATTTATCCTTGGCGTCCTCGCAAGACCTTGTATTGATGTTCTTTGGAAAAAGGTCACCAAAAAGAAAACCTCTCCTGCAACCAACTCTGTGCCATCTGTTGAACAAAGACAATATGACAATGAGGCCTTCTCCAACAGTGAGGAACCAGAAGAAATAGGAGCTTGCAGGGAAAGGAGAGTCACATTTAGCACCGTAGAATATAGAAACGACCGCAATGTACAGTATTATGACACTGTGGCCAGTGGTAATCAGGAAAGCACCAATATGGCAGATATTGAAGATATTGAAAGGCAAGCAGCTGAGGCTTGGAAAAGTAGGAATACTGATGGAGACTCAGGAAGTGAAAACAGCTCAAAACAGAGCAGTCCAGAGGATGAACAGGACGATGGCAGAGATCTGTCAGCTGACTGTCGTACAGGCCACACACACAACATGGAGTTTGAACACATCCCAGATCCTGTTGAGCTGGAGGAGAGAGGAAGCCTGTCGTCACGCTCAGATTCTTCACTATCTGAAAAAGCATTAAAAGAAGACCAATTGATCCAAAGAGACCACACAAGACCCAAGTCTCCTCAGCTGGTAAAAGACTCTGTTCAGCAAACAGCAGACTTCTCCACATCTAATCCAATTCCTGGATTTTCTTCTAAACCCTTTGCAGACTGGTCACCACACACAGAAACCAGAAACCCAACAGACCCTGATCCTTTGGAGGAGAATGAGGAACTATTTGAATTTAGCGATTCTGTCCGAAGCTCATCTGCCCGATCCAGCACTGTGTTTGGTTCTTTTAATGATCCCAAACGAACTGTGCCCTACATTTCAGAAAAACAGAAGAGGGATGATACGTCCAGCTCCAGCTCATATATGAGTGAGGATGAGCCTACACAATACACTGTGAACTCTGACCAGGACATTAACCGGGATGTTAGTTTTGGACTTCAAATCCACAGTGGAGATCTAGAAAGGCTGTCAGTGAAGTCTAATCAGGGTGATTATAGAGGTGGCGCAAAAAGGCCTGTGGTGAGACCAGATCACTCCTCTTCGTCTGGATCCAGCGACAGTGATGCGGAGACAGTGCAGTGCACAATTAAACAAGACACTGATGATGAGGAGAAGGAAAAATCCATTCATGAATACGATGAGTCAAGCAGGATAGTTACAGCAGAGAAGGAGACCAGAGAGAAATTTACACCTAAGCCACAGACAAAGTGGCGTGGTGTCAGTTTGGTTGTTGCCACTCATGGTAAAAGTCTGAACACCAATGCAACTTCACCACCCGCAGCATATTCATCTTCTTGCAGCAGTGAGAGTGATGCAGAAATCACAAACCTCAAAGTGGAACACATTCAGGACAGAAAAGGCCAAATCAAGAAACAGTTGGATATCAATGCTTCATTACCATATTCTGATTCATCTTCTGGTGATGAAAGAATGGATGATACAACAAAACATACAAACAGGCAAGAGAACAGAGAGGTGGTCATGGCAGGGCTTGATCCAGATGCAAGGTGGCCTGCTGTAGATCTTCAACATATTCCTCGGATCAAGAGACGTCTAGATATCAAAGCACCGTCACCAGCTTCTGACTCATCTTCTAGTAGTGACAGTGAGGATGAGACAACAAAACACACAAAGAAAAATGAACGAGGGGGGTTACACACAACAAGATTTCCAAGTAAAGTATCTCAAACAATGAGTCAAGAACCAGAAACACGGTCACCAACTCTGGAGCTTCGGCAAACTCCTCACATCAAGAGACGTCTAGATATAAAGGCATCATCACCACCCTCTGATTCATCTTCTAGCAGTGACAGTGAGGATGACACAACAAAACGCACAAACAAACAGGAAGAAGAGGAGTTACACATGTCAAGGCTTCCAAATAAAATATCTCCAACAGTAAGTCAAGAACCAGATAGAGGGTGGCCTGCCATAGATCTTCAGCATATTCCTCGCATCAAGAGACGTCTAGATATCAAAGCGCCAACACCAGCTTCTGATTCACCCTGGAACAGTGATGATGAGCCAAAAAAATACATGAAGAAAAATGAACAAGAGGAGTTACACGTGTCAAGGCCTCCAATTAAAGTATCTCCAACCATAAGTCATGATCCAGAACAAAGATGGCCTCTCCCTGATCTTGAGCATACTACACGCATCAAGAGACGTCTGGATATCAAAGCACCAACACCAGCTTCTGATTCATCTTCTAGTAGTGACAGTGATGATGACACAACCAAACACATCAAGAAACAACAGCATGAGGAGTCAAGGCTTCTACGTAAAGTATCTCAAACAGTGAGTCAAGAACAAGATGCAAGATGGCCAACCCTGGATCTTCAGCGTATTCCTCAAATCAAGAGACGTCTAGATATCAAAGCACCATCACCAGCTTCTGGTTCATCTTCTAACAGTGACAGTGAAGGTGAAGCAACAGATCACACAGTGGGGCAGAGGCCAGGGAAGTTGGACACTGGAGTGCTCCCATTTCAAGAATCTCAAAGAGTTAGTCAAGATCCAGATACAAAGTGGCCTGCTGTAGATCTTCAACATATTCCTCGAATCAAGAGACGTCTAGATATCAAAGCACCATCACCAGCTTCTGGTTCATCTTGTAGCAATGACAGTGAGGATGAGACAACAAAACACATAAAGAAACAACAGCTTGAAGAGTTACACGTGTCGAGGCCTCCAATTAAAGTATCTCCAACCATAAGTCATGATCCAGAACAAAGGTGGCCTCTCCTTGATCTTGAGCATACTACACGCAACAAGAGACGTCTGGATATCAAAGCACCAACACCAGCTTCTGATTCATCTTCTAGTAGTGACAGTGATGATGACACAACCAAACACATCAAGAAACAACAGCATGAGGAGTCAAGGCTTCTACGTAAAGTATCTCAAACAGTGAGTCAAGAACAAGATGCAGGATGGCCAACCCTGGATCTTCAGCGTATTCCTCAAATCAAGAGACGTCTGGATATCAAAGCACCATCACCAGCTTCTGGTTCATCTTCTAGCAGTGACAGTGAAGGTGAAGCAACAGATCACACAGTGGGGCAGAGGCCAGGGAAGTTGGACACTGGATCTCAAAGAGTTAGTCAAGATCCAGATACAAAGTGGCCTGCTGTAGATCTTCAACATATTCCTTGGATCAAGAGGCGTCTAGATATTAAAGCACCATCACCAGCCTCTGGTTCATCTTGTAGCAATGACAGTGAGGATGAGACAACAAAACACATAAAGAAACAAGAGCTTGAAGAGTTACACGTGTCAAGGCCTCCAATTAAAGTATCTCCGACCATAAGTCATGATCCAGAACAAAGGTGGCCTCTCCTTGATCTTGAGCATACTACACGCAACAAGAGACGTCTGGATATCAAAGCACCAACACCAGCTTCTGATTCATCTTCTAGTAGTGACAGTGATGATGACACAACCAAACACATCAAGAAACAACAGCATGAGGAGTCAAGGCTTCTACGTAAAGTATCTCAAACAGTGAGTCAAGAACAAGATGCAGGATGGCCAACCCTGGATCTTCAGCGTATTCCTCAAATCAAGAGACGTCTGGATATCAAAGCACCATCACCAGCTTCTGGTTCATCTTCTAGCAGTGACAGTGAAGGTGAAGCAACAGATCACACAGTGGGGCAGAGGCCAGGGAAGTTGGACACTGGAGTGCTCTCATTTCAAGAATCTCAAAGAGTTAGTCAAGATCCAGATACAAAGTGGCCTGCTGTAGATCTTCAACATATTCCTTGGATCAAGAGGCGTCTAGATATTAAAGCACCATCACCAGCCTCTCGTACATCTTCCTACAGTGACAGTGAGGATGAAATGACAAACCACACAAAGCCAAAAGGGCAAGGAATGACACACATGGCAAAGCCTCCAAATACATTATTGGACACCGTGAAACATGACCAAGAAACACAGTGGTTAACCCGAGATCTTCAACACGTTCCTCACATCAAAGCACCATCACTGCAGCCAGATCGGAGTGTCAGCAGCATGTCTTTGGGCTTTCGACAGTCTGAGTCAAACTCTTCAACAAGTGAGAGTGAGAAACGAGACCACAAAACTGAAGTAGAAATGGGACTATCTACCACATCAAAGGCCTCAGAAAAGGAGTTTGTAAGATCTCCTACAGCCCCAGTGATAAATATTTCTCACAGTCCAAAGACAGACCACAACGTCAAATTACAAAAGTATGCAGTTGTTTCAGATGACTTGGGGAACAAACCAACAAATGACAACACCTACACAATGCCAGAGATAAACTCAGATCTTCAGTCCAGGTGGGCCACAATGAGTCTTGGCATCTCCCGCTCCAGAAGGCGCCTCTCATCCGGTACACAAGAACCACCCAATCTGCCCTCATCACCTCCACCTGACTCCCCCTCCTCTTCCAGCGGTCAAAGTGGAACTGTTCGTAAAACCAACAGAACAATACCAAGGAGAAGGGTAGTAGGCATGCAAGAAGTCATAAGCCCAGAGTCATCTCTGATCCTTGAAAACAAACCAGTGAATGTTGCTCCCACATTGAAGGATCGAGATGATAAGTCCATCCACTCAGTAGAGGTTAAAGAGAGACTAAGAGACAACTACAGCCTCTCCACAACTCAAGAAAAGTCAATCAACTTGCAACTGCCTGATTTTTCCTCCAGCAGCAGTGAGGACGAGACGGACCACAGGGTTCCTGACCTGAGCCTTGGTATTCCAAGTAATTCCCCATCTTCTGAAAGTGAGAGTGAAAATGAGGTGAAAGAATACACTGCAAAACAAAGCAGACATGCACCAAACAAGTCAGGAATGATAGATATTGACTCTGTAATCACTTATAATCGTATGATTATGAAAGCTTCATCACCACCTGGGAACTCTCTCTCCCTTAGTGGCAAGAATCAAACAGTAGACTACACAAAACAAAGATATACAGAGGCAGAAATTGTAACCGTTGCACAAGAAGATGAGGGAGATGGAAATGCATCTCTTTCCCCACGGAGAGTTCCCAGAATGAGCTTTGGTGATATAGCAAAGAAAAGGATGGAACAGTCCAGCAGCAACACAGAGGCTGACCTTCCACCCGAGATAAGGTGGACAGGTGTTGGTCATCGTCTGGCCGACCTGTCAATCTCCACTCCGAGGAGAAGTCTGAATGCTACCTTAACATCTCTGGAGCAGACTCCACCTGCAGAGCCCAAACTCCCCTCACTCAACTCCCCCAACTCCTCCAGCAGTACAATTGACATTAGGGTAAAGCAAGACAGCTGTAAATCAGATGTGACACTAATGCATAAATACTCATCTCTGAGTCCCAATAGAGCCTCTCCTGCATCCAGTGGTGCTCTTGATAATTCACTCAGCAGCACAGATGAGACTTTGAGGGCTGTATCTGACAACGGGAGGGAAAGGAAAGGCCTTAGCGCTCTTAAAGCCATGTCATCGGAAAGACGAAGGTGGGACACAAATTTAGATGCGGGTGCATCTCCTTTATTTGATGACCGCGGCACTCAAGAATACACCAGTTTGAGTTATCACAAGTCTGAGGCGGACATCAAACCCCTGTCTAAACAGCCACTAACACGATTAAATCTTTCCTCCGCTTCAGTAGGTGGGGGAAGAACCATGGAGTTGTTGTATGGCATACCCATATACAAAAGACATGACATTAAAGAGATGGAACCACTGCAGGAGGCTCCACCTCCTGTCCCCGCAACACCACCACCAGCTGAAGCAGAGGAGCTAACATGGAGATCTCCACAGAGCAGCAAGAAACAAGAGTGGGAGAGGAACAGATCCTATCAGAGAACAAACATGTCAGGAATGGAGTCTTCACTTATGTCAGAAAATCTGGCCACCTATTTTGACCCCTCAAACCCGAACGTCAGTGACGTTTAATCAAGTCAGTGCACCCTATATAGCAAATGATTGATATTGTTTGATCTTAAACTAGCCAGTGAAGGACACAAATATTGTAAATTATATGTACTAAACTTGAAATGAAATTTAAACGCTAAAGATTTATTGCCGTTTGTCCTTATCTTCCATATTTGTTTTGTTGGTGTAAATCGCTTCATTTAACCCCCTCATCATGCCTTACTGTAATGGTCCCAAATTAATAATGCACTTGATGGAGACTTTAATAAAACAGTGTTAACAATTTAATGCAACTCTTCAATTGTAGAAATAGGAAGAGGGATGTCAGTGTTTGGTACCAATGGTTTGTTTTGGACAAACTGATAACTAAAGAGTCCAAATATAAGCCAATAAGTTAATAAACCTTTTTATTTGTGTATAGACATAGGTTATAGTGAAAACAGACATATAGACACTTACATAGTTTACATACATATATACAGTTGGGACAAGGCTGTTCATCCTCCTGCATTGTAATGGGAAAATACTAAAACACCGATCTCTACACAGTATTTGGTAAGCAATCCAACTACTACTTCAATCTTTGTTTATGCTGATGATCGAGACAACAGGGGTTTTCACATAGCTTTCAGTTGCAGTGGATTTCCAAGAAGCTGATGTGTATAATCTTCACAACCTATTTCAATCTGTATGTTGTGCGTATCATGACAGTGTGGTGCAAAAGTTGCAAAACAAGTGTCACTTCCAATGTAAAGGATCCTGTACACGGGCCACAGCCTGCTGGAGCTTCACAGCGAGTGTAAGGAGGTGTACGATGGGCTAAAATGCAGGAGGGAACCCCTGTTCCACCGTGAGGTTACAGGTGTGTTCCAGGTCTTAATAGACACAATCATGTTTTTACATCTCAGTTCAAATAACATGACTGTGTCTATCAAATTAAGCACAAAACACTTGCACTAATTTCTGTACAAAACAAAAACATGTTTGAAAAATGTTTTCAAAAAATCTCATCCATTCACAAAAGGCTCTGTTGGGAGCATGCATGCAAATATTAAATCTTCTGACAATTCAGCATCACATCACAGCCAGAGACAAAAATTTATACATGTGTTACGAGAACATTATACTAGGCGAAAAGAACAGCATAGCATCATCACATAGTTCCAAACTGTCAGTGTCCACTGTTTTGATTACATCCTACTGTATGGGTGGAACAAAGCAATGCTTTCAGCAAACCTAGTTCCCTACCGAAGCCTACAGGAGCTCATCCTGAGAGGGTCACTGGTCTTCCACTGCAGTTCCATTAACACTGTTAGTGTTGGGAGAGATGCTACTGGCAAGAGGAGACCTGAAACTATCAGTGGACTAAGGAAGACAAACAGATGCCACATAGCAAGACAAAATGGACACCAACTAGCTCTATGTCAACTTATAACACAGCCCAAACAGTCTGAATTCATCCTGAAATAATCCCTGACCACTCAGTGTGTCTGTGTGTGCATGTGTGTGTTGTATGTATTCTCACGTGTATATACATTTGGGTTTGTTGGTATGTGTGTGGGACACACAAAGTGACTTCCATGTTTTGAGGCACAATAATACTCTTACCTACACAACGTAGATACATAAATTGGTCATCAGACCAATAAATGCTGATCAGAGCACTAGTGGCTCACCGCTGTACTGTAATAAGAGTTAGTAAGCAGCAATGCTGATTTGTTTGGTGTTATGAGGTCTGAAGCCTTTGCAGAGGGGGAGGGGGGTAGCATTAGCTGGAGCGGGGGAGGAAGGGGGGAACTTGAGGGGAAAAGAAATAACTGGCACAAATCAACAGTAAACAGCACAGGCATCAGAAACCTGCAATCAACCATTTGACACAGTGTGCTTCTTGAAGTGCTCTTATCAAACTGAAGATGTGACAAACAATAGTTAGTGCCATCTGTCCAGAAAAGCTCAAGTTCATTGCACAGATATACAGTATAATACTTGAATGTGCCCGGGTCAAAGTGACCCTGTTTAAGACTCAGACACAAAATTATGAATGGTCACTTCCGTTGGTTTCTCTGTGCTGAAGACGAGGGATGACGAGTGGCTCTCCCACACGATACCGCTCTGCTTCCGTCCTCCACGTATGATACCATGTTATCCTAACAGAGACAGCAATATGACATGTCACAGTGAGAGAGAGCAATGCCACTGGGGATTGCTGCAAGCTTGCCCACTATGCAACTTTCCGTAGGGAACTCCACGATGACAGCAGCCGCACCCCCCCCCTTCCGCACCGCAGGGCTGCAAAACCCAGAGCCCCCCACCCTAAGCCCACCCACAACCCCAACCCCTCCTTCACCAGGAAGCACACACTTGTTGCTGCTTTTTGTATTGTTTACTTATTGGTTGTAGATTCTCAAGAGTCGTCGTTGTCACAGTTGTAATTTTCCCCCAATTTTTCCTCTGCAGTTATGACATCTGTCGCTCCTTGTACCATTCCACGAACTCGTCCAACAAAACCGGCCCTGATGAAAGGGCGAGACAGAGATTAGAATAAACCCAAAAACTTGTTATCGGTGCAACACTTGGTTGAAGCTCTACATGGTCACTCACAGGCGCCGTCCTCATCATAGTTACTGAGGTCCAGGTTGATTGTCCTGCTGAACTCTAAAACATTGCACCATTGGTCTTTGTTGATGACTTTGTACTTGGATTGCTGAGGAGTAACATCAATACCTCAGATTAATACGCCACAACAGCCCTATGCAAGCTACTGTAAAGAACATGTGATTTGCCACAAACTTACCTCTAGAAACTGATTAAACACAGGAAACAGAGGCCACGTCTTCCCCAGAAGAAGCCCCAACATGCACTTGGCTGTGTTCAAGTCCAAACTCCTCTGATCCTTTTCCTGTCCAATCAAAACAGCCGAGAGACATCGTGAAATCAATGCAACAAAGCAGTGGAGCCACATCATTATCAGCAAAACTAACCCCAATACAAAAAACAGCATGACTTCCTGAACCAACTTCATCATGTATTTGTTCTTTAAACCACCATATAAAAGTGAGTTGAATGCCTCGAGTCATGGCTCAATGTCTCTATTGAATCAAAGCTGCCATGCAAATAGGTTCAACACTTGATAAGTGCTTTACCACGCCAAGTCAACCTGGAAAGTGATCTTGACCTACTTAAAATATCAAGTTTACTAACAATACCAGATTATCAATCTGGTGTATCTGTATATTACAGGGATTATTCTACTCAGTTGAGATGAATTAAAACTGATCTTAGATTGCTCCGTGTGTAAAACCAAAAACAAAACTCACCCGAGCAAAATCAAAGGCATATCTATAAATGAGCTTAAAACTGGTGCTGTCATTTAGGACAGATCTCAGGTAGTCGAGCGAATTCCTCAGCCTCTCTGTGGAATCGCACCTGTCAACAGCAGAGAAGAAAAATGCCTAAGAACAAGCTCAACACTTCACCACATGCACAGCTGAGAATGAAGGACACACGGCCCCGAGACAGACAAAACAAGGTACTAATCGATTTTGATGACATTTAAAAAAAAAAAAATTAAAAAAAAAAATGTGAGCAACATACTGCAGTGAGCCCATGCCCCTCAGCCACTCCTGAAGGGTGAAATATCCCATACTCTGGGCATCGAGCTTCCAAGCAAGAACCAGCATCACTACCTGGACACAAACCACAAAATAAATAGGAGGCGTGTCAGTCCAGACCATCAATCAGACAAAAAACCACTAACACAAAGATCAACTGTAAACAAATAGTGAGCTTGAGATAAAACTGGGACTGCAAAACTGTGGTTAGTAATTACCGAATTTTTTTTTTCCCCTTTTCATAATGCTGATCTGCTGAGGTAGATTTTTGTACAGCTTCAAAAATGAGAAATGTTGATCATGTGTCACCACAGCCAAAAGAGAGTCTGAAAACTAGTTTGACTGACAGTCAGAGAGAAAAAGTGTGAAAAACCAGTAAAGTGAGGCCACACAGTCGGAACCGAACTGCAAGACTTTTCTAAACATGAAAAAACGAAAACAAAACCTGCTTACATTCTCTGGCTCCACTCCAATGTCCTCACAGAACTTCTCCATGCCTTCTGGACCCACCACGTCGTCATAGCCTGTTTGAGACAGACAAATGAGACGTAGCTTCGAATCCACATGTGGATCGACAAAACAATACGGCACTGATCAGTGGTTCAATGTGAATGCGATGACTGCTCACCCGCGTATTCATAGAACCACTCCAAGCATCTTTTACTAGAAAAGGTCTCCTCCTCTCGGATCTGTGACGTCTCGTGCTTTCTGAAAACACTGCGGACGAAGAGGAGGTTTTAGTCATTTGCTCGGCAGCATTATGACACGCATAGAGCACAGCTGCATGAGTAGTAGGGATTTTAAATGATCTTTTCCTATTGTCAAAATAACTTCTTATCTTTATACACACTTTCGTCTTTTATCAGCCACAATAATCAGGGGCGCATGCTTAAATTAGAAACTACATTTATTGAATCTTTAGCAAAGGGGATGTCCCACCTCTCTTGGCGACTTTTCTTGGCCGACATGTCGTCTCCAGCAGAGGGTCTCCTCTTTTTCCTGGGAGGCATGGCTCTGGAGCAGCAGGCTGGGGCAGGAAGTGGGAGACAGAATGTGAGGGGGGGGGGGCGCTTATAAGAAACACAAAGTAGATTATGCAGATTTTCTCAAGCAAAACGTTCATTAGTATCCAAGAGCTGGCAGTATATTTCAGAAGGCAAGGCTGTACTGCTAATAACTCTGATGACTATAAAAAAACAAAAAAAACACAAGGACTATCTGCATGATTACCTGATGGGTGGCTGTCCTGTCCAACGTCTTCTGTCAGGTTCTGTCAAAACAGATGCTTGTGATGAGGACACAAATGTGTCACACACACACATGAAATAAAAACACACACACACACAGCTTTTATGTATTTACCAGCCTGTGCAAGGTGTGATGGATCTTATGGATGCTGGCCAGTGTAGTCAAGTGGGAATTCAGTTGAAAATCTATTTCCACAAAAACATAAGGATAATATCACAAATGTAAACTGAAGCACAGATCCTCTGCTTCCTAATCATGCTTGGTAGAAGGACAAGGGTACGAGAAGGTGACATCATCATGGCAGCAACATGAACCTTAAATTCCATGTAATTGTCGGTCGGCAATCAACACAGACTCCATAGTGCACTCATTACTTTCGCCTGATTTCCAGGTCAGGGGGTTTGCGTTTCAGAAAATATCTCACACGACTGAGGGAGTGACTCCCTGCATTCCTCGAAAGACGTGTAAACTCGGAAATTTTCGATCATGCATGCTACCTTGTCGCCAAACGTCATCTACGCGTTCCCGTCCAGAAGGTGTCACCAAACAGCGATGCTTTGGGTTTATTTCTAGAGGCCAAAACCAGTCGAACCGACACAGAGCCGAGCAGATAGCCCTAGCTGCATACCTAAAATAGCAGTGCAGACGCGCAACTTGCACAGAGTTTACAAAGTATCTAGAGAGTTGGGCGCATGGGCGTTGTAGTCCATTTCCTCTAAAGAGGCCATTGAAGGCTTCGCTCCGTTTGGGATACTAAACTACAATTCCCATGATTTAACAAAACAACTATTTCTTTCAGACCCTTCTACCCCCCAACATTTACACCAACTGATTGAATGCATTTGACATTGTTTTTAAAGAAATCTGACATTACATGTCTCCTGGCACAGATGCATTGCGCACACGTTTTGCAGCAGCTGATGTAGTTGCCGCAAAACCTGACAGCGCTGCTGCAGCAGGCAATGAAAAATGTTTTAGACAACTGCGTCACAATTTTCATTCTCTGTAACATTCCGCAGCTGACCAGAAAATTGGCCGATTTACAATGGCAATACGCTGATACCAAGTTGGAGCTGAAACGCGCAGTACCTGATCAGTAATGATAAATATGTAGACCACAACTCACCGATTACCCTCGAAAACCTTCTGAATTTAAGTAAGACCGGCTACATTTACCCGAGCACCGCTCACGCAACACGAAAAATTAACTTCAGAAAAGCTGCCGTGTCCAAAGTAACGCCCTAAATGTCCAAAACAACTGAAATTACACCAGCTACCCTTCCTTTGTTGTCGCCCAAAACAACACTGGCAAATACAAAGAGACCTGCAAATAGCACGGAATTCATGCGTTCTCATCAAATCCTACTGAACCACGGGACAAAAGTAGACGCAGAAACACAAGGGGTCTGTTTGAGTCCCTCCGGCACACGCTGCAGCATCCGTGAAAGGTCGTAAATTGATGCAGAAAAGCCTCTGTAACGTTACTACTTACTTGCCGCATCAGAGTGCATTTTTATGAAACATACAACTGCCTGTGGGAAGTCCGCAGACCGGCCAATAGGCGGGCCTTGTCAACGTAAACCACGCCCCAAGACGATGATTGGAAGTCAGCGTGTTTAGTCTCCGCCTTTTCTCGCTATCTATTGGTCATTCGATGCGTCATGTCACGAGAAGGCGGGGGGAAAAATAGACTCCTCCCATGCACAAATGTGATTGGTCAAGGTTCCCAAACAGGCCGTGCCGTGAGCTTGTCAATCAGCGGGAATTTCCTCGTGCAAGCCTAAAACCAGCCCACGATGAAATGTGATTGGTTGCTTCAGTTATAACGTGACCTCCCAATATAATCGCTGCATGGGTTCGTTTAATGTCAACGCGGGCAGGTGGAGGTAAGTGGACGTGCGTTTAGTCACGTGAGTTCCACATTCCGACGGGAATTTCGTACCGGCGGACAGGACCGACTTCTGTTGTCTGCGTGGTCGGTGGAAAGCCGGGATGTTCAAAGGTGTCCTGCCCAAAGTATTGCTTCAGTAAATGCATCAACCGTGAACCCGTGGTGGTCCGGTGACTGGAAATCCTAGTTATTAAACAAAAAGAACAGATTGAGAATTATTATTATTATTAAATAACAGCAACAGTGTGATGAGTTATGTGACTTTATTAACCAGTAAACTGTGTGTAGACAACTTAAAAACATCAGCCCCCCGGAACACCACATTTGATGGTAAATTCATGTTACCTTCGAGATGAAGCTCCGCAGCCTGCCTGATGGGCTGAGCTCTGCAGCGGCTCCTACACAGCAGTGTCCGCGTCTCCCGAGTGCAAGCAGGTCACAAATTAAGCTGTACCTGTTGGAGCCAGCAGGAGTAAAAACTGAGTCAACACTTGTTAGCAGGAGTTTACAGTGGTAGGAAATTAGTGCGTTTACTCAAATAGGTCATTTTCACGGCAGACATTTAAACTGCGACGTTGTGAAATGGAGCCATCATCAATACACCTGTGCTTCCCCTAAAATAAAGAGTAAAAAAAGTCTGATCTGAAAAAGGTCTATACTCTACTTTTGTAAAATGTATAGGTACTTTATTTGACATTTGATACTTGCAATTTCTTTCGGAGGGAAATGTACTTTTAACACTATATACGCTGCTCAAAAATAAAAGGAAACACTTAAACAACACATCCTAGATCTCAATGAATTAAATATTCCAGTTGAAAATCTTTACAATGGAATGTGTTGAGAACAAAATAACATAAGAATGATCAATGCAAATCAAAATCATTTTCCCATGGAGGTCTGGATTCAGAATCATACTCAAAATAAAAGTGGAAAAATCAGATCACAGGCTGATCCAACTTCTGTGGAGATTCCTGAAGACAAGTCAAAATGAGTCTCAGTAGTGTGTGTGGCCTCCACGTGCCTGTATGAACTCCTTACAACGCCTGGGCATGCTCCTGATGAGACGACGGATGTTCTCCTGAGGGATCTCCTCCCAGACCTGGATCAAAGCAGCAGTCAACTCCTGGACAGTCTGTGGTGGACGTGGCGTCGGTGGACGGAACGAGACACGATGTCCCAGATGTGCTGGATTGGATTCAGGTCTGGGGAACGGGCAGGCCGGTCCGCAGCATCGATGCCTTCATCATGCAGGAACTGCTGACACACTCCAGCCACATGAGGCTGAGCATTGTCCTGCATCAGAAGGAACCCAGGGCCCACTGCAGCAGCATATGGTCTTCAATGGGTCTGAGGATCTCATCCTGGTACCTAATGGCAGTCAGGGTACCTCTGGCTAGCACATGGAGGGCTGCGTGGCCCTCCAAAGAAATGCCTCCCCAGACCGTCGCTGACCCACCGCCAAACCGGTCACGCTGGAGGATGTTGCAGGCAGCAGAACGTTCTCCACGGCGTCTCCAGACTCCGTCACGTCTGTCACATGTGCTCAGTGTGAACCTGCTCTCATCCGTGAAGAGCACAGGGCGCCGATGGAGAAGCTGCCAATCTTGGTGTTCTCTGGCAAATGCCGATCGCCCTGCACGGTGTTGGGCTGTAAGCACAGGCCCCACTTGTGGACGTCGAGTCCTCATACCACCCTCATGGAGTCTGTTTCTGACAGTTTGAGCAGAAACATGCACATTAGTGGCCCGCTGGAGGTCATTTTGTAGGGCTCTGGCAGCGCTCCTCTTGTTCCTCCTCGCACAAAGGAGCAGATCGCGGTCCTGCTGCTGGGTTGTTGTCCTCCTACGGCCCCCTCCACGTCTCCTGGTATGTCCGCCGTGCTCTTGACACTGTGCTGACAGACACAGCAAACCTTCTTGCCACAGCGTGCGTTGATGTGTCATCCTGGATGAGCTGCACTACCTGAGCAACTTCTGTGGGTTGTAGACACCTCATGCTACCTCTAGTGGTGAGGACACTGGCAAAATGCAAAAGTGACCAAAAATCATCCAGAAAGGACGAGGACAGAGAAATGGACTGTGGTCACCACCTGCAGAACCGTTCCTTTATAGGGGTTGTCTTGATAATTGCCTCATTTCCACCTGTTGTTTGTTCAATTTGCACAACAGCAGGTGAAATTGATTCACAATCAGTGTTGCTTCCTAACTGGACAGGTTGATTTCCCAGAAGTGTGATTGACTTGGAGTTACATTGTGTTGTTTAAGTGTTCCCTTTACTGCATTTTTATTTGTGGTAATAAAACATTCTTTTGTTCCACGTCTAATCACGGTGTAGATATGCCCTAATAAAGAACCCAGACCCCAACCTATGGCTATGGGTGTGTACATCCTATGAGCTAACGTTTTATTTCTCTGCTGAATAAAGCAAATTATACTGAATCAGTGTTTATAACATTTAGGATAGTTTTTCAGGACCATTAGATGCATGTGAAGAAGAGAGAATATTTTTGTAGTACAATAACTATTTCAGGTTTGAGGAATATAGGGTCAACTTTGTGTTCACTGAGGATGATTAAAGCCAGCCTATGTGAATGAGCATTTAGGGAAACCTTAGGTGACATGTGTGTTGCACAGTGTGTGGCATGATTTGTATAAGAAAAAAAAAGAAAATTAGAAGGTTATTATGAAACCATTTCAACTAAAGGAGAGATTGATTGATGTGTTACCTCTTGCCCACATTAGTTTCTGCCATATTGTGAGATTAAAGAAACAATGACTACTATAAATAAAGGTGTGTTGCTCTCAGAGGTGCAGATTGGTGTACAGAGGTGAACTTAACCTGTAACTCTGCAGGCCAGAATGTGTCACCTCATGTTACAAATGGCCACACATTTATGTTTATGACACAATTCTATATCTTAAGAGTCATTTTATATACCTAGTGTGTTTCATATTGAAGCAGCCCAAAATGGACAGGGCTTCAAGGAGGGCGTGGTTACATCAATAGTCTGGGGCGGAGCCAGTAGAGCTACTTGGATCAGAGGTACTAAAGAGAGGGGAAGTAGTACGCACAACTCACAACTCCGAAAGCTGCCCAGTACAGCTCCAACCTCCCTCACGATGACTTCTGAAACAAGTGGACAAACTGCAGCAGTGAAGATGGGGGAGACGGCCGCTGCTGCTCCTGGCAAAGAGGGCAGGAAGGTAAGAGGGGGGCAACAAAGGATTTCTACTGGACTGCATGGGCAACTGTGGGCCAGATATGATATGACCTGTCCTTTGTGTCTCTTACAGTGTCCACTGACTGGTCCTCACGTTCACAGAGAAGATGTGAGAAAGGTTTGGAAAGCGTGCCAAGAGGAGAGCTTCTGGTACAGAGGTAAAGTCCAACAGACACCCGTACACTTCTCACAAAAGTTTGTAACTGTAGCAACCTCAGGAAGCCAACAAATCTAGTAAATGACTGCAGGTGAGCGACCTGACATGGCTTCTATATTGCGCAAATTATTTGCAGTGGTGAGGTTGGGCTCATCTATCAAGCCCTCATTCACTAAACACTGTGTGTTGCTTACATTGTTCTCTGAGAAATTCAGTGTGGGGACCTGAAAAACACTCCCATATGTGGGCACATTAAAAAGGGCATTATTAATGACACTATATCACATCACAATCACGATTGTGGTTCAAGCATTTATGCTCTGTCCTTTTCTGTGCTTGTTTTTCCTTTTTTGATGTGAAACGTCAGAACCAGGTGTGACTGATCAGACCTTGTTTCAGGTTTAGTTCAACTTGACTGGGAGGGACCCAAAACCACAAACCAAGCACAAAATGACCTGCTCCAACAAGTGGAACTAAACTAACAAGGGATTTGGGGATATATCAGTTGTGCACAGCCACACTGTTGGAAAAGAGTCACCACAGCTAAAGTGAAAGTCTCTCACAAGCTCATGTAAATAGCACGCATGACAGAAAAATACCGTCCATCTCAGATTAAGATTCCACTAAATGCAAATGATGCATGTTTTATGTGACAACACTTCACTATCTTTAGCCTTTGTCCCACTCCTTCCACTCTTTGAACCGCCATGCAGCTGCTCCCAGTGTTCTCTCATCACGCAGTTATGTAAACGTGAAAAGGCAACAATCGCTACTTCCTGTATCCATACACTTCCTCGAATTAAGTGGAGAGATTTAGTCTTGCCTACTTCACAGGTCAAAATTCAGAACAGGATTAATCCATGACAGGAAGTGACTGTCTTGTCAGGGGAAATAACAGTCTGTGTTAAATCAGCCAAAAAACCCCAACTGAAAACACCTTTCATCTATTTGTTTTGCAGTGAATAGTTATGTTTCTTTTGTCCTGTATCATGGGATCTTTTTCGTCAATTACCTGCCTTTGATTTTGGAGAAAGAATGTTGAACAGAGAAAGTAACTTACTCCTGATTGTATTACAATAAGTCTCCATCTAGACTTTGATCAGCTCCAGACCCTCATGTGTTTTATTTCTATGTGTAGCTCTTCCCTTCTCTCTGGGCAGCATGGCCGTCACCGGGGGTCTCGTCTACAACGGTAAAGCACTGACATTCAAAGCCCTATTCTTCCATAATGACACAAGTAAAGCAGTCGTTTCTGCTGTAATTATCCCATTTCATTTAAATTAATGTTTGTTTTTACCCCATGCAGGTGTTTGGAAATCATCGCAGCGATTTGGTCCCTTTCCGAAACTAGCAGGTTTGTAACATTCAGTAAATTTGACTTCAGTTTAGAAGTAGCAATGAAATCACTGGTTGTTGACTGAGATTTTTTCTTTGCTTCAGTTGCGGGTGTCCTTGGTTATGCAGTGGGGAAAGCATCCTATGTTAGAACTTGTCGAAGCAAGTTCCAGGAGCTCGGCCTTCAGGATGGACCTGGATTTGGACCCTGGTCTAAAGGAGGTCCCCATGGTCCGGGACACAGGTGGGGAAAATGCTGAATTTATATTATCATGTAATATTATAAATACAAATGTGCACAGATTCTATGAAGACTGACCTTATCATTTTTTATACAACTTACTTTATGTTGATATTTAACAACAAATGGCCAAACAGTTCTTCCTTTAACTTAGTTTAATTTCAACTTGAATTAATTTTCTACCAGTTTTACACCACAAGCCATTGAAACCGTGAGATATCTTAGTGCTGCACCACTTCTAATCAAATAAAACTAAAATGCTGCATTAAAAACACCACCCTCCTGCATGCCATACGTCACTCTATCAATCATTTTTTTTCTACTCTTTGGATGATGAATTTTCTCCTGCTGCTGCATGTCACTTACCTGAATGTTATCCCTACAGATCCTGCCACCGTATGTGTGAAGAATGTAAGAAAAAAGCTCAAGCAGCACCTGCAGAACAAGTTTAAAGCCACAGGTAAATAGATCATACGTTGACAGAGCTATGAAAACATAGTGTGCACAAGTCTGAAGTCATTTTAAACACATTTAGTGTAAAACTACTTCTTACAAACATGTAAAACAGTTAATCATAAAGAAATCACAGTTAAATGTAATATCTGTTACACTAGTAATTGTGAGTGTTGCTGCACATTGACACGCATGTTAAAATAGCCTGAATGCACTGCTCATGTTTTCCCTTTTGATTTTTCAGCCTCATCGAAAACACTGAAGCAGTGACTGCCTGCATGGATCGATCACTTTCAGCATTTCTATTATATAAATGCCATAAACATTGCATACGATACACTAATTTGTCTGGAGCATCTTTTTATGTTACATTTAAAAAAATAAAAAAAAATTCCCCTTGGGGATTATCTATCTATCTATCTTATCAAATTTCCACTAGGGGGAGCCACTATCATCAGTTATAGGATAGGAAGGATAGTGTTTCAAGTTTTATTAGAATGAGCACCACTTTATGTGCTGGAGTAGAAAATCCATCTTGGGAGTACAACTAAGGTCTTTTGGTTTAATTATCAATAGGAAAGAATAATGCCTATAACAAAAAACAAGTATGTACCACTTGCAGTGTTACTGCCAGAGCAGATTTTTACAATCATTCCATACATCATATGTGACTATATCATCTAAAGAAAAATATCATCACCTTTTTGGACATAAATCTTAAACCTTTTTTTTTTTTTTTTTTTGTACAAAGGATTTAGGATGTACTTTCTTCTCTATAACCAGGAAGTTTAATGTCCTCTTGGAAGATAACTGTCCCTTTAAGGTGTCTAATCATCCAAATACTCCAACAATGGGTTTTATTAACCCTAAAAGTGTACATCACAGCCATAGCTCAACACATCTAATTCATTAAGTACCATACACATGTGGTAATGGTCATCTTCTATTGTCCACCAAATAAAATGTTTTAATGTGGGATGGATAGATAATTTCTCTACAATGAGTTACATCAGTTACGGTCTGTACAACAGATTTAAAGATGTGGTGCCTACAGAGGCAAAAAGCTATTTCATGTTTTGTTTTTATATTTGAAATGGTAAAGAAAACGATAGTCCCAATTTTGAGAGTCTGTAGCATGAGCAGATCAGAGACGTGTTCTGGATCCCAGCAAACAATCATCATATTATTAAATAAATCCTTTCAGGTGGGCTGAGGTTGAGGACATGGCTTTTTACCAGGACAGTGATGTGAGAACTGGATTGAAGTTCTCAGCCTTCTTGTCTTTGAGAGAGTTCTCTGGAGCTGATGTGTCAGTCGAGTCCAACACAAGCAGCCCAACTTCCTCTAAATAGATGTTCAAAATGAACGTATTCACCATGATTTCTGACTTTTCTCCCACGAAAATGGAAATTTCATGGTCTTTTCAAACAGCCGTGTGAATCTAAGCTTTCTTGTAGACGATAGCTCATTTTATAAGCATTTTAAAACTGTATAAGCGGATGTTTAATTGTTCATAACAGCTATTCTCACATTTATAGATATATGATGTGAATGCTTCATATGAATTGACACAGTTGTTAACAAACACATAAATATACCTACAAAAAAATAGTATTGCTTACAATGAGCCTACTTAACAGTGTGTTCAACTATTTAGTGATTCTCGGTCTGTACAACAGTTTTAAAGATGTGGTGCCTACAGAGGCAAAAAGCTATTTCATGTTTTGTTTTTATATTTGAAATAGTAAAGAAAACTATAGTCCCAATTTTGAGAATCTGCAGCATGAGCAGATCAGAGACGTGTTCTGGATCCCAGCAAACAATCATCATATTATTAAATAAATCCTTTCAGGCGGTGTTTATTGGGGGTAAAAAAAAATTAAAAAAAATAAAAAAAATCGGGAATTGTGGCCAAGAATTCAATAACTTTTTTTTTTTTCTATACATAATTCTGAAATACCTGACACTGCATATCCTCCCAGTACCCGCCCCTCCGTGCAAATATCGGTGTACACCGTTTGAGTTACCGCGCCCCCCCCCTCCTCCTCCTCCCCCACACCCATAAAACACGTCATCCAATCAACAGGTCGTTTTCTCAGGATTGCCACGTGCTTCGAGAAATAGAAAGCTGCATTTGACGTCACCGTGAAACAGCCAATCCCGCGGCGGACGGAGGCGGGACCAACAGGCCACCGTCTGTTCTGACAGTGGACCTTTTTTTTTTTTATTTTTTTCCCCTCAACGCTGAAACGGACCGAGGATATAAAAAAAAAAGAAAAAAGAAAAAAGAAAAAGAAATCACCACCACGCAAACCCTTCGGATGGAGGAGGGCCGGGACGTTGACGCCTGCTCGGCGGATGAAGAGAACGTCTGCTAAGCTAAGCTACCTTAGCTCAGCTTAAAAAAGAAAAAAAAAGGGAGAAGAAGCAGAAGTTGTGAGTAACGTCAGTTTTGACGCCGAGTGAAGTTAAACGACGTCAGTATGTTTGATATCTAATAATAATATTTATAATATAAGTTCCGTCATTAACTTTGTCGTTGAGGTTCCCGTTAGCTTTCCAACTGTGCTACCAAACACTGACCACCCGTAGCATGCTAAAGGAGTTAACTCGTAAAGCACAGACCACATTACCTGTTGTCATTACTTTTTATTTTATTTATTTTATTATCTTTTTTTTTTTTTTTTTTTAATCGCTGCGGTACGAGCATGTTAACTTTATAGTTGACAACCGGGCTGGTCGGCTTAAAGCAAGTTGCTGTTTTGCTAGCTAGCCATTAGCAGCTTTCATCAGTATAAACACCAGGCTAGTTGCTAACTGGAGGCTACCGGGAAGCTTGTTGTGCCAGAAGTCCTCTTCTTCTTTAATCACACTTTAGTCTCGGTGAAGAACAGTATTCGTGTCAGACAACAACACCACGTCTACCTGCAGGGATCACGATACCTACGCACGCGAGTTTAACCGGTGTTTTTTTCTTTCAGCAGCTAAATAAAGCTCTTATTTCTGTCGTACCGTCTGTGAGGGGTTCACTTTTCTTTCTTTAAATGATGTTGGCGTGTTTTCAAGGGACGAGACTGTAGCGTGTCCACGCATGGTGGCTCTTAACATGCATCGCCGTAACAGTGAGAGAGCTGTCAGCTTTGAATCAGAGGACTTCATCCCCCTTGTTCAGACTGCATCAGACGGACAATGAAGCGTTTGTTCGTGTTCTTGTCGGAGACCCAAAGCTGGACAGAGACAGAGACAGACAGAGAGACAGAGAGGAGGGATCTGGTCAGTCTGCTGTGTGGCTGGAGATGGAAGACAAGCCGGTTTGTGTTCACTGTGAAGCCCACATGGGTAGACGATGCTCGGAGTGATGGGGGCACATTTGGTTGTCAAAGTTAGATGATGTATGATATGTGCAGTTTTGCAATTTGATGGTGCTAGTGTGAACTTGCAATGAAGTGACACATCACGTAGTTTAAGCATTTTTATACACACGACTTAGCAGGGCTGTATTAACAATGGCCTAGCAGACTGTTGGTCTTTGCAACTGGCCTGACCCCCCCCCCCGCCCCCATCTCCTCTTCCTCCTCCTCCTCATCCCTGCCAGGATAAGCCTCTGATGGCAGTACAGATGTGTCATCTATTGTCTTGTACACGCACCAACTCGAGGGAATCCCCCTAGATTGCAGATAGACATCTAGCTGTGATTATCTGGGGCATAATTCCAGTGAATTAGTGTGTTTGCTTTAATCTGGTAAGACATTAATGGCATTGAAGAGCGCAGAGAGGGAACAACCAAGCTCTGTAAAACGTCCCCACGGCGGCCTCTCACTAAACTGCCCCCCCCTTCCCTGCAAGGATTAACTGTTAACTCAGACTACAAAAATAATATGAACGACAAAAATCACAACTCAGTTCCTGATCTTTTCACGTAGCGATCCTATTGATCCAAAAAGTTGCTTTTCTAGCTCTTAGTGGATGTTTGAACTCTGCAGCACTGCTCAGTTGCAACACTGTTTTTTGGTGTCATATTACTAGTTGTTTGCATGACAGCAGCTTTTTTCCCCCTTAAAGCTTATTTTCCTTTTTGTAACATATAGTGCTCTATACTTTCCTTCTAATGACTTGTGGTTTAGATTGAGCTTTAAACTTCATAAAATATCATGGCTAGCTGATTTCCTGAAACACCTGCTTCGATGCCCTCTGACCTCTCAGCAGTTCACCTGGTTCCATATTTGCAGCTCTGATACAAAATCCTGACAGAGCTTCTCCAAAACCTGTGACACTCCCATGTCATACAGTACCGGATGTCATTTGATTGGCCCGATTACTGCAGTTGACCATGTGTCTGTGTGTGTTTGCACATGGCTAAATTATTAACTAGACAACTGAACAAATAATACACAGAGGAATTGCGCATAAAATATGGCTTAATACCTTGCAATTCAGTTCAATATTGTCTCCATTATGTATGCCAGCAACCATCTTTGTGGTCACAATGTCCCACATTGAGCCTTGAACCCAATGTAGAGCACTAACATTAAACAGGATTGCTGTTTACTTTCATTCTGTTTGTGGGAAAGTCACACGCTATAACGAAGGCTTCCTGTGAAACAGTGAAGATAAGAATATGCATGACTCATTACAAGTTTGGAGGGCCCACTGTTTGAATGTGGTGATGTTGTTCCATAATGCGTCATTTAACAAACATTAAAATGAATAGGGCGGGTTCGTAATGTGTATTTCTTTATATACAAGTCACGAATGATGGCTGTGTATTGTTTTGGAAATTAGCACCATCTATGACCTTCCCAAAGCTAACTTCCTCAAGACTCCTCTTCTTCCCAAGTGCAATGTGAATTCACGCACAACATTACCGACTCTTGAGTTCGGCATTCTTTTCATTGATTGCATTGGAAGACTTGGCATAATGTAGTGCACGATGAGGACTGAGTCTAGCTAGAAATAACCTATAATTGAGCCCTGCTGAGGGAGATTATCCTTGGCTTTGGGAAATAGGGCTTGGAGCATAATTGATGTTTGGGTCTTCTTTTGCCAAAGTAACCACCCCGTCTTTGCCCTCAAGATGGCCTCAGCAGAGTTGCCAGTGTATGTGCCATGTTTAGATCCAGTGACGGTACATTCGTGCCTCATATTCTGGCTATATACGTCCTTCAGAGCGAGATGAAGATAAAAGGAATATCTGTTGAAAAGTACACAAAAGTGTTCGTTTTTCTGCACTTCCCTTCTTAGTCGGAAGAAGCCTGTAATGCTTTTGTGGAAGAGGTAGTGATTACAACAGGCCAGGCCTGTCATTTAGTGTTGAAGGGAGCCAGATATAGCCTTTTCCCACTTTACTGTAGTACACGGCCTCTTTGTGACTATGAGCTTTCCCATTTTTTTTTTTTTTTAAAGAAACTAAACAGATTACATTAGACATTCTTGAGTTTGCGTTCTAAATTCGGATGGTGCTTGTGCAACTAATTCCTTTATATGTTGCACTTGAAGCAACCTGTACAGAGCTGTTTAAGGCTGTTGGAAGTTAAAATGTGGCAGAAAGGAGGAGGAAACGCAAGCTTGTCTTTGTCAGCTTTATCTCCTATTTCCTGAATGGACCGTCACCCTCCTGTTTGCAGCATCCTTGCTGTGTGCTGGACTCAGAAAATTGCTGTGCTATATCAATAGATGAAGTATAGTTAACCATTGCTCAGATCTGTTGAGCTCAGCTGACCTGTAACTCTTCTCACAAGTTGCAGGATCATCAAAATGTCCAATGTTTAAACACCTTGAATGTACATAGATCTGGAAATGCACTTGTTTGTTAGAGGAATTAGTGACTTGTGTTGAGGTGTTTTCGCACTGCCAGAGAAAATGTTCGATGGTTTAAATATAGAGCAAGAGCTCAGTCTGTGGCTTGACTTTTTTTTTTAGCTTTTTTTCTACAGCATTCAGGACATGCGCAGGGTTTGGCTTACCCTTTTTCTGTGGTCGCATGTTTTTGTTTTTTGGAGTCGCTGAGTTGAAACAGGAAGTCAGATGTATTATTCACAGGTTTTTCAGTTTGAGAAGCGAGCGATGGTGCCTGAGAGTTTGTTTGAGCTGTGTCTGTGGTGGGTGGGATAAGGTATGTGTGAAAGTATGTCACTGCAATGTGACTTTTGGGCTGTGAAGGTTTTTATTTTGTTTTGACTTGCTATTGCCGCTGATCTGTTCTCACCATGGTTGAGAGTGGAAGCTCTCTTCACACACCTCAACTTCTCTGTCTGGCTACTGTGGCTTGTTCTTCCTTCCTTTCTTTGACTACAGTTTGATCATGTTAAACGTTTTTAGCCTTCTGTACTTCTCTGTATTCACGTCAGCCTGAGTTCTAAATTTTGTTTACCAATTATGTGTACTTAGAAATATCTATACTTTGCTCTGAGTCAGCCAGGGCCAATGAATGTATGATTAGTTATGAGATTAGATTACGTGACTATAAAAGGAGCCCTTTTTCGCCACTACAAGGTTGGAAGGAAAGTAGAGTTTTGGAGGCTCTGAATGCTTCTGTAACTGGCTGCCTCTTGGATGTAGTGGGTAATCTTCAGATTATTACTCCGCTCAGGAAGAGGTTTTAATCCTGTCCCAATACAGAGCAAACTAGGCTGAAGCCAACAGTCGGCTGACCAACACTGGACCGTCCAACAGCACTCTGCGTTCACAACACTATAGTTGTACTGGAAGTTTTTCTGGGTCAACGCAAAGTATCACTGAATGTATAATCAAATCTCAAAAACGTATCCAAGACTTTTAGAAAGCTCCAAGATGCAGTACTAAAAGATACAGTCTCATATCTCATAGCTCCTCATGCTAATGTTAACATGCTAAGGTTTTCCGAACCAGTCAAAGGTAATTGGATCTACTTAAATGTTTAGGTTTAAAGAATATAGGTTATCTTTGGCAACGTTGAATGACATTGGTGGTTTGTGTCTCAATTTTCACGTCAGTTTTCTACATTGCCATTTCTGTGTTTTGTTTCAGATTTTTGTGCAGTGAATCTTTGGTGGCCCTCCTGTCTCTCCAGTTCCAGCCCCTGCTCTATGGCCTTAAGGTACGTTGCATGGGTTAACCAGGTTGAGTACCACTGTGTGCTGCGGTTTAGGTTTTGCTGCAACCGTAAGCTAAGTACTGTGGGAATGAACAGCGTGTTGGATTAATGTTTGTTTTGCTGAATTCTGAAAGTGGCAAAGTAGAGTTTTTAGATTTTTCTTTTGCTTTCTCTCGGGTGTGTGTTTGGCCAAATGTCTGTGCTGCATTTATACGGAGAAGAAGGCCTCATTTTGCCCTGTCTGCTGTTGTACAGTATCTCAATATAGACTAAAAGTTTTATTTGAGGTCTTGATATCTATACGTTTTTGCAATTTTAAGTAGCCAAAGCTAAATCTATTTAACTTGATTCAACTTTAATTGGCAAAATTATACCATTTATCATAGCCAGAAACTGTAAAAATAGAAATTATTATCAGGTTTTCAAATTTCCCATGGTTCTCAAACTAATCATGCTCACCAAACGCCTTTATCAGGAAAATTAACCAAATCTAAACTTAAAATACTGACATCCAGCAAAATCACGTCTCATTTAAGTTTTTTCAAAAAATAAACTGTTTGTAAGATCCAGATTTTGTTAAATTACAACAACAACCAAAATTCTGCTCTCATCAGCACAACTGGGAAGCTTTTGTCATGTGACAAAAATATCTCCAAAGTTTTGACTGAACTACAGGAGCACAAAGAACAGGACAGAGAGAAGTTTGTAGAGGTTGTAAAAAGGGAAAGTAAGTAGCATGTGGATAACTATAGTTTGGTTAAATGGTCCAACACAGGTTGAACCCATGTTCAGTGTTACACTCTGCTTTTGGGTGTGCAGGGCACATCATCAAATACATCCAGAATAACCAATAGATTAATATTATTAAAATAATCCTTGAGTAAAGAAAAAGGTCAGAATGTCTGGTTAAAGTTGTCACTTCAGCGAGGAACTCTAAATGTTATGAAGTTGAACCGTACTGGTGTTTTCCACTAAATACTGTTTTGAAATCCAGTTTTCTGCTTATTATTGTGGCCTCTGTGAGACGAGTGGCATCTCATAATTGTTCAGGGACAAAAAAACCAAAAAGGATAATTTTGATGCTGGGTCTGGTTAGGTCACATTCTCACATTCTCACATTCTTCAGCAGTGACAACCAAACTCTCTGTGGGATGCCTCACAACTGTCATTCAGGATTCGGCAGAACCAGCTTGATCTCTTTGTCTGACTGTCTGAATGGTAAACGTTGTGTCTCTTGTTACTATTTGCAGATGGAAAAATAAATTTAACCTGTAGGTACCCAGATCTAAAAAGTCAAAGAGCAGAGGGACAAAGTAGTGATGTGCACTAATGAAACTGATGCTGTGAGAAGGAGACGGTGTATTATTGGCAAGAACAGAAGTAGAAAAGGTGTCCTGAAGGAGCAGGAGAAAGATTTGGTGATCTCTTACATAAATCTATAAAACTTACAGTAGTAGCACAGAAATAGAGACTGACTGATACTGGAGTTTTTGGGCCGATATCAATATATCAACCAAAACGTGGTCATCAATCACTTGTGACAAAGACATATAATATATCAGGTTATTTTACAATTTAAAGATAAACATTAGTGTCCAAAAAAACATCAGTGCTTTGAAAAGGTGAGTGTCTCTGGTAATTTGATTAATATAAATAAAAATAAAAATACAATAACAATCTTTTTCTGCATCATGTTCTGTCAAAAACATTCTATGATACTGATGTATCTATGATTGGCCAATATTGGCTGATTAAAGTTGGCCAGCCAAAAAAATTGGTCAGACTCTACTAAGAAAAAAAAAAAAGTGATAAGTATATAAAAGTCTTGACAGAATACATCAGCCTGTTAGTGGCATAGTGTACAAGTCTGTGGCATTGTTTCCATATTTGCACATTGCACATGCAGGCATGTGTTTCATTCTGTACATGCACACTTTCAAATATCTTAACAATTTTAATTTTCATTGCATGAATCAATGTAGGTGATACTTTATATTCTTTATATATATATTATTGTCCACACTGACATCAGTGCGCTGAAATGGTAAACCTAATTGGAAATTTAATCATTATAAATAAAATGTAAAAAAACAAACATTTTTTTTATATCAATGACAGACCAACATCTGCCAATAAAATCGACTGGCTGATATATCAGTTGAGTTCTAGTTCACGGACAAGACTGTCACTTCGGGAGGTCTTTTAGCAAGAGAACAGTTAAATGAAGTTGGTATTGCCATGTCAACACGAAAGACATTATTAATGTACGATAAGTTGCACAAAGCCAATTACATAGACATATATGGAAGCAAGTAATTATATGGCTGCACCATTTCAGGCCTGCACAGAAAGGCAGAATTGGAGCTTGAAAGTGCGTTTGCTCTTTGCACCGTTAGGGGGCAGTGCAACGTTATTTTGACATTCATCTTACCTGACATGGACCTCAGACTGTTTACTTGCTGCCAAAAGTGGAGCAGCAGTTTTCTGTAGGCCCAGAGCAATCACAATGACTGTAGTAGATTTAGTGCTGACAGTGTACTGTGCAGCCCCCTCAGCTGACTGCAGAACTGACTCCTGGGCCCTGGCCCACTAGTTTTCCTGTTTTCTCCGGCTTGAAAGCAGAACTAGGCAGAAATGGGTGGGACCCAGAATGGCCCTAGGAACGCTGTACATTGTTCCCAGAGCTTCCTCTTCCACATTCCTGGGCTGATTGGGATCTGGGCCTCCTGTGCAGGGGTATTGTTCTAACTCAGCAGCACCACAGACCTGGCCCCAGCAAACCACAGCTGCCTCCACTGACCATTGTGGTGCTCAGGCCCAGTGATGAATATCTTTGCCTCATCAGTCATCCCTCTCTCTCTGACTCATTTAGCGATTCTTACCAGGATCGACTGCTTCAGCCTCTGCGCATCTTTGCTTAGGCCTCAGTCTTGGACTATCCACCAAATGTCCCTGCTTGCAACTTATACTTGTTTTTGTCTTATGCCTGGTTTAGATTTTTTTATGACTTTGGCCAAAACAGTCTGTTTAATTTCATCCCAATAATTGTGATAATTGTCCCTGTTGTGTCGCCCTGCCTTCACTCCATATCGCTCATCTTGGTGGTTTTACTTATCCACTCATTAAAGTTCTGACTTGTCATAACTAGCACAGCCAGTAGGGCAAGTAACATGAGAGGTCAGAAAGTCAAACATTCATTGTATGATTTTGACAATATATTGGCACTATATGACACATCTATTTACAATGCTGTTGTGCAAGTACTTGAATACTCGAAGGTCTAAATCCACTACAACTACAACTGAATAGAGTCACATGGAGACAGTAACAGAAGAGGCCTACCGCTCTTCGTATCCAATGGTACCAACAAGTTTTATGCTACTTTGTCTGTATTGTGAGGGTGCAAAATAGATTTAACAGTAAAGGTATTCAATTTTATGAGAAGAAGAATAAATACTTTCCATTTTTCAAAATTTTGACAGCTAGGAAAAAATGTAGGGGCTTTGTTGAACAGTTTTCTCTAAAAGTGTTGGTCAGCCAGGTTGGTTTGGCTCCAACAGATTTCTTGGTTGTTTGCCATCAAATCGCATTGGCTTCTTCACCAAAACAACATTGGCTGAGGTTCGGGAGTATTATAATATTAGACCACGCCAAAATGATGAAAAAAAGAATATTGCTCGGAAATGAAGTTGAAATGTTTAAAACTGGAGGCCATAATTTAAACCTATATGGTCATTACATAATCCAGGAGATTCCAGTGTTTCTGTGTTAAGTAACCATATACATATCGTTTAAAGGTCCCATTTTTAATAAATCCAGATTTTTATTGCTTTTTTGATTATAATGCCAATCTAGGTGCTATATAACTACTGCACTCAGTCCACAGAGAAAAGCACACTGTCTGTATTCAGCAGTCTGTGCCGTTTGGACTTCTATAAGTTTGTAATGTCACAACTGACAAATGTCCACCCTCAGCACAAAAGAAAACACTAGCAACTAGCAAGGTGAACGGCCTGAGCTTCCGTCATTTAGAAAAGAGTCAGACAATGAGAAGAGAGCATCACTGGTATCACTGCTTTATTAAAACAACAGACACACAAACAACCTGTTCTTGGTAGAACTTTAGAGAGATGCTTAAGAGAGAGATATAGATGTAAAACTATATTGGTACTTAAAACCACAAAAAATGTCTTCCCCTGGATATCAAAACTGCAAATATAACACTTTTTTTTTTTAATTTTTTTTTTTTTTTTAAATATGTGACCTTTAAAGAAAAAATTGCGATGGGACTACAGAACAGGAAAAAACACTTTCAGGACCAGCAGCCAGCAGCCCCTCCCACTTTTTCAGCTATAAAAAAAAACTTCAGTTTGTGCTTACTCTGCAGGCTTGGTATAGAGCTGGATAAATGTAATAAAAAGCATAGTTGATACAAGTAGATAACTCCTGCTTTTTTCACAGTATTTTCAGCAAACACAGTAAAAGAAACAGGAAGAGAGTGGTATTTTTGTGCTTGTACTTCCCATCACAGACTTTTTACATGGTTTGTATACTGAAACTATTACATCAGCTGGTGACATTTTCACACACTGCAGTAGAGGGTGTAAGCACTTCCTTAATAAGTTTCTGACCACACTTACTCATTTTTTCCTGCGGTACCTTACCCCAAGAAATAATTTTCTGTCACGGAAGTGATTACTTGAGCATGAGGACATGCACACCTTATAAAATGAATGTAGTTCTTTGAGGTCTTTGAATAGAGTTAACACTTATGTTTTACAGCATAATATTATCCATTTCAAAAGGCTAATAATAACTGGAATACATGTAATATCTATTTAGGAAATACACATCTCATAATGAAAGGTTTGCTCATGAATACTCCATTACAGTGGAGTGGCTGCATCTCTTTATGAAGTTCTCTTTCATGTTGTCTCTTGGAAGTGGGTGTTGTGTTGCAGCTGTAGCTCAATATGTTGCATGCTGTCTAAGTTGCATTTGATAAGTCAGTTGGCACCTATTGACACAGAGACTTTGTGTTATCACATAATCTTAAAATCCAACCAATGCAGAGACATCCATGCAACTACTGGGTTTTCATGTTGTAATGATTTACCACCTGCTGGCAACCAAACAGTGAGCAACTTGTATCTCAGTGATGTTGTGTTTCTGGACTCCTATCACATGTCATTCCAAGATTCATTTCTTATTCATCAACCCTGGTGTAAAAGCTTTACTTTGAAACATTTTGGACGCTCAACTTTTCTTGACCAGCATCTTGTTTACTTTGGATCTCGTCTGTTTTGTGCCGGCCAGGTAGCTTATCGTGCGTTCAGGCAGCTGGGAAATGGGAAAGTTCCCATTTTAGAACGTCCCACTTGTGAGGTGAAAGTCTTCACAAACAGACAACATGGCAGTGCTCAGGTGATATGCTGTAGTTTTGCTGTCAATACAGAAAAGGGACTAAACAACCTTGTCATCATCCTTATTCATCCAACATGGGGAAGAAATGCAGTTCAGGAGGTCAATATTATTTGTACACTGCATTTCTACAAGTTTAACACAGCTTGCAAACTAGATAGGCTAAGCTAACCAAGTCTGGCTATCTCACCTTATTTTTGGAGCAAGTACATTTCTTCCACAAATGCTGCCATATCTCGTGACGTCAAACAACTTCTTGGAGTGCTCAAAAAACCCTCCCTTTCCTTGAAGGATATTCCCAGGTCATCAGGTGTTCAGGTTTATTTTCTCACTCTGAGGTCGGTGCTTTTCTACTTCCCAGTTGCTCATGAATGCACCATTGCACACAGTTTGTCCTGCTAGGAAATAGCCAACTAATTAGTCACAGCTCCTCTACATTACAATTTCCTTGATTCAAAATGCTCAATGGAGTCTCAGTTAGAGCAAGATAAAGTAGGTGTTGTGCTCGGGTTTTTTTATGCTGTCCATTTATTGTGGTGCTTAGCTAATGATGAAACAGCAGGAAATACTTATCTTAAAAGTGTTAAAATAGTTTCTTGCACACTAGTGCTGAGGTCATTTAGATTTTTTTGGTGGCGTGTTCCAGCTTTCTATTGCCGTTGAGGACCGGCCGTGTTTGTGCTAGGAAGGCTTATTCATTTTGTCTCAGAGTCCCAGAGAACAGCAAATTGATGATTTCTTTAGGCAGTGAGCAGTTATGAGAGTCAGCACAGCGTAGTCCCTCTTACTCCGCAGCTCGGGATATTTGGAAGGGTTTGAGTTTGCTGCAGGTACAAGCTGTGCAGCCAAGCAGAGCGCAGCAGTCTGTCAACACCCCGTTTCACCGACACCATCACTTTGGTCTTTCTGTTACTCTTCATAATAGCTCAGCACAGTCAAGCAGAAGTGAAAGCAAAGGGGGAGGAGTTTCACTTTTTATTGGAGAAAAGCAAACAAGCATTGCGTTTGTGTGTGAATGCTAACAAGTGCCACCATTTGGACTCTGATAAGAGCTATCAGGAAATGCAGGCGGGCGAGTGTAGCCAGCTGCACGGAGCTTTCCAACTTCTTCTAGTGTCTGTCAATCTTCTTCCTCTCTTTGGTCTCCTTCACTGGGGAGCAACGCAGGCCAGCAGGGTGTGCCCGGTGTCGTCGCTGTTGTGATTGGCTAGTGGCCCAGGCTCGTGTTATCTCCTGTGGAACATGTTCTAGTCCCACCCCAGATAGTGCCTGGCACTCAAACATAGCCCTGCCCACTTACAATTACATCACACCAATGACAAAAGCCATGTCTCTTTGCTTTCTCTTTACACTGCGAACAGACAGGTAATGTTGCAGCGGAGGAAGTTTCTCACTCTGTCATGTTTGCTAGCTCCAGTTACAGCTCTCCAATCAACTTCAGAGAGGTAGTGTTTGTTTTGGTCTGTGAGGGCCCTCAGATATAGGCCCTGACAGCCAGTGAATGTGTAGTTACTACACATAGGTAGCAGCTCAGCACAGGGACTCTGCCCTTCTGCCTGCTTGTCTGTAAATGTGGCAGATGAGGCAGACGGGTAGTTTGTTTGGGGGAATGGAGTGGCACAGGCTGCCGGACTACGCACCAGAGTGAAAAGTCTCGTCGAGCATGGATTTTCTAAAGAGCCTGGTCCCCGCTGTCATCTCAGGGGAGGGCCCTGTTGATCATGGGGGAACCTTACCAAAGGAGCCAGTTCCACGGCTCCTTCGCATGAAAAGACTGGGCCTGCTAGCCATGGGACAAACCATTGAGGAAGATCTGGTGGATCCAGGTTCAAGGGTAGATCCAGGAATGGGCTTCTCCAGACCTGCCCGCAGTAACCAAACCCGCCTCAAAGGTACAACTGACTCAAATGCATATTAATGCAGTAGTTACCTGTACTGTACTGTTTTGATTTTCTGCTCGTAAAATTGGTCGCTATTTATTATTTACAACTTGGAATAAGTGTTTGTTGAGCTTTATTAACATGTAATCAAAGATTGGCTTTACACCCACTTCATCCCGCCCCCTTAATGCACATGTGCTGACACGCACACACATCCACATACACCACATACAATAGTTTATACACACTCGGGCTAGCTTGCCTATATTTTCTGATCATCATTGATCAGATTCTGATATCATTGGTTGGTACAATGCAGATCTCTCAGTTCACCACCAAAGCTGTCAATCTGTCAGAGGGGCACATGTGCTGCACTCTGCAAGCACACCAATTAAATAGATGCAGTGCCACACAGACTGACTACAGTACAGCCTGTAGATGACTCAACAGGCTCAGTTTGATTGAACTAATTCAATAAAAAGCCCCATTATCATCCACTGAAAGTAAGGAGAGACGAAATTAAATGTTCTTGCATGTAAATGACAAAGTATCAACATAATCAGCAACTGAGAATTAATCTACTCAATATGCTTAACACTTTTTAAACATTAGAATTTAACCATTTCCACAACATTTGAAATATCCTTGCAGGGTACAGAGAGATGCTTCTATCAGGAGAAGCAGCAACATCTCTATCAGGTCATCAAACAGAATCTAGAAGTGGAGTGGTATGTAGTGATAAACATCATGTTTAGTATGTTTTTTGAACTAGTTAGCGACTCTCGTTAGCGAAACGGCAACCAGACTGAACTGAGTGGCAGCTGGTGTTGCAGGAGCCCTCGAAGATGTATGAACGTACCGATACACTACACTATCTGAAGGAAGCATAGTTTAGATTATAGCCTATCATATTGTTGTAAATTCACATGCATTACCACAGCAGATTGTTATACAACTCATGAATACATTTTTCCCCAAAATTGATTTTGATAATAAATGCATAGCTACCTGTTGAGTGCAAAGGCAGTGCTTGCAGTGATCAACCCACAAAGACGGACAATTTGGTTCGTGTGCATGCTACACGGGTGCAGTGAGTCCTCGGTTCAAATCTCAGCCAGCTGGACTTTTAAACTGCATGTCATTCCCTCCTCTGTTTCCCACAGTTCCTGCCTATACTGCACCTTTCTAATAAAAGCAAAATGCCAACAGCATAACCTTAAAAAAATAAATAAACGCACACACAAGGATGTGCTTAATAGAGCTGTACACACTGAAACTCTGTGGGGCTTTTAAACCTCTTTCAGAGCTTTGTTTTGTTTTTCATGCCCTGCAGTTTTTTTTTGCGTTGTTCACATTTACTGCTCAAATTAACCCGATTGTCAGCAAGCAGCTGCTCAGCTCATATGACTTTATGCAACGTGCTCAGCACCAATCTACAGATAAAGTTTGCTATCATCAAGCGAACTGCAAGAATTGAAGCTGTTTAGTAGTTTTTAGTGACCAAAACACAGTTCAAATGATGGGAGCGTTTTGCAGGTATCGGGTGGCCAGAAAACTCCAAATAAATGCTAAAGTTGCTCTCTGTCTGCTGGATATGTACTGTGAACAGGCATTTTACCCCCCGAACATGATAACTTTGTGTGGTGGTAATGTCAGAACTGGGTGTTTGCCAGATTGCTTGAAGCTGTGTCTCTTTTAAAGGTTCTTTTTGGCCAATCCAACTGCGGCAGTGTGGCCAGCCCTACAAACACCAATATTTGTCGCCACTAATCGTGGTTGCACTAATCGTCAGCCAAATTTTCTGACTTCTATCAGTTTCATATTAAAAGCCCCTTTATCGCTTCATCCGTTGCCCAGCTATTTACCAGGTTTTGACCTAGTTACACACGGAAGCATGTGTCTCGCCTCGTGTGTCATCTTGTCACACATTAATTTTTAATTGGTAAAAAAAAAAAAAGGGTGTTATTTTGACGGGACTTATTTCACATTTAGCAACTCGTGTCACGCAAGCCCCGTCCCAGAGGAAGACCATTATCACGACTGTGGTGTAAATCTCAACTTAGTCTGACTTCATGCTGGCTGCTGAGAGTGTACTTGCTGCTTGTGTGTAAGTATTTTGTGATTTGTAGCATTTTGGGAAACCATCAAAGGAGAGCTTTAATGCAGGTTATGTGTCGTCATGCCGAGCAATCCTACTGGTCACGTATGCTGTATATAGTTGTATAAATATCACAAGAATTACATTTAAATGAATATTAGAGAACACTTAGTATTAGAGGACTACTATGGGGACCAGCCTACTATCGTTTTTATGGATACAGCAGTTAAAAGTTTAGTGGATGTGTGTACATACACACCGTGTGTGCGTGCAGTTCAGGCAGTTTGCGTCAGCGGTGTAGTGATGACTTTTTATCAGTATCTCAGTCTGACTTTTTTTTTTTTTTTTTTTTTTGCAGTGCTACCTGTCAGAGCATGCTTGCTCGCTGTTTGCTCCCGGCTAAAGCATGACTCAGCTCTCTCCCTTCTGCTGTACTCACCTATCCTATTAGCTTCTAAGAATCAGACTAGTTAGCTGGCCAAACTGACTCACAATAACAACCATAGGCTTCACTTTGGATTGGAGTTTTGTTAGCTTGACTCGGCTAACTGTTGTTTGTGTTTGTGCTGCCAGTTGACATTCATTAATTTTCTACTAACTGGAGAGGACAAATTGTTTTCATATCTTTCCTTTCTTTTCTTTTCAATCAGGAAACAGCCGTCAGATTAGAAAAGTCTCCTTTTTACATCATGCTTGTGGCAGCAGGGGTCGCAATGGTGAGTTCTGTAAAAGAAGTGATGTGATGACTACAGTAGCCGAGGTAAATCAGAGCTGAGGGCCACTCCCTTGTTGCAGAACTGGCATAGCCTGAGTTGGCCTTTTAGGTGGTGCTAGTCTTTTCCTCCTGTCGTTTGTCTTTGCACACGATGACATCACTCCGCTACGCGATGTACAGCTGAGGTTTTGGGAAGTGTTTGATCGGGACGGTATTTGGTTAATGGGTGCAGCAGGTTTCCTGTTTGTGATTAAGGGAGTGTTTGGAGCATGTGACCGAACATGAGTGTGCGCTGGTGGATTGTGCTTCTGCAATGAAATGTGTGTGTGTGCGCGCGCGCGTGTGTGTGTGTGTGTGCGTGCCAGTCCACAGGGTGTGTATCCAGACAGGCTGGTCAAACTTATTCATTGAATTTCTTCAGTAGTCATTAGCCAACTACAGTGTAACAAACCCCATAATGGTGCAGCTCAATGCAGACTCTGCACTTAGTGGGAATATGGTGTCATAGCGGGGAACACAAATGCTGTAAATCATTGTTTGTGCTCCTCTCCCAGTAAATGCTCCTCCATAGTGAACAACTTGAAGACAGCTTATTTGACGAAGTGCCATAAGTGATGAACTGACCTTTTTGCACCTGTTTTACGATGTGTTTTAATTCCCATTCGCCTGGTGTTCTGCTGTCGTTCCATAGAGACGATATGCTTCTGACCTAAGAACGACTCTTTGCTGAAATTAGCCTCCCTTGATTTGGTAGGCAAATCAAAGGAATGAGTTTGCTTATTCTCAGCCTGAGGAGAGGAGAGAGGTTCTGTCACCGGGTTTGAATGTGTCTGCGGTTTGTGCAAGCATTTAATTAATAAGGACAGTTTAGATGACTAAATCATACAGCTACAGAGCATTATACTGTGGTAGCTTCCCGGGAGAAATCCAGCCTAATGAATTTTGTGTGAAAAGGGCTGAAACTTTGCTCTAAATGTGCAGGGTTTGTGTGTCTTGATGATTGTTACGGGGAAGTAGCCGCCTCCTGACTCATGGGAGCGTGTGGAGGTGAGGCGCTGTGCAGGTTGCAGAGTTGTGCTGCACACTCAGATGTTGCTGTGATGGAGCTAAATGGCGTGTCCTCTGCAGCCCAGGCATCACTGGGGAGGTCAGGGATTGAATTACAGCTCATATCGATTATGGTTCCTACCACTGCCCTTCAGAGAGGCCAGGACAGGAAATGCATCCTCCACCCTGTGGGCTCCTGGGAGGAACAACTCCTCTGTACTGTCTGCAGTGAGGATGGCTAGCTGTCACTCACTTGCTCTCACTTTGTGAATAGACCGCCTGTAACCTGCCATGGTTGTGCATTTAGTGGAGATTATTTGATCAGTGAGCTCTTCTTTCCAGGAAGTCGGTTATAATGTTGTTTATTTGAAGTCCTCCACTTACGTCAGCTCTGTTGCACAGTAGCTCTCAGCTTTAATGTTCCCAGAGAGATGATGTTGTCTGCATTCCTGAAACAATAAAGCCGGGTTTCCAGAAAACAATGGCTGGAGAGAGGGCTCTGCATGTTGTATGTTGACTGGTTCGCTGATAATTCTGATAATAGGAATTTTGTTTTTTAAACAAACTTCGACCGCATACTTCTGGTTTCCTTCTACTGCCCTTGAGCTTCAGCTAAAGTTGTTCTATGTCTATGAGCTTGTTTTGGTTATACTGAAGCCTTTAGTGAGTGTTGGTTGCATTTACTTGCAGAGATTTGAGGCATGAAAAGGGGAACTTCTTTTTTTTTTCGCAATAACCAAACCTGACTCAGACCTAAAGCTATTCAACAATCTTTTAACACAGTTTCTAGCTAAGCTAAAAGCAATATATTTCATAGAAAAACTCACACATTAGACTATTTAAAGAAACAAAAATTATACAATGTGAAAGAAACAAAAATGTACAAAGGAGTTTCAAACTAAAACTGTGATTTTGGTGTCAACCACAGGATCTGAGATGAGTATTTGAAGCAAAAACACTATTCAATATTTGCTGGGAACTGTTGGACTATGTTGCTGTTGGATTATTTGATGCCACCACTCAAACCTTTTTGAAAGTTCTAGTAATCGTTTCATGTTTCTGCTGCTTGAACCAAAGCAGCTAGACTCACGGTGCCACGCATGTTTGATCGAAGCCCAGTAGTAACGTGTTCTTCTCCTCCTTTTGTTTAATAATGGTTGCCAAACAACCTTTAGGTGTATTACTGCCACCTTTTGGCATTAGTAATGAATTGTCACCAAAAATCATGGTAAAGAAGACAAAACAGTAGTCGCATGAGCTAATACGATTTTATTTATTTTTTAATGGTTCTTAAAAAAACATGACCCATCTATAGTTTAAAAATTCTGGAACTGGGGAAAACAAGAAAAATGAACTTTGGGATGGATTAGAAGTGAGCTTTTGCTCAGCATCTTAAAAAGTCTTTACATAGCCTTTTAAATGATGAGAATTTATGTTGTCATTGTTTGGGACACTCTTCCCACTATTATTAAGGGGTGCTAAAGCTAACCTAACAACCTCTGATCAAGTTGGGGAAGTTTTTTTTTACTTTTTAGTTAACTCGACACCCTGTTATACTAAAAAGTCCTGCTGAAGTCTGAACTGTACAACAGCCCATACTTCCCCTTCCCATTCAGGCTCAGACTCTGGTTAATAGACGGCTATATATGGCTTTACATTTCCAGCTGCAGACATTACTCACAGTAAAACTGCGTAAGAATATCTGGGGGACTTTTGCTGAATGAAATGTGGCATATGTTTAAAATAGACTTCAAGTAATAATTTGACATTTTGGGAAATACACTTAGTCACGTCTGGACAGTCATAAAAGTGGTATTAACCGTCTCATTTAAAGAACAAGCATATTGCAAACTTAAGACCAATTTTATATGAAATGAAACATTATGTAAATACTGCAAATAAGCAGCGGCACTGTGAAGAATCTGTGCTCGTGTATCACAAGTTCCACAGTGGAAGCCTGCATCAGGGCAGCACCAGCCAGGGCTTGACAAAGCATCTGCTTGTGTTGTGTTTGTTTGCAATGAGCTCTGCCTCATTTTGCATAACTTGTGTAGTGGAGGACATGTGACAGAGGGAGAGACCGAGGGCGAGAGAGAAATGAGGACTAAACCAAAAGAAGACAAAGGGCATTTGTCTTCCGCAGCCTTCCCCACTGCTGCTCCCCTCACAATATTTTGTTAACAAACTTAATCCTGCCCTTGACTACAAATTGCTTGATGTCATGTGGATCTGGTTTTAAGTCTCTGCGAGAGAAGGAACAACGACCATCAACATAAGATTAAAATATCAGGAGTGTGTGTTTCACATTCACACAGTGGGCTGTTTTCTTACTAATGCAGTGTGTTGCGAGTTTTTGTATCATCCCGTGTGTTACTATGCTTGGTAGCTGTTGGACAGACCAGTGATGCAATGCCTATGACTCCAATGGGTGTGAACAGTTAGCCTAGCAAATAGATGTGCATCATCACTATCATGTCATGATGCGATATTAGAAATAGGTAGAAAGTCCCAGTAAGGCAATCGGGTATCCATGTCCTCATATTACCTCCTGTTCTGTCTTGAGTGCAGCTAGAGTACACTTTACTTTGTTTTGAATATTGAAATACACAATAGACACAATATAAGAATACAATATTTGTATTATTTTGGAGCAAAGCATTGAATAGGAGTAGGACTACTAGTTCTGGTGTGTTTAGTTTGTCCTCCCTTTTCTTTTCTTTCTCTCTTCCATCCTCCCATTCTTTCCTCTCCCTCCTACTGCAGTCAGGAATGACGCATCAGTATTGCTGTGGAGCTTACAGGAAGTGTCGCTTTGATAGGCCAGCGGAGAGAGGCAGCACAGTAGCAGCTCTGACATGCGTATGCATCGCTGAACCACAGCCAGGGAACACTCGCAGCATTTTGATGACATCACCCACCCCCACCCTCGGCTCCCACCTCCCTCTTTTTGCCGTTGAAACAAGCGCTTGCTCGCTCTCTCTCTCTGTTTTTTTTTTTTTTTTACTGAGCAGGCATCAGTAAAAGAACAAGAGCTGGCTCGGAAGAGGAGGGACTTGTCATGAGCGAATGGTGAGAGAGAGAGAGCTTTCGGGGGAGGTGCAGGGTGGCTGACGGTGCTAGAGGGCTAGGACTGGCACACACTTACACAGGAAGGGAAGAGGAGAAGGAATATTGCCATACATTGTCAAGACTTTCTACCTTACACGTCTCTGCTGCGCCTTCTCTGGTATCAGGAGCAAAAAGTTCTCATGCACTTTTGTCCTTCGCCTTTCTGGATCTTTCTGTGCTGAGATGGGGATGAGGGACTCTGTGGACTGGCAAGTGGGCAGCAGGCGCTGGGGTGGAATACTTCTCTAACTAGTCGGCTCTCCTCCTCCTCCAGCGCAGTTTTACTGAACTCAGTGGCAAAAACAAATCTGGTTGCACTTCTTGGGTCTCTTTCCTCAGCAGCTGCTCACACTGTTGTTCAGGATGCTGCCTTTAACTTGCACCTGTGGAGGGTAGTGGTCCACTCCAGTCAGGGGAGAAGAGCAGCAAGTGTGATAGGTGTGAAGAAGAGTGGAATGTTTGGGGTTTTGTGAAATGAAAGTGACGGGAACCCTGTAAAACTTCGTGCCTTCTGCTGAAGCTTAACTTTCCGAGAGCCACCATGCTGAGCCTGCAGGACTCGGTCTTCTTTGAGATCAGCATCAAATCTCTCCTCAAGTCCTGGAGTAGCAGTTGTGAGTACCTTGCCAAGCATGCACACATGTTTACATACCAGACTACTGCCACCAGACTTGCCTACAGTACTGTGCGGCATTGCTTGCATGCAAACCGTGCTCTGAGTTTTCCCGTCTCCTCTCTGATAAAGAAAAGTGGCCGTTAATAGAGTTGTCAGGATGACTGATTGTGTTTAGTCCAGGTTTAGTCAGACTTGTTTGATGTGGACGCAGGTGGCAGAAATTCGATTCTTCCCTTCAGCCCCCCCCCCCCCCCCCCCCCGCTCATGGTCGTTGTACTGCCTCCTGTGTGTCCCATAGATAAAGCCTCTATTGATGAACATACTGATAGGTAACGCAGGTGGACTTCAAGGACTCTCTCTGTCACTCTGGAGATGTTGGCTACTTCCAACATCTCTTTTTTTTTTTTCATCTTTATCAACTTTTGTTTTAACCTTCAAATCACTCTTTTTAGTCTTCCTAAGCAGCACTCAACATACTCGTCATCCCTCGTCCTCATCCTCATCCTCCTACTTATAACCCTCCTCTTCTTTTCCTCTGGGTCAGCTAATGTTTCCCTACTATTGATCTGTCTTCCTATTATTAGCTTCCCGTGCAGCCCATAATACATTAGGAATCAAGAAGGCGCAGCCTCGTCCGTCTCATTGAAATGTAGTGATAGACAAAGGTGGACGGAAAGCAGCTGTCTGACCGGCCCGGCTGCTCCTGCTGATTTATCACCCCTATCGATACCTGCGTTAATACTTACACACAGACGTGACTCCGTTTCTTGTGCGACTTCAATGATGCTTCATGTTTTTCTGCGCGTTTGTGTCCAATGTGACGCACCACTTTGAGCACACAGAAGAATGCACATATGCAGCGTACAATACGTAGCTTTGCTGTGATTGCAGTACCTCTGCCACAGAAATTCCAACGTAGCATTCCTTTTGTCTGAAAGAGAGTTTGACCTTTTCAAGGGGATCACCTGCTGGTCCCTTCTCACCTGACTTGTTCTGCTTGGGTTCAGATTCAAAAGGGAATCTATGTTTGGGATCGGCTTCTTTTATTATGACCACAGAACCAAGCAGGTTTAAGCAATATGGATAGAAATCCTCCATCACGGTTTATACTGTGATTTTATGTCACAATATTATGCAGTGATTTTGCTGCTAATGGACGATAACAATTATACTTTTATACCTGATCCAGATACTTCACCACAATATTGTCATGAAATAGTGTTATTCATGTTACTTAAAATATTACTTACAGTTACCTGGTACACGTAGAAATGTTTAACAGTATAGACCATCATCATCGTCATCATCAGTGTTGGGTTCAAGCAAGGGAAAGGCTGTCAGTACAGATCAGACTGACTGATCGATCACAGGTTTACGACCTATTTTGTGTTATATATCCTGATGAGAGCTTCACATAACTGTCCCCCTTTTCTAACTAAAGACACACATAGTCAAATATTACAATTACATTTGTTTTAGATATGGAAGTTTTACAGTTTATTCTAGATATGTGACATGGGAACAAAAGTGACTTTAGTGTTTGGATTTTAATCGTAAAACAATCAAAACACGAGTGCTAATCGGAGAAGCTTACATTAGAGATTTGGTTAAGTTGTAACCATTTGTTGATGAATCAAAATGTAACGGTCTTAAATTTTGATTTAACTAATTGTGATGTTAACGATCAGGGTTTGCCGCAAAGGCAGGTTGTCTGAGACAAAGAGCACCTCTGCTAACGTCTGAAGGAATTTTTACATATTTAGTTTCAGTGAACACAAGCAGAGGTGTAACATTACACAGCATAGACCACATCTTTGAGAAGTGAGTCAAATAATTAGACTATCATCTTTAAAAAGACCAAAATTTCAGTTCTCTTAAGACATGATGTTGTTTTGCATCCTTTGAGCTTATGGGATGTAGCGGTATGGCTGATCTTGGGGACCTACATGACCACAAGAGTAGTCTCTGTTTGGTCAGTAAGACACTTTAGGACTGTCCCAAAAGTTGACCCCAGTTTCCTAATGTCTGACAACAAAGTAAATGCACTACTTAAGTCTAGTTGGTAAAATCTTGCTGTTTAAAGGTGCATTCACCTTAGGCCTAGTTGCCTTAAACTGTGTCTCAGCACGCTTGTTCCCACTCCCCCACATTGCCCTTAACAGTTCTGGCCTGAGCACGCTTACATCATCACGATGTGACTTTTTGTGTAGAAGAAAAGCGCTCTCGTACAGAACACTGATCGTAAGGTTGGCAATTCAATCCCCGGCAGCTCTGTCGCTATTGTTGTGTGTGTGCGAACGGGTGAGTGGCAGGCAAACATTGTAAAGCACTTTGTAGACCGCTTTGGTAAAAAGACACAAGACAACTGCAGACCATTTACCATTTGACTGTATTTGTGTTATTTGCGGTATTTAGTGCGCAGTGACACCAGGTTTACTCACATGCCTTTATAGATTTATTCACTATGCATTGCACCAATTTTCATTTACTCATGCTGCACTTATGAGAACAGTTTTACAGACGCAGCTGATGTTCATGAAGGAATTTACTACAATTCACATAAATCAATAAAATGAGAACAAGAATCGATGTAATATCTGAGTTGCATGCTTTGGGACTGTATGGAGCGGTCACACTAGTCAAACTACGTGGACTTTGGATGTCCAGGGTGGACTCACACTAGGCGATCCGTACCTTACGTAAGTGTGCAGAATTAATACTTTTAGGTCAGCCTCAGTAATGTGGTTGGCTGGACATTCCCTACATTAGACGGTATGAATAAGGTTATTTACAGTTGACTGTGGAGATGACACAGGGATTATATTTACCATCAATGTTTGTGCTTTTTCAACGTTGTTTTCGGAAAGTGAATCAAATTCACTACTAGAGTTCAGGGGCCTTCGGTACCTGGAGAAAGGTTTGCATTTTAACAGTAAGGCATAGTATGCAGAAATCGAATGTTTGGTAACGGCTTTGAAAAGAAAAATGAAACCCCTTGTTTCACACAGCAGGGTCACTGGCCTGGAACATTTGTTTAGTGGAGTTGACATGTTTGGCCCGTTTCTGCGTCAGTTTTACTGCAGGTGCTCTGGGTTACTCACACAGTCCAAAAAATGATAACCAAAAGGGAACCTCTTAATTTCCTCTCAGTGTGAAGGTCTATATTTTGGTGACCTGCCCAGTGTTTACCCTGCTCCTCACCCAGTATGTGCTGGGACATGCTGGAATCGCATGACCCGGAACAGTTTTTCTGATTGTGGACAATACTGTTACAGTAAATCTTCGATTTCTAGTAATAACACATATTTTTCATATAAACACAGAAACCTTTGCTTGAACTTCGCCCCTGTTGTCCTCCCTAAAACATAGAGGAATGCAGAGCATTCCTGAACATATTGTAGGAAGTCTCTATTCTCTCCCTCAAGGTAACAAATAGTTGAGAAATAAAAGTAATATATATGCTTGATTGTAAATAATTGTTGGATGCCTAAAATGTTTGCTGTGTAGCCTTGGAAATGGTGGTAGACGGTATACCACATGACGTTAAGTTTATTTTCCCTGTACCTAATTTCAGGGTAACTGGGATTGTTTTAAACCATATTTTACTTATATTTTATTGCTCTGAAAACATTTCCGGAAGTGTTTTAAATCGGTGTGAGCCCTTATCATTACATGACTGAGCAGTGAAGCATCCACCTGTTGAGTTTTCTTCCGTTTAGCCCTCTAGCCCTCTCATTCCCTCCCCACACGGCCTGATTTCAGAACCCCTCCATGGTGTGCTGCTATGACGTCCATCCATGTGTCCTCTCTCTGTGATTCTTGTGAATACAGAAAATGTTAATACTTTCAGTCATGAACACATACCGTGGTGGATCAGTTTGGCCCCTTATTGTCAGATAGGGCATGTCTTTAGAGTAAATTGGTTTCTCAGTGTTTTGGACTCGGGTCTTGTCAGCCTCTGGTAATAAGTTAGTTTTGTCCTGTATCGTTTAGATTCTCTTTAATTTGGACTTAGTAATAGTGAGGAGTAAACCAGTAATGACTCATCAGACACTGAGCATGTTGAGGCATAATAGCAGAGCACCACATAAACACTGGCAGTGACTCTTTTGTCTCTCTCTCTCTCTCTCTCTCTCTCTCTCTCAAAAAAAAAGGACACACTCTCAGCCCTGCATTCCAGCAGTATGTGTGTGTTTGGGCTGTTGTTTCTGGTTGTCCTGCCAGGGGAAGTGAGCAGGCGTTTGGGAGGGCTTTTATTTGAACTGTGACAAGGTGGAGTCGCCGCTGTAATAGTTGTGTCATCCTGCTGGGTGCTCTATTTCTTATGCACAGCCGTGGAAGCCTGGCAGGGTGGCTTATACAGTAGGCTTGGCCTCCCGCATCAAAACACGATGAGCATCATTTATGCAGCATGCCAGTTCTTTCCATCAGAACTGCAGCTGCAGTACCATCCATCTTTAAGCTCAAGATGTTCTGAAAACCTTAGATAACGGCGCTCTCCTGGGCGGCAGGTGTAAAATTCTTCAGGCTAAGACGCACCTCAGATAAACTGTATTTGGCAGATGAGAGAAGGTCGAATACCTGTGAACAAATGCTGACTCAGACAGCAGTGACCTGAGAACTTCTAGAATTATTTCCTATGAAATTCTTATCAATGAAGGGACAAAAAATGAATGTAGATGGAGGGCCGTGGACCAAAAATAAATATTTGTTATTTGAATGTACATTAAAAAGAAATGTATTTCACAGAAAGTTAACTGAATCTAAAATAATATTCAGCATGATTAAAACACTCTTTAATCTTTCTAATAGTAATTTTTATCATTTTGCAGAAATTACTGTCAAAAACAGTCAATTCTTAATTTTCTTTTGTCAGTGTGTCACTGCCTCCATCTCTCGTCTCGACTGGCAGCTCAAAGTCAGTGACGTCGGACACGCTAACAGCACACGAGCATCAGCAGGAGAGAGAGAGAACACTATCATTCTTCATAGATAAGACGTAGGCCAACGTAATTTAATATGGAAGCTTAACAGCACTGTCCTGCACATTGCTGTAAAAAATACAATGTACTTTTTAGCTGCACAAAATGTACAGTTTGTAGCCATTATGGTTAGGATTTTACAGCACTTAAGAATAAGATGAATAAGCATGAGCTTGTCAAATGCAAAATGAAAGAAGCTGGGGGCCAAACTTGGCCCACGGGTCCCACATTAGGCTGCTCTGCTCGAGAACTATGATGCTGCGCATTTTTTCCATTGTGAATATTGTTAATTCAGCACTGACAACATCTCACAGTCGATCTGGCCACAAACTAAAATTTTTTTTCAACTGTAAATTAGGGATGTAATCCTCCCAATTACTGGAGTGTACTTGGCTTTACTTGAAGCCCTTTAAGTGCTTTTATTAGCAAAGCATGCTTGAACTTTTGCATTTAGATTTGAATGAGAACTGAAACAAGACTTTGGGTCATGAGTGAGCCACAAAAGTTTCAGTCAGAGCATTTCCTTTGCTTCAAACCTGCAGGTGTTTTGTAAACTGACAGATATTTTTGATTATTTGCTCTGATTGTGTAGAGGGGTCAGTTTTGGAAGGGAATCACAGCTTGGCATGACACACAGGGACACACAGGGAGAGAGAGATGGATGGAGGGGCAGTGCAGACACTTGGCCCAGAAAAGGATGCCTTGCTTTGTTTTTCTCATTTTGCCGTTGACTGCAAAAGTACAGTGTCGGGCTTTTTACTTGTGTGAACCAGTCAACAATCCAGTTGGCCCAGGGTGGGAGAGAGAGAAGAAGGATGGAGGGGGTAATGGACACGACGCTGATTGGACATTAGGAGCTGGCTATGTGACATCATTGGGGTGTTGGTGAAGCACAGCAAACAAAGAGGGAAATGCTTGAAAGGCTCTCTGTGCTGCTGGACAACATGACCACAACACAACACACACTTGCTACTCCGCTGCTCCTGCCACTTCCCTGCTTTCATTTGCTTCCTGATTTGATTATAACAATTCAATTACATTTTAGATTTTTTGTTGTTGTTAGTGGTTTAGTTTTATTTAGACATTTTAAGGCGGGTGAAAATCATTTTAATTAAGCTAACTTTAGACACAGTCCTAGGTTTTTAATGTTAGAGTACATAATATTCAAAAGAGACCTGCAGCGTTTTCTTGTGAACAAACAAAAGTTAAGATCTAACAAACATATCGAGTACATTAAGCAGTCCCTCCAGAAAATGAATGCAAATTCAACCAATCTCCATAATATTTGCATACCAAAAGCAGTTTTTAGCTAATTATTTAAAAAGCATTAAAAAATAACTTACTTTTAATGAAGAGGTACTGTAGTCTATTCATTGTCCATTGTAAAATGGTCTTTATAACTGTCACTTTTTTTTTTTTTTTTTACTGTGAAATTGTTTTGTAACTTTGAGCCCATTGTTCTTTAAGTTCACAAAATGAAAAAAATAACAGAACATGAATATTTTTTGGCTATTTTGTGATGCAGTATGCTTATTATCACAGGAAGTGAGTACATATATTTATTTCTTTATTAAGTGGTAGATTAACTTGACTTGAGTAATAACTGATATTTATGACTGTGAATTAAAAATGCTGTTTTTGGCAGCTATAGAAACTTTGCAAATATCCATTCAAAAGAACATACATTTTGCAATGACCTTATTTAACTTAATTTGATCTAATATTGCCATCAAAGGTGTAATGAACAGAGTACCTCTTGTAACAATGTACGACATAACATCTTATCTCAAACATTATGGTTGCCTGAGTTGGTTTGGAGTGTTTGAGAGGCTGAACCAGTATCCTATCTCCTGAATCAGTCTAAAGGGACTTGGCTTTTTGATCAGTTGACACGTTTGTCTATGTCACCACTTGACTGTATTTAGCATATTTTTACTGTACAAAACTTTCATACACTTGGTAGGAATGTTGTTCCTTAGCTGAACAACTTTTGACTGCACTTCTGCTCCTTGCTGGTATTCAGACTATTCAGACTGCATTAGAGTTTCTGTGACAACCAGGAAGAAACAGAGCAAGGCTTTTCCTGGGAGGGAATGAGGTAAAGGGTCAGTGTACTATTGGCTGGACTGAGGCTATTGAGGACTCGACTGGAAGTTGTGACCCAGCTGTAGCATACATCTTAGGAACACTATTGAATGTTATGAAGCAATATGACTTTTGAATAGACAGCTGTCTTCAACCTAAACGTGTGTTGCATGATTAAGGCCTTTTCATGCATTTCATTTGATCAGTAAATAGCAAATCAAGTAGAGCTTGTATTTAAGGTCCATGTATTTCTATTAAGATGGTCCCAAACTTCTGTTGACGTGATGGTGATGTGGTATTCATTGTTTTGAAGTTTTTGTTTATTTAATCGTTCAGATCTTTTAAATAACATTTGGATGTATTTACTCTACATGACCAAACGTGTTGGTTCACCTATGCTCTCACTTTGCAGCCAGCTCTGTAGAGATCCGAACCAAAACTCTTCAAATTTGCTTATACTGTTTGAATAGGAGGACCAAATGATCTGTACCTGCCACATGCAAATGTGCAGAGAGATCTGGGTTCTCCCAGTAACCCAAGAGAAATGTTCTTCAGGAAGCTGCTGAAGGAGCCCTCTGGAGATTCAGTTTTACAGAGTTTTGTCTCCTGAATTTTTAGTAGTCCTTTTTACAAACAATAACTGTGATTTAATTAGTGTTTTGAACCTAGGACTAAAGATGAAACACACAGCATGTCTGGCTAAGCAAGGTTGAGTTCTCAGTGCAGATGCAAAGAAAAACAGACGCATTTTTAACTGAAAACTTTACTTGGAAAAACAACTATCTTCAAGTATCTGAGAAATTTAGATGTGTGCAAATCAATAATAAGAAACAACTTTTTGTTATTGTTCTTTCATGCTTTATTATATTTTCAGTGTTTGCCTTTAACTATTGTAATCTCAGTGGCGATAGATATCTGTAATATATAGAATCAAGTCTTTTTTGATAGACGCATTTCTTAACCCATCAATCAACTTATTTTAACAGATCAGTTTTGCTATGATATTAAAAGTTACATACTAGAAACTTGCACTTGAATCGTCCAACCAGAAAGGGTGTAGTGTGGTATGGTATGATATGGTGGTATGGTAGATTCATATTGTCTGGTATGTTGTATTAGCCCAGCTTCAGGTTTGTTTTTAACGATGCTTTAGTTTTTAGTAGGTTTAATAATGAGTGTTATGAATCTCATTAAAGGAATAGTTCAACAGTTTTGAAGACGCACTGATTCACTTTCTACGTTAGCAGTAAAAATGTATACCGTTCCCTTCTGTTAGCTCAGATCAAGAGCTGGAAACGACAGGCCTTTCTCTGTGCAAAGAGTCAAGCTGAAGCTGGCCTCACATATAACTCCCTGTACAATCACAGCATATTGTTTTTTTTACGCTTTGGTTTGTGTGTGGATTAAACAAATGAGATGGTCGAGATCATTTGTCAGCCTTACAAGTGCTGACAGGTGGACTTTGTTACATTTGTCTAAAATTTCAGCATAAAGCAAATAAGGGTATTCGCTGAAATATTTTTATGTCGTGTAAATCTGCTTTGAAAAAAATAAATCACAAGCATTGCAGAAAGAGCTGGTGTGTAATATTTACTTATTCTCGATTTAGATGTATAAACAATAGTTTAGATTTTGATAAGTAATGACATGGCTCTAATAGGAATTATTATCTTGCCAGTGTTTGTTTTTCAGATGATTTCAGACCATTATGTACAAAATGAGTTTACAGGAATCAAATGGGAATTGTATGTTTGCTCTAGTCAGCACTACAATATCTCTCTTTTGCTCTTTCATCAATTCAGTCACTTTTCCTCTTCAGGAAATGTCTGCGCTCCTGTTTGGATTGGAACTAGCGCATGACCTTATATACCTTACAAGAGTGTTGTTCTTAGTCTGACCGTCCTGCTGTGACTCTCCCTGTATCATTTCCTAACCTCTACCCTCTGGCCTCCCTGCAGCTTCTGCACCAGTCAGCAGCAGCGTGAGTAGACGCCGTGCCCCGTCCTCGGTGACTCCCCTCTCGTGGGAAAAACATAACATCGCCGCCATGTCGAGCATCACCATCGACCCCGAGCTCAAGCCCGGGGAGTTTGTCATCAAGAGTCTATTTGCTGAGTTTGCTGTGCTGGCTGAGAAGAAGATCGAGATGGTGATGGCAGAACCGCTGGTGAGTCCAAAGGGGGTGAAAGCTCGAGTCGAGAGAAACACAGGAAATGAAATTCAATACACAACACGGGATGTGGCGCACAATGCTGAGATAACCTCCTCTCTGTTGCAACCAACTGCCAAGCCTTCAGCCACTTCAGGAACAAGTGAAAGATGTCTGAGGAAACTGGCATCATCATGTTGCACGAGTGATAAAACGGTGAATTGTTAACGGACTGGTTTGGCTTTTCCTCCAGTCATTCCCTTGTATTCAGCCTCTTTCCTTTCGATGGGGGCTCCTGGCAGGTTCATACTGAATATAATAAATATAAATGACAATGTAACAGTTTCTTATTTATCCCAAGTGTCTTTTTCTGCATTATGTTCTGTTGCATTATGTTGGTACCATGTGCTGATACCAATATATAAATGATAGTTAAATATTGGTCGGGTTCTATTCTTCTCTGACGTGTTTCTCATCATCAGCCTGCCGTTTGACTGACTGCAATCTACTGTTGTGGAATCTATGAGTATCCCTGCTGGGTTAGTGACGCACTTATTCTTGTTCTTGTTCTTTCTCTCCCACATTTCCAACAGGAGAAACCCCTGTCCCGATCCCTCCAGAGAGGGGAAGATGCACAATTTGACCAGGTCAGTACTCCCATAATAATGACCGCAAGGTAGAAATTACATCAGGTGTGTAAATGCGACACTCTCATTTCCACTGGACAGACAACAGCCCTCCCCCACTCCTGTACGCAGTGTTTGAATCCCCAGCTCCACCCAATCAATCCCCCACTCAATGGCCTGTCTGTCCCTCATCTGTAGCTGCTGCAGAACTCTATACAATGGGCCTGCCTGCTGCAGAATGCTTTGTTCAGCACAACACAAAGCCAATGAGGATCTGGTGGTATAGATCCAGCTGTCCCTATTGTGAGTGAGGGGGAGAAAATGGGTATGGGGAGCGCAAAAGTGAGAGTGTAGAATCGCTGTGTCATCCTCAGCAGTAAATCAGCATTGGGTGCTGGAGTGTATCTGCCTGGCGCCATAAGGGCAGAGGGAGCAATTGCATAACTCTGCTGCCTGCATCCATCATCCACCTCCCTCATCCCGCTGCGCTGGCCCTTAAACACACAAACACTCACGTACACCTAAATCGGTTATGCACACTGACCACCTCATCTCATGTTTTATGTATAGGCTAAAAACTATCCACTTTAGTCTTGACTTGCAAGTACTGATACTTGTTTGTAATAGGATTTACTGTTTTCTCACAAAAATACAGCAGTTACTATGAAGTAACAAACACCTTTATTACTTATCATTTCTTAATGTGGATTTGTGAAGTTTGTTAATGCTGACGCTGACATGATCACTGACGCAGTCAAAGTGCTGATGAGGTGTTTGTAGGACAGCTTCTTATTACTGTGGTCTCACATAAGTGTTGTAGAGCTGCTCAGCTGCACAACATGCTCAACATGTCATCTCAGTACTAATTAGTAGCTACTGTTTTTTTTCACCATTTATGCTTCTCTATTGTTAAATATCCAGATTTATATCAGTATGTGCAAGACAGCAAATGATTTGAATCAAACCAATGTATATACTTGACATCTGAAAAGGTCTCTAATGCATTAGGAAAAATAGTCTCTGTCCATGCTGTGCTTGAATGTTGGTTTTTTTATGTTTTTTTTTTTTACCAAAAATATAGTGAAAATTTTGTATACTCACAATTCCACTTAACACTATTTTCCTTGGCTGTTTTTTCCTTATCAAAATAACCAAGTAAACAAACCTAAAGTTTGTTAGAAAAATGCTGAATATGTTATGTAGTTGTACTCTAGCTCTAATAATTGAGTATTTTAACACACATGTTGTTGTCGTTTTCCAGTTAATAAGCTCTATGAGCTCAATAGCAGAACACTGTTTGCCCTCCTTACTGCGCACACTGTTTGACTGGTACCGGCGGCAGAGCGGCACTGAAGACGAGTCTTACGAGTACAGGCCTCGCTCCAGTACCAAGTCTAAGGGGTGAGATGATCTTCTTTGGTACCTTCAATTTCTTCTTGAGCAAATTAATTTGGACGAACCTTATCTCCATGTATTTTCTCTTTCTTTGTAGAGATGAACAGCACCGGGATAAAGATTACCTTCTGGAACGGCGGGACTTAGCCATAGATTTCATTTTTTGTTTAGTTTCAGTGGAAGTTCTAAAACAGGTGAGCGATCTGACACCCACTATTCTCACTGCTTTTGTAGAATGATTTACACTGCCTATAAAAAGTATTTGCCATCTGGATGGCTGAATGTTTACACATGGTGGGGGAAATGCAGTATACCTGTTTGACCTGATGCTGATAATATATTTTCCAAGTCCCAAGTTGTGAATGTGTTAGTTCTGCTACAGTAATAATACTGCTCATTTCTCAAGGCAGAACTGCTGTTTTAGGTCTGAGTTATAATTGATTAACTTTTTTGTTTTGATATCAGTGTTTCCCACACTTAGACTTTACGTGGTTTGGCTGCCCGGCTTTATTCACGGCTACTCAAGTATTTTTTGCAACCCATTTTAGCATTTTTGATCTTTTATGTTTTCGTCTCTCTGAGATAACAACACCATACAAATAGTTTGGCGAGGTAACAATTGTAAATTGTCGCTAAGGAAAATAACCTCGGTTACACTCTCCCCCTCTAAAGTGCATGAGGTTCTGCATGCACATCAGTCACATGCCACACCGCCACAAATATATTCTCAACCTGTGGGAAACACGCTCTGAAATGTCATTGATGAGTACCTGTGCACTGTACACACCACTGCTGCAGCTTTTCCTTTCCTCTTGCAATGCAGATAAAGACTTCTCCCCATATTTGATTTCTGTGGCATAGTTTTATTTAATAGTTCAGTTTATAAATAGTTGACATCTTTGTCCACCCTTTTATTGCCACTAGTCTTTCAAATGATCAAATCTCCTCGACTTCCAGTGCAGCATTATCCCACTGATAGGACAGTTGGGATTACTTATCTTTTCTCTGATTTGACTGCGACAAGGGTACTATTTAATAAGCTTGTACTTTTGATCTTCTTTGGTACAGAAATGAACTACAGTCTTGTTAGTAAGGTCTTTCGCCACAGGAAGAACAAAGTAAATAAATGCAATGGCAACCCACCAACTCCCAGCTGAGTGTGTTTCTAAAGTAGACTGTCCAAACCCAAGCACCATTCAGAACCAAAAGCCAATCCCCGGAGACCAAAGCTGACTTGTCCTTGGCTTCACTCCTGTAGGGAGGGTAATGAATGGTAGCAAAGAGTAGGAATGGGGCCTATCAATACTTCTAATAAGACTAATGATTCCATGTTTACGTCACAGATTCCTCTTCATCCAGTGCCAGATGTTTTAGTACATGAAGTTCTAAACCTGGCCTTCAAGCACTTTAAACACAAAGAGGGGTAAGTGACCATCAACACACACACACACACACACACACACACACACACACACACACACACACACACACACACACACACACACACACACACACACACACACACACACACACACACACACACACACACACACACACACACACAGACCAGTGAAACAGATGAATATCACATCACTGAAAAAAGTGCTGATGGATATACTCTCCACTGTGGCACTCTCACTTGTGGGTTTGGCTTTGCAGTCGGGAGTCAGTCATTTATTTATGTCTGTTTGAATAGACTGGCTCCACGGTCATTGTGTCACATCATTATTTACATTTAAACGAGGCACAGTTGCCTCTTATTGAGCAACTTGAGTCAGCCTCAAGTAAGCACACTTTCAAAGTGCTTCTGCTGTTGAGTGCGTTGTTGTTTTGATGTATGGGAAGCAGTGCAGGACTTGTCAAAGACTTAATGGCACATCCTTCATCATTTCACAGGTACTGCGGCCCTAACACTGGCAATGTGCACATCATCGCGGACCTGTATGCTGAGGTCATAGGGGTTCTGACACAGTCAAAGTGAGTGAGTTTAAGGGTGCCTTTTAGCATAATACTTGCTAACTTGTTTGCAACCTCTCTTGCTTTCTTGGAGTTTTTTTTCCAAGTGTAGATGCCTGTATCTCTCGTGTGTGTGCTCAGGTTTCAGGCAGTGAGGAAGAAGTTCATCACAGAGCTGAAGGAGCTCAGACAAAAAGAGCAGAGTCCTTACATCGTGCAGAGCATCATCAGTCTCATCATGGGCATGAAGTTCTTCCGGGTTAAAATGTATCCTGTGGAGGATTTCGAGGCTTCTTTTCAGTTCATGCAGGTAAATATAGCGGTTAGGTATTTGGTAAATTGCACCAGATGTGGTTTTTTTGTTGGTGTTTTTTTTTTTTTACTGGCCCTTTGTTCAAGCTCAGCAGCTCCCTGTAGCAGTGGCTCATAAAGCTCGATGAGTAACGATCAAAGGTGGAGTTTGCCAAGAAGAGAGTGTGTGCGAGTCTCTGGCGTTGCTAAGAGCTGTGAATGGAACAGTGGCTTTTTCATTAATCTCTATACAGTGGTTGAAAAAAAGATGACTCACTGTTCTCTCTTAACGTTATCATCATTTCTTACTGTGTTAATGGAACACGGTGTGTTTTATGTCCATTACTCTGTTTCAGCACATATCTTAATTTCTCCCTGTATCAATCAATCAATCAATCACTCCATCATACAATCCCTGTATGATCTTTTAGAGCCTGTCTAATATGGAATATTTACATTTTGTATTGATACTTAATGCAGAAACCATTATAATCATGTCTGTCTACCAATAGAGTCCAATATACAGTAAAACAATGTTTCTCTGCCTCAGTGGCTCAGCTTATGAGGAAAAACTAACAACAACAGGATTCTATGACGGATGTCTTCTTGTTAGGTGAGCAGTAGGCTTTGATTCTACATCAGTGTCCCAATACAGTACGTCCCATCAGGAAATCTGTCATCTGCTGTTCTGCGGATGTTTGCTTGTACGGATATTTGGTAGTGAAGCTACAAAGTGCTTCACTACAAAAGCAAATGACACAGAAGTGTCGAGCTGCAAAAATGACGCTGCTGCAATTGTGATAAAAAAAAAATCCTAATCAGAATTTGTAACATAAACCCGGGTCAGGGTCAGCAATATTATTGTCATACACACTCTATATACAAGGTGTGATCAAAAAGCTCTGAGACTGTGCCTACAACAACCAAGAGCTACCCGATTTAAATCTGGCAGCCATCCCCTTGAAGAGTAGTCCCCTAGTCCAGTGATATACTGCTTCTAGTGCTCCTCCCACACCCTGGAAGTCAGTTTCAGAAAGCGCGTCAAGCACCGTCTGCGGTTCCCACTGGATCTCCTCCACAGGCCGTGAACCCTTTCCTCTGACCTTGGTTTTGGGGAACAGAAAGAAGTCGCAAACCAAGTACGGCGAATAGGAGTGGTGATGATTGTGTTGTTAGTGTCATGTTGGAAAACCCAGTGGCCAACAGTTCAGTTCAGGTCAGTTGCGGTAAATGTTTTCCCTCAGATGACTCATAATATCACAGTCGAACTCAGTGTTGACAGTCTGCCTCTGGGGGATTTATTCACGATGCCCGACCACGCTCATGTCAAAGAAAACACAGCTGATCTGATGCAAATACTTCTGTCTTGGCCAGTGACGATCTACCTTGAAACGCAAATGCCATTCGAACACCTCGCCCGGCTCAGTGCTTCGTTAACGTGGACTTTCTGAAGCATTTCAAGGGTCTCCATTGCCAATTTATAGTTTGAAACAAAATTTGATGTAGTCTGCTCGAGTTTCAGGTCCTTGATGGATTGACAAATGCACACATAGAAATGGTCACAAAAATGCCTATAACTCAGGTGCTGATGTTGATCAAGAGATGTGACTTGGAATACATCCTCACCACAGTTATATCTTCCCCCTGCTCATTGCTGCGCTCCATTCTCGTTCAACAGGAACTTCATATGTCTTCTCAGGCCAGACCAGCTATGTTTATGCATGTTCCCTTTGTGATCTTCTTCACATGTTTGCCTTTGATATCCTTTCATAGGAGTGTGCACAGTATTTCCTGGAAGTCAAGGATAAAGACATAAAGCACGCTCTAGCTGGCCTTTTTGTTGAAATCCTCATTCCCGTCGCAGCTGTGAGTAACACGAAAAACAATTCTCGCCCTTCTACTTTTCCGTGTGCACTAAAGTATTCATGTTATTGTGTCAACATGAGATCCATATTAGTGTTTCATCCATCCTCAGGCGGTGAAAAATGAAGTCAATGTGCCATGCCTGAAAACCTTCGTGGAGATGCTCTACCAGACGACATTTGACCTTAGTTCCAGAAAGAAGCACTCATTGGTAATAATTCTACCATCCTTGTTTCACATCTCTTCCTCTCAAGCCCGATCACTACTTACTCTGCATCTCTCATACTTCTTCTTTCACTCTTCCTGTATTTTGTCAACATGACTGTTGGCCTCAGGGCACACCATCTAATAGTATCGTCCAGAAATTTTCATCTTTAAATAAATAAATACATCCTTTCTTTTAGTCCATTTTGTTTACAGACCAACTACTCTGAAAGCTAAAGCGTCTGGATTTTTTTTTTTTTTTTCCATTTCTCTATGTAACATATTAAGTTGATGTATTGTATCTGGGATCCTGACTTAATTAAATAGATCTTAAAACTGTATTGTAGCTCTGGTCTCCACTCTTGATGCTGTTGTTCCTCTTGGCCTATCTGTAGCATGGGAAGCTTTTTCTGCAGGGCTATTTTGTTTTCAGATGATCATTTCTAAGACATGCATAGAACAAATTCAGACCTTGTGAGCAAACTACTTCACCCTTTGCTTTTTCTTCTGATGCTGACACTGTTTTTCCTCCCCAGGCGCTGTATCCCCTGGTGACATGCTTGCTGTGTGTCAGTCAGAAGCAGTTCTTCCTCAACAACTGGCACATCTTCCTCCAGAACTGCCTCTCGCACCTGAAGGTACAGCCAGCCTCAGCCAATCCATTTCAGAAAGGTTGTGTTCTGCAGCTCTACAGCGCAGCACAATGACTGTATTCTTCAGATTAAAGTAATTTAAGGACGCACCACACTTGGCAGGACAATGCCTAATTCAGTTTAAGTCTTATGACTCATGTTATGAAACCTAAAATGACATTGTGGTGTTTGGTATGAAGTGACCTCAGTGCCCTTAAACTCCAGCTCATAACTTCAGTACTTTTTCATAAAAATGTACAGTGTGAAGGCATCAGCATTTCTATCTGTCAAAGGGAAATTAATTATTAGCATTATGACACTCTATGCTTAGTACATGCTTCATCCCACTGCCTGAAGAAGTTGTCTTGGTTATGAAGGGTGTGCTCTGTGGTTCTGTCTGATTACCATGATGTACTTTCCCCTCCATTATCAACAAACGAGATCTGGACACAAATAGCACTTGATTTGATCAAGCAATAATGGAGCTGTTGTTTTCAGAAAAAAAAAATCTAGGAATTGTGCTTAAAATGGAAAAAATTAAACCTCTTAGAAAAGATTTTTAGGTGTCACTGATATTTACTGGTGTAACAACAGCTAACTTAAGAGATAAAACTCTCCTATCAATATCATAAATATCCCCCATATGAAATTACCTAGTTACAATAGACTGTCCATGTCATGTTATCTCAAGTGCTGTTTTAACTCAGGCCTATTAATAACTCCTTCAAAGACCAATTACAAACAGATCAAACCCGTTTTCCTTCGATTCTTGACCAAAACGCTGATTGACCGAATCCCTGACCGACTCAATGACTCTCTTCTATCCCACCTTGATTCCTCTTTGTGCAGCCTGTGTGATCTTGTGGTGGATCCGTTTGCGTCTTTGTGATGGTGATCCCCGACTGGTTTTGAATGGCCGTCTCTCTTTTCAGTGATCTCATTCCAGCATTCTCTTTCACAGTAATTGTTTGAGATTTCCTTCATTTGAAAAGTGCAATCAGTCAGTTTCCTGTTGTTGATTCTTTGATTGAGATGATTTGACGGGTTTGTGTGATCGCTCGAGTGCAGTGATGATTTGAGTGTTTTCTGGCTTCTTGTCCAACCAGTGCTTTTAACCTTAAGAATCGTTCATGTTCGGGCTTTGCTTCACTACACTTAAACAAGTTTGATTATTTGAATACAAAAATTCATGCAAATTCAAGTCAGGAGGAAGAGCTACTTCTCTATGGAGTCCGACCTATAATAGATTTTTGGGGGCGATTCCGATATTGGGGAGTAAAAAAGTTCTGATGTCGATTTATATATATCAACTGATATTCTTCATATATGTATTCTATATACAGCAGTGTTTCCCTCAGACTTTTCTTGGGGGGGGGGCACCCAGGTATATTGATGGCCACCTACTGTATTTGGCAACCCATTTCAGCATTTTTTATTCATTTATTTTTTCTATCTATCCGAGAGAACGACCGACGCTATCAACATGATCGATTAACAAGTAGACAATAACATCCCAAAAACAAATAGCATCAATACAATATTTTTGGCTGGACAGCAACAAGAAATAAAAGGGGAAAAAACAATAACAGAACAATTTCTAATTCAACCTAAGCATCTTTTTCTGCATTATATTCTGTAAAAAAATAGTTTTCATGTACACACAGATTGGCCAACATATAGGCCGATACCGATATATCTGCAACCGGTGAATATCGACCGGTATATCGATCAGACTCTAGTTATCTCTCTCTGAATTGAGACGGTTCGTAAAACATTTTGGGGGGAAAAAGGCAAGAAGCAAAGTCTTTAACTCACAGATGATTACTTGTCTTCATGCATGTAATAATGGTTCTATCAAATGAAACGAATGCATAATAGTGTTTCCTGAAACCTGATCAGCATTGGTGATTACAGTCTAACAGCGATTCTAATTTATGCCATAATCATGCTGGCCTGTTTTAAAGTGTGATCCTCACGGTTAAAATATGCGTGTGCTTGACATGGATTTGAATGGACTGCCGAGTTGGGTGCCGCTGCTTTCTCGTCTTCGTAGGTGAAACTGGCCTTATTGTTTTGTTATTTTTGTTTGTTTCATGTCATCCTTCTCTTCCTCTTACATCCATTCTCCTCTGTGCATCGTCTCTGTCTCACTGTCTGATTTCCAAACCACAGCACACCTTAGTTTACTTTTGCACTTTTAAATTAGTATTTTGCTCACTATGTTAAAACATGTAATAGCACATCAAAAACAAATGGACTGTTGCTTTATATTTCTAGCATGCGACTTTAATCTACAAGTGGCATGTTGAACAGTTCATTATGTTTCATATCATTTCGATAGTGTGGATTTTATGCACGGTCACACTGACAAGAGTGAAGCTTGCTCAGGCTACTCTTGTCATATTTGTTTAGGCTATGTTTTTGTTTTGTTGCCTGTAACTTGCATGTGTCCCTCCCCAAACCCTTCATTCTTTGTCTCCTGTCATTTGATCTTTTTCTCACACCGACTCGCTCCAGATGCCGTCTAACAACAGCATCCGAAAGCAGATTGAGACGCTGCAGGTGAGTGATGTGGTGTCAGTGACGTAGCCTGCTGCTCCCTTCCTCTTTAACGGTCCAGGTCCTGGTCAGGACGTAGGGTAGTACAGTTCAGTTCTGCTTGCTTGGCTTAAAGGGGTGAACTGTGCTCTGTCGTGACTTACGTGTGTTGCACAGTGGAAGTAGCGAAGACGACCACATGAACTACTTGGAACTTGTGATGTTGCTTTAGGCTTTGTGGTCGAGCTGGTTTGCTTGTATGAGCAGTGTTGACTTGTTGTCTGATGTCTTATGTATTTAGAATTTTACTGTACGTACATGTTTATTTATGTGGTGGAAGAACGACTTGAGTACAAAAAGTGTGGTCACAGTGTACACCGACTGTAACAAGTACAAATCCTGCATTTTGTACTTAAGTACAAAAATTGAAATTTAATCGAACTATGCTATACTCATAAAGTCAATATGCACATTTCGGAATAAAATATATTATGATATTGATTCTAATTAATGATGCATTAATGTGCACTTTGATGCTGGTAAATGTGGGACTAATTTGAATGGCCTTATACAGTACCAGTCAAAAGTTTGGACACACCTTCTCATTCAATGGTTTTTCTTTCTTTTTTATTTTTTTCTACATTGCAGATTAATATTGAAGACATCCAAACTATGAAGGAACACATGGAATTATGTGGTAAACAAAAAAAAATGCTCAACAAACCAGAATATGCTTTATATTTTAGATTCTTCAAAGTAGCCACCTTTTGCTTTGATGACAGCTTTGGCATTCTTTCAATCAGCTTCATGAGGTCGTCACCTGGAATGGTTTTCAATTAACAGGTGAGCCTTGTCAAGAGTTCATTTGTGGAATTTCTTGCCTTCTTAATGTGTTTGAGACCATCAGTTGTGCAGAGGCAGGGTTGGTGTGCAGTTCTATACAGTGAAGAGGCCTATTCGACTACAGTTCTAATCCATATTATGACAAGAACAACTCAACTAAGTAAGGAGAAATGACAGTCCATCATTACTTTAAGACAGGAAGGTCAGTCAATCCGGAAAAGTTCAAGAACTTTGAATGTATCCTCAAGTGCAGTCGCGAAAACCATCAAACGCTATGATGAAACTGGCTTTCATGAGGACTGCCCCAGGACAGGAAGACCAAGAGTTACCTCTGCTGACGAGGATAAGTTCATTAGAGTTACCGGCCTCAGAAACCGCAAATTAACAGCACCTCAGATTAGAGCCCACATAAATGCTTCGCAGAGTTCAAGTAGCAGACACATCTCAATATCAACTGTTAAGAGGAGACTGTGTGAATCAGGCCTTCATGGTCGAATTGCTGCAAAGGAGCCACTACTGAGGAAGAACAAGAAGAAGAAGAGACTTGCTTGGGCCAAGAAACAGAAGGAATGGACGTTAAACCAGTGGAAATCTGTACGTTGGTCTGATGAGTCCAAATTTGAGATTTTTGGTTCCTCCCGCCGTGTCTTTGTAAGACGCAGAAAGATGGTCTGGGATGAGTTGGACCGCAGAGTGAAGGCAAAGCAGCCAACAAGTGCTCAGCACCTCTGGGAACTCCTTCAAGACTGTTGGGAAACCATTCCAGGTGACGACCTCATGAAGCTGATTGAAAGAATGCCAAGAGTGTGCAAAGCTGTCATCAAAGCAAAAGGTGGCTATTTTGAAGAATCTAAAATATAAAACACTCTGGTTTGTTTAACACTTTTTTTGTTTACCACATAATTCCATGAGTTCCTTCATAGTTTGGATGTCTTCAATATTAATCTAAAATGTAGAAAAAAAGAAAGAAAAACCATTGAATGAGAAGGGGTGTCCAAACTTTTGACTGGTACTGTATATTTTTTTGTTGTTGTTTTTAATCAATAAAGGGTTGACTAAAGTCTTACCTATAACATGCAGCATAATTTATTTGAATCTGCAAAGAAACTAGTAACTAAAATTAACAAAAGTTTTGATTAGTGAGATATATTGATTAAACTTTGCTATTATACTGATACCAATGTATTCAACCTAATGTAAAGCTTATACGCTGGATGCGAACCAGTGAGATGCAGTCGACTGGAGAGTATCAGTTTAATAATAACAGTAATGAAGCAGTAATTCGAATATTTCCCTCCAAAATGTAGTGGAATTGAAGTACAAAGTAACAACAATGAAAGTGATCAAGTTAAGTAGACGTGCTTCTAAATTGAACTGAAGCACAGTACTTGAGTAAACATACTTGGTTACTTATCACCACTGAGGATGCACAATATAATAGGCAACTTACTGGTATTGGCTTGCTGTAAAATATGTTGTCTATTTGTGTGAGGACTGATATCAGGTATATTTAATATGGAGATGACTCGGCTCTGTTCATTACTACATGAACTCCATAGTTGGAGCTCTGACTAATACGGTCTGTTTTTAGTCATTCACATCTTCAACAAGCAAACTGCTAACACACACTCAAAAGAAGACTTGACACACGTTGTAGTGAAATGCAAAATCTTGTTATTGATAATAGAAAATATTAACACATTGTAATACAGTTAATATTAATGCACCTTATTTACCAAAATGTCAATGTAGGGAATCCGTCCTATTCATGACCAGAGAGCCTGAGGAGGTCAGAGAAGCATGACGATATGAATCCTTTCAGCTGTTGTAGGATTTGTTGTTTTGAAGCAGCGCTACATTTACTTTTTGTAGGAGTTGGTAATAAACTTTCTAACAGCAGCCACACGTTGCCGCACCAAAAGAGACTAATAGTTGTTTGCAGACCAGTAAAACACAAAGTGTCACTTCACTTGAATAACACGGTCACATCGGCTCCACCTCTTCCATCTGTTTCCACGTACTGTATCTGCTACATTCTCCTGTCGTGGCAAAGGATGCTTAATTCAAGCCGTAAAACATCATACTGATAAGCATGTGGTCTGTGCTATTTGGTAATCTGGTGATACGACCAAACCTAGAGGATCGCTGTCCTTCAGCCGTGGTGTCAGCATGAATTAACGGATTTTTTGAACCTCTTGGATTGATTAAAAATGGTTTTACATTACAAGTATGGGCATTAATCAGTGTGTCAGAGGAATGTTAAGAGGAGATGGAGCCACAGTAAACCAGACCCAAGTGGTGAAGTACAGCCCATAAGAGCTTAATGCAATACACCATCATGCCCTCAAGGTACAGCCATCACATGGAAAATCACATCACAGGCTTCGAGTGTGGTTGCTCTCTGTATGACCCTATGAATGTATGTATGCCAATAATATGGATATTTGATGTAGGACAGTGGTCCCAACTGTTCCAACCTCAGGACCCACTTTTTTTCTTAGTCGAGTTGCGACCCAAATTTGAGTCATCGAAATATATTTCATAGAAAAATAGTGCCGTAATATATAATGCCTTCATGCACTGTTAAAACGAGTGCAACATGGGCAAAAAAAACAATAAAACAATGAAATAAAAAAGCAGATTTCTCTGATCTGAACCCTCTTTACAAATGCTCAAATGAGCTAAACCACTGATGTGATGACGTTAGTTTTGGTCATTGCTGTCATGACAACGCTGGCAGCAAACTGCTACTATAGGCCCACTGCGTCATGGTAAACGTGTCCTTTTAAATATAAGCACGGCATCAGGAATTCTGTAGACTTGAAAATAAAAGTCAATAAAAGAACAAAAAACTGAAATATCAACTGGATAATTATTTGATTATTGTACAATTAAATTTAACATTAAATGGACAGATTCTTTTAGTGTCGGTTTGGTTATTTTCCTAAAAATGACTCCCTCCAGTTGAGAATGACTGTTTTCATACTTATTTCCGTCTGCAACTCATTGCTAATAATAACTGTTTTTTCAGAGGTTTTACTGGAGACTTCATATTTGAAATTCTATAAGTGTGAAACTTTGCAATTTAGTGCACAGACATTAATCACTGACTTGTTAGAAATCATGCACAGAGACTGCAACTGTATGCAGAAACAGTTTTTTTTTTTTTTTTTTCAATTTTTGTTGTGTTTAATGTAATCCGAGATTTTCCAGACAACCAGTTGATCTGTCAAGTCTGACAGGTGGGTAATATAATTGTCATACGGGTGAAACATCTTACCCCTTTTGTTTTTTTCATCACCAGAATAAAGACCCCAAAATGTCCCGTGTAGCACTGGAGTCGCTCTACAGACTGCTGTGGGTCTACATCATCAGGATCAAGTGCGAGAGTAACACTGTCACACAGAGGTCAGCTTCAGAGCCAAACCCTCAAACTGCTCACACTCAATCAGTCCTTCTGCAACCAGTGATTATCAAGTAAAAGTCTTTTTCATCTTTGTTTTTTTTAGCAAATCTGCTTTCACAATGCCCCCCCCCCTTTTTTTTCTCTCTCTCTTCTTCCTAGTCGACTACTCAGCATTGTTTCAGCACTTTTTCCCAAAGGCTCCCGCAGCGTGGTGCCCAGAGACACGCCCCTCAACATCTTTGTCAAGATCATCCAGTTCATCGCTCAGGTGAGTCCAGAGCACAAGCTGTGACGTACCTGAATGTCACTGCTTAGCTAAGACTACAGACACACATAGCTGTGATTTAGTGATAACTGGTCTGTTGGTTATTACAGGAAAGACTGGACTTCGCCATGAAGGAGATCATCTATGACCTCCTGTGTGTGGGCAAGTCTCACAAAACCTTTACCATCAATCCAGAGGTAAAGTACAGACAGAACTTCAACTTGTGGTAGTGTTGGTGTATTCTCTCTCATGCGCTTCCTCTCTACTCTGCCAGAGGATGAATATCGGCTTGCGAGCCTTCTTGGTGATTGCTGACAGCCTACAGCAGAAAGATGGGGAGCCTCCAATGCCGACTACAGGGATCATCATGCCCTCTGGCAACACCCTGCGTGTGAAGAAGATCTTCCTTAACACCACCCTCACTGATGAAGAAGCAAAAGTCATAGGTGGGTTTGATTGTTAAAGAACCGACATTTGAAAAAAAAAAAAAAGAAATAACTTTTGGTCCTAGGATCTTTTCCATTTAGTGCTCTGAATGTAATAACTGTGCCGGGTGTTTCCAGGCATGTCACTGTACTACCCACTGGTAAGAAAGGCCTTGGATAACATCCTGCGACACCTGGACAAGGAAGTGGGACGCTCCATGAGCATGACTAATGTGCAGATGTCCAACAAGGAGCCTGAGGACATGATCACGTATGTAACCACAGCCTGAATCCATAGAGCTACTTTTCTGTTACTACTCACACTGCTGTGTATGCCTGACCTATAACAGCTTCTAAATCATTTTGTTTGTGCTGCAGGGGAGAGAGGAAGCCAAAGATCGATCTGTTCCGAACATGCGTGGCCGCCATCCCGAGACTGATACCAGATGGCATGAGCAGACAAGACCTTATAGAGCTACTGGCCAAGTAATTCACCCTCTCTAACCTGACTGAAGACACTTAACAACAAAATATACTGTCGCTCCGGGGACACACCTCATATCTTTAAATGTCTCTGCCTCGTGGCTCCCTCTCCTCCTCTAGACTGACCATCCACATGGACGAGGAGCTGCGTGGCCTTGCCTTTACCACCCTTCAGGCACTGATGGTGGATTTCCCAGAGTGGCGGGAGGATGTCCTCTCAGGCTTTGTTTACTTCATAGTCAGAGAGGTGACTGACATCCACCCCACGCTGCTGGACAACGCCGTAAAGATGCTACTGCAGCTCATCAGCCAGTGGAGGCAGGCAGTACAGAGCAGCAATAAGAGTCATGATGCACAGGTTGGTCAAGAAAGTTGCAGCTTTGTTTTTAACACTACTTAAGTTTATTTCTTATATTTAGTTAAATCCATAGTGTGAGACTTTTACACATCAATTAATTCAGTTCAGTACAGTCAAGCCCTTGCAAAATAATTCACACAATGCTGAATAAGCCTAACACCGCCAGGCAAATCTGTCTGTATTTTAGTCTATATAGAGTATTTAAATCTGGTGTATGGTAAGACATTCCCGCGCTTGTCGGATGAATGCGTACTGAGCGTGCTCTGTGGGCAGCACACCAGAGACCTCCAGCAGCCAAGCCTGCTATCCTCCAGTTTAGCATGATGCTAACTTGAACAAAGATGAAATCATTCGATCATGTGGCTCATCTAGACTTTACCACTGTTATTGGATCAACCTATGATTGTGGAACGAGTCATTTTGCCATGTTGTGGTGCTCAAAACATTTTATCCACTGATTTACAGCCATGATATAAGCATGTCCATAGTGTTTTTGTAATTCCCCTCAGTGACAGAAGGTGGAGACAAAAGTTCCACACGGCAGGCTTAAGTGACAAATTGTGTGTCAAATACGTGAGTTTAATTTACATGTTATTTTTAACAGGGCTCAAGCAGCGGCCATTCTCTGTCCTTGGAGCGTACGCTTCCTTTAGGTGTGCTGCATGTGGTGGAGGGTTTAGCACTGGTGGTGCTTTGCAGCTGCCGCCCCGCCACCCGCAGGCTGGCTGTTAACATCCTCAAGGAGGTCCGGGCGCTGCACACGGCGTTGGGCATTGGCAAGGTAATTACTTTAGACTCACAGTGCATATTGTTATAACAGTCAAAAATGTAGAAGTCTGCAGAATAGCTTGTACTGTTTCCTGACATTTGTTAATCTTTCAGGGAGATGAAGAACTGGCAATTGATGTAATGGACAGATTAAGTGCATCAGTGTTGGAGAGCTTCATTCATCTCACAGGAGCTGACCAGGTAGGAATGGATTTTCTTAATTTGACCATCTTTATACATTCAGAAGTACTCTAACACTCAGCTCGCCCTCCGCTGTTCTTCTCCGTAGAGCAACCTGCTGTATTGTCCCAGTGGGATTGATCTCCAGACGCTAGCAGAGTGGAGCTCATCTCCCATCAGCCACCAGTTCGATGTGGTGAGCCCCTCGCACATCTGGGTGTTTGCCCATGTCACTCAGGGCCAGGACCCCTGGGTCATCAGCTTCTCCAGCTACCTGCGGCAGGAGAACCTGCCCAAACATTGCCCCACTGCCCTCAACTATGCCTGGATGTTTGCCTACACGCGCCTGCAGCTGCTGTCTCCACAAGTTGACATCAAGTATGTTTCCTAAAACATGTTTGTTGTTTTTGTGTTTATCTGTACACGTGATGACGCTTTTCTAATGACATTATGTGGTATGATTGAGGACTGAAGACTTATAATAATACTCAGTTGATGGGCATGACACAAGACAAATGAAGGATAAAAACTGATCAATCATGCTGCCCCTGTGTGAAATAAGAAGGCAGTAGCTGACCGCTTTGTTCTCTGCGCCTGCTGCTCAGTGTCATTCTGTCCTTTTGATGTCATGTCATTCCTCTGTCACCTTCACTGTACATCCACCTGCAGCAGCCCCATCAATGCCAAGAAAGTGAACAGCCTGAACAGCAATGACTCCTACGTTGGCCTTTGGAGGAACTACCTGATTCTCTGCTGCAGCTCTGCCTCGTCCTCCCCCTCCATGTGCTCCTCATCCTCCACCTCTGGCTCCGTCCGCTGCTCCCCGCCTGAGACGCTGGCGTCCACGCCGGACAGCGGCTACAGTTATGATTCAAAGGTCAGAAGCAGCTGCATAAACAATCACTGTATGCCATGTTTCCTCCCACATTTATAAGGGCTTAAATATCCCGAAAAAATATACATTCATTATTTCTTAGGTTTTTCACAAGTATGACTGCATGTGTGTTTTGACTGCAGTCTAAATTCACAACAGTATGGTAACCACGTAAAAATGTAGACAAAATAAATAGTAATAGGATTTTGGTTGATTTATTTTAATACTTTGGCCTTGACATTGCTGTTCTGTGTGTTGATAGATTGTTGGCACTCCGTCCCCCTCCTCCCTGTTCAAACACATTGTTCCAATGATGCGCTCTGAGTGCATGGACATCACGGAGTCTCTTGTGTTGGGGCTTGGCAGGACCAACCCCGTGGCCTTCAGGTAAACAACATATGAAGTGACCAATTCACTCAATATACACATCAGAAACAACATTAAAAACACTGATTCTCCATTCATAAGGACTACCATTTATACTTTATGCCCTTCTGTCAGTGGTTCTAATCTTGTAGCTGTACACTATGGTATACATATTTATATTTATATAATCTATTTGATTACTTACATGTAACTTCCTCATCCTTCAGAGAGTTGATAGAGGAGCTAAATCCCATCATAAAAGAAGCCCTAGAAAGAAGGCCTGAAGTAAGTATTGCTCATGAATAACTTTAAAACCTGTCTGCCATAGTTCTTTGTTTATCAAAGAACACTTTCCTGAGTTAAAATGAAACACTCTTTACTCTGCAGAACGTGAAGCGGCGCAGGCGTCGTGACATCCTCAGAGTCCAGCTGGTCCGGATATTTGAGCTACTCGCTGATGCTGGTGTCATCAGTCAAATGTATGGAATCTACAAGGAAATCAGGAATTAGTTTTGTTCTTTTGTATTATGGCTCAATAATCAGTGTAAACTTTTCAATTCACAGAGCCAGTGGAGGGTTAGATGGAGAGAGCCACTCTCTGAACAGTACGCTGCTCGAGTATGTTGATCTGACCAGGCAGCTGCTTGAGGCTGAAAACGATAAGGACTCTGACACACTGAAGGACATTCGCTGTCACTTCAGTGCACTTGTGGCCAACATCATTCAGAATGTCCCCGGTATAGCTCGTAATTATCTGTCAGAATCTTACTTGTATTAAATGTCCATCTAAGTTTTAAGTACTAAAAATGTGTCTCTTGGATCATTTTCTTCACTTGTTGTGCTCAGTGCACCAGAGGAGGACCATCTTCCCCCAGCAGTCACTGAGACACAGTTTGTTCATGCTGTTCAGTCACTGGGCCGGGCCTTTCAGCATCATGTTCACTCCCTTGGATCGCTACAGTGATAGAAATATGCAGATCAACCGCCATCAGTACTGTGCATTAAAGGTACACACTCGGCCACAAAAGAAACAACGTAAATCTGTTTTCTGCACACTTACTAATGACTAACAGCCATTTTAATGTTACAGGCCATGTCTGCAGTCTTGTGTTGTGGACCTGTGGCCGACAACGTTGGCCTCTCCTCCGACGGCTACCTCTACAAGTGGCTGGACAACATCCTGGATTCTCAGGACAAGAAGGTGAGAGACATGCTGATGAAATGTAGATTAAACTGGTGTTTGTTAGTCAGCTCAGGGAATGTGGATGTTAGTTTGAGGGAGAAGTGTGTGGTGCTAGATTGGAATAGGTGGAAGGATGCACGCTCTAAACTCTAGACTCCTGTGATTTGTTGTTTAAATGTCAATCATCTGGTCACTATCCCTTATCTTAACCCTAACCTTAAACCTGCCACAACGCAACAACCAATCATAGGCAGAACATCTCTTCTGCTGATCCAATCTAGAACCAGCTGTAGTTAAAACAGAAATAGACTTCTCTTTTCACTGGCTCTCACTAAAGGGCAACTCCTCCATGTTTCAACCTGCACAGTCCTCATTAAAGCACATAAATCCTCCTGGTCATGAAATATGTCCCACACCAGGTAATCTCAGTGGATCAATGTGACGGTATCAATCAGCACAAGGCCATCATGTCATCATATTGTCTCTCGTGATGAAGTCAAAGTAACTGAGGTCTTCTTGAGGTCAAAGTAATGAAGCACAGGTTCACTTACCTTGACAGTAGCACAACCCAGTTGTGTTCAGAAGTACTGCAAGAGGTCAGCATCAAACTGTTTCATTTCAAGGCCTACACCATAAAATCAGTCACAGAAAGCACTCAAGTTTAAAATCATCCAATTTGAAACATTATAATTAGAGACTAAATGTTACAGTTTACCTTCACACCAGTCTTTTTTAGATATTATGCCCTTGTTTTGGAGTGATTCTGCTACGTGTAGGATACTTTGTGGTCATCCATATTGGTATAGTCCAAAGTAGCAGTCCCTCTGATAGGTAAATTAAAAATACACAGTTAACAGCACATTTTGTCCCCATACTTAAAGTAATATTGGTATTTTAGTAGATATTGGGAAATGAATTGGTAAAATTGAACAGAATTGTGTCGACCACTGGCTCATGTTCAAAAATGTCAAAAATTTGGGTCGCCACCTAATGACGAAGGAAAATCGTGGGTCCTGAGGCTCGACCAGTTGGGATCCACTGGTGTAGACTATGTGAAGATGTGACTCCATGCTTCTAACAGTTGCTTTGTGTCTGCCGTAGGTGCACCAGCTGGGATGTGAGGCTGTGATGCTGCTGCTGGAGCTGAATCCAGACCAGAGCAACCTCATGTTTTGGGCTGTGGATCGCTGTTACACCGGCTCCCGTCGTGTGGCTGCCGGCTGCTTTAGGGCCATCGCCAATGTCTTTCACAACAGGTACCACCCATTCCCAGCTTCCACCTGATCTCATTTTTGTGAGTTTATTAGTGACTTTAACACCACGTGTTGTGTTATTGTTTTCGTAGGGATTACCAATTTGACACTGTGGTGCTGCTGAACCTGATCCTGTTCAAGGCGTCTGACTCTTCCAGGGATATCTATGAAGTAGCCATGCAGCTGTTACAGGTCGGTTTTACCTGAAAAGTTCCAACACATCTACACTACACCACATAACACCACCATCGAGGCTTCTGTCCTTGAATTCCTATATTGTGATTGTTTGTATGAAACAGATCCTGGAACCTAAGCTCTTCCGTTACGCCCACAAACTGGAGATCCAGAGAACCGACGGCATCCTGACGCCTCCTTCACCGCTGCCACACCTCTACTCTGTGTCTTACTACCAGCTGTCTGAGGAGCTCGCAAGGACGTACCCAGAGCTCACTCTGCCCATCTTCTCAGGTGAGCTACTGTCATGTTTGGTGCCATTTGAGTAGCAGTGCATATGGAGTTATTGCATTATCTTAAAGGTGGCTGTGACATCAGTTACTGTAGTGGCTTTTTCTTTGTGAGCAGAACACTGCCCTATATGGCATGATTCAGCCATATAATCACCATCAAATCGCAAATTGTTTATTTTAAAAAATGTCTGGAAAATCATCACAACTGAGGAATTTTATTTATTTTACAATTTCAACAGTAGTCTTAAAGAGTAGGAGTATTTTACTGCCACTTTAAAGCAGGATAGCTGGTAGCCAAGTGGGCTGGCTGTGCTATGGTATGTTGTTATGACAATGGACAGAGCATTTCTTTATTTATTAAATATATTCAACTACCATCTAACTTTCTACTGTCCGTACCGCAGAGGTGAGCCAGCGCATCCAGACAGCACATCCCGGCGGTCGTCAAGTAATGTTGCACTACCTCCTGCCTTGGATGAACAACGTGGAACTGGTCGACTTCAAGCCGATCCCACGGCGGCCAGAGGACTGCGGCAGTGGTGAAGAGGAGGAAGACGTTCACGAGCGGGAGATCATGATGGTCAACAGCCGGCGCTGGCTCAGGGGAGAGGGCTGGGGATCCCCTCGTGCAACAACCATGGTGCTAAACAACCTCATGTTCATGACCGCCAAGGTGACGCAGCTAATGGGCTATCTGATCCCCATATTTAGATTCCATGAACAAGATATGTGTTGAAATGCTGATTAAATTGTTTTGTTTTTACAGTATGGGGACGAGTTTGCTTGGTCAGAGATCGAGAACGTCTGGACCACATTAGCAGACAGTTGGCCAAAGAACCTCAAAATCATTCTGCACTTCCTCATCAGTATGTCGGGAGTCAACAGTGACCCCAGCCTCTTGCCCTACGTGAGTCACAGCATGTTCACATCACGTTGCGTATCCCCATGGGCAGCGTCCGTTACTTATCCCTCGTGTTTCTCTGCGTGTCTGTCCTCAGGTGAAACGAGTGGTGGTTTACCTGGGCAGAGATAAGACTATGCAGCTGCTGGAGGAGTTGATGTGCGAGCTGGAGCTGACCGATCCTGTTAGCTCAGCTGTCACTCACATGGACAACCCCCCTTATTACCGCATCACCTCCAGTTACAAGATCCCCTCAGTCACCTCAGGTTAATGCGCAGTAGGAACTCACGAGTTCACAGCTCAGTTCACGGCTCAGACACTAAGTCATGCGTTTCCGCTGCCAGAGGTTAAATGTTTCATGTCTGCTCTCACAGGAACAACCTCCAGCAGCAATACCATGGTGCCAGGAAACGACGGTCATCACGACAGCAAGATCAAAGACTCCAACATGGAGGACAGGTACGAGATAAAATACAGCACTGTTCTGTTGCTGTTACACAGCAAAAATCAAGGGAAGAATAAACTGGACTGTCAGGTGTCATATTTCACACAAGAGGCACATTAACGTTCTTAGTGTTGTGGAAATTTAACAGTAAATAATAAAGAGTTTTAAAATCAGAATATGTGAGTGTGGAGTGTCTGCAGCTGACTGGCACTGATGAGCTGATCTCCTAGGAGATAGACTTTATATGAGGTCTGGGCGATATGATCAAATGAAATATCAGAATATTTTTGACCAAATGCCTTCATATCAATGTTACAACAAAATTGTCAGCATAACTATTGGTGCTTTTAAAGAATTTACACAGAGATTTTTGATAAATAATCATCTGTAATGTGGATAAAGGCTAACAATATAACAGTTCAGAGTCTTAAGTTTAGAAAATGACATTGGTTTACTGTATTGCAGCTAATATAACCAGGAAAAGACTACAAATGTCATATCGCGATATAAAATCTGAAATCTAAGGCGATATGTAGTCTCATGTCAGATCACAATAAAATATTGATATGTTGACCAGACCTACTGTATATTATAGTCATCTTGTGGCAATAATACAGTAAGTAAAATGGAAACACCTTGCATCTCCTTCTTGCAATGTTTGCGTCTTAGCATAAATAAATATTACCAAATTTTGATGAACAGAGCTGAGTTTTTCGGGGTTTAATCAATGCCAGCAGAGACTTTAAACCAACTGTGTCTGTTGTGCAGTTACACCCACCTAGATATCTACAGTGGTCTGAACAGCAACCTGAACCGACAGCACCACCGTCTGGAATCTCGTTACAGCAGCAGCTCTGGAGGCTCCTATGAAGACGAGAAGAGTAAGAACAACATATTTGCTCTGCCCAGTCCTGCACTAGATGAAATTATTTCCCCCCACCATTTCTTAAAATCTTCTCCCTGCTCCAGGTGACTCCATGCCTCTTTATGCAAACTGGCGTTTGAAAGTGATGGATCACAACCGACCGGAGCCGCTCCCGTTCCCTCCAACAGGAGGCTGCTGGTCTCCTCTTGTGGACTACTTGCCAGAGACCAACGCCCCGGCTGTACCGCTCCACAGGTACATATACCAACCACCACCTGTTCTCTTGAAAAACATAACGGTATTCTGTTGATTTGGAAGTCAACACTCATTTTCTGTTTTCCAGATGTAATATTGCAGTGATCCTACTGACAGACCTCATTGTGGACCATGGAGTCAAAGTAGAATGGAGTGCCTACCTACACCTCTTACTACATGCAGTTTTTATAGGTAACTTGCTTTCTGTTTGTGCTGTTTTGGATCCCTTTATTTGGAGGAGGCAGTTTGATTGACCTTTTAAACTTCATAACGCCTGCCTCTACACATGATCTAATATCTCTTTATCTTGTGCGTCCTCCTCCAGGCTTTGATCACCAGCACCCGGAGGTCTATGAGCACTGCAAACGCCTGCTGCTTCACCTGCTTGTTGTTCAAGGTGCGAACAGCAATGTTCAGTCTGTGGCTATGGTGCTTTTACGTAACAGAGACTACAACGATCCGAGGGTCCTGACCGTGAAGCCAGTAGCTCCTGATTTCAACCTCACAGGTCAGTTGAACTGATTTCCTACCAGCTATAGGATTACTTTTTGTAATTTTTTAACGGGACGGAAAGTAACAGAAAAATTGTAGTAGTTATTTGTTGCAGTGCCAAAGCTGATCACCGGGTGGCAGCAACAATCCTACCTCCGACAGTCAGATCTCCCTGTGACAGAATATCACTGTTTTGTTGTTGGTGTAACTACCAGTATCTGTTTATATTGCTAAAAGATTTTGGTGTTGGGGTATTCTGAAGAAGGAGGCTCTATTGAGATGCCTGCAAAGCATGACGTAACAATGTGGATGTCACATGTTTCCTACAGGAGTACAGGAGATTCTGCCCGACTGTCAGCCGTCACCTATGACAGACTCCGGCCTGAGCTCGAGCTCCACATCCTCCAGTATCAGTCTGGGAGCCGGAGGCGCTGCTCTGTCCCACCTCTCCCCCACACTCCTCAGTGAGGTCAATGCCACTGCTGAACAGGATGAGAAGGCCAAAGCTCTCATTGAGTTCATTACGTCAAGGTGAGAAGACCGTGTTTCATTTAAAGGATTCTTTCCCAGAACAGAACATACAACATATATGTTAGTCAACACTTACACGAATACTTCTACTGATGTTCTGACTAACTTAACCTGTCGATGTATCTTAGTACATATCGGTATCGACCAATTACATGTACCTTCGCATTTGTGCCATGTTTCTCATTCTCCACAATGATTTGCTTTCATGCTTCCAGCACGGTCTGACAGGAATGGGTATTTTTGCTTTGCATGGTTTTAATTTTTGAGTTGGTGTCATATTGGCTTCTTTGCTTGGTGTGATAACATCAAATGTTTTGAGCAGACATGGTGGTACACATTATCTGATGCGTGTTTAATCTTGCCTTGTAGGAAGCGGGGTCCGCTCTGGAATCATGAGGACGTGTCGCCCAAGAACCCCAACATCAAGAGCGCCGACCAGCTGAGTGTTTTTGTCCGACACGTGGTGACGGTCTTCAAACATTCCCCATCTGGTGTGTAGGGTTCACAGCTCCTTGTTGTGCAATTCTATTGATTTTTGCTTATGTTTTGAATTAGCATATTTACCAGCATGTACATGTGCGTCCCTTCAGGTTTCCAAATGGAGTCGTTGCTGAGTGAAGTGGCTCTCAGAACAGCTCTGTCATGCTCTTCTCGCCACTACGCCGGCCGTTCGTTCCAGATTTTCAGAGCACTCAAACAACCTCTGACACCTGCCACACTGTCTGACATCTTGTCTCGGCTGGTTGAGACCGTAGGAGACCCTGGAGAGGAGGCTCAGGTCAGAACATTACAGTAAAGACATCATCCTGCTCTGCAATGTTATCTGATGTTACTTTTCAGCTATCAAAAACATTTTTAGTTGTGTCACTTCTTGGATAATATTAGAAGGTATGTGCAGATAACGGTATCAGCTGAAAGGTCAACTTCCTCAAGACATTCTTTTAAAAAAAAAGTTCCACTGTTAATTTGAAATGAAAATTTCTGTAAATACGAGGCTTTTAAAACAGCAGAGGTGAAACAAAAACACACAATTCACATGTTTAGGAGATACAGTATAAAAGCAAATCAACACCAACATTCAACAGAGAAAAAACATCAAGAAAGAAAACTACTTTCCACTCGTACGTCAAGAGTCCTCTGTTACTTGTATGGTACAGAACAAGCCTTTTAGTTGTACATGACGACAAAGGCCTTTACTTTGTTTTTTTTATTTGTTGTTTATTTTTATGGTAAATACATCTACAATTGTTTTTTTTACTTGTTTTATAGAAATTGTGTGTCTGTTTTGAATTCCCCTCATCTAGTGGCAACAATGTCCTGTGTGCATAGGTCTTATTTTTCCTCAGAAATGTACAGCTCAGTTGCTACAGAAATATTGGAATAACAAGACGTAGTCTTGACATTGACTAAAACACAGAGAAGTAATTTTAGCTGAAGCCAGGTAGAACTGAAAAAGGTTGATTGTTAAACTGGAATTAATGTATTTTGTCAATGTAAACCACAGGATCCACAGTAATTCTCCCTTCTGTATCTACAAAGGATTTTTGAGGAAGCACAGCAGCTGTGTCAATGTATGATGTTTTAACTCCTTGTTAAAGCTGACCTCTGATGTATTCTCTCCTCAGGGCTTCGTCATTGAGCTGCTCCTGACACTGGAGTCAGGCATCGACACGCTGGCAGACACCGTCAAAAACTACGACCTCCTCACTGCCTTAGCACAGTAAGTCCTCTCACTGGTAGCCTCCCTTTCTGTGCTGTTTCACTCCTCCTTACTTTCAGTAACATACTGACACGTGTTTCAAAAATGATTTGTCATTTTGTTTCCAGGACCTCGGCCCGAGATCACTTTTTGGGACCGAAGTTTGCTGCCAACAGGAAAAGTACAGGCCAGCTGAACATGAACAGTGGCGGTCTGTTCCATTACGCCCATACTCGCAGCAACTCTCTTCGGGCCAGCCTGATGAGTGAACGGAAAGCGGACCGGCGCAGGTGTAACACCCTAGACATAGCAGACCGACTCGCTGGTAGCCACGGAAACCTAGCACGTACACGGAGCTTATCATCGCTAGGCGGGAGAGGAAGTCCAGGAGGGGACGCCATCCCTCCTGTGGACCCTGCAAACCTGATGGCCACGGTGTTCTGGATCGCCACCTCGCTGCTCGAGTCGGACTACGAGTTTGAATACCTGCTGGCCCTGCGGCTACTCAACAAGCTGCTGGGCCAGCTGCCTCTGGACCGCGCGGACAGCAGAGAGCGTCTGGAGACAGTCCAGGCCAAACTGAAGTGGTACAACTTCCCCGGCCTGCTTCAGCTCTTCCTGAAGGGTTTCACGTCAGCTTCTACTCAGGAGCTCACCATCCACCTGCTCAGCAAGCTCATCAGTGTCTCCAGACATACGCTGGTAGACCCTACACAAGTGGCTGGTAAATACTGCTGCTTTTAAAAAAAAATTTTTTTATTAATGTCATTATATCATTTAAAATATGAATCAAGAAAAATATCCACTTTTCTGTATATCTATCAGGAAAATAACTGAAATGTTACCGTGTGTAATAACCCCAAACAACACAGGGTTTGTTGCTTTTAATACATTCCTGTTATCACCTTTTCATTTTCAAGATTAGACTGCTTATTATGTGACCTTTTCTTTTCTTTCTTTTTTTCCCCCACATGTTCATTTCCTCCCTGGGCTGTGTCTACAGGTTTCCCTCTGAATATCCTGTGCCTCCTCCCACACCTCATCCAGCACTTTGACAGCCCCACTCCTTTCTGTAAGGAGACGGCTGATAAGATAGCCAAGGTCTGTGCAGATGAGAAGTCAGCCACGCTGTCCAACCTGGCCCACATGATGAGCCTGTACAGCACACACAGCTACTCCCGCGACTGTACCAACTGGATCAACGTGGTCTGTCGTTACCTCCACGATGCCTTCGCGGAGAGAACCTTGAACTTGGTCACTTACTTGGCCGAGGTATGTAAAAGTGAAGATGCACGTTTTTTTATATTAGTCACGTGGTAAAATTGACCATGAATATGTTGCTCTTTGTCTGTCTCAGCTGCTGGAGAAGGGCCTTCCCGGCATGCAGCAGTCCCTGTTGCAGATCATCTACAGCTTGCTGAGTCATATCGACCTATCAGCAGCCCCCGTCAAACAGTTCAACCTCGAGATCATGAAGATCATCGGCAAATATATTCAGGTGAGCCTTCACCACACGTAGAATGAAAGTAGATTTAATCAGGTATTCTTATTACTTACTCTTGTTGGCAAGAATGTTACCAAAGTACCACCCATGTGCAGCCATATCTTTAACAGCAGCTGTGTGTGTTTTACTGGGCAAAGCCTGTTTTCACATAAGTCCCTGATCCAATGCCAGTACCGGTTCTACTGTTTTGTTTTTGCCTCTAGTGACCCTCAGTGGTATTACACTTTAAGGCACTCCTGCATTGGTGATGCTTTTACGACCTAGAAGCTATGTCCATTTTTATTACAGTCTGTGGCACCAGCCCGCCATTGTTTAACTATCCAAGCTACTATAGTGGTTGCGATGTTTTGTATTCACTGGACAACTCGGTTAATAGCAATCCACAAAACCATGCCGTGGTCTGTTGAGGAGGCGCAGATGTTTCTGTTTGCCTGCAGATAAAAGGATCCAGTATGTGTGTGTCACGCTGAAGACGCTTTAGTAACAACGCTGCATTCGGGGTACTATCTGCATTTGAAAGCAAAATCCAGATAAGTACCTGATACCAAAAGCAAGTAGAGCTGCTAGTGGCAGTGGAAAAGGGGCTTTACCTCAATGTGTATGAATACTGGGAAGATCTGTTCCATACATTGCAGCACAATTGAGTCTAAGAAAGAATAAGACGTTTTTCAGGCTCGTTGTTTCGAGGCCTTTTTGATGCAACTTCAACTCCATATAGAAGCCTTTTACCACCCCTGACCCAGGGCACTATATGCTTCTCACTCACATCTGCATCCGACTGCTGTTTCACCATTACTGCCTGAAGCAATTCTGCACTGGCTCACTGTCAGTGTTGCCTTTTGTTAAGGGCTTTGTATTTGTGCGTACACATTATACCACTGCATGTGCACTGGTGGGCTGTTTGGCCTCGTTTTCAGGTCCTCCTACATGAACATGGACCAAACAGAATACAAGAGGCTGAGTCTATAGCTGCTGTGGGTTGGGGATGGTTTGGCTCTCTGAAATAAAATGTGTCCTTTCACATTCATAAATTCTCCAGAAACACCTCCGCAGCTTGTGATCTCACATTGGACTCATTGTATTTGTTTATTGTCTACAGAGCCCACATTGGAAAGAGGCCCAAAACATTCTGAAGTTGGTGGTGTCTCGTTCAGCCAGCCTTGTCGTTCCAGACGACGTGCAGCGCTCTTACAGCACAGAGTCATGCGGCTCTCCAGAAATCGCCTTCACGCGTATTTTTAACAACTCTTCCAAGGAGCTGCCCGGCAAGACGCTGGACTTTCACTTTGACATCTCAGAGGTCAGTGTAATTCCACGCCGGGTTTTCCTCAGTGCGCTCATGTCACTGTTCTCCTCTTAAGAAAATGCTCTGCTGTATTTTATGGCTTTATAGACACCAATCATAGGACACAAATATGGTGATCAGCGCACTGCAGCTGGTCGGAATGGAAAGCCACAGGTGATCGCTGTCACAAGGAGTACCTCCTCTACGTCATCCGGCTCCAACTCTAATGGTCTGGTGCAAGTAAGCTGGAAGAGGCCTCAACTCTCTCAGGTACCTGCTCAGAGGGACACAATGCATCTAACACTGTGCACTAACCAATCAGAAGGTGTGATGCAGCACTCACTCCAGGTGAAGCTTCACCACATCAGATTATGATCTGTCTTAAAGTCTGCGGTTTGGATCTGATCTGAACTGAAAATTACCACCAGCAGGACTGTTTATATTTATCTGGTGCTCCGCACTGTGAACTCACCCAGACATAAAAACACATTGACTGTAACGCACCCCTTTGCTCCATGGAGATCAATGTTTCTGATTTAGTCTTTTTTTATGAGTTGTATGAAATATGAAATGATAAAGCAGACTGATATAATCCTAACCTTGGTTACAAAGGCTCCGCGCCAAAAGCTAACTACTGATGTGACATCACTTTTGCTCGTCACTGTCGTGGCAATGCTGACATGTGAATTATTAGGCCCGTCAAAATAAAAGCGTAGCATCATGAAATAAAAGTTTTACTTATTTCTTTTCCTCACTCACAAATTTCCTTCACTCCATATTGCTTGTAGACTAAAGACTTATGTTTGTTGTTGTATGTAATAAAAATGTGTCCTGTGTTAGTTAGTATTAGTTTTTCTCATCTTGTTATGTGTTCTTGTTCCAGAGAAGAACCAGAGAGAGGCTGATGAATGTCCTGTCTCTATGTGGTCCAGAATCTGGCATTCCCAAAAATCCATCTGTAAGACTCCTCTCCTACTCTAAGGCCTCAGACAAGGTCTCTGTAAACTCACTGTTATAAATACTGCTGCTTGTTGTTGTGTTTTGAGATAAACAGAGTTTTTAATGAATACACAACAATTGTTAATTTACTATGTAACAACAAAGACCCGTTTTCCTTCCTCTCTGAGCAGGTGGTGTTCTCGTCCAATGAGGATCTGGACTCTGCGGACCAGCAGACCAGCCTGATCCCCACAGTGGAGGAGGTGGTCAGGGAGGAGGAGGTGCAGGGAGAGGATACGGGCAGCGAGCAGCAGTTTGGTGTCTTTAAGGACTTTGACTTCTTAGATGTGGAGTTGGAGGATGCCGAGGTGAGAATTTACAGTAAAGAAGCTCTACATGTATGAAAGATGATGATGATGCGTATCTGATTATAAAAAGAGGATAAACTGAAGTGAATATTCAGGAGCTAATAGTCACTGGGAAGTACTATTCAAGTTAATCATCTATAAAATATACAACAGTTTTGTAATTGTTTACAGTGCAGGGACCAGATGCCAGTCCAGCTGCCTACAGTTTTCACTGTCTCTCTCTCTTCATCACTCCTCTCAACCATACTGTAGTCAGTTATATGACAGATTAACACCATTGATGTCTTGTTTGTCCACCTTGTGTCTTATTTGTCCTGACTACTGTAGTAGAAAAAACTGTCTGTGTTTCATAACTGTCTGAAGTCTACTAACAAACGTATTCCTTCTCTTCTCTTGCCACAAGGAGTTGCAGGTAAGTCTGTGGGCCATTTACCGCTTTGCAGCGCCCTGGTGTCTCTCTGTGTTGTCATCAGATTGAGTGCAGTAGTACATTTTGATTTGAAATCATTGCTCCTGTGGTTGTGAAGCCTTTACTTTTATACTTTTAAAACTTTGCATCATTTACCATCCCACAAAGTTGAGAAAAATCATCTCACCTCTTCAGTACACGTTTATTGTCTCACGTATTGGTGTTTTTTCTAAGTTGTGGAATGTTTGCATTTGTCTTGTGCTTTGTTTGCTTGTTTTGTAAAGTCACAGATGCTACTTTTCTGAACACTGTGTCTCACTGCTGTCCACTCGGTCGTCCTGCAGGGGGAGAGCATGGACAACTTCAACTGGGGGGTGCGGCGTCGCTCCCTGGAGAGCATGGACAAAGGGGACACGCCGTCTTTGCAGGAGTGCCAGTACGCCGGCAGCACGCCAAGCCTCAACCTCACCAACCACGAGGACACGGACGAATCGTCTGAGGAGGAGGTACTGAGCGCTAGCCAGATTCTCATCCGCTCTGGCCTTGTAAGTCTCACTCTAATCAGGGTCCCCCACCCCAACCCACCATGCTCCCCACACAGCCCGCTGGCATGGTGTGTGTGTGTGTGTGTGTGTGTGTGTGTGTGTGTGTGTGTGTGTGTGTGTGTGTGTGTGTGTGTGTGTGTGTGTGTGTGTGTGTGTACGTACACTGAGCTGGACCTGCTGGCAGTGTGGACAGGGGCTTCATGCTTGCTTCTTCGCTGGTGGCAGACGCCCCCTTCAAAGCTCCGCCCAGCTCCTCTGCATCTGACCGCTAGATTAATGCTATTATCATTTCTTTTATGATTATAGGATTGGTAAGTACAGTGTAGGAAAATTTAAAGAAAGGGAAATCAGTGCTCATTTATATTTTTAATCAACGGAAGGAGAAGAGAACAGATTTTTGTAATTTAATATCAAGCATAAAATATGTGAAATCTCAGAATCCAGCATGTTCCTTTGCATTTTTTTAACAGTTTGGCTGCTTTTCTCTAACTCCTCTGTTTCCCTTTGCTTTGCAAGCAAGGCCCCACTCAAAGCTACAAATAATAATGCTATTAATGGAAATGCTTTACCTCAGTCTAAAGTTTTCTTTCTCTCTTCTTCTGCGCTTCTTGATCTTGGTAGTGCACGGTGAGAGAATGAGCTTTTGCCTTTAGTGAAAGTTTGCCCTCAAAGAGTTTGTAGTCATCCAGTTTTACACACTAGAAAAATGAGCATGCAGCATTTATATGAGATTCCCCTCAGAGTTTTGACTGAGATAACATGTTCATAAAATGTAAATGATATGATGGATGTTAGCATGATGTTACCATTTGTCTGAAGCGGTTTTAAGGTGCAGAATCAGTTGAATGGATTAAAATGACTAAATATGCTCTGCTTGCATCAGAAACCTGAATAATGTCAATAAGTTCTGTATATTAAATTTAAAGTTAATTCAGTGTCACAGGCCCTGTTCACACTGGGCATTAACATGCGTCCTGGATGCGCTCTTTGAGCTGTCCATTTGTGATCGGATCACCCAGGACGCTTTTTAATGCCAGATGTGAACGTGGCCACCGTACCTCTGCTCCTTTTAATTTTCATACATGGTGTGCCTGCATTACTAAGATTCAAATTGGGAATGTATTTCACATCTAAACTAGTGATCAACTCTTGTATGGTTCATAATAATTGAGTAGTTACACATGAAGAGCAGTACCCACAGTAAGGCCATGTTGAGTGTCAGCAGTATGTAGTGCATCATAGTTTAGGAAAGGTCAGACTTCTTCAAATGTTCCTAAATACTGTTTTTTCAGTCTCAGTTTTGACTTGGCCTCAGTCCTTAGTGTGCCTCTCATAAAGGTTTGCATCAAACTAGATGATGTATAAAACAACCTGTGTTGTGTTCATGCGTGCTTCAACAGAAAAGCCAACCAGTCGTTGTGTTTTTCTCGTCCAGCTCAACAGCGACTCTGCCACAGACGACACTGCGTCCAACCACGTGGACTCTCTGCAGCAGTCTCAAGAATCCTCCAGCAGTGCCGTGACTGAAGAGGCCACCATCCTGCCCTCCCTGCCCTCCCTGTCCTCCCTGTCCTCCCTCCCTCGGCTGGATAGCCCCACTTTGGAGATGGCCCACTCAGACAGCACCAGCAGCCAGCTGCCTGAGGTGCGATCAATCGGGAGCAGCAATAAACTGTGGTGCTCGGGTGCTTTTTAGCTTGCCTGTTTCTTTCCTTTCAACTTTTTTTTTACCTGCTATTGCGCTACTTCTCAGCCCTGTCATTCAGACAGATGGTCAGCTACCTTCATGGGGTTCTGGATTGGGTAAAAGGGCTGGTTCTTTTAACTGTCTGCTTACTGTCGAGTAAAGAAGACAGTGTGCTGCCTTTGCTGCTTCTAACTCCTCCTCCGACCTCTTGCTTTATTGCTTTGCTCTGGGTGCGGGTGCCCAAGCTCTTTAGCTCTTGCTCCCTTTACAGCAGTGGGTGCTTGATTGTGTGATTTTGGGGGAGAGCTGATGAGAAAATTTCACCTCAGGTCAGCTGTTACTGCTCACCTCCAATAACACAGCCACTGACCATTCCAACTAAATTCTCCATTTAAAAACTTGTGAATGGGACACCAGCTCCTTTGTCCTCGGCAGACGCATGTGTGAGTATGAGTCTTTTACAAGTGGGGTGTTCACTTTAAAAGGGCAGTTAAGTGAAAACCAGCCAATGAAACCCTTTCACTTTACTAACATATTAACATGCAGTAGCCCTTCTTATGCTGTCTACTTCTACTGACATTTATCACTTATACTAACAATGATGCAGCATGTTGTTCTGTTTTGTATTCACATGTACAGTACAGTGTGGGAATTTTAACGGGCCAGTCTTTTACCTTTGAATATAGGAATACATGAACAACCTGAGCTCATCCATATGAAGTGTATGTGTGTGTGTATGTATGTATGTATGTGTATATATATATATATATATATGCGCAGTGGTTAGCATTGTCGCCTCACAGCAAAAAGGTTTCGGGTTTGATTCCGGCCCTTTCTGTGTGGAGTTTGTATGTTCTCCTTGTGCCTGCGTGGGTTCTCTCCAGGTACTCCGGCTTCCTCCCACCGGTGGTTCTACAAATTGTCCTTAAGTGTGAATGAGAGCGTGAATGGTCTTTGTTTCCGTCTGTCTATAAGTGTGGGCCCTTTGATGGACTGGCGATCTGTCCAGGGTACCCTGCCTTCGCCCAATGTGAGCTGGGATAGGCTGCAGCCCCCCCGTGACCCTGTTCACGATAAAGCGGGTATAGATGATGGATGGATGTATGTGTGCAAATCAGTTTTCAAGCAGGCGCTCCAACCCTCCAGTGACGGTGCTCGATACACAGAGCCCAATGCAACTTACGAGGAACTCGATCTAGCCAGTGGTCTCAATATCATCCCAAGGACATCTCCCCCATCACAGCCCCAGCTCTTAGTGTAATGAGCCCCAGATAAAACCATCAATACTCTTACTCATTCGCTCCAGGATGGCCGCGACCACTTCTAAAAGCTTTCTGTAATATAGCTGCTGTCTCTGTGATGTACTGGCTGTCTGCCACACTTAGCTTTCTTAATTCATTAGACATTTAAATACAAATTTAAAAAACACAAGACGGGTAAAAAAAAAACAAGTCTTGTTAATGAGAACCCGCTGTGCCATCTGTAACGCATCCCTTCTTTGCGTTTTATGTCGACAAATAAATCCGGGGTTGCTCTCGTCTGACACTGTAGCTGTTTTTTTTTGTTTTTTTTATGCAAATTAGTACTATAAATACATCCAGTTGTTCGGTTACCTCACTCGAAGTGCACCTACAATACTTTACTGCTGAATTTGTTATGTCACTAATGCGGTCCGTTATTTCTGTGCAGTTATGCAGAGGCAGTCATAAATCAGTCGTCATGCGTCACAGCGGACGCGTCTCATTCATCTGCTGTCCGCTCGGCTCTCCGTCCCCGTCGCTCCGCCGCCATGCTGCTGTTTTATTAGCACTCACATGAAGTTTTGAAATGGCACTTCAGTGATAGATTGATATTGGGTCCTGTTTGTTGATTCTTTTTCTTTTTAGAGAGAGAGAGAGAGATGGAGACAGACAGAGACGTTAGCTTACAGAGGGACATTCAGAGCGATCTCCCCAGAGCTGAACATTGTGAAAAGTGCTGACTTGTATAATAGAAGCTAATTTGTGCTCTTAAGTGCAGGCTATGCCAGCCTTAATTCAAGCTATAATAGAGGTTCAGCAGGAAGTTTGCGCTCCTGAATTGATACTAAGAGCCATTGTTGTCATGACAACCACTCTAACTTGTGGGAGGATGGAGGGGGAGGGGGGGATTAATGTATGTTTTTTTTGTGTGAAGTCACCTGCCCCACTGCTCCTGAGCGCCCCCCTCTGGCTTTGTTTCACAGGATGCCGTTAGCATGACGGCAGGCGACGAGCTGAGCAGCAGTGTGAGCGAGGACACGGGGTTCTGCAGCGCCCCCCCTCTGCCCTCGGACCCATCGGAGCTGTGCGACCTCCCGTACTCCCAGGACCCTCATGACCCGCAGGAGAGCCAGGACCCTCAGGAGGACCTGGATCCGGCCCCCCCTCCCCCGCCGGCCATAGACACTCCACCGGGGTCCCTCTGTGAGGAAGAATCACGAACAGTGCTGCCTCTCTGTCTGCCCACGGCACCGGAGACGAAGCCGGATCCAGATCCGGATCCAGACAGCACCTGTGGCTCCATGTGGGAAGAGGATGTGACGCAGGCCTTGAAGGAACTGGATGAGCGCTGTGAGGAGGAGGAGGCCGACTTCTCTGGCATGTCCAGGTGAGCGTGTCCAAGAATTTTATTTGGGATCACAACAACTCAAACATTTAAATTTACAGACCAGAGAAAATGCTAGATGCATGACATGCTTTCCTACCCAATCAATGTTTTGTGTAAATCTTCTTTTATCCCCCGAAAGAGAAATAGATACTGGTCAATAGGTGTTTTTAAGACTCGTTTGGACACGTAAAATTGTGACCCACCGAGATGCAAGTGCTTTGAGCCACACTAACCAAAGTGAATTATGAATCGTTAGCTATTTCTGAGGATTCACTTTGTAAAACTAACTTGCATGTTGGGAAAAATGGTAAAGATCTCATAACTTACCAGAGGTACTGTAGCATCATTTACTGTGATGAGAAGGAGAAAGGACATGTGTCTTATCAGGTTTGACAACTAGGTTTCCCATTGGGTTTTATTAATCATCAGAAGAGTTCCTTAAGTTTTAATGAAATATTAGGCTTTTTAAGCATCAGAAAAAAATGCTACTTCACGCGTATCCCAGCTATTTACTGAGTGAATCGGTAATTTTAACTGTTGACCAGTGACGTGATAACAAGATGAAATACATAAATATCTGTCCATACAGCATAACAAATAATTGATTGATTGATTGATTGACTGACTGACCACATGGTACATTTCTTTTTTTTATATATATATATTAATGACAGCAGCACATTGAATCGTGAGATTTTTTTTAAATGGTTTTACAAGTGAGTGCTTCAAAAACAGCAATGTCTACATTTCCTACATTATCCTTTTCATTTTTGTAACGATACAAACACTCGTTAATGGATTACAGTATGTGTTTAGTCTAGCTTCTCTGAGACGAGTACTTTTGAGATGCATTGTGGGTAATTTCTTTCTTGGCATGGCTTCCTGGAGCTGTGAAGGTGGGCCAGTGTTGGCTGGCTCCTCTCCACTTCCACATACTCCCTCTTTCAAGGTGGGCCAAAATCTGGCTGGAGGACAGTTAGTAAAGTCAGTGATTTAAACTCCAATGAAGGAATATGAAGAAGCAGCGCTGAAAAAACCTGCAGACAAAATCACTCAGTTCGCCTCCTGGTTGCATATATCACTGTACGCACGGTATTTGAATTAGCTGAGCCACACATGGATGACAAGCAAGTGTGTGTGTGTGTGTGTGTGTGTGTGTGTGTGTGTGTGTGTGTGTGGGACTCTTGAGTGTCTGAAAACAGCAGGACGTTAACTAACCAGTTTAGAGTGTGTGAGGATTTATGTGAGTGGACGCGAGCAGGATAAAAACAAGTCAGCAGCGTTCTACCACTGAGATGCTGAGAGCTGGCTCTGTTTGCAGAAGTGTGTGTGTGTGTGTGTGTGTGTGTGTGTGTGTGTGTGTGTGTGTGTGTGTGTGTGTGTGTGTGTGTGTGTGTGTGTGTGTGTGTGTGTGTGTGTAGATATAGCTTGTACAGAGCTCCCTGCAGTCCTGTGTGGGATGAGAGTGCAGTGCGCTAGTGCTGTTAGCAGTTGCAGCACAGTCGTGCTGTAGACGAGGGGAGAGAGTAAGGGGAAGACGAGCGGTAGTTGGGGTGAGGATGAGGACAGAGACTGTGTCCGCTGCGGCGCTCGGCAGCGCAGGCTTTAGATACTTGTATTCTGTCTGCTTCTTCAGGCTGTTTGGTCCTACAGGCCTGTGAGTATCTGCACGTACGTGTGTGTGTGTGTGTGTGTGTGTGTGTGTGTGTGTGTGTGTGTGTGTGTGTGTGTGTGTGTGTGTGTGTGTGTGTGTGTGTGTGCGAGAGATGTTTGCATGATGCTAAAATGCTAATAGCTCATGTTATTGTGGGAGCACTGCAGTAGATTAGAGCTCTCAATATACTGCAGCAGAATTTCCAGTGAGGGAGGCAGACAGAGTTACAGCAGTGTGAGGTTGTTTACTTGCAGCGAGTGCTGAAGAGCATGCGAGTGTGTTTACATTTGTCCTTCAGTGAAGACTGAGGGGAGTGGAGAACATGTCGGATTGTAGCTTATTGGCCCTCATGTGTGTTTCAGTCAAGATGAAGGTGACGCAGACGGCTTCCCAGAGATCCAGGCCTCTCCGCCCCCTTCGCCCTTCCTCTCTGCCATCCTGGCAGCCTTCCAGCCTGTTGCCTACGACAATGAGGAAGACGCTTGGCGTTGCCATGTCAACCAGATGTTGTCAGACACAGATGGGTCCTCTGCTGTTTACACTTTTCACGTGTTTTCCCGACTTTTTCAGGTAAATACCGGCCACATGCTTCCTTGGGTGTTGTTGTGTTTTTGCCTGACTAGGCTGCACCGTATCCGTCGCCTGAACTGAGTTGTTTACCAGTGAGATTTCTTAGCAGGACCTTTTTTTCATTTTTTTTTTTCCCCCTTCCTTTCCCTCGTTTAACAGAGTATTCAGAGGAAATTTGGCTCCATTACACATTCATCTGTTCGCTTTCTCGGGGAAAGGCTCCAGCGAATGGGCAATCAGTTCCTGAGCTCCCTGGAAGTCATGACGTCTCGCTCGCAGTGTCCCACTGTGCTGCTGGACGCTGAGACGGTGAGGCTCCTCTGCTTGGTCCCCTAAAATCATTTTAATTAAACCGGCAAAGCTAGACTGCAATAATGCTGCTGCAGTTTTGTTAAAAATAAAAAACAGTGCTGCATGTTATGCATATTCCATAATGTGTATGTGTGTCCTGCTGTCGACATATTTTTGTGTCATGTACTGTGTACGTATTGGGTGGTGTTGTGGCTTAATGTATGTGGTGTCCTGTCTTGCTGTTGTAGCTGGTCTCTTGTGGACTGTTGGAGACTCTGAAGTTTAGTGTGCTGGAGTTGCAGGAACACTTGGACACCTACAACGCCAAGAGAGAAGCAGCAGAGCTCGTAAGTCACCACATTCACCATCCACCAAGTCTGCTTACACGTTCTCTTTGAGCTTTTTTTCCCTCAGGACACGTCACCTCACATCCTCTGTGCTTCATTTTTAGTTGCTGCGTCAGGATATGAGAGAGACTCTGAGGAACTGTCTCACAATAGCTTCTCTTCTTGAGTTTAGGAAATATATGTGAAGTGCCTTTTATCTCCAGGAGAACATAAAGACAAACAGCTGATGCTGTGCAAGATTAAGCCGGTCTGTCTCATGAGCGGACAGACATCAAATCAGTGTTTGGTATGAGTAGACTTCGCTGCTGTTAGTGTCTGCATCACCAGTCTGCTGAAAGGATAAAAATAACCCTCAGTGCTCCTAAATCAGTTACAGAGGGCCGGGCAGGAGAGGCTTTGAGGGGTGGAAGAAGGGAGGATGGGGGAGGGGAAGAGCGAGATGAGATTGCAGAGGGTTCTGGGATGCAGGGGCGCTAATTGAATGAGACGGCAATGTTCCTGGAGGGATAGATGCTATCCCGTGCTCTGGAACAGGCCTGCTTTAATTCGCTAAGTACAACACTCTTATTAAATCTCCTCCCTGACCAACCTTTATGATATACACACCCAGATATAGATGCATACGTCCATGGGAGGAAAAAAAGCTCTTGTTTTTTTGTTGCAATGCTTCCTCTCCTTTCCTGAAGCCTTGTTTATAGTTTTTTTTTCTTCCCGTCTTGTCTCTCACCCGTTTTCGTCCTCCAGTGGCTGGAGAATTGCAGGAAAACGTTTGGAGACAAAGACAGCAGCCAACGACCCAATACTCACGCAGAGGTAGGAGGGAACACTCACTTGTTTGTTAGCTGGGAAAGTTTGTGTTGATCAGTCTGACTTTTGAGGAATGAAGGTTGTCATGATGCAGCTGAATGGATAAAGTCCAACTGATTTATACAGTAAGTGTTTTTTGTGCGACAGTTTACTTATACTGTAGACATCACATCATCTGTGTTGGAGAAAAAAAACCAGAAACCATATGGGGAAAATCCAATTTTGGCGGCCCCTATCTTTGTATTATTTCTTCGGAGTACTGTTAGTTCTCAGTTTACACAGAAGTTGTTTCCATTCAGCCAATCAAATTACTTCCCATGCTGCTAACCATATTTGGTTTATGAGCCACAGTCTTTCCTGCTAAAGTCTCCTTCTCATTAAATTTACAGACATGAAGACTCATCTTGTTCTGCACAGCAGATGCAGTGCACTGCCAACATCAGTTTCCAGGTCGCATAGCTAATTAGCTGTATCATATTAAACAACATGTAGATGTGCCTGCAAATGGGACTCTGGCCTGTTTAGATGCTGCTGCGCCTCTCAATCTGCATTCACACCAAATCAGGCATCACTGCAGCATCCTGCAGGGTGGTGTGGAGGTGTGGGTGTTTCACTACGAAGCCCCTTGGTTTAATGTCATGTTGGGAACTTTAACCCCGCTACCTAAATGCCATTCACTTTGCCAAACTCCATCAAACATCAAAAGAGAAGAATCTTTTATATTTTTTTTATATTATAGGGATCCTTGGCAATTTGCATTTAAGTAAGATGTGTTTTAAGCTGTTGTTTACGTGCATCCTGTACGTAAATCTAAAATAGAACATGAGGAGAAGTCTCTATTGTTGTTCACGGCTTGCAAAGCTCCCAATACTTCCAGGAAGTCCTGTTCTGCAAGCAAGTCAAGAAGCATCTGTGATTGGTGCTGGATCGGAGTACTGTTAGTACAGCATCGACACGCCAACACTCAAGCTTTAACTATATTTTGGAGAACAGAAAGAAGTCACAGGGCGCCAAATCTGATGGGAAGCGACGATTGTGTCGTTGTGGGCGAGAAACGTATGTGTTTCAACCGTGCTGGGTTTGGCCGTGATGTCATGTTGGAGAACCCGATTCTAATCGCGCCACAGAGCCGATCATTTCCGCTGAATGTTTCCCTTCTTACGCCTCAGAACGGTGGACTGTTGACTCTCTGACCCCGAGGGATGAATTCACGGTGCGCAACCCCACAAATGTCAAAGAAAACCATCAGCATGCAAACAGCGTGGCGCTGGTGACCTGACGCGCCTTCTTTGGACTTGAACAGTGACGTTCTGCTCCTCTTGAAACATGAATGCCACTTTAAACTTTTCCGCCGTTGCAGATTTCACGAGTTTGACTCAAAAATCTGATGTGCGCCCTCAGCTCAAGTTTCAGGTCCATGGCGACATCACAAATGCACACATACCAGTGGCCACAAAAACACCGGTAGCACAGGAGCAGATGTTGATCAAGCGATGTCACTTCCTGCTCCGCTCACATCGCTGTGCTGCTCGCTGTTTGTGCACAACAGGAACGGCCTCAGAACTTTTTGATCGGACTTCATATTCTAAACTGCAGGACTTTTAATGATGCAGGGACCCTTTTGTAACACGTGGTCCTTTCAGTTAAGGAAATAAAAGATGAGATATCCACGATACATATTTTTGTAGAAAGTGATCACATGACTCTTTCTTTATTAATAGCGTCACAATATTTTTTCTCAACTTGGAATTATTGCAAATCCCTGATATTTTATAGCAGAAAACCCCTTCCAGTGTTATTCTACATTAATTTGGCACTCTGTGTCCTGTAAAACAAATTTTGAGAAAAAGCAGCTGATTTGGTGTGAATGCAGCCTCAGACCTCAATACCACTAACAACACTGTCTGCCAGTGATGTGACATGTTGTCTGAGAAAAGGAGAATTCCAACCATTTCACTTCCTTTTAATAATCAAATAAAACATGAATAATAAACCTGAAGAACAGTTGGATATCTAACGGCTGGACTCTAAAAGGACAGTAGGAGTAGCTGTGTACAGGAAACAATATGCAACTCTAACTCTTAAGATTTGTGTCACATGACTTCATGACAGACACGCAGGTTGTGCAGTCTTTGCAGTCTTTGCATGGTGTCTCTGTCCACACGGTGGACTGTAGGTTTCTGTTTCCTCTCGCTGATCTGTGGACTCGACGCTTGCAGCTTCCCTCAGCGTTTCCCTCCCACACAAACCGTTGTCTCAGGTTAAAGCTGCTATTTGTCATCACACAACAACAAAAAAAGCACCTCTCCTCTTTCTGTGTAGCCTCTACTTTATTACCACATCTTTCCTCTGCCTCATCACACACGCTGTTATTCAGCTTTTCAGAATAAAAGTTTCTGTTACTGCTGAACCTGAGCTGCTTTGTGTTTGAGCCTTCCTGACCTGTGAGACGGGACGCCGGTGAAGCGCCGCTCCTCGCTCCGTCAGGTCACTGTGTCTTAGCTGTCATGTTAAAGCTCACTAATTCTTGGTCTTTCTCTCCTTCTGTTTTGTTTGTTGTTGTTTTGTGTGTGTTTGTGTGTGTGTGTGTGTGTGTGCGCGTGTGACCTGCTCACCTTCTTGCTTAGCAAATGGAAAATCTAGCAGTAAGTGGTTCTCCTATTATAGACTTTAATAATGACGACATCCGGACAAAAACACTGACCATCTCATATCTCTCTGTACATACCTGCGCTGCTGACAGCCACAGACCGCTCCGCCGCCACCACCACCACCCCCACCCTCCTCTGTATCTCTGTCTCTGCTTTGATTGGTCATGTAACCCACCTCAACTCCCTCATCCACCCAATCAGAATGTGTTCTCCTTTTTTTTGTTGTTGTTGTTGTTGTTGTTGTTGCTTTTTGTTCCTGTCGGCTGGATAATCAGCACCTCAGCCTGTCCGTACTGCACACTGATTCTGTCTGCAGAGAGATGAAATGAGCTCCTCAGTGCAGAGGAGCGGCTGCGTTATCAATAGCAAAGGACGGCGGAGAGTTCATATTGTTCTTCAGTCTAGTTTATTCTCATTTTGCATGTTTTCCCACATCTGTTCAAATCATTTTTTTCCTTCCATGTTTTCCTGGATACGGGTCTTTACTTTCAGTAGTTATTACCCACCATTCATGTAGTCCGCCATGCCTGGTCCCAGTGGCTCCGCAGCGAGCGTCACCTGCGGTGGTGATGGATAGTTTTCTAACTGAGATCTCATGACTAATTCTAGTGGCAGTAGACTCACCTCCTGCTCCGTGGAGCCAAACCAGACGGCACTTTGCACTCGCCCACGTTAACCCTTTTCACCCCCCGCCCCTCCCCCCCGTCTCTAACCCAGGATACCCATCCGTCTAATCATACGATCATCAGAGTAATTGCAGTGCAGGCCGGGCCCATTACGCCGACATGTGACCCCGCGTTTCTGTTTCCGTCTCTGCAGGAGCTGGAGTTGTGTCGGAGGCTCTACAAGCTGCACTTCCAGCTGCTGCTGCTCTTCCAGGCCTACTGCAAGCTCATCACCCGGGTGGACACCATCAAGAGGGAGGCTGAGGTGAGACCAAATTGAATTGCGGCACAATCAACATTATACTCGTAGTTCTCTTACACGCATAGTTTCAGCAATCTATATACACGAGTAGACGTACTCGCACCGAGGATGGAAGGAGGGCCAGACCAGCTGGACTTCCTGTTTGATTTATGAGCCCTTTATGTTGAGAAATTGAATGGCTTGTGGGACAAGTGAAGATGTTGATATGTTTTTGGTCAATAAAGGGGGACAATATTGCCGTCTAGTTTAAATGAAGAGACAAGCGGGTGCCTCTTGTAACCCACAATGTTGTTTGCCTTGTTGATCAGTACAATCCATACCTGTTAACGGGGTTCTTCGCGGCTCACTGGCTGTGGTTACCATTTCCTCTGACTCTTTCCGTGTCTCAGTGGTTTTCCAAACCAGCCGATGATGCAGAAGGCTAAAACACTTTCAATAAAAGCACACTAGAACATTTGGAGTGTTTTCTTGTTGACATTGAAAAATAATTTCTTCAAAAATGACATGTTTTTTGGTGTTTTAGAGCTTTTGAAGTCAGTCCATAAAGTCCCATTGAAGCTCATAGCGCAATGCAGAGATACATGCAGTTAGTAACAGATTGTTGTTTAGGTTTCTTTCATACACTGACATCACAAAACATTTAGTTAAAGTTTTCTGTATTCATTCACGTTGTCCGCTCACACCTGCAGTCTGTCTTTTAGAGAAACGGAAGCAGACAAAATGCAGCACTGTGTTTCACCGAGTGTTGCCTCACTGTCTCTTCACTTTCTATTGTTGTATTTCATTAAAAAAAATGTTTGACATTAAAACAACATATCCGTTGCCTGTTGGTGTAAAATACAGTTCAGGTTTTGATTACATAAACAGTCTAAATCTGAGTGGCAGTCGATGTCTCTCTGGGCTGCGTCTCGATGGAGCTTTAATTAGATTATGGTACTTAATTGAATTAAATAATTTCCTATATAGAATGATGGGATCAGCATGTCCACTTAATTTTTAGTCGAGGTTTATTTTGCCGACCTCTCGGGTAGATTTTGCACGTGTATTATCCAGAGCTGTGAAAATAATGTTTATCTGTCTGTTTCCAAGGTGACCAACATGTCTGAAGAGCTGACGATCCTGGAGAGCTGCCTGAAGGAGGCAGAAACAGGAAACGATGCTCAGGAGGACGTGTGCATGCCGGACAACGCCCAGACCAACACGGAGACGGCCATCCAGTCACTGATAGAAACTCTTCGAGGCAGAGACTTCAGCTCGGCCCTCACGCAGGTCAAAATCTTCAGGTGAGATGAACGAAGCACAAACACAAAGCAAGCACTGTTTGTGATGACGGAACGAGTCGATAAATTGATTAAGTCGCCTAAAAAAAAAAATCAGAGACAATTTAATGTTATTTTTTTTTAACTTTTTAAATGTTATTGTTCTCTTTGTAATTTTTGTCGGTTTTTCACAGACAGTGCGTGTTGAATTAATACTTTTTAAATATTCAAAAAGCATTTGAACTCATTTTTAAAGTAGCCTGTGTTCAATGTTACAGTCACTGAGTGTTTGTTTTTTTAAAGCTATGTTACTTTTATGAAGCAGACATTTTTTTTCCCAACTTTTCTTTCAGTTCAGAAAGTAGAAAGATTGTTTCCAGCTCTTTTTGTGATGTGCAGTATCCTTATTATCATAAAAAGTGATTACATGCCATTTTTGCCAATTTCATTCATTTTACTGTCAAAAGTTCCTGAAGCCTTGGCAGACTTGCATCACAATTTTTGAGAGCACCTGCTGCAAAATCAAGTGTGTTTGATCGCAACAATCCCAAACAACCTCAGAGGGACTGAAATATGTATTTGTACGATCACGTTTTTTTTTCTCCTCAAATTCTTCTCTCTTCTCTCCTCCGACCCTCCTCACCTCCAGGTCTCTGTGGCCCAATGACATCTTTGGCAACGAGACGGATAACGCAGTCCAGACGCTGCTGCACATCTTCTTCCGTCACCAGACGCTGGGCCAGACGGGCTGCCTGGCGGTGGTGGGCCCCAGCAGGGACCTGTCCCAGGCCAGCACCCGCCTCATGGAGCTCAACCTGCAGATCCGCGAGGCTCTGAGTCAGGCGCAGGCCTGCCAGCCCCTCACCACCATGGTCAGCACCGGGCTGTGAGGCTGCGCTGCTGCAGGCCGGACTCGACTGGACTAAAACACCCCGCTGCTCTACACCAACCTCGCCTCGGCTGCGGAGAGAGGGTAGACGGCGAGGGGCGGAGGACAAGAGAGACTCCACCTATAAAGGGCTAAAGGATGTGTGGGAATAACTGTGACTCTTAATATATATTATTACATGTATGAATGCTTAAAGCTAATACCTTTTCCCAGACTAAGCCAACTTGCAAAATTCTGTTGCAATAAGTCATGTGGTGGTGTGCCTGGGGGAGAATCAGAGACGGCGCTGTGGGATGACAACTTTTTAGTTTTTGTTTTTTTGTTTTCATTTTTTGCTGGATCTGACCTGAAGGGCCCATCACACTGAGCGGGGTCCTCCTCTGGGTCCTCCTCGGGGTCCTCCTCGGGGTCCTCCTCGGGGTCCTCATGGGGGGAACCTGGGCTGGGAGTTTGGTGTTGAAGCATGTCATACACTCCAGAGGAGGTGTCGTACGTGTGAGGACACACCGTCAGGATTCATGAGCAAACTCAGAAAAATCTTGTTTAAAGAAAAAAAGAAGAGTTTTCAAACGCATGCTTGAAAGAGAAAAAGCACTGCAAGAATATTTTTTTGAGAAATGTATTTTTTATTAGAGCTAACATCCTAGGTTGTAAATGTTAGGATATTTAACATGTAATTGTAACCCTGTGGGAAACGTTTGCCTTCAGGGAGTGTAAAAAGAGAAATATATCTGTTTATTGATCTGCTCTGAGAGGAGAGTCCCCTTCAACAGGTCTTCACGCAAAACTCACTCTTTAACCAAATAAGTAGATGCCTTTAGAGACTCTTTGACTGTGTGATATATATTGGATATTCTGGTATACGCTCACACACAAATGCATATAATTGCACATGAGTGCAGACTGGCTACAGCTCATTATGGAAACATAACTTATTTTACTCTGTATATATTTTAGAAAATGTATAGTGTAAAACCAGTATTTTTCCCTTGTACTTTTGTGTAATGCACTATTCATCCGAATAGGATGTCTGTATAAAGCTAATGTGATGAGAGAAAGCCAAGACCAGATCTGAGTCATTAATGATCCCCTCCACCTTTTTGTCATCCATTCACACAAACTTCTAATTTGCCCAGAGGCTGCCTTGGTTGTTGGTCGTGGTCTTGCATTAAAAAAAAAAAAAAAAGGAAAAAAAAGCGGAGGGGTCATTTGGGACTCGCCACCTGTCTTGCCTTTGTGATGGCGACGGCATGGGAGATTCAAAGTAGCCTCCATCTCCTGCTGGACCCCACCGATCCATGTCCATATGCATTCCCTCTCTCCACTGTGATCTTCCGTCAGCACGGCGCCCCGGCACAGGCTCTGCTTACGGCCTTACGAGGGGGAGACTGAGGTTTGTGTTTGTCCATGTTGGTTGATCACGTTGCCAAGCAGCGCTCATCCTCCGCTGCCTTTTTTTCTTCTTTTTTTTAATTCCGAGGGGGGAAACGGCCGTCGTCGAAGCTGCGCTACATACTTTCAGGATGGCCCTACTTGCTGCTGTGACTGCGGGACATGAACTGTTACCTGAATGCTTTTTTTGGAAAGCTTGTCATGGCACATTGTAATAGTCACTGTACTCATTCCTCAGAGAGCTTTTTTTTGTTGTTTTTTTCTCCCACCTGCTTGTCTGGTACATTTGAATGCTGTTCTTATTTAATGAATATATTATTTACCTGGAAGATGTTTTAATGTAGAGCTGCATTATACATTTTTCCTTGTTCACTCGCATACCAGCCTTCTCTCTGGATAAATAAAGACCTAATCAGAATCAGCTTGGTCTCGTGGTGCGTTCATGGGCAGTTGGGAAGGTTTTAACCTCAGAGTGGGGAAATACACCCGAATGCATGTCGAACTGGGAATATCCAACACGGAAAGTCAGAGGTTTTCAGAAGACGAAGTAGGTTTGTCGTCATTCAACACGGAAGCGTTTTGTGGTGAAAGGAAGAGATACTTGCTCTGCAAAAATCAGCCACTTTATGGTTAATTTAGTTCATTCGTTACAAATTTAATTAGAACAGGATATTTTAACATTAAACAATACTTTGCAATTACTTTAATAAATTTATCTTCATGTAATTAGTCTAAAGTGATGTTGGCTTTCTGGCTCACTTACCGTTACTGACAAACCATACCAGTAGATTTGAGAGCATTAAACTGGATGTTACCTTGTTGCAATGGACATTCAAACCAAAAACAAGCTGGTAATTCATTAAATCCATCATTTTAATGTTCCCAAATAAGAACTTTCCCACTTTACAGCCGTCTGAAACGCAGCATAGTTCTTTAACTTGTGGAACCACAGTGTTTGGGTTGATATATGCTGCTAGACTTCCAGTGTCCTGGAGCCGGCTCATGTTAGACCGAACTGTACAGAGAGACAAGTCAAGGTTGAGCTGAAAAGCACAAATGTTCAGAACAGCAGAAACCCATGAATTGTCAGCAAGTTCCTGTTCTTTGCATCCACAACAGCTGCTGCAGCTTTAAAGTGAAGCGAGGCAGCGATACGCTTCTGACTCGGGGCTTCGGCCTCATTCCTCCAGTTTATTCACTGCACAATCAGTCTTTAATCTTCACATCCTCCAGAAAATCAGCATCTCCAGTAGCAGAGTTTAAAAGGGCTGCATTCAGCATTAGTACATCTTACAGGGGTCGAGACTAGTATTTTACTTTCCTTTAAGTCAAAAAATCAGACTGCTTTAAATGCAAAGAATGATTCAGTACAAAATGCATGATAGACATTTATTACATTGCAAAGTGTGATTACCATCAGTTTCATCAACACAAAACAGGCATGAAATAAAGTATTGATACATCAAATGTGTTGCATCCAAGGTGCCATTAGTGCACCTGCATATATGATGGCAGTGGGCTGAAGGCACCCCCACACACAGGAACATATGCTGATGTGTTTCAGGGCAGAGTTCAGATGATGTATTTGAAGCTGAATGTGCTGTCGCAGGAGAGACGCTTGCCTTTGCATCTGCCGCACAAGTCCTGTCTGTGGGGTCGTTTGGGGTCAACGTGCCGTTGTGTTATTGCACAGGAACAGCGGGCTTTGTTGCAAGTCTGAGGGGAGAAAAACAAAAAGTTTAGTAGCTACACGAGCTGTTTGAAATTGACAGAGCAAAGAAGAAAAGAGCTTACATGACAGGTGATGTCCTCAACACGGTATGGGTTGAATTCCTTTTGGCATTTCCTGCAGTACTGTTTGAAGTAAACCTGGAACACGCACCACTGCAGTCAGGACAAGGGTCTCTATTGGAGCTTAAAAATGTGTCGTGGCTCATTCAAATCTTAATTTTGCCAGCACAATAATTTAACAGAAGGCTCCCCATCTGAACACTATCGGCACACAAGTTTAGATTAGATCCTTCTGTACTGATCCAGCTGTTAACGTGTCAACTTGCTGCTCACCTTGTTGGTGCCCTGAACACACCACACGTAGGCACTTTCCCATCGCAGATTGCATTCTCTGCAGTGATAGTATCCATACTTCTGTTCCAGAAACTGATGGACGAAGAGGAAGAAAAAAAATGTGTGTGTTTGTTCCAGCCCATTCAGTGTTAATACCATTAAAAAAATAAAACTATATATATATATATATATATAAGGCTATTAGGCTTCATGAGTGAAGTAGAATTAAATGGAATATGGACAGTGTCTTGATTCAAATCTATATATCTAGATATCTCTCTCTCTATATATATATATATATGAGAAAAAAATCTAGAGCTCTATCTATATATATATAGAGAGAGAGAGAGAGTCTGAGGATACTTGTTGGCAGTGAATTACAGACTGAATTTATGACCAAGGTTTGTTTTTAGGACATTATGCACATACATTATCAATATTAAAGAGTTTAATTTTAGGCAGAGCTTTGAATCAAGACACTGTCCATATTCCATTTAATTCCACTTCACTCATGAAGCCTAAGAGTTTTTCCTGTATTATGCACTTCAGAGCAGCTTCAGGAATCAGCAGGACAATTTTAAAAGAGGTTATGTCAAATTTAAAGTATCCGATTTTACAAAATAGCTATTGTTGGAACAACAAATTAACGAGGCTTCTTTATAGGATCAAATTTACATTTGAATTTTTCTCTTGACGTGGCTAGTACTCCGACAGTGAAAAACTGGCCTAACACAAATCCAGGTCACTTACTGAGGATTTATTTAGGCCTACATGTAGTTTTTGTGTTTAAAGATCTATAAGAAAATCCATTGCACCTTATTCTCATGAGGACGGTGACTGAGCAGTAAAGGGCCGTTTCACTTAAAAACAAACGTCGGGTATTAAAAACAGGAAAAAAATAAAATGAAAAGAGTTTATAAATCAGCAGGAAGTGGGGGTTTGCCAACTTTCCACAGTCTTGGATCGGGACTCCGTGCGTGCGTGATTTAACTCACCTGGAAGCGCACGCGCGCCTTGCCCATTGGCTCCTCCGCAGCTGGCTGCGTGTCGTCACTCTTCACCTGTAGTTTGGACCTGGGCTTCTTGTTCTGCTCCGGCAGCTTCGCGGTCTTTCCGTCCTCACCTGCCTGGCTGTCCACGCCCTTCTTCCTAACGGTGTCCCCCGCGGACTCAGGCGGGTCACCGGGCGGCTCCACACCACGCGAGTCTTCATTATTGTTGTTATCGTCAACCAGGAAGGAGGTGACGCTTCTGTAAGCTATGGGTGAGTACACGGCGAGGGTGCGCGGGTAACGCACCCCGCCTGCCGCCGAGGTGCTGCCTGCGCCTCCGCCGGGCGTCGCGGGCTCCTGCCGCCTCTTGCGCTGGAAGTCCCGCCTCATAGCCAGGAGGGACCGCGGGCCGATGGAGCACTGCACCGCGGCGTCCTTCTTCCGGTTGACCTGCACCGCCACGTCTTTGGTGTTTGCCTTCCTGAGCCTCGGGGTGAGTTTGGGGTTGATCTGAGATAAGATGGACTTCAGCTGGGCGCGCTGGTGGTTGTTGAAGGCATCCGAAGAGTCTCCGTAGTGGGAGAGGTAACTTTTATATTTCCACCCAGCGTCTTTAGGCCGGTGGTATCTGCCCATGTAAGGGTTGTAAGACGAATAGAAATAGCTGTCGACTGGCTCCTCACCGTACGTTGCCATTTTCTTCATCCAACCAAGGCCGCTTGTTGTAACTATTTAAATAGATTGGACAACAGGAGCGCGCCATTAGGCCTAATTAAGGCCAGGTGTGGGACTTGTCCCATCAAAGGAAGCAGGCACGTGACGCAGGTGCAGCTCCAGGTTCAGGGGTTCTCCTCGGTGTCTGTGCGGCTTGTGGTAGCGGTGGGTGCTCGTCGGCAGTTATTTGACTAAAATATGCATTTTCACATGATTTTTTTTTTTTTTTTCACTGTTATGATAAAAAAAATATTTGTTTTGTTTGCCAGAAAAAAATAACAGCCTCCTAACCAAACAGGAAGCTAGAGGAAGCTGAGGTGCTGCACTGAGTGTTATAATGGTAGGAAAACCCTGCAAGTTTAGTTTCCTCTCATGCCTTTAATTTTCTTGATACGGTTGTTTATAATGTACACGTATGGCACAGTGTGTTCACACCGGAGCACAGGTTCTCCACAGGAAAGCTGAATAATTCTGATATGTTTATTTGGTCTCTCTTACACACTTTCACGCACACATGCACATACATCTTAAAGCACTGATGCTGTGTTGATTTGATGCTGTGATTTGCTGTTTAATGTAACATGATGTTTTCACATGTTTTTTTTTTTTAATGACTATATTAGACATCAGTGGTTATGTTGAATGAATGAAGCGGATGACATAAAGCAACTCTCTTTTTTTTTTTAAGCACTCATGTCAGTGATAAACATTCTGTGTTCCCTTGTGTCCCAAAGTGTCCCTGTTTTCCTGGTGTTTCTTTTATGAATGACAGCAATGGAGATGATAAATCCACCTGCAGGTCTTAACCTGCTCCTCTACATCAGTGGTAGGGAGCTGCTTTTGTTTTTTATTTGTGTGTTAAACAGGTGTTGGATCAGGAGGACAGGGGTCCAGCATGATGGTGTTTGGGTCACTCACTGTCACCGCGCCATAAGACGAGTCAAAGTCCTCATCGTGAAACCTTTGATATGTTATGTCCTCGCCGTCCGTCATGGGATCTGGTTTGTGCAGGACCTGCTTCCTGTACATCCTGTAGGCCAGGATGAAGATTCCGGCCTCGGCTGCTTGAAACAGGGCGTACAGCAGGGGGAACATGTACATCCCTCCCATCAGCTGAGGGGGGAAGGCCAACTTCAGGATGGCAGTGCACAGCTGCACGTTCTGGCACCCGGTCTCCATGGAGACGGCCCTGCGGCTGTTGGGGGGCAAGTCGAAGAGCACGGCCAGGCCGTAACCTGCAGCGTAGCCGCACAGAGGCATCAGGATGGCCACCATGTAGACAGACGGCGGGATGGTGGACAGCAGCTCCGGCCCCAGCATCGCTCCGGTCAGGATGAAGAGCAGCACCAGGGTGACCAGCAGAGACCACAGAGACGCCTGCAGACACAAGTCTGGATGACTTTCTGCACTTATGGCAGCCATAGACCTTTACATGTATCATTGCTCTTACTCTGCCTAAGATTTATTTCCTGTTAAAGTTTTTTTTTTAAATCTAAATTCTTCCTAATCTGAATCATAAATCTATGGGGATAAAGGGTATCATAAATTCATTTTCACCCTCCTATTCAGTTCTGATTAAATCTGCCTTGACTTTTCAAACCGGGCTGCAGTCTGCATCAATACATCTCTGCTGCCCAACGTTACTGTCTACTCCAACTGATGTGGCCCTCCCTCATAAGTGGCTTTTATCATAAATGACAGGGGAGGAGCTCTTCCTGACACAGAGCCTCTGATGTCACTCTCCCTGTGGTCAGCATCCCCCTCCGCTAATGACAGCCACCGAAAATACGCAGTGCGCTTTTGCGCAAAGGTGGTCCCTATAACCAAAAGTACAGCATCCAGCAGACACATAACGACTGAACTAATTAACTTTGATAAATTGCTCTTACCTTTAAAACGATGTCGGCCACACGCGTGTAGCGGTACCTCAGCATGACTCCCAAACCAATGGGGATCAGAGTGCTGCACAGGGTCAGGATGATGGCCCCGAAGGGCATGAGGTTCACCACAGGTGTGTTGATCCAGGCCCGGCTGTAGATCCACAGACAGAGCGGCATCAACACGAGCGCCAGCAAGGTGGAGGAAATGGTCATGATGATACTGGGGAGAGGAGAGCAAAGACGCGCCGTTACAGGAGGCGGACCGGCTCTAACCATGCACGTACAACTTTACAGTCATGCTTAAATTTCACTTATCGGCTGTTATTTTCGTGCGTAAATGTCAGAATAATAGGCACACAGCACTGTTCAAATGTATGACACATTTAGCACGTAGCTCATTTCCTGTTATGTATATTAAGTACAGTAGATCTACCTCAGATTCATCTCCCCGTTCACCAGCAGAGACATGATATTTGATAAGTTCCCTCCCGGACAGCAGCCACAGAGGAGAACGGCCATCGCTGCCACATCATCCAGAGAGAAGGCTAAAGCCAACAGAAAGGCCACCAAGGGCATAATAACAAACTGACACACAAGAGCCAGCAGCACCCCGATGGGTCTGCGGATATGTTCTCCGAGCTGGCTCACCTCCACCGTGCAGCCCAGCCCCAGCATGGTGAAGCACAGGACCAGTCCCACAAACACATTGATTCCGTGGTTGAGCGGGGAATCCCAAAAGGCAGGCATCAGGTGAGGGGATTCCGTCGGGGGAACGGCCATGAACTCAGCTCCAGCGACAGTCCTGAAAGCGCTGCCGTCCAGAAAGACTGCACCGCGGGCCACTCCTAATCCATCCATAACCCCGTCCCCCGGAGAATCCACAACTTGTTTCAAAGTGTCTGACGTGAGAATCAAGCTGCCGCCCAGCAGGCTGGAGTTCTCCATGGTGCAACAGGAGGAGAGGATCTCCACAGTTGGTCTGTGCCTGTGTCGGTGCTCGTGCGTAAAATGAGTCCCCTAGCGGCGCGCAGCCACTAATAAGAAAGTGCGGAGGATCCAGTGGCCGGGGGATATGATGGTGCCATGGTACTGGTCTTAAAGCGACTCACTGAGGCAGACTGGTGCCACGGATCGGCTCCGCGTTAGACTGCTGGAGGGGAGTCTGCACACGGTCTTTAGCTTCAGCGAAAGTGGCTGGACCAATCAATTCCGCCCAGGCTTCTCTTTTTAAATGCGTTCCGCTCCGTGGAGGAAGAAAAGGTCCCCGAAATATCAATCTAATCATTTCCTATCGACAGTTTTCCATTTAGAAAATTACACTCGTCCAACTGGTAATTTGTTTCTCACATGTTCTGAGGATGAACGAGATCATTTAGATGCATGAAAAAGAGAAGCTGTACTGAAGACAGCTGTTTGTGTTGGTTGAGTAAACACCGCCTGCATGAATGAAAACTGTGCTGATCTTTATACTCGTGCAGCAAACTGTGAAAATCCGCGTGCTCTCTTCTTTTGTTGGCCTTGCTGTTTATTTCAGGAAGAGGGCGCATTACGCACGACTTCCCATCTCAAACTTTATGTTTGCTTTATTGCTGATTATTTGCGTGAGTATTTATGTTTGAATAGTCTCAACAACATCCGTAGCAAATACAGACTTTATTCAATGTTTATAAAATCAACCAGAAATGAACCAGTGACTGCTGGGACTGAAAGTGTTCACATCCTGCTGTCACCTCTCATGTAAAAACATCCATCTGTGTGAGAGATTAGATGGGGAACACTTTTATATGAAACTCAAATGCTGTTGAAATTATTCAGCCTACTACAGTATGGGCAGTAAAAGGACTTTCAGAGTCATTCAGAATATGCACACAGAAAGTACTGAGGCTGAAGAGTAAACGTTGGGTCGATTAAATTCCGGTGATATTTTATGATGGTAAAAATAAAATAAAATTTTCAGCCAGATAAAAAGTAAAACATTCTCCTTTAGTGAGGTTGTGGAGGAAATATATCAAGTTTCACCAAAAACAAAACCCCAACAAAGTCAGTGACTTCAAATTACAGTAAATACAGGAGACGGTCATATTTACTTTACTTTCCATGCCTCCTCTTAGACAGTTTCTATGTCTCATTGAACTGAAGTCCATCAGTTTCTCAGAGTAACACCACAATTTGTGTTAGTCTTGTAAAGTTTGAACAACATGAGCAGTGTTGGTGAAATATTGTGGTCTGCTGCTGTGACAGTTTTCTCCCCATTATAATACACCAGCTCATCATATCCAGCGTCACCGATGTGAGCTGTCTGTGTCCTGTGTGTCTGCAGCCCACAGGAAGTGCTCCTGAGGGAAACTCAAACACTGAGATGAGCGTCTGGATGAATTCATTCACTGACGTCACGTGACTTCAGGGCACCAGGAGGCTGAGGACGGGACAGTCTGCAGCATCAGTGACTCAGGCTCTCTGTCTCCTCCCCTTCTCAGAGACACCCCGCCCCCCCTCCTCTCAACCAGTGGGGGACTTCAGGTATGTTACACTGTGTCACTTTCTCCTGAGCACGTGGCAGCTGGACATTTGACACTGAAACAGGTGCAGTCCAGGACAAACAAGACTGTCCTTTTACAATAAGCTGAACCTTTCAGTAAAGATGATTTACATGCAGCCTGGTAATGACACAAAGAACAGAGCGAGCACAAGTTACTTGCTCTGAAGAAGAGAGTAAAGAACTATGAATATTTCCCACAGAAAAAGCAGCTTGTTCTTTTTTTGGGGGGGGGCTAAATTTTTGTTTTGATAATCTGGCATTTTGGCAAGTTCTCACCATTATAAATACACCAAATTAGGTGTTTGCAAATTCTCTGTATAATGTATATATGCATAGACAATTATTAATGGAATAGTGTGATACTGAAAACATGATGATTCTCAGGCAAGTTGTGAAACATATTTATGTGCTATAGACATCAGAGGTTAAGGTCAACCTCACTAGTGTACAAGTCACAATGAATGATATCGACATGTCAAGTGTGTGTTGAGGCTTTGGCTTTGTCCTGCTGAATTTCCAGGCCTATTACAGATGACATCATGTCATTACCTGATGGGTAAAATACCAACTAGAATTCTCACTTCATTTACATAGAAGCAGAGTGAACGCCCGCATCACTCACATCTGTGTAATAATAAAGTCTCACTTGTCCATAATGGGTGTGTAGATGACCAGCAGGTGTCGGTGGTGAAGGAAGAGGTTCCGTCTGAGCCGAGCCCAAGTCTGAACCAGGAGGACCCAAACAGCCCACACATTAAAGAAGAGGAGGAGGAAGTCTGGAGCAATCTGGAAGGAAAGCAGCTTCAACAGCTGGAGGACGGTGGTTCTATCAAGTTTCCATTCACTGAGAAGAGTGGCGATGATGAAGAGAAACCTCAGTCCTACCTCCTTCATGGTGTCATGACTGATGAGAGCAAAGAGGTGGAGCCTCTAACCAGCTGCTCAGCTGAGGGCACGAAAACGAGAAGCTGATGGAGGATCAGAATGCGCCAAGAACTTCGTTTCACATCGTCATCGACAACCAATAAAAGAAGAGCAGTCGTCAGAGCTCTCTGAGACTGACGACATTTATAATGACTGGAAAAGACCTTTGTCAGGTTCTGATTCTGAGACTGACGACAGTAATCCTGATTAGAAAGAGACAAGTGCACCTGAGGCAGGTTTAAACACTGAGTAGTAATGAAGCCGATGTAAATGATAGAAGATGTAATACTGGCAAGAAATCATTTAGCTGCTCTGAGAGTGGTAGATTATTTGGCCAGAAGTCCAAACTGCAGCGGCACAAGAGATACCGTACAGGAGAGAAACCATTCGGTTGTGATGTGTTTGGGAAATGTTTTACACCGCAAGGAGATCTCAAGAGTCACAAGAGTTTTACACAAATAAAGACCTGCTAATTACGCTTCAGAGTCCACACCAGAGAAAAACTCTATAGTTGAAGTGTTTTTTTGCATTAACGATTAGACACACAGTATATACAGTACCAGTCAAAAGTTTGGACACTCCTTCTCATTCAATGCTTTTTCTTTATTTTTATTTTATTTTATGTGGTAAACAAAAAAATGCTCAACAAACCAGAATATGTTTTATATTTTAGATTCTTCAAAGTAGCCACCTTTTGCTTTGATGACAGCTTTGCACACTCTTGGCATTCTTTCAATCAGCTTCATGAGGTCGTCACCTGGAATGGTTTCCCAACAGTCTTGAAGGAGTTCCCAGAGGTGCTGAGCACTTGTTGGCTGCTTTGCCTTCACTCTGCGGTCCAACTCATCCCAGACCATCTTTCTGCGTCTTACAAAGACACGGCGGGAGGAACCAAAAATCTCAAATTTGGACTCATCAGACCAACGTACAGATTTCCACTGGTTTAACGTCCATTCCTTCTGTTTCTTGGCCCAAGCAAGTCTCTTCTTCTTCTTGTTCTTCCTCAGTAGTGGCTCCTTTGCAGCAATTCGACCATGAAGGCCTGATTCACACAGTCTCCTCTTAACAGTTGATATTGAGATGTGTCTGCTACTTGAACTCTGCGAAGCATTTATGTGGGCTCTAATCTGAGGTGCTGTTAATTTGCGGTTTCTGAGGCCGGTAACTCTAATGAACTTATCCTCGTCAGCAGAGGTAACTCTTGGTCTTCCTGTCCTGGGGCAGTCCTCATGAAAGCCAGTTTCATCATAGCGTTTGATGGTTTTCGCGACTGCACTTGAGGATACATTCAAAGTTCTTGAACTTTTCCGGATTGACTGACCTTCCTGTCTTAAAGTAATGATGGACTGTCATTTCTCCTTACTTAGTTGAGTTGTTCTTGTCATAATATGGATTAGAACTGTAGTCGAATAGGCCTCTTCACTGTATAGAACTGCACACCAACCCTGCCTCTGCACAACTGATGGTCTCAAACACATTAAGAAGGCAAGAAATTCCACAAATGAACTCTTGACAAGGCTCACCTGTTAATTGAAAACCATTCCAGGTGACGACCTCATGAAGCTGATTGAAAGAATGCCAAAGCTGTCATCAAAGCAAAAGGTGGCTACTTTGAAGCATCTAAAATATAAAGCATATTCTGGTTTGTTGAGCATTTTTGTTTTGTTTACCACATAATTCCATGTGTTCCTTCATAGTTTGGATGTCTTCAATATTAATCTAAAATGTAGAAAAAAATAAAAAAGAAAGAAAAACCATTGAATGAGAAGGTGTGTCCAAACGTTTGACTGGTACTGTATGTTTTCAGTTTTTTGTTGTTTGCAGCAGAAGTAAATCGAGTTGTTGAGCTTTTTTTTTTTAAGCTGTTCACCAGTAAGAGTTTGAATAGAGATACATGATGTGTAGTGGTGGTTTAGTCACACAGCACTTCATAGCATAGTTCCACCTAGTTTATAGTAGAAATTTAATGTTTTTATCACTAAGAAAAATGTGTGGGACATTTCAAGACCTTGGTTGACCTTGGTGACTATTTTGTGGTGTTACGGAATTGATCATTTTAGGACATTTTTTGTTATGTTTTATTGTTGAATTGTATTTTTCCTTGTTCTAGGCTATTTTTTAAATACTTATAAATTCAATTCTAATCAAATTCTGCCTTTGTTGAAGTCTTTTTTTCTAACTCTGAATTAAAACTTTTATATTCTTTTTTTTTTATATCGATTTACATTGTTTGTCAATAGTGTAGCAGGTACCATCATCTTGTGAAGGTTCTTGTCAGGAGATTTCTGCTGGTTCAACAGTAAACATTTCACAGGTAGCAAATAGGCTTAATAGTCGTTTAGCTTTTGAAGTCATGCTAAAATCACATATAATATCACTATATATATATATATATATATATCCATGTACTTTCAGACCACAAACAAACCTCATCAGACTTTGTTTGATATGATTGTTAGTGCAGTACTGTATTATTATCCCTGAATCCTCTTTTTCATCTATTACCACACCTTAACTTTGAGTTCTCTCATTTCTGAGGGAGCAGATATATCAGCATACAGTATGTGCAGTGATTTAATTCATTGAAGGAGAACTACTTCCTGCCTTAAAACTGTTTTAATGCAGAACAATGAGCATCACAATACTGCACCGACAATAATGCAGTTGTCCAAAATTCACTGGAATATATTTAATTTGAAGAATAGAGGGTGATGTGGATCAGAGCCGATGGAACAATTACTAATTTACCTGAAGCATATATTTCTGCTTTATGTTGTGTAAAAACAGGTTTTGATTTCTTACCATCTCAGCCACTATTATTTACCAACAAAGAACGTTGCATTCAACTGAATGAAAGCCAGATCAGATGTTTACATGCAACAATGTCTATTGGAGTATTACAGGTAGCAAACCCAGGTTTTACAAATCTGGGATGAAACCTTGCCACGGTTTTAAAATTAGGATAAAATGTTCACATGCGCAACACATAACCAGGCAGCATTCGCCAGCTCAAGCAACAGCGCTGCAAATATCCTGTCTGCAGGCTTCAGCGTGCAGCGACCGTATCATCCCATCGCGGTCTTCAGGCAGGAGATTGCTTCCTTGCAGACTGTATCAGGTTCGAATGTGCTACTTCCACAACTTGATGGACATTTATAAATTTAAAAGAAGAGAAAATACTTGTCAAAACATTGGTTTAGTTATTAGAGTTGTGTTGAGTGTTGATGTTTTACAGCCCAATTGTTGTTCCTGCTTTACCAGTGGCATTGTTATGAACAGGCTGATCATGTGTCCCGCTTTGTGTGGGACTGCGCAGCATTTTTATTCCTTTTTCTGCGCCCGACATATTGACATGATGTCCTGCATTTTTGTTGGCTTCTCTAAAATCGGACTTTTATCCGATGGCTGTGGAGATAGCAGGGAGGGCTGTCCTCACGGGGCTGTGACTGATGTCAATCAAACTGTGCTCGTGGGTCAAGTGCATGTTAGTCTGTCCCCGCTGCACCCGACGTGGAAAATAGCAAATCCAAAAATCACAAGCTATGCTAATTTCGTCAGACTATGATGGAAACTACCTCGAAAAAGGAGATGCAACTACAACAAAGACTGGAAACCAACTAGGTGAAGCCGTTGGAAGGTGATTCTCAGAACCTTTTTTGCCAAACTTAATGACAAATGCAGGAGAGAATAGGACCTAAAGCGACACTATATGTGAGTCTCACAAGAGACGTGTGGCTCAAAAAGAGATGCTTCCATCTATGTATACATTCCTACTGAAACCAAAAGGTGACTGGCAGACAGATAAGGTAACAGCAGATGAAATAACCAGTGTTTACCACACTGTGCACCACTCCCAGTTGTACAGGTCAGCAGACTGCTCGTAAGCTGGAACCCGTCATTTAGCACAGTGGTTCTTACCAGGCTTCCTGCACCAGAGCCTTCAGTCTTCTCAGGGATCCACGTAAGTTCTTGGAGTGGAGCACGAGTTTCAAGACATTAATAGAACGGCGATGCACAAATCCAGCAGACAGGTTTTTCTACCTGCAGAAGTTCATCAGTGGTGAGGCACGATATGTATTAGAAGGAAGCATCTATAGAAACGATGACGAGGCACTAAATGCCCGTTACGGCCACCCTTTTCGAAATCCTTCGTGCATTTAGAGAAAAACTGAATAACTGGCCAAAGACGAGCTGAAGAGAGTCAGTTAAACTGAGACAATTCAGTCATTTTCTGATAGCCTGCAGCAATGTCATGCCACACATCAGAGGGCTTCAGGTTTACATGACTGTAAAGGGAATCAAAAAAAGACTCCCTGACTAGGTGACCTCCTGCTGGAATCGTCACGTCACAAAGTAGTTGAGACAGTCAGAGGAATACCCTCATTTCAATGAGTTTGCAGGAATTGTATGCAATACTACAACTTCCATTCAAGCCTCGAAGGCTACTGAAGAAAAGCCGAATAAAAAGCACCTGAAAAGCTGATGCGTTCATCTCAAGTGTGAAAGCATCTGATAAAACGGAGGAAAACATAATGCTGCAGAAAAAGCTCAAAAGATTCAAGCAGATCTAAGAAAGTAAACTCCTCATCTTCAGACCTTGTCACATGCATGTGCTGTGGAGAAAGCCACTTCATCCACAAATGCCAGACGTTCACTAATAAGCCTTTAGAAGAAAAGAGAAGGTTCATATTTGACAATGACCTGTGCTTTGGCTGCCTGAGGAGAGGACACAATTCAAGGGACTGCAAGAACAAAGCAACTTATGGCATCTGTAAGAAACATCATCCAACACCACGTCATGAAGACCGTCCATCTGCTGCTGCAGACTCATCTCCTTCTCACGCTATACAAGCAGATGAAAACACATCTCTCTCTTGCGGTGTAGACAGAGGAGATGGGGGGAGGACATCCATGAAAGTGCCTGTATGGATTCCTTCAACCGCCACACCTGAAACAGAGACCTTAGTGCGTGCTCCTCGACAAGTACTTATAGGAGGTGATGGAGAGCCATATGCTGCCAAACCCGACCGAGGTTGGACCATTGTTGGCAGCTCGTCGCTGCTCGTAAAGTCAACAGAAGTGACAGGTCTGCGTCGTCGTGTATCAGTCAAGGAACTTCCACGAGTGACATCGGCCACGTTCATCAGAGTCCTAGAAGCAGACTTCAAATCTAATCCAGGGGAAAAGAGCTTATCACAAGATGATGTACAGTTTCAGCAATTTCTGAATGAACGAACGCATCAGAATACAGATGGACATCTAGAAATGCAATTCTCCATTAAGAAACACCAACAACTGCCAGAAGGTATGTGTCTGCTTCGGGTGACGCTGAAGCACATGATCTTGACAAAAATCCCAACTTCTTGTGGGAAAGAGACATTACCGTAACAAACTCAACTCCAGAGCTTCTGGTCGGTGATTCTGAAGTCATAATGACACAAGTACTACAGACAGAGGTAGTAAAAGAGGACCGTTTTTTGGAGGGCTTTAAGAGGATCTCAAAATGGCAAAAAGCACTGAATGTTGTGTTGGACTTGGGCTCCTGCTAGTACAAAGCCAATATGTGTCAGCCCCCAGTCGGACATCCATGAAAGTGCCTGTATGGTTCCTTCAACCACCACACCTGAAACAGAGACCTTAGTGCGTGCTCCTCGACAAGTACTTATAGGAGGTGATGGAGAGCCATATGCTGCCAAACCCGACCGAGGTTGGACCATTGTTGGCAGCTCGTCGCTGCTCGTAAAGTCAACAGAAGTGACAGGTCTGCGTCGTCGTGTATCAGTCAAGGAACTTCCACGAGTGACATCGGCCACGTTCATCAGAGTCCTAGAAGCAGACTTCAAATCTAATCCAGGGGAAAAGAGCTTATCACAAGATGATGTACAGTTTCAGCAATTTCTGAATGAACGAACGCATCAGAATACAGATGGACATCTAGAAATGCAATTCTCCATTAAGAAACACCAACAACTGCCAGAAGGTATGTGTCTGCTTCGGGTGACGCTGAAGCACATGATCTTGACAAAAATCCCAACTTCTTGTGGGAAAGAGACATTACCGTAACAAACTCAACTCCAGAGCTTCTGGTCGGTGATTCTGAAGTCATAATGACACAAGTACTACAGACAGAGGTAGTAAAAGAGGACCGTTTTTTGGAGGGCTTTAAGAGGATTTCAAAATGGCAAAAAGCACTGAATGTTGTTGCTCGGATCCAGCGACCTGCAAAGAGAGTCAAAATAACACAACCCATAAATGTCAAAGACAGAAGAAAGGCCAGCCTGGTGCTTGTGAAACTGGCACAAGAGGATGCTTTTAAAGAGGAAATACAAATACTGAGTCATGACAAATTGCCACACAGTTGTTGTCCTCAGGGTGGGAGAGCAATTAAAGAACGCTTCCTTACCCCTTGATTTGAAACATCCAGTAATCCTACCCAGAGATGGTGTAATCACACATGCCTCAAGCAATGTGTGACATATGCAGGAGAGCTCACAAGCCAAACGACACAAAGGATGGCAGATCTACTGGCGAACCGTGTTGATTTCTAGCCACCATTCTCTTACTATGGGATGGATTGCTTTGGACCATTTCACACTAAGCAAGCTTGTAGAGACTGTAAGAGACATGGTCTAATATTCACCTGTCTGTCCTCAAGGGCAATCCACATGGAAATGTTGGAAGATCTAACAACTGACGCTTTCATAAATGCTTTGAGATGTTTTACAGCAATCCAGGGAGCTGTACGACAAATCAAATCGATCGAGGGATGATGTTGGGGCAAAAAGTAAACTGACAAAAGCCTTGAAGGAAGTGGACAAAGACATTAACTGCTTACCTCGCTGAAAAACAATGTGACTTCACTATGAACGTAGAAAGCGGAGAAAGCCGGTAAGTAACAGATAAGTAGATAAGGCCATTGTAGCATGCATGTGCTACCGTGGGGTTCCTGAGTTCGTTGGAAATGCCTTTTTTATTTCCCCTTCACCCCACACCAATGTTCTCTGTGTCGGCGCTCTCCTGCCTTGCCTCCGAGCGCCCGTTCCGTCTCGGTCTCACCCCCTCTCTCCTCTCCAGGTCCTGCTCACTTAAAAAGGAGAGAAATCATCCTGATTTAGTTCAGCTGTGCCACTCATCCTTCTCCCGGCACCGTTCCCTGAACCACTTCCCCCCTGCAGCTGCGCTAACCACACCCCGCCACCACAGCAATAAAAGTCGAATTTTCAGGTAACCTTCACCAACCAGCGCCTGCTAGAAGTCTATTTTTTTTTTTTTAAATCGCTGACAGATTCAGATTGTAATTATAAGTGTCTGAATGGCTACAGTAATATTTCTGTGTTCAAAGCCACCAGAATCTATTCATAAAAGTAAAAATTTTACCTGCAGAGTTTGGCAGTTTCGTTCTAGTCTGGTGGCTTTGAACAGAAATATTACGACTGTTTCTGATTTTACATGATGTTTGACCAATCCAAAACTTAAAGAAAACTTGATCAAGTTTATCTTTAGGGATTCTCTCCATAATGTTGTCAGTCACTGAAAATAAAAATCTGAGCCTGTCAGTGGAAAGAAAAACGCCATTTTCGTGGATGTACTTTTGAGGCTGTTTGGGAAAGTTATAAAGAAGTATTCAATGTACAGAAGTAACAGTTACCTAAACCGTTTCTATTGCCTCATCTACTAAACTATATCTACTCAGGTATCTGTTGCTGTCTGACAAAATACATTGCAGTCATTGCAAAACAATCCAACACCAGCAGAATGTTCAGTATATATAGAATAAATGATTATCAAGGTCAGTTATGGAGCCTCAGAGTGGCAATAGAGAGAACAAAATTAAATCATGCGCACAAAATACTTAATCGAAGGCCAGGAGATACTAAATCGTGACCGCGAATTACTAAATGGAGCCACGAAATAGCATTTCATTCACATGTTTTAATTCATCGTTATTTCCTTTTACTGACAATAATTCTTTGCATCCCGTGGATTACAGCTGTCCTTAGTTAACCGAGTTGTTGTTAGCGTTGTTAGCGTTGTTAGTGTAGCCATCACAGCCAGTCTGACGAGGTCTCCATTTAGTAATTGGTGCGCCGTTTTAATTGATTTTCTCTGTATGGCCCCTCCGGGGCTCCGTAGTCAGTCACTGCTGTTCCAGTAAAATAATGAAGTATGATCACAAGATTTCAGACAAATCAACAAAACACAAAGCTTTTTAGTCCTTTGGATGCCCCCAGTGTTTATTCCATGGTTATGACATTGGTTTCGCTATCACTTACACAGAAATGTGTGCAACTGGAGTGCTGATGTTTTTTCAACGTAACGAGGTTTACATACTAAGGAAGCTCTTAGCTTCCCCTGCTCCGTGCACGTTACCGCGCTGTTAGGACGCAGCGGGAGCACCAGCAACTTACAGCACAGCTGCAGCTGTGAAAGGAAGCTCTGTGAATCAGCTCCTTCTCAAAGACCCGATGTGGAGGAAACAAACTGAAATTGAAACGTGAGAACTGAATTTAGAGAGTTGAATTGTCCGTGACATCAAATTTCAGAGCAAATTAATTCAAATACAGGATTAAGCATTCAGTTTCAAGTTGATTAAAATTGGGTTTCAAACTAAAAATTCAACTTTAAATGATGCTAATCAAATTCAGTTTGAAGTCGTGGTTCGGCTGTGAAGAAGTGATGAGGGAGGTGACAGGTTCAGGGTTTAGATGGTTTAGTGCTGTTGTTCAGGTGCAGGATGAATGACGGAGGAGTGTTGCGTGTATCTTTTCCTTCTTTCATGGTTTTGTGGAGGGCAGGTTGTTTGTGGCTGATTTCAGGTATTTTAGTGCTAACGATTGGTGTCTGTGTGTCAGTGTTTGGATGCCGGTTATTGCGTGTGTGTAATGACCCCTGATGAAGGACGGGAGTCTGTGGGCCAGTTTCAGGGCTTTGTTCTGGATGGTTTGCGGGCGTTGTCGTTGGTTGTCGGAGATGGGGATCCAGGCGAGTGCGGGGTATTCAAACAGTGGTCGGATGTGTGCCAGGTAGACTTAGATGACTGCGGAGGGTGAGGCGCTGTGTGCTTTCCGCAGAGGGCTTCGAGGTGTTTGAGTCTGTCGTTAGCTCTTATTTCCAGGTTGTTGCTGTGTTTGGAGCTCATGTTGCTTTGGAAGGTGATGCCGAGGAACGTTGCTTGTTTGCTATTGCTGACTGTTTGGTTGTAGAGTGTGAGGTTGGTGTTGATGTTGTTGGGCTGCAGGTGTGTGTTCCTTGTGAAGAGGACGCATTGTGTTTTGGTGGGGTTGAGTTTTATTCTCCACATGTTTGACCAGGTTTCCATTTCGGTGATGCATGTTTGTCATTTCTTGGCTGCTATTGTTGGGGATTTGGAGATGGACCAAGCAGGGGGTCGTCGGCAAACTGTGAAACTTTGGTGTTGGTGGTGGTGGTGGTGGTGGTGGGGCGGGGGGGTAATAGATGTCAGAGATATACAGAAGGAAGAGAGTGGACTGAGGACCCTCGGGGGACTCCGGCTTGGGGGGTGAAGGGTGTGGAGATGGCGGAGGCAACGTCTCCGGGTGCTTTGTTTTTCATCTTTTTCAGGTGCAGTTGTATTTCATGAGTGGTGACAGGTTTTGTGAGTGGGTGGTTTTCTGGTGCGGGATTGGTTGTGTAATGTTTTGCTATTTCTGTGTCTACCAGGTGTTTCCATGTGCTGTCAAAATGTGGATCATTTGTGCATGAGTGGACATTATTTTTACGTGGTTTCGGAAGAGTGGCTTTTTCTTTATTGTCGTTTATGAATTTGCCAGAGGATTTGAGTGGTGGTGCAGTATTCCCTGCTGGAGCTCCATTTATGGTTATTTTTTGCCAGAAGGTGCAGGAGTTGGTGTCCTGATCCAGTTTTCTGTAGAAGGTGTTCCAGGTTTTCTGTTTGTGGAGGGTGAGTTGTAATTTGATGGTGGCCTGTGTTTTGACGTGGGGTGCTCTGAACCGAATGAATTCTCTCCGTAGTGTCCTTTTGCATTTGATAAGTTTGATGAGATCAGGTGGGAGTGTGTGAGTAGGTGATTTGATGGAGGTGAGGGGGGCACCGCCCTCAAACACATCCTGGATAACACACACCTCTCCATCATCTTCTTTCGCTTCGGCTTCGGAGGGAATTTGTGGGATATGTATGGGAGTGGATGGGTGCCCAAACTCACACCGCTCCTTAGATTTGTCCTCAGAGCTGGACTGGGTCTTCTTTAACATGAGTTTCCTCAGTTCATAAGTCACTCTCTGATTTTCCTCCTGCAGGGTTTGGATTTTGTCCCAATATGCCTTACTGAATGCTTGTTCTGCCGTTACCTTTGGGGGAGTGATGTGGAGAAACGATGGAGTTTTTGGGCCAGGTTGGGGGAGCAGAGGATCCGATCCAGGATGTCTGTGCAGCCTATGACCGGGGATATGCATGTGGGTTCGTTTGTATTGATGATGGAGAGGTGTGTTGTCCAGGATGTGTTTGAGTGCGGCGCCATTTGGATTTGTTTTCTTCCATTGAAAGTCGGGGTGTTTTGCATTAAAATCCATGATAAGAGAGTGACTGGGGGTTGCAGCAGCTGTGATGAGGGTTTCCGAGGGTTTTATTCCGGGGGTCAATAGATGCTGGTGACTGTGATGGGGTGATGTTTTCCAGTTTTCAGTTGTATTTCAATGTATTCATGATGATTTTTTTAATTATGATGGAAAAAAAGGATTTGTCCCTTCCTCTTGTTTGCATTGTGGCTCCGGAAAGTTTCTTGTCAAGAAGGCTCTGAAAAGTTTCCTTTGTTTTCTGTCTTATTTACAAGTGATTCTTTCCGCATCTAATTGACGACTCCCCGGTGTCCTTATCTTGTGACCTACAACCAACTCTGGAGTACCATACGAAAGCAGATACAAAGGGAATGGGGGTGACTGTCAACTGTTTGTCAACTGTATAAAAGCTGCCCTAAGGAGAGGACTGCAAGAGAAAAAGAGGACTGCGGAGGGACTTGCTGGGGGAAACCAGGCTGGGTAGAGCCCGGCTGGGGCGAGGACTGTTGGGGAGGACTGCTGGAGAGCCATGCTGGAGAACTGCTGGGGGGAGCACTGCTGGACACCTCTCTTTGAGGGTGCATGTAGTTGCTCCTTCTTGCAAGAATAAATGTCCGATGTGTTTGATTTTGAACCAAGCCTCTGAGTAATTTTTTCCAACAAATTACCAAAGAGGTCTCTTAACGAGTGGAGGGATGCAGACAGGATGTTTCTGTATTTATTTTTGTTTGGTCTTGGTGGGCACTAGAGGGCCCTTTGGAATACTGGAGACACGGGACCGATGTCGAGATGAGTGTGGCCAGATTTTTGGCATACAAGGGGGTCTCGCAACAATGGGAAGGGACGGGACGGACTTTTTCTCTTTCTCTTCAGCCTTGGTGGGGAATAATGGGAAATGTGTGGGGCTTAATGGGGGTCTCTTTAGCCAATGAGAGACTCGGGATGTCGAGTGTGACCTGATATTTGATCTGCCGCAAGGGAATGTCCGGACGGTGCTGAATGGAGGTGGAGAGGAGTATGAGCTGATATTTGATGTATCCCGAGGTTGTTTCGGGACAACGGGAGAACGGTGGGATGTGGTGGTAGGGGATGGATATTCCCTCTTTCGCTTCGGCCTCGGTGGGGATTTGTGAGAGATGTATGGGACTTGATGGGGTTCCCAAAACGGGTTTCTTTAGCATAACAGAGCGGTGGGGTGGGGGTGGAGTCGGGTATGGCCTGATTTCTGATGGACCACGAGGTTGTTTCAAATAGATGGGATGGGGGTGGAAGGGGACGGACTTTCTCTCTTTCGCGTTGGCCTCCGTGAAGATTCGTGACACATGTGTGGAACTTGATGCGGGTTCTAAAAAGCGGCTCTTTAGCATAACAAAGCGGCAGGATGGGGATGGAGTCGGGTGTTGCCTGATTTCTGATGTACTACGAGGCTGTTCCTGACCGACGTGAGGGAGGCGGATGGGGATGGACTTTCTCTCGTTCGCTTTGGCTTCAGAGGGAATTTGTGGGATAAATATGGGACTTGATTGGTGCCCAAACTCAGATTTACTTAACTTAGATTTGTCCTCAGAGCTGGACTGGGTCTTCCTTAACATGAGTTTCCTCAGTTCATAAATCACTCTGTGGTTTTCCTCCTGCAGGGTTTGGATTTTGGCCCAATATGCCCTACTGAATGCTTGTTCTGCCGATAACTTTGTTTTTAATTCTCTGATATCCCATTTATACGTGTTGAGTTTCTGAATTACGTCAACTGGTTGCAGAGCTAACATTCTTTGCAGTTCCAAAATTTTATCATCTTTTTCCTTCAGCAGCTGTGTAATTTTCTCGGGGTCACTCAAAAGTTTTTTTTTATTTGGACTCAGAATTTCACCAAACCTCTCCGACTCCTCGTGTAACTTCTCAGCACACTGCCTGCAGAGGATCTCATAGTTGTCCTTGGTCACCCTTACATCACAGAATTTACAAGTTTTGTCTGCACACAGTTTGCACTGTGATTTAAATTCTATTTTCAGTTTGAAGTTTGCCAAAGTTATCTCGTCCTGTAGTCTCCTTAGCTCCAGGAGGAGAGACTCGATTTCCTTGTCTTGTAGTTTTAGTTTCTCTTTATCTGCAATTTTTTCATTCTCCTGGAGGTTTAGTCTTCGCTGCTGCTCCATCACGTGCTCTTTGAAGTCCGCCAGCTCTTTTTCCAACAGTTCTCTCTCTGCTTTTGTTGCCTTGGCCAGTTGTAATTCTGCCATTTGGGCCTTTTTAACAGAGGTTAAATCAGGGGATTTTTCTGTTTCTGCTGGAACCCTCATCCACTGCGCCTCCTTTGTTGGAGAACGAGACTTAATCCTTAATTTGTCCAGGAGTGTGGTCACGTCAGCAAGTTTGCAGGCCAGGTTCATTCTATCGTTTTCCAGTGCTTTGTTAAGTTTATTCACCTCCATGAACTCCGCTTGAGCCTTGGAACAGTTTTGAATGGCGACTTCTTTTTCCTCAAGAATGCGGTCCATATACATAGATTCTTTTTTTTGTTCGTTCTCAAAATCCACGATAAGACCCCTCAGATATATGATCTCACTGTCATTTTCTGAAGAGCACCGGATTATGTCCCTCTCCCTCTGGTGAAGTTTACGTTTCAGGACTACGCTAGTTTTAACATCCTTTGACATGTTCTTCATGTTATCTCTCTGGTGTTGAAACTCTTTTATCAGCTGTTCCATCCTCAATTCTGTGCTTTTAAAATGGTTTTTTAATTTGTCCATCTCTGTAGTCTTTAACGTTAGTAACTCTGTCAATTCCTTGTTCTTATCTGTCAGCATATTTTCGGCAGTTTTCAGCTCGTCAATTTGTTTTTTATTGTCGTGAAGTTGTTTATTGCAATTATTAATTTTCTCTATAAAAACAACCTTCTCTTTTTCTAGTATTTGACAAGACACTTCACAACTGATTAACTTATTGTTCCTGTCAGAAAGATGATAGCTGGTTGTTCTAAATTTCTTTAACTCATCCTGTGTATGATTGTGTTTCTTGCACTCCTCATTTAACAGATCTTCGAGTATTGCTATTCTTTTGTTGGCAGTGTTTTGTTTCCCTGTCAGATTGTCCACCTCTTGTCTCAGCATACACTTCTCTGAATTCATCTTTTTATGTTCTACTTTAATGGCGTTAAAATGTTCCAGCTCTTTTTCTCTCTGGGTCAGGAGGTCTGATTTAATTTTGTCTGTGTTGAGGAGGTCTCTGTGTTCTTTCATGACCAAAGTCATTTCCTTCCCAAAGTTTAGCTTTTCGAGTTCACGTATTTTTTTCAATTCGTCTTGCTCACCTTTGATTTTTTGCAAATTAGTTCTTAGATGTACAATGTGAACATCTTTGTCTTTCAAATTTTTTTGAAGTCTCGTAACCTCACTGTTCGCTTTTTCCCAATCAGCTTTAAAATTATTAAGGGCTAACAGCTGTGTTTGCAGCTCCTTGTTTTTGTCCATGAGCCGTTTCTCATTTTTCTTTCCCGTGAGGAGGAGGTTCTGCATAACCTGATCCTGGGCCATTTTGTTATTATGTGTTTAAAATTCAAATTAAAAAATATATAAATAAAATAAATATGAAATCAACTAAAAACGTATTCAGTGAGACTGTACAATAACTCACCTCTGGCCAAATCAATCTCACAACAATAACACCGTTGTTTGTTTGTTTTCTTGTTTGTTTAAATCCTTGCACTATTGTTTAGTTAGTTTTAATTTAATTTAATTATTCTATTTTATTGAATATACTGTGGATTTTTTTAAATATTTTCACTCTGTTGTTTTATTGCTTTCCTGTACCTATGCTGTAGCGAAAACAAACCCCCTTGTTGGATGAATAAAGTGACTCTATCTGTCTATCCGTCTCATCCTGTTGTGACACGCGAACTATGACGTCACTTTGACATTCCACGCGCGTCACAGAGCGGCTGTCAGGTGCGCGCGCACGCGCCTTAACGTGTCACGTGTTAGCGCACGTGGATGTCAGTGTGCGCTGTCAGACGCAGGTTGCTGGAAACGCTCTCTCCCCCTTGATGGCTGTCTCTTCACTTTCTGGGACGTTTCCACTTTGAAGTGAGGGTATAAAGTTCTGGTTACAAACACTGAAAGCGAGCAAGCAGGCAACCGAACTGGACCACAGCTCTGCAGCGCGACGAAATCACTCTCGTGCGACTAAAAATAGACTTGTGCGAGTTGGAAAAAATAATTTAGTGGCACAACCTCCTTAAGTCCGTTGTTGCAAATGTAACGTAGTCTATCAGCTGAGTACCGGACAGCTGCGGTAGTTACCGTGAAGTGATGATGTTTGGCCTTCAGCCCGGTGGCTGCAGTCAGACACGGACCACCGGCCCACTTCCAGAGCAGGTTTTGTTTTTTTTAACGGGGAGAGAAGTGCAGAGGGCTCGGCTCGGCTCGGCTCGGCTCCGTCGAAGTCAGATTATTTTGCATAACGGACGCTTCAAATCCAGGTCAGTTCATAAACATGCGAGGAAAATATAGAAACGGAAAACTGCGCTGAAACGTGTCGCTGATAGTTACAACACGACGACTGGCTGCAACAACAAGCACCGAGTCGTCAAGTGCAGCAACAAAGGTCGTCCTGATATCCAGGTCGCTGTGTTCAACCAACTGAGACGAGTGGAGACTCTATAGGGACTGTCCGAAAAGTGACACACTGAAGAAAAGGAACATTACAAAAATATTCATAAACTTTGGTCTTAACAATACACTAAAGTGTAGTGTTACTAAAACCACTTCATACATCAAACATCTCCTATTGATTTGTTCCCAATAAAAAAAAAGATGTAAAACAATATATATGGAGCTAATTTCCTGCCAAAAGCTATCAAACAAACAAATATGTTTTACAAATGCCATACGATTCACTTGCAAACAATATGTGGTTTGCAATTAAAAAACACAGTTAATAAACTACTACATTTTGATTTGCAAACAAAATGTGCTTGACAAACAAATACACAACATATTTCTAATAAATTATGCTTTAGAAACATTTATTACAAGTACAATTTTTTTTTTTTATCCCTACAAGAACAAAATAAATAAAGACAAAAAAAAGTATCACGAGACTTGTGGCACAAACTGTGCACCTTGGTTGTGCTGAGGATTTTCTCACAAATGTCCTGAGTAATTCCTCCCCAGCCAGTGCAACAGTGCAACAGGTGGAGCTGTGACTGACATTACAGGCGCTGGGAAGTAGAGCAGAGTAGAGCAAACGCAACAGACCAACGACTCTGGCCGAGAGGATGATGGCGTTCTGTCGAGCTATCGGAGGCGAGCTAAAACACTCAGCGGTCGACAGGTGAGTTTGAGGTTCTTGCTGGCGAAAAGCTAAATGTTAACTGAACTCTACACGTTACCAAAAATCAGTTTTCTGACAGGGTGGATAAGGTAATGGCTCGTGAAGAGGCTCTTTAAATGCTTGAAAAAGAAGGTTATTAATGCAGAGAAACTGTATTAAAAAGCTTTGTCAGTCTTTTAAGACTCATGCCTTTTGTTAGTAGATACTAAAATCTTGTCCTTCCATAGACCTCCACCGGTTTTCACATCAGAGTTGCACACAAAGAAGAAGCACAAAACCACATTCAGTATAAACAGTATAAATATGTATATCATATTTTTAACTGTGCTCCTAAATTTCTTTTTGTCCTAATTTCTTGCTAGTGTTATTGAAAAGATAATCAAGCTTCAAATGAAGTGTGAAGTGATCGGCAGGTGTTTTTACTTCCACCAAGGCTCCATTACCCATTTGCCAAAAAAACAAGAAAAAAACAGATCTAGGCCTCCAGACATTCTTTTGAAAAGCGGATTGTTGACATCACCGACCACACCAAATGTTTTTCTCCACTGTATGAAGTGCACACAGCAGCATGCCCGTAAACACTTACCACTGCAGAACGAAGAAGCACAGCATCACACCAGCTCAAGGTCTCAGACGGGAGTCCTCGCCACCCCCACCTCCGCAGGACACCACCAAAACTAGTGTCTCCAAAACCTCAACAGACCCAATGTAACCCGCTTCTTTGCTCCAATTCACAGCAGGTCCGTTCAAGTTATTCCTGCTCCAAATGCATTATGCACTGAAGCCAGAGTGAGAACAGATACGCAAACAGAGAGTACCAACGGTGTCCACCACGCCGATCTCTCGTTTGTTCACAGCCATGGAAGAGCAGCTCATAACACTCAAATAAGTTTTGTAGTTTACGGTGAGTGTGTTAACGCTGCGGGATCCGTGCAGAACACCGGCAGCTCTGAACTTTTTTTTGTGTAACGTTTTATTTTAAGCTCTTCAGGAATTCCCATGAGGCCACAGACATTTATGTGGGAGAGAAACCAAGCTGGGTAAATGATTATTTGCTATGAAAACACTCTCCCACGACCTGCGCAGCATAGAGTAAGGCCTTGGATCAGACAAGACCACCCGTCTCATGTTTTCTTAAGTCAGGCAACTTAAGCTACAATATCAGCACGGTACTTGTACGTTTATATCCTAAAAGAAAACTGATGCACAAAAATCATGCAGAGAATTATATGTAAAGTGATAGCAAATTTAAATAATGGAAAATATCGCGATTAAAGCTTACACTGTGGGATGATTTTTCACTGATACATCAGTTTTATAACTGTATAAATCTCACCCTCTGGAAACTATTAAAGAAGTCAAAAATAATTACAAAGTTATTCATTGTTCATAATCTTGATTAAAGCAATCACCTCCTGTGTTTTCCAAGCCACCGTTAGTCAGTGGAGGATGCAGTCGTAACTCTGCTGTTATTTTTTTTTTTCCATCTGGTTTAAAGTTAGCTGCCAATCTTCTGAAGCAAACTACAATGCTGATCCCAACGTTAAGAGCATTGATGTGGTGTCAAACACTTGCAGAGTATAACACGATCAAATTAATGATGCCAAGTTCCCATGTTATGTCTCTGTTTACTATGTCCAAACAAGGAGATTAGACATTAACTGCTTGGCTCATGACAGCCTTGTAGTTTTCTGGGCAAAGCCAACAAAATGTTCAATAGGAGCAGGAAATCGACCTCAAACAAAGCACAACAGGAGACACTGCAAATTGTTTAGGTTGCTGATTGAACTTTCCCTCAGGAGACACGCAGCAGGCCCGGTAATGACAGTCTCCTCTTTGGGCCCAGTGAGTACCTCTCAGCAGCAGGTTGCTGATCCAGCACTTCAGGCAATGCAGAAGACTGCAGCTGATGGTCAACATGAAGGTCCATGAGTCCCTGGATACAACAGCTCTAGACTTAAACATTGGGATGGACTTTAAACTGTGAGTTCAGTGACCAACGTAAGGGAAAACAAGTTCATTCACTAAAAAAAAAAAAAAAAATCGAGAAAAATCGAAAACAAAACTGTTGCTAGGCCTGTTTCAATTATTACATCATCACCTGATTGTGATTATTTGACCTGTTAATAAAAAAGTTGCATTAAACTCGTAGAAATGTCACATTTCCTATATTTCACTATTTGACTCTCCCTCTCAATGACATCATCTCGTTGTGTCCCCATCTTCTGCTATGGTTTAAGGGTACATGAGTAGAAAATAAACCCCAGCAACTGTTTATCTCGTGGCACTTAACTTCCCATATTTGAGTATCTATCGACGTTACTGTCAAGGATGTGCGCAGTGAGAACATTTTGGTTTTCAACCAAATGAAGAAAGTAGGAAAAGGTGGGAAAAGACTCTGAAATTGTTAATTGCAATTATTTGTATTATAATTTATCATTATTTAAAATATAATGATAGTGACATTCCCACTTTGTTTTGTATCTACCTGTACTCATGTAGACCTTTGAGTTTAATGTGTACTACATCCGTCTGTACTGTGCATCTAAATGTCCATGAAGAGTCAGACATAGAGCATACTAAGAGCAGGAAGGACGCTCCATTCACATACAACAGTTACAGTCTCTGAACGTTGTCATCACACCTCATATGCCGCATATGACATGTGACGAACCTTGATGCAGAACTGGGTGATAACTGAACATCTGGCATCATTAGTTGAACCACACTGCACAATAGGTCAGTCAACTGAATGCAAGGTTGCAGCATTACAATGTGCTTTTCATTCATTGTCAGCGGTGTAATGCAGTTGTCTGTAACTGGAAAGAAGTTAAGAAAAAGCTCACATCCAGGACACTCACAAAGGCTCCATCAACAGGTGGGCGGGGCCTGACAGTCAGCCTTGGACAATGCTTCAGATTTAGACTTGAAATAGCCTCCATCTATCAGGGGACAATAATGACTTTAACATTCAGACAGGAAACGTGTGTCCCCTTTGCAGCCTTCTGTCTCTCTCGCTCTTCTTTGGCTCCTGATAGGACCACCAAGTGCTCCACACAAGGTGACCCATTTAATGCTCGATGTGAAAGTCCTTTTTTCCTCTCCTGTCCCAGTTTCTGTTCAGTGGCTGCAAAAATAACCGTTCTCTTCCAAGGGAGCGGCAGACGTTTTTTTTTTCCCTTCACTAAGTAAATCTAGATGTTATTGACAGCCACTCACCTTATTTGGAAGGGAATAAAACTTAAGCCGACTGCCAGGTATATTGAAAAGATTTAATTGATCCACCTTCAGTCATGTCCCTAGATGCCCTACTGGCATCAAGCTGGAGATATGCCGTCACTCAGAGACCAGGGGTGTCCAACCTGGACCTTGTTTTTACCTTATGGAGTCTCCAGGTGGTCAAATTAGCTGGCAGTAAATATTTTTACTTTTCAGTTCTGCTCTATGAATAGTCTGCTAAATGCTATGCTAGCTAGCAATAGCATTGGACTCTGACAACTGAACATAGACTTTATATAAAAGTGGACGTGACTCCAGGTCTGAAAAGTGAGGCTGATGTGGAAGTGGCTCGAAGTGCAATACCATGGAGGGCTGCTGTAGTCATAAAGAGTGGTATATTTTGGGGTGTGTCTGGGTCACAGTCAGGCTTTCGCTATACAGTGGTGTGAAAAAGTGTTCGCCCCCTTCCGGATTTCCAATTTTGTTGCATGTCTGTCACACTTAAATGTTTCAGATCATCAAACAAATTTAAATATTAGTCAAAGATAACACAAGTAAACACAAAATGCAGTTTTTAAATGAAGGTTTTTATTATTAAGGGAGAAAAAAAATCCAAACCCACATGGCCCTGTGTGAAGTGTTTGCCCCCTCCTGTTAAAACATAACTTAACTGTGGTTTATCACACCTGAGTTCAATCTCTAGCCACACCCAGGCCTGATTACTGCCACACATGTTCTCAATCAAGAAATCACTTCAATAGGACCTGCCTGACAAAGTGAAGTAGACCAGAAGATCCTCGAAAGCTAGACATCATGCCGAGATCCAAAGAAATTCAGGAACAAATGAGAAAGAAAGTAATTGAGATCTACCAGTCTGGAAAAGGTTATAAAACCATTTCTAAAGCTTTGGGACTCCAGCGAACCACAGTGAGAACCATTATCCACAAATGGAGAAAACATGGAACAGTGGTGAACCTTCCCAGGAGCGGCCGGCCGACCAAAATAACCCCGAAAGAGCAGCGACGACTCATCTGAGAGGTCACAAAAGACCCCACAACAACATCCAAAGAACTGCAGGCCTCACTTGCCTCAGTTAAGGTCAGTGTTCATGATTCCACCATAAGAAAGAGACTCGGCAGAAATGGCTGCATGGCAGAGTTCCAAGACCAAAACCACCGCTGAGCAAAAAGAACATTAAGGCTCGTCTCATTTTTTACAGAAAACATCTTGATGATCCCCAAGACTTTTGGGAAAATACTCTGTGGACTGACGAGACAAAAGTTGAACTTTTTGGAAGGTGTGTGTCCCATTTCATCTGGCGTAAAAGTAACACTGCATTTCAGAACAAGAACATCATGCCAACAGTAAAATATGGTGGTGGTGGTGTGATGGTCTGGGGCTGTTTTGCTGCTTCAGGACCTGGAAGACTTGCTGTGATAAATGGAACCATGAATTCTACTGTCTACCAAAAAATCCTGAAGGAGAATGTCCGGCCATCTGTTCGTGACCTCAAGCTGAAGCCAACTTGGGTTCTGCAGCAGGACAATGATCCAAAACACACCAGCAAGTCCACCTCTGAATGGCTGAAGAAAAACAAAATGAAGACTTTGGAGTGGCCTCGTCAAAGTCCTGACCTGAATCCTATTGAGATGCTGTGGCATGACCTTAAAAAGGAGGTTGGTGCTGGAAAACCCTCCAATGTGGCTGAATTACAACAACTCTGTAAAGATTAGTGGGCCAAAATTCCTCCACAGCTGTAAAAGACTCATTGCAAGTTATTGCAAACGCTTGATTGCAGTTGTTGCTGCTAAGGGTGGCCCAACCAGTTATTAGGTTTAGGGAGCAAACACTTTCACACAGGGCCATGTGGGTTTGGATTTTTTTTTTCTCCCTTAATAATAAAAACCTTCATTTAAAAACTGCATTTTGTGTTTACTTGTGTTATCTTTGATTAATATTTAAATCTGTTTGATGATCTGAAACATTTAAGTGTGACAAACATGCAAAAAAAATAAGAAATCAGGAAGGGGGCAAACACTTTTTCACACCACTGTAGGTGGGCGGGTGTAGCGTCCTCAGGTTGTCAGCAAAATCAAATCAGATCCACCTCTCGCTCCTATCAGCTCTTCCAAATATGTTCACTTTTGGCTCCAAAAATCCGAGATGGAAACAGCTAATATTCCAAAGCGGAAGCTTCAAAATTGCAGTTCCCAAACCAGTGGGTGAATACATGGTAGGCTGCCACTTGTAACTGACCGAGCAACATTATCGCCCATATCGTCATGTTGTCTTCCCTTTGTAAAGCTAGGAGCCATGAAAGCCATTTTAGAACATGGCAAGGGAACAAATTGGAGATCAGCATTATTTAAATTAATTGTTGGTGCAACCAATTACAACTCTTCAGCATAGCCTGTTTGGATTTAAACCGGTTAGTTTAAAGTAGATATTTGGAGACACGTTTGAACCTCTGTCAACGCAGTACGCAGGATTGTGTTCCACAGGAAATGGACCAAGTGATGAGAGACTTTTATGGATGATGTATAGAAACCTCAGTTTAAAAGACAGAAGCCAAAATAGAATCAACGAAAGAGGAGAGCTCCATCAGGTTAACAGTTTTTTGTTGCTCTCTCCTAAAAATATTTTTCTGGAAACTTTGTTTTACCTTTATTAAAAATGAAAAGTCAGAGAGTGTGAGATATTTTGGTGACTAATTTACTCTTTTATACAGACAGAGAGCAGACGCACGTTACCCCGCTGTGGAACAAATTTGATTAAGATATGTGTCCTCTGTTCATCGACTTGATTGGTAGCAGAGGCACCCACGGTACCACGTCAGCAGCTGGCACGTGCCCAGGGCTGAAGGCGCTCCACCATGAGAGAAAAGTACACAAACAGTTGATATTATATCTTAAAACACAAGCAGGATGGCATGAGCAATCCATGATGTATGGTTTCATACGGGCTGTATCCTTCTAAAAAAAATGCCACTGACTGGATCGTACATACTGCCTCACCATTGGCTGAACATGCTCACGCAGAACGGCTTCATGTTGGCATCTCTCTTTGGCCCTCGGGGTCTCGGTGAACCTCAGCCATGCCAGGAAAATACAACCCCACGCCATAGTGGAGCTGCCAGGAGCGTTCACCATAAGAAGCGAGCATTATGCCTGTAGACTCCTTTTGGCATGTGCCACATATGTTCCTGCTCACTTACTAATAAAAGGATGACTCATGTGATGCTTTCTGCCACTCAGTACAACACTTGCTGTGCTATTTGCTCCCAACTCACAAAATTGCTTGTTTACATTTAAGAACATGACTGATTACACAATGCAACCTGTGAACAGTCTATGTTACTGTCTTCAAAGTTTCCTGCAGACTAATTAATGAAAGTGCCGACCCAATGTAGGAAGGACATTGATTAACTTGTTTACTTAGCTGTCTGCACCTTCTTGCATGTCAAGTAATGCATGGACATCCCTGTCAGAAGGTATTCCTATCTACAATCAACTCAAGCTAGTGTCTTTCCCTTTGAGTTTCATGCTAACATATCATCCTCCTGTGTTCTCATGGAACACCATGTTCAGTCATTCTCGTCCAGTCAGCTCAACCTAAATCTGGTATTACAATGAACTTATTATTCCTTTGTTTCAATATTTGGCTTTTTTGCTACAGTACACATACACCACAGTGACAGGACATTAACCACAGTTTGTTAAAAAAAAAAAAAAAAAGAATTACATTTTTTTGCACCTAAAACTTCAATCTTGGAGCTAAAGGTATGCCATATTGTGTCCCTCATGACAATATCAGTATAACATTTTAATATAATAGATCAAATTCATATCATGATAACTGCAATATTCCAACTTGTTGACGTAATAGCGTCATACCATTATGCATCAACATTGACAAATATTATGTGAGTAGAGCAGCAATAAGCACGGCTGAAAGCGTCTCCGCAGCGGAGGAGTTAGTTCCAACTCAGTAATTTTGTCAACGTGGAAGAGGTTTGGTAGCAAAACATCAGATGTACAAGAAATCATCACATGTTTGCTAAATATTTGAAGACAAACTTGTGTTTTTGCTGGCATATAAAACTATAACATTTTGTTGCAATTGTATGTTCTTGAAATCACCAACAAGACATTTGTCAGTTTTTTCACATCATTAAGAATATAGTATTGCAGATATTGCACTGAAATGGGATATTTCTCAACAGTATGCGATGCCATAATGCCATGTGTGTTCTGGAGAGGTATGTAAAATTGGAGTTCAATTCATTTTTCTGTATTTTAGCACCCATTAACAAGCAATATTTTCCATATCACCTTTGTGTGTTCAACATTACGCCTCAACAACAGAGGTTGGTTGGTGAGTGATTTGGGAGCCCAGGGCTAGCTACATGGATGTATTGCTAGAGCCAATGCAGCACCGCCACTCAGCCTTGCTACCAACTTTTCAGAGGTCACTCGCATATTGAGAAAAGACCCCTGTGCCCCAAAAGGCAATTTCCTATGAACCAACATTATAGAGGACAGGTGTGTAAAACTGTTGACAAGACACGTCCAACTGAAAACAAGATCAGGTTTTAGTCTTTGTATTTAGTCTTTCTATTATACATTTTTATCAATGGAGGTTTCATATTTGTAAAACCGTTGTGGTTTAATTTTAATGACATCACCAAAATAAAAAGTCTGACAGGCAGTGCTGCTGAGGGAAACACTAATGAGCATGTACAGTGGGTGGCACAACGCCGAAGCTGTTTTCATTCAAGTGACTGGGCGCCATTTTTGAATGCAGCATCCATTTCTCCTTAATACATCCATGGCTCGCTCACATAAGACTGTAATACTGTCTGTCATAAGCAGACAGAGGTGAGTAAATATACAGTTTAAAGTATACAGACAGCAGAGATGACAACAACAAAAACAACTCATGGGAGTTGTAGTTTTATTTTACTCACACGTAATTGTTTAAAGATGTTTTGTTAAAATTACAAAGATTTCTAATAGCAACTGTAGTGAAGCTAATTTATCTTTGAATATGGAAAGTAACCTCAAGGAAAGTCTTTCTGAAAGTCAAAAACATACTAATGATGCTGAGTTAGAGAAGCCTTTTGGAACCGAGGCTATTACGAAAATGGCATCATGAGTATGGCTATGAATACCTACATTACTGCATGTTAACAGTAAAATAGTCTGCCATCTCCTTAAGACATCTCCATCTTTCAATCACTGCACACTACTCAGGTATACAGATTTTATTGAAAACCTGAGGAGAGATTTCTTTTCCTCTGAGGTTTATTGATATTCGACATATCAGTCTGCTGTGATGTTTTTTTTTAATTTCTTTGCTATCTGATACTTTCTCAGTAATGCAAACATACTTTAAGGACTGCATTTACTTTCTACTCGTCTGAATGACTCTGGATGAAATCCAATCTTAATGTAACCAGCAAACACCTCCAGAGCTTGGGCCATGGCTTCTCATAAAGAAGCTAAATTCTATGAATCTCCTACAATTAATGAAAATGTGAAACTGATAATATAGTGCTTCAAATCTTCCACACTGAATATTTATTTCGGAGGCAAAGCCCCGTGGCGGTGATGGAGCGGCTTAGGGAACCAGTTCACGGGACGACACGGACATTCAGGGTGCCGCTGCATGTGGTGCACATTCCTAAGAGGTGTTCCAGGCTTAAGCAAACACTCACAAAAGTTATATTTACAGTCTCACTTCCCCAGTTCACATACTGCCACATGCTACAGAACCACAAGTGGTAGTGTTCAAGACTTATCCAGGATTTAGATTAGCGGCTGAAGAGAAGCCTTGGTATTTGAATTACCTCAGACTTACGGTTCCACAAAGGGTTTCACTTGTGAGTCAACAGTCCCAGAGTTGGGTGGGAGATCTTAAAACACAAGTAATGAAGCTAATGACAAAGAGAAAGTGTGTCACATGTTCAAAGAAAGAAATCTCTTGTGCTTAAAACTTCCTTTTTTATGAATCATACAGTATATCTACAGCAGAATATTGTATACAGAACATGTACACAACTAGTCTGATGGCATCAAGGCTTTTGGTTAAATAGGAAAAAAAACTGTTTTTGCTGGGTCAACTGAGAGCCATATGCATGGGAGCTTGCTCTGTAATCTGCACTGAGCAAACATGCCTTTATAACATGTGTCAATGAACTCGGGGTCAAACTGAAACAAGGAAATAGGCAGGTTTCCACTCCCAGTACTGATATTCCCAGTTTCGCCAACACTGTGAATTACAAACAAAACAAAACCAAATATACACAAGTCAAAGGTTCACTTTGAAAAATGACTGATTTAGAATTAGAAGAAAACACACAAGTACTAAGAGCGATGATATGAGCACGAGTTCCTTTAAAACAGGTGCGACAGCATATTTGGTATTAAACCATTTAAACAACAGTACACATAAAATATAAAACAAGGAAGCAAAACTCAGTCAACAAGACTGAAATTCTGTTATTCAGAGCTGCTGTAGAGACAAGGAATTGAAGTTAGAATTTATAATGTGACATGATTTTAAATAGGGATTAATACTAAATTAGAGTACATGAGGAAATGTGCAATCATTTTACAATTTAGTCTCATTTTTACAATTTACAAGTTGGCTTCAGAATAATCAGATTAAATGTACTACCTACTAACTACCAAGAGCAGACATTGACAAATCTATAACTTTAGACACGGGTATACTAGCCTGGTATTAGCAGACCTAAATTTAATGAGTGAATTCTGGGTCCGGCCACGCTCCATTGGGGAATTGTTAGCAGTCTTTTTCAGTCTACGTCCATCACGATGCTGCTGTTGGACCAGCCTTCAATCAATCAGCATCAACCATCATATGGGTATGTGGTGCACCGAAACTCACCAACAAACAACAGCGACGCCTCATCAATGTGAGCAGAGTGCAATGGCATATGACCATTTTTGCATTGTTCTTGCTCTGGCATCAATTCCTCAATATTTGCTGGCGTTGCAACTGTTTCTATCACTTTATCAAGCTCTTTCAAAACAACACTTGACAACAACATCATCCCACTTAGCCGTCCTTACTGGTCACTGATTGGTGCTTTCTTCCGAGTAGCTGAGTGAACCTTCATAACAACAGGGTTTCCAGACTATAATTACAGCATAGACTGAAACTTTGAGCAGTGAGTGGGTGGAGCCAGGCCACCGGTATAATTCAACAGGACAGCTTATTGCGATAGTCGTCGAACACCTTTGGAAACCTCAAAGGCACAGGGGAAAGCGCCTCCCCCACAATGTCTATCAGACCATTTCTGTTACTTTCCAAGGCATTTAATTGTTTCCATTTGTTTCAACTATTTCGGTCCCTTTTTCGTGGAATCTCAGGGCTGTTATCCCCAGATGAATGATTCCTGTTTCTTGCCCGCTTTCCCCTGTGCCTTTGAGAAAGGTCATTCTATTCTGGACAGCTAAAATTGCATTTGCCTTCTGTCATTGCCGGACAACACGTCATACAAACTTGTTGTTTTCAAACAACCTTTAGAAATTAGGAATACCACCATTTCCTCACTATTTAAGCTTATATTTAAAGTTAATTCTCTCTCTAGGATGTCCAGGACATTTTAGAAAAGCTATATAGTCTGAAAATTTTGCATTTTTTAATGAAATCTCTTTTAGCTTGAACTTGTTATTTATTTATTTATTTTTTTTTAAAGCTGCACACTGACATCTCCCAGGCTACACAAGTATGATTAAGCCTCTTAATTAGCTTACATAAATTAGCATATTTCATCCGGTTTTGTCAAGCATTAACTGGCAAGAGAAAAAGTCCTAGAGCATCCTTGTAGCTCACTTGGCAAAAGGTGGATATATAGCTGCGGTATCCTTGAAAGTGCTTAAATCTGGTAGCCCCTTGATTTGCTGACATCACACCACAATAAAACAATGCACTCCTAATAAGAGAGTGGGCCAAAAAGAATTGTTGAACCAAACATGTTCTTTTGGTTATCTATTTGGAAAAGAAATGAATAAAAGATGAGCCAGAACTACAAGACAAAGGCTTCTCTGTGTTCCTGCGTGTCCAATCCTTTTGACATAACAGCATGTTGCAGTTTTAGAGTGGGTACTCTCTTTATCAAAAAACTGTCACAAAATTTGGCAATGTAGCACAAGATTGACAACTGTGTCCCTACAAGGCATGAGGTACTGATGTGGGGCTGATAATTGAAGCAGGTAAAAGCTCTATTTTTATATTCATTCTGCCTTAAGTGAGCTGGTATGACTGAACAATCAAATTAGTCACAAAAAGATGTCACACGTTTTTATCAAATCGTGCATAATGGTGTTGAGGCATGGCCTGGTATTCCCAGACTTTAATTCAATGCGTGAATACATAAGTCTGACCACACTCCATTGGGGATTTTATCTACTCAGTGCATCCTAATTGGCATAGACCTCGGGTTAATTTAGAAACTATTGAAGCAGTCTTTAACCAATCAGCATTAATTGTTATGTGACATACGTTGTGCGCTAAAAGCTGTGAAACACGTGAGCAGAGTGTTGGTAAATGACACATTATAATCACACTATAAGTCATATTGAAGACTGAAGCTCTAAAAAGGCTGGCAGAACCGGGCTAGTTTTGGCAAATTACTATTTTAATGTGAAAACAAGCATATAGTAGACCAACAATTTTCCGTGAATAGATGTGAACTAGGGATTTTCAAATATTCAAATAATTCTCTCTTTCTCTTTATGTGTGTGTGTGTGTGTGTGTGTGTGTGTGTGTGTGTGTGTGTGTGTGTGTGTGTGTGTGTGTGTGTGTGTGTGTGTGTGTGTGTGTGTGTGTGTGTGTGTGTACGTGGTGGTGGGAAGAGGTGTTAATAGTCAAATAATAGTTGAATAGTTCCAAGCGATTATCGATAGTATTTTTGCATAAAATGCCAACAGCCTCTTTTTGAATATAACTCACTCATAAAATGTGGTGATTATCGTGGCCAGGAGGTACACACTCATTCTCATCCAATCCTATAACAATACCACAGCAGCAAATATGCAGCCATCACACACTGATGTATTCACCAGCAATAGGATTTGTAATCTCTTATCCCATTTGTGTGGTATTATTTGGGTATCACTATATAAAGTGAATAGCTCTTGATGGTATAATAGCTGGGTTTGTACAAAACAATTATACATTAGTCATCCCCATACACTCATCTACTTAGACCATAATGTACTACACCGACAAAAAAAAGATTACACCTGAAATCTTCAAATAATGTCAACAAAAGCATCATCCTTCTCTCTGTGTCACGTCCCTACGCCACAAGCAGATGTGGGGTGCACACACACTGTAATCCACCATTTAAAAAAAAAAAATAAATAAAAAATAGATTCAGATTATTGTGTGGAAACTGGCAAATGCACACTTGTCTATTTCTGTCCTTTCTATATATGGCTCCAGAGCTTTGTTGGATTTAATTATTCCTGTTAAATACATGTATTGTATAAACCTAATTTGAGGGTCGTGCCACTGGTGAAATAAGTACGTTCTGTAGGAACGAGCAGCTGCAGTTTCATTTCAATGGAGCCATTTTCTCCGGCCAGCGCACTTCCCTGCCCACGGTCACAGCATCATCAACCCCTCAGTGAGCCATGTGTTATTCTGCTGTGCAAGTGTTAGCACATGTGTGTTAATGTGCGTGAAGCCTGTGCTTGACTGTGTGCCAGCGTCTGTGTGTATGCACACGTAATTATGCAGCATAGATCTGTGAGTTAGCCCTTGAAAAAAAACACGTCGGTTCATTCACGCTAACAATACAATATTTTCCAGATGGCACTGGTCCATATTGATCTGAGGCCAGAGAATTCATCCTCCTGTGCTTTCACACGTCAAGCTATAAAGTCACCAACAGATATTTTATCCAAGCTGAATAAATTATTGAATTTTCAACACACACAAGGCCCAGAGAATGTGAGGTAAAATGTCAGACTTAGGGAATTATTTATTTCTTTGTTATGTGCCAGAGAAATAATAAGAAAAAGTAATGATCCAATTAAAAAGACTTTCCTCATTAGCATTATAATACATGTCAACTAATGGAAGTGCAGCTATTGACTGATCTCTTAAGTTAACTACAGCACTTTTACCCTACTGCAGGCAGTAAACCACCAATCAGCACATGAGTGAGGAATGATGAATACATATTCCATCATACCTGAGAGTTATTAGAGTGGTAATGGTCTTCTGACATCAGGAATGGGGACGGGGTTATGTTACAAGCTGAAAATAACATTAGTACTGTTACCTTGCAAATCTGCTCTGCCGAATGATGATTATTGACATAGACTGTATACGAAAATGGACGTAGCCTGCGGGTGTGAAAAGTGAGGCAAAAGTGCTTAAAAGTGCAATAACACTGATGGCTCCAAAAAACCTTTGGTAGACTGCCTCTCAGGGAACATCAACTTCTATCATGAAATACAAAGTCAATAAATTTTTTCCACTAGTCATTATGGGGTCATTCGCTAAATTCACTCCTTCTGATCAGAGTTCTGGTGGTCCGTCTGAAAATAATTACATCATTAATTAGATATTAGGCCGCAAAGACAGATATTTTTGGGGGCTTACCTGGTTTGGTTTTTTCCATTGAGCCAAAGGAATTGCAAAAACATGCTAAAAATGATGTAGTGTTCAGATCAATTGTAGTTTAATCAGAGTCCTACACAAATATTTAAGGCCATTGCCACGGTTGATATTTGTATTTATCATATGTCAGATGACACTGGTGTCGGCACCCATAAGCCTGTACATGCTGTGGGTATATTTCATTGTTATTTATAAAAAAAAAATGTAAAAAAAACCAAACCGGTTTTTACCAAATTCTTAAAATTCTAATTGTGACAACAGATCCTGTCTTATTTTTGGGCTGATTGGCTTCGGTGCATATATTTTTCTTGAGCTCCCATTTCCTAGCATGCCCTCTTCCTTTATTTTAAGAATAAAGCAACCAATTTAATAGATGTTGATAATGGGTTAAAAATATATATTAACTTTTTATAAAAAAAAATTAAAAAAAATGCAGTTTTGGAACATTTCAATCAAAACAAATTCAGGTAGTATGCATGAAATAAGCTGTGACTCAAAACCCTAAGCGTACAAGGTGGGAAGGTGAAATATATACCCTTATATTACAGTGACCATCAAATGTAAAAAGCAAATGTAATGCAACAGAATTTAGTCTGTACATAACCCAGGCTCTCATTACACTTGTGAAGAGATAAGTTGTGAAAGTGATAGTAGGCGAGCAAATGATGTGTGCACATTGAAATGAAATCCTGCTGATGGCACTGTGATAATGAAGCCCTTTAAGGCAAATTAAAGCCCCCCAGAGGCAAATTTGTGATACCAGGCTTTATAGACTTCAAAGAACTGTTACTAAGATATGCACTTTTGGACAAATTATGTAATAATTGTGCTTTCTCTAAATTATCACAAATACACTGTATCGTAAACATTTCTAATAGAATTTCATGTCATTTATCAGCCATTATATATGCCACACTGATATTTCTGTGATGAAGTAAAATTGGACGTCAATATCAGCCTATAAACAGTTCAGGTTAACTTTTCAGCAGTAAAACAGTGTTAGTCAAAATTTTTAAAAAAACCAAATTTCCTAAAACATATTGACTATTGCAATCACATTGATGATGATGTGTTTTTATACAAATAAACACAATAAAGAGAACATTACAGAGAGCGGGCACAGACTGTTGTGTGGACCTAACTGAGGTCTATTGTGGGAGTTCTGCGCTATAAAATGGAGACACTGGCATTTGCAGCTGTCTCGGCCGGTGATCAATCAGTTTGAATAATAAAGCCCAGTAATTGCAGGCTGTGATCTGGTTTACAACAGGACTATCTTCTTTTTGTCCTCACTTCAGAGTGCTTGCTCAACATCAAGTCTCACTGTTGTTGTCTTTTACATGTCTTGAGCTCGCTGGCATTAGAAACCTGTGTAATGGAAACACAGAGGAAGATCGTGGCTGTAATAAACATTGTAATGAAGGCCGATGCACTGCAATTGCTGAACGCAAAAAAACAAAAAAACATCAAAGATTTTGATTAGGAAGGCTGAGAAAGTGTTTTGTCTCTTTCCGGCAGATCTCTGTAAGTAGGAGGTAGTTAGTCTCTCTTATTCATACTGGATTCCTGTCAATTCCTGGCACAGCCTCTTCCTTACATGGATTGAGATGGCAGGGTTATTACTGCAGTGTGGGTCGCCTGCTTTTCATAGTCCTTTTCTTTTTTCTTTTTGTTTGTTTGTTTGCATTTTCCTTATTCTAACACTGAAAAAAATAACTGCATTCAGACCCATCAGAGCCGCTTGAATGAACGCAATAAAGCAGTAGAGGAATTTAAGTTGATCAATTTGTTACCATTCAAAGCAAATCTGTCTCATTAATGGATCTGAGCAGAGACGAAAACCAGTTATCCAGCACTTTGTAGCAACATCTCAGAAATTCACAGGCAAAAGGAGTACCGTGGTAAAGTACATGGAGTGACAAGGTGCACAAACAGTCTTTGCTTCAGACAAATCCCCTTTAAAATACCAAGATCTGAAGTTCTCTGGTCCTCTGCCGGTGTCTCTTAACCTCCAACAAGCAAAAACATGGTGTCAACTAGCCTTTGATCACTTTACTATACAAACAAACAGGAGCCTACAACCAACCATACATCCATTATCTATACCTGCTTCATCCTAACCAGGGTAAAGGCGGGGACAGGTCACTAGTGGACCGTCTGACCATCATGCACAAAGGATGAGGTTAGCAGGTTAGGGTTTGTTATTGTCAATAAATCCCACAAAAATTCTAAACTCAACAACGTGTTTCTCTTCTACTTCCTGACATCCGCAGCAGCATGTCTGTGGCCCTCGGTACAAAGACTACTACTGCTCCCTACTGATGTCATGCTTCAAAAAACAGGTCATGACTATTTTTAATTTTCAGGAATGAAAACAGCTGGGCTCTGTTTTAGCAAACATACGGAGGTAAATTGTGCAGTTGTTGGCTGAGTATTCTCGTGGATTAATCCACATTGGTGCTCTAGTGAGTATTTACAGCTTCGGGGGGGTGTATGTGAGACTGACTCAAGGTATACTACAGACCCACTGTTCACTGTAAGAAACAAACATCACCAAGTGTAACGGTGTAGCTCATTTGTGTGTTTTTACGAGTGTTTCGACAGCAACAGAGCTCTACATCACAAAGGAAAGAGCTTTCTTAGGTTTTGGCTATAGCCATCACTTTACTGTTAGTTTGGTCTTTTCATGAGATTTGTCATAAAATATACAATTACAACATAGTTAATCCTTTAAAACAGTAGGTCTCAACTGGTCCAGCCTCAGGACCCACATTTTTACTTGGTCGATAATTTGCGGACCAAATTTTTGCAGTTTTTTTTGGTAACAAACAGAGCAGCAACACACAATACCGTCATGTGATAAACAAAAAAAAGTGCAACAGAATCGCAAATAGGGCTAAAAACCCAGTGAAATAAAAAGGGTGACGTATTTAGAACCACATGAAATTATTCTTTTGATGCTCGTCATGTTTGAGTAATCTAAATTGAACGGTCTGAAATATGAAATAAAAAGTCGTCACTCATTTTAAATTAAATAAAAAAAGAAAGATATATCTCATCCTAAACCTGTTCACAAATGCTTGAATTAGAGCTAACTATTGATGTGACAACTTTACTGTCGTGACAACGCTGACAGCAAGCAGCTCCTGCACGCACGCAACGTCATGGGAAACGTATATCTTTCAAAATAAAAGCACAGAAGCAGAACTTCTGTACTCTTTGAAATAAAAGTTTGACTTCTCACCATTTACCCGTAGGATGGACATATATTTGCTTTGAACCATGCGTTTCCGTTTACAACCACTTATGTTGTGAACGTTATTGCTCACATACTTGCTGCTGTACTCTGTGTGTTACTGGAGGAATTCACTAGCGAGCACAACAGAGAAAAAAAAAAATATATAATTAGAACATCCGGATTTGCCTGATGTAAACAATAGACATAATGACAACCGAGGAAGTCACTACATTGTGATTCTGAGATCACAGGGGAACAAAAACCACAGGCACCATCCCTACTCCCTATTTCCATATTTACAGTATTTTCAACGTAAACACCTCGGACTTGTTTCCATTTAGTTTTGCAGGTCCCTGACACTGTCACATGTCCATATGCCCCTACACCGCCCTTTCTGCTCACGTGTATATCACATCCTGCATAATTGTGCACAACCAACACCCCAAACAGACGCAGGATACGCGAGTCCATCATGCGCATGCGAGCGCGTGATTTAAAGCAAATATATCCTTGGCCTTAGCTTTTAAACTAATGCACACATCTATGAGCCACTCAAAATGGCTCTGTGACACACTTTTGGGTTGCAATCCACGATTTGAGAACCACTTTCACATTTGTTGTCCCTTTGTTATAACAGTGTTTCCACATGGAGACATTTTGCATGAGATAAAGAATAAAACAAGATGTGGATTTGACCTTACCTTGTGTCGGCACTTTAGAACAACACCATAGGCACCTGAAATAGAAACGAACTGCGTCATTAACTGAAACCGCTGCTTTTTTTTCATGAATATTTATTCATGTATTCCAAACTACTTTTTCCTTTCATGTAGGATTACTTGACTCGGAAGCAAACTCTCATTAAATAATGAAAAGAACACCACCAATTCAGTTTCAAAATGTTGATCTGTAGTTAACATGCCGACATGATTTATAGCCATAAATGAATAAACACTATCCCAATTTATATAATTTCTCATACCATAAAGTGAGCTGGCCAGCAATGCTAACATGTGCTAACAAGTTTAAAAATCATTGAGTCCATTTCATTTCATTGCCTTAGTACAAAGTGTAAAGCATTTTAGATCACCTCTTCAGGGCTTCTCATACAGTATGTTCACATGAATTAAAGAAAAACATCCTCCCTCTCTAAAAGGACAGGTGGTTCAGAAAGTAGGACACAAGTGTTGGCAAGCTACTGTAGTTCTGATGTTATCGACCCTGGCAGTCACACACATATCCCCCGAGGGTTCAAGAGGAATTCTTGGACGGAGCGGGCGTATGATGAACTGCTTCTTCGCAGGCACATCAGTGTGACAAGAAGTTATCTGCTCTCTTCAAGAGACAACTTGCATGTATTTACCAGCACAGGTTTAGAAACTTTAAAAACCTAAAAACTGGATCTGTGCAGTTTAACTCACAAACTACAAATTGCATATACTTTACATTACTGCCAGGGTTTTCATAAATAACACGTGTTTATGGATTTTCTACATTATAGTTTTCATTCATCTTGAAAACACTTAGTAGTTCATTACATTGAATATTTCGATACATATTTTTATGATACTACTCTCTTGCTGATGAAGCAGTTTGCATGGATCATTTTGAAAATGTTTCATGTTTCATCATTTGCTACGGTAAACAAATATTTAATTCATCTGCTAACTTAACAGAAAATGAAACGTTAAGGACAAAAATAAGCAAACGTGTAGCATTAATAGGATTATGTGAATTAAATTCCTGTATTATAAAAATAAAACAATAATATATATATGTATATATATATATATATAAAAATATAAAATGTACACAAAAAATGAATATATAAATATATGTATATAATAGCTTCTCACTGGGGGACATTTTGGATATTAGTGCTTCCCACGAGGACTAAAATGTAAAAAGTGTTGCTACAGACAAATCCACGACCACAAAATGATAACATGACATGAAACTAAAACATATTACGTGTTAAAAGACGCAAAACCATCAGAATGAGTTCCACCATCTTGACCCCCTGCAGATGAGGAGCTGGAGATAATTACATAAGATTCAGTGTATTTTTAATTGCTGGGATGAACCTACATAGAGCACTTAGTCCTAAATCATTAACAAAATTGACTGACCTAAGATCACTGAGGAAAAATCTATGATGGCCGATCAAGCGGAGTGCACAGCGGCATGAGTGGAGCAAGACTGAAAAACTTCAACGACTTTACATTTTAATGTGGCACTAAAAGTGCAGACTTTCTTCCCAGACATCGTTGGACAGGCACTCAGCTTTTAAAATCCAGCTCAAAGTTTGCCTGTGTCTTCTAGCGACACATTATACGCACATTATGAAATTTCTAGGTTGTGGGAGTATGGTGTAAAAACTGGGACAAGTGGGTGGCCTCACCTCGGGGCTGCTGCCACTTCATATCAACCAAGTAGCTCAGGGCAAAAGAAAAGCCAGGAGAAGCATTGCAGGGGAAATTAACGATCAAATCCCCCCCGACCCACTGATATTTAGTACAATAAAACTGAATCCCTGAAACCAACACTTAATTTCTACAATGGCAAAACAAAAGTATGAATTCAGGTCACAGAATCTCGCTTCAGATTTTAACATAAAAATTAATTCTGATGAATAAACATTTAAAAAAAAAAAAAAAAAAACTGCCCTTGACCTTATGAAGTTGAACAGATCAGGCTTTTAATGGCCTCGTTCCACAGTCAAATTGGATAAAAACAATCCAATGATTACTCAGTGAAAGAGCCCTACCACAAATTTGAGAGTGTACATGAACGGCTGTGGCCGAAGGTTATAATGGACTAGCGGTTGCTGTCGCAGAGCATTTCACACTGTCACATTATAAGTAACTGAGCGCTCTTACCTTCACCCACAATCCCAAGGACTTCAAATTTATTCATTACATCACCAATGTCAGGGATCTTCATGAAGTCAAAAGGTATGCTGTGTGAGGCGCGTGGAGCTCAGGCACAGGGGCCCCGGCTACAGGGCGGGTGAGGCGGCCAGCTGTCGGCTCCCGAGAGGCCTGCTGTCACCCATAATATCCACCGCATGCCTTCTTCAGTGTCTCGTCTTCACCTGCACAAAAACGTTAAACCAAATTAAAATAGAGACTCCTCTCTTACCTTTTAAAGCAAGTAGTTTATGAGGCCACAAATACCACAAAAATAAAACAAATTGTGGAGAAAATGGATTCACAATTTCTCAACCTGTTTTTACCTTTTCAAAAAAATACGGTGAAAGCTCAAGAAAGGGTACTTTAGTGACACAAAACAGGGACACCTTGAGTTAAAGGGCAACTCCAGCAATCTAGTACTCGCTACTTCCATTAAGCTGGGCGAGTTATGAGAGGTAGACTAAAAAAAAAAGATCAAAATCGGTGCAGCAGAGGCTGAAATATCCTGACTTTTAGTCCCTATCACGCTCAGAAAACGCTGGATCCTCCACTTCCCAGAAGGCAATTTAATACCATCTTTCATTAGACCTCCTCTGCCTGTCAAATACTCTCTTTTTTTCAAACTCCATGCCTCCAAATTATATCTCAGGCTTTCTGCCAAATAATTGAAGTCTTAAGCACTAGTCAAGATAACCTCGATCATATCATCAGGGTTATTTTCCCAGACATGACAAAGCTTTTCTCGAGCTACAGAAGACATTGTATAACTGTTTTAACAGGCTGTGTAGCACTCCACATACTGAGTAAATAGATCTTAACGTGTGAAATGAGTGGAGTGTCCCTTTAACATAAATTAAGTAAATAAAAAAGGTGTCATATTTCATGCCTTGAACATGCAATATTGTAGTATAGCTTGTAAAAAATAATGGAAAAAAAGATAACGCTCCTTGCAGGATTCCTACCTTTTTAGCAGACTGAGGCAGCACCACACACGTTCTTAATGTGATCAAAGCATCTCCTCTGCTATCCACACACTCGTTACGCTTATTGAATCAGATGAGACTCCAGATACCACTTTCTCCATTTCATCCCCTCCTTTGCTGGAAAGCTCAAGGACTTGCGTAGCCTACTCACACTCCCAGTCTCCTACAGTTCTGTGGGCACATGAGCTGCTCATCACAATGCAAAAACCTCGGCACGAAAATAAACTCCGTCTCCCAGAACACCCAATATCGCTGTGTGGTCTGTTACTCCCTTATCTCAGTCAACAGCAAACCCACAGTACAGCTAAACTGTAGGCAAACTTAAGGAGGACGATACAAGACTCAACTCAAACACTCCTCACCTCAGAGAAAATGTCACTTATCGTGTTTTAATCACGAGTGTGTTCATGTTCTTTCTTTCATCTCTTCAGTTCATAGGCCACATGGGAGGGCATGCAGGCAGCCCCTATTGTTTTCCAGGGCAGATTTTAGCCAACTACTCACCAGGCCCACTCCTAGAAGACTAATATGATCAGGAATGCACTGGGCACCGCTGTGGATCATATATTTTGTCTCTATCAACAGAATGACTCATGCGTGGTAATGGCCTGAGTGTGTGGAATTCACAATACAGGACCTTTAAGCCTCTGCATATGATCAATGCACTGCATCTACACTGACTCGGGTCTGTGATGGTCAAAATTACACAAAGTGGTGAGAATTTTGCACACACAAAAAAAAAAAAAGAGGTGATCCAGTAAACAACATCACAGAAAAACATAAAATTAGAATGCAAAAAAAGGTTTTTTATTTATGGTGAAATGTTGTATAGAAAACAAACTTGACATGCACGTATCCTGTTGCTTACTGTTAAATAATTGTTTTTAACAGGAACTCGACTGTGCGTTCAAATGTATATGTGTGTGTGTGTGTGTGTGTGTGTGTGTGTGTGTGTGTGTGTGTGTGTGTGTGTGTGTGTGTGTGTGTGTGTGTGTGTGTGTGTGTGTGTGTGTGTGTGTTAGCTCCGACTGCCCACAGACTGAAGGTAGCTCCCACATTTTCAATGCAGAGCTGCAATAAATCCAACAAGTCGAACATATGGCTCCTACGAACCCAACTTCGTCCCAATTGACTCGCGTTAGGAGCTCCGTAGCCTGGACTCTGCTTGGTTCCGTTATTTATTTATTTTTTTAGCCTTTTGTTTTTCCTTGCTGTTCTGCCTCATTCCCAAAACATACAAAACCGCAAATGAGCTCAAAACAAACCTCAACCTTTTGCCTGTTTACGAGATTTTACTGAGGACATTCACATCATAGTTGTAGCTTACAAATCTTATGTAAGTAACGATAAAATAAACTACTCACTCAGTCAGTGTTTAGGGGGGAAAACGATGGACCCGGGCCCATATATCCACCCACCAACGGCGATATTTTCATTGCAGCAGGCAGCTACAGTAACTGGATCGTGCGGTTGACAAGCTGCGAGCACATCACCAGGCAACAGTTTGAGTGGCTTCATGGTGACCAATGAAAACGCTTGAAATGCTTGTTTATTCCAACGCCTCCTCCATACGGGCCAATCACAGAGCAGAACGGCTTCTAGGGGGGAGAACACCGTGTTGCGGTCTGAGGGTGTTTCGTATGAGGTGGGATATTATTGTTCTAATTTCTCAATTACATAATTCACAAAATCACACCCCGCGTCCAGTATGACAGCATCATTTATCTAAAGCCCATTCTCAAGTGCATATAGTAATAGAAACTTTGCGTTATGAAGATGTAAGGAGGCAACAGCATTCATGAACAGGTAAAAAAAAAAAATTGAAATAGGGCTACATTGGTGATGAATTTAAGGACAGCATGTATTCACACCTAACTTTTTTCATTGGATTGCTTTGTAAGGAGTTCATTGCAGAGTATAATTACATTTTTAGACTCTTCTTTTGAGGACACCCTGACGTCAGTGTGCAGTCTGTCTGAGGAAAACATGTGCAATGAAAGAAGAAATGTAGAGTTTAAAGATCTCCCTGAGAACAACAAAGTTCACCCAATAAACAGATACCCAGACAGACATGCACAAATTCATTTTCTTCAATTGATAAATTTGACTTTATTTTCCAAAGACTCAAAACAGCTCAGATACTGTTCTGATAAGTTTTCTGTGTTCGTGGGGCTTTATGGCATGCAAATAACACTAAATGTCAACATAACTGAATAAGGGGGCATTAAAACCCAGCCTCAGTTCATGTTAATAATGAATAAGGGTCATGTCTTATGTATAGAAAATTAAAAGCTATACACCCCTCTACTGGAAAACAAAGCGATAAGAAAACAGCTCTGTGTATTTTTTATCTACGACCTCAAACTCATTTAAAAACAAATAAGTAATTGACATTCTGATCGCCACAGAACTTTTTCAGTATTGTGCAAACCAATACTGCCACCCACAGGACTGACCTAAAACTGTAGAAATCCACAAAGAGTACTGAAGTCTCCTAGCCCACTGCAAATATTTTGTATTGGCTGAGTTGGAGGTTTTCTTTCAGTAAAATGTCAGAAAAAAAGATTTCTTTGGATGAGTTTGACTTGATCAAATCTACCAGTCTGAGTCCAATAAACTGGTGTAATGAAGGATTTGCCCGTTTTGATCCAGAGGTCTGATCATTTTCAATCAATCAAGTCAGGAACTAATCTGCTCGTCAGACTTTTGTTCAATTCATTGATCTACATATTTTGTCATGTGTGGTTCATCTAAGTTTATTACACTTAATATGGAGATCAGAGCTGGTGAGCTCTTCCCGCATGTGGCATTACTTGTAACTTTGCACTTGCCAAAATATTATTAGTATAATTATAGTCCTTATCAGATCCCTAATTATAACTGTAATCATAATCCTAATGAACACATGATGCTAGTATATATCTGTTAACGTAAGAATTAATGAGAAGAACTGCCCCAGAGCCATATCGGCCATAACATCCATTAATCTATCTGCATGTGGTAGGAGAAAACAAATTACTCCCTGTGATGATGTCACATAGTTTCATTCCAAACTAGGATTGAGGATTCGGATCCATTTCCACACAAGAAGCCCCTGAAACAGGTGGTACCTCCATCATTGATGAGTCATAAGAGACCCTTATAAACAAGCAAAGCAAAAACAAGACAAATTGCCAAAATCTCTGTTCTATTTCAGTTGTTGTTTTTTTGGTAACGTTTTGTACCTTTTCTGCCAGCTCAATAATTCTCAATCCCTGGTCAGTGCACTGACATGATAGAGCAGAACGGGACATGTTGCATTTTGAAGGGCAATTTACATCGAAACTAATTTACATGTTTTTACATTTAGCAAATGTGGCATACTATAGTGTATACAGATTTTCTTTTTTCAAGAAATAGATTTGTTGTTCATTTGTTGCTGTAGTGATGATATAGTAATTTTGGTATGTTTTCTTGTTGCTTATTTTTTCATACTGATGCATAGTTTTGATTGGAATGCATCTTTTTAATATCGGCTTAGTGTTACTACTGTAAGAGATGCCCTCTGCATATCTGTATCAAACTTCAGTGTCACCACTGATGAATAAGTATGAGAAACGCCTTTACTGGATTACCCGTATCATGACCCTGCCTCCCTTAATGACAATGCTACCTGTAATAAATGTAGTGTAGTTCGGGCTCTGGAGGCCGGGGTCACTGAATTAGAATCGTGGCTGTGCACCACGCTAAACAACCAGCTAGCCGTAGGAGCTAATCAGGTAGGGGGTGTGTAGCTGCCCAGGGCTGCAGGCTTAGTTAGCCGGTCCCCTGCAGCACCCGAATAGCCGGGCGGCTGGGTGACAGTACGAAGGAGGCAGAGTCCCAAGCAGAAGCCCACGGTTCACCACCGACCTCTTCACGGCTCCAACCGATTTTCCCCACTCGGTGAAACAGAGAAACCAACTCTGGTTATTGGAGACTCTATTTTGCGGAATGTGAAGTCAGCGAAACCAGCGGCCAGAGTCAGATGTCTTCCCGGGGCCACAGTCGGATGTCTTCCCAGGGCCACAGTCGGATGTCTTCCCGGGGCCAGAGTCAGATGTCTTCCCGGGGCCACAGTCGGATGTCTTCCCGGGGCCACAGTCGGATGTCTTCCCGGGGCCAGAGTCAGATGTCTTCCCGGGGCCAGAGTCAGATGTCTTCCCGGGGCCACAGTCAGATGTCTTCCCGGGGCCAGAGTCAGATGTCTTCCAGGGGCCAGAGTCAGATGTCTTCCCGGGGCCAGAGTCAGATGTCTTCCCGGGGCCATAGTTAGATGTCTTCCCGGGGCCATAGTCAGATGTCTTCCCGGGGCCATAGTTAGATGTCTTCCAGGGGCCATAGTTAGATGTCTTCCCGGGGCCATAGTTAGATGTCTTCCCGGGGCCATAGTTAGATGTCTTCCAGGGGCCATAGTTAGATGTCTTCCCGGGGCCATAGTTAGATGTCTTCCCAGGGCCATAGTCAGATGTCTTCCCGGGGCCATAGTCAGATGTCTTCCAGGGGCCAGAGTCAGATGTCTTCCCGGGGCCATAGTCAGATGTCTTCCCAGGGCCAGAGTCAGATGTCTTCCAGGGGCCAGAGTCAGATGTCTTCCCGGGGCCATAGTCAGATGTCTTCCAGGGGCCATAGTTAGATGTCTTCCCGGGGCCATAGTCAGATGTTTTCCCGGGGCCAGAGTCAGATGTCTTCCCGGGGCCATAGTCAGATGCCTTCCCGGGGCCATAGTTAGATGTCTTCCCAGGGCCAGAGTCAGATGTCTTCCCGGGATCATAGTCAGATGTCTTCCAGGGGCCAGAGTCAGATGTCTTCCCGGGATCATAGTCAGATGTCTTCCAGGGGCCAGAGTCAGATGTCTTCCAGGGGCCAGAGTCAGATGTCTTCCCGGGGCCATAGTTAGATGTCTTCCAGGGGCCAGAGTCAGATGTCTTCTCGGGGCCAGAGTCAGATGTCTTCTCGGGGCCAGAGTCAGATGTCTTCCCGGGGCCAGAGCGGGCGACATCGAATCAAACCTGAACCTGCTGACTAAGGCTAATCGTAAATACAGTCAGATTGTTATTAACGTCGGCAGTAATGACACATGGTTGCACCAAGGTCATTAAAGTTAATGTTGAATCGTTGTGCAACTTTGCAAAAACTATGTCGGACTCCGTAGTTTTCTCTGGACCCCTTCCTAACCGGACCAGTGATGATATGTTTAGCCGTATGTCTTCACTTCACCGCTGGTTGTCGAGGTGGTGTCCCGCTAACAATGTGGGCTTCATTGACAATTGGAATACTTTCTGGGGAAAACCTGGTCTGATCCGGAGAGACGGCATCCATCCTACTTTGGATGGTGCAGCTCTTCTTTCTAGAAATATGGCCGTGTCTCTTAACAGCCCTAAAACCTGACATCCAGGGTTAAGGCCAGGACGCAGAGCTGCAGTCTTACACGCTCCTCTGCAGCTTCTTTAGAGCTGTCACTCACCCAAAACCTTCAACATCCTATAGAAGTTGTGTCTGTTCCCAGACCACCTACATTAAAAAAACAAAACTCAACAAAAGATGTATCAATAAAAATGTAATAAAAATGTATCCTACCAAATTAATGGATCAAAACAAATTGACAATTAAAAGCGGACTATTACATATCAGATCTCTCTGGTCTAAATCTCTGTTAGTAAATGACTTGATAATTGATCATTAGATTGATTTACTCTGTCTCACAGGGACCTGGCTGCAACAGGAAGAATATGTTAGTATTAATGAAGCAACTCCTCTCGGTCATATTAATTATCATATTCCTAGAGACTCAGGCCGAGGAGGAGGAGTGGCAGCAATCTTCCACTCAAGTTTATCAATTAATCCAAAGCCTAAACTTAATTATAATTCATTTGAGAGTCTGACTCTTTGTCTCTCACACCCAAACTGGAAAACACAGAAACTGATTCTATTTGTTGTTATTTATCGCCCACCTGGTCCTTATTCAGAGTTTCTAACCGAATTCTCTGACTTTTTATCAGATAAAGTGATGATAGTGGGAGACTTTAACATTCATGTTGACGTGGACAACGACAGTCTCAGTTCTACTTTCAGCTCATTATTAGATTTTATAGGCTTTTCTCAGAATGTAAATAAACCCCGTCACCGTGGTAACCACAACCTCCATCTGGTTCTGTCGTATGGAAACTGAAAATTGAATTGTATTTCCTCAAAACCCTGTTTTGTCAGACCACTTCTTATTAACATTTGACTACACAGCATGTGGGAATAAATCCCACTACAGTAGATGTCTGTCAGATGATGCCGTGGCCAAGTTTAAGGAAGCAGTTACATGCTTATCCTCTTCGATGCCGTGTGTTAAAGCAGTGAAAGACATCTACGTTGATCTTAGTCCCACACAAGTGGATCATCTGGTAGAAAACACTGCAGTATCTCTGCTACAACTCTAGATGATGTCGCCCCTCTGAAGAAGAGAGTAATGAACCAGAGGAAGTTGTCTCCGTGGTACAACTCAGAACTACGCTCTGCTAGGCAGCGACTAGAAAGATGGAAAGGACATGGAGTTCCACTAATTTAGAAGAATTTCACCTGCCTGGAAGTATCGTCTAATATTATATAAGAAAGCTCTTCGTAAGGCTAGGACTTTATATTATTCATCATTAATAGAGGACAACAAGAACAACCCCAGGTTTCTTTTCATCACTGTAGCAGGCTGACAAAGAGTCACAGTTCTGTTGAGCCCTTTATTCCTTCAGCTCTCAGCAGTAATGACTTCATTAACTTCTTCACTAATAAAATTCTTACTATCAGAGAGAGAATAGGGCCGACCCTTACTGCCACCATCACTGATGTGATGTTAAGCACAGCAGCCCTGCAAGCAACTGTAGGACCAGATGTAAACTTGGAACATTTCTCTCCTGTTGAGCTCTCTGAGTTAACTAGAATTATTTCTTCATCTGGATCCTCTAGCTGTCTGTTAGATCCCATCCCAACTAAACTCCTCAGGGAAGTCTTCCCTTTAATTAGTACTTCCATATTAGATCAGATCAACCTATCTATTGTAACCGGCTATGTACCACAGGCTTTTAAAGTGGCTGTAATTAAACCTTTACTTAAAAAGCCGACTCTTGATCCAGCTGTTTTAGGAAACTACAGACCAATTTCCAACCTGATGTTTATTTCTAAAATCCTTGAAAAAGTTGTTGCAAATCAACTATGCGATTATTTACAAAGGAATGATCTGTTTGAAGCTTTTCAGTCAGGCTTTAGAGTTCAGAGCACAGACCACCTAAACAGGGGATAAATATAACTGGGTATGTGACGACTTTTTTCATTTTGATAAGCATAAAACAAAGTCACTCCCTCATCCATGAAATTATTCTTGACTAATTGTAATACAACAGCTAATGACATCTAGTGTTTTCTGTTTACCAGTTAACAAACATAATTCTGGATTTTTCATAATTTTTCGCAGATTACACTGTATCAAAAAAAGTTATCTTTAAAGTCTATATTTTGGGGGGAAATTATGTCTCTAAATTCATGTTCTGAAATATGACAGTATACAGTACATTTTAAATGGCATTCCTAAATACAAATATAAGACAGTATGATTCATGACAGCAGAGACAGCAGAGTTACTGTACGAGAGCTTGCTGCAGACTTCCTGTAACCTATTGGACAAGAAACAAAGGAAAATGCAGAGCCAGTGAAAATGACTAAGCACAACCTCAGCAAAGGTGGCGGAGGTATGCATATCTGTACTTCAGCAGAAGTGGCAATGCTATAATTTAAAAACATTTAAAACAATAGTCTATCATAGCTATTGCAAGTATGATCAGCAAAATGTACTTAAAGAAGCAAAAGTATACAGTATCTACAGTCCTATTGAATTACCATTACTTATGCATTTATGTGTTTTTCAGTTGGTCAGAATGGAGCTAATCTCCATTGTGTTTTATCAGATGATGAGAATCTGAAATTGAAAAATAAATGACAGCATCTGTCTGACTAACACCTAAACATTTCCTTCAGACCTGAATTGGACTAGAAGTCTAAAGCAGCATGAAGTGTTTAAACGTAATTTAAATTTGTATTTAATTATAGTTCTTGGGTAAATGTGTTACATTTCACCACTGTCAGGCAGACTATTTTTATTGATGTGTGTGTGTGTGTGTGTGTGTGTGTGTGTGTGTGTGTGTGTGTGTGTGTGTGTGTGTGTGTGTGTGTGTGTGTGTGTGTGTGTGTGTGTGTGTACATAGCGACTTTATGATTAATTTGGTAGAATAATTTAGACTTCATGGAAAAACTGTGGGTGGGGGAAAACACATGAGTTTGAAACTGAAAAGGGAAAGTGGTTGACATTAAATCATGTGCTATTTGGCCAATGTGATGACACACTACTCCATATTTTAATAAAAGACCAAGAGAAATTTCTAATTTTTTTTCGCAGAAAAATTTTCTGAATATTACAACCAGTCTTGAAAAATAGCGATAATATTTTATGATGTTTTTCATCATTGTGTTTTATTATTTTAATGCGTAGACGTATTGAATTTAGTCTTTTTTTATTCATTCATTATTATTTTTTTTAGTGCTCTTAAAAGTTATTGTTCGGTGGTTTGGTTATGTAACTCATTGGGAAGGGATTATTTTTCTCCCTCACGTCACTTTTTAGAACAGCAGCCTTTAGTTGTTTATTGAAGAGGATGTCCGCTATCAAGTATTTCAGCATTTCACATTACAGTTTCCAGTTTTCATCAGTTTTCAACCGCAGCAGGGGAAGCAGGAGAAAAACCTTACAAAGAATAGAAAACAAACACAAGATGGATAACTCGTGTAATTATCTGGACGCCCAAAATACGGCTCGCGAGTCCACACGCTGATTGGCCGAATTGAGTAAACCGTTTCGTGATTGGGTGTAAGTCTGAGTAACGCGAGACATCATTGGCCCAAAGAACTACACCCGTGAATCCGGCCCGTCGCTCCCTCTGAACAACCCTATCTTCGGCATAAATTACATGCGTGTAAAGCGTACACTACATTCGTGAAAAAAAAAAAAATGGCAGCTGACGAATAGAAAAAAGTGGATCTTCACTCGGAGAAAAAAAAAAAAAGAAAAAAAGAAGACGGCACCTGTAAGTTTGTTCTTCGGGATAAATCACGGAGAGTTTCGGGAAATTGTCCGTTGAACCGAGTCGACCGGAGTCGCGTGTTTAATTCTGCTCGATAACGAAGAAGAAAGTGTTTTCAGAGGCTGACCGTTGACGCGGAGGTTAGCCCAACATTGGGCCCCGACTGTTACAACGTTCATGTTACACGTCACTTACGGTGTCCGGGAGCAACGGTGCAGTCATCAAACATAGAAAAATAACGTGGTTTTTTTTTGTTTTTTTTTAAACCAAACATTAAATATAAAGTATAAATGAAGCTACCTGTCTCGGTAGTTAGCCACGCTAGCTGTGACCGATGTTAGTGGACGTGAAAAGGCTTGATGGGAGAGGTGACATCAAACCGGCTCCGAAAACGGTCCGGTCGGAGGGGGACATTGGGACATTGGACATTGTGGAAATGGGTTTTCTTTCCTCGATTCAGGGCGACGTTTTAGTGAAGTTACAACTCCTGAATGTGACGTTAATATAGCCGCGTTAGCTCCATCAAACAACATGGCTCATTTCTCCCTCATTGAGTCCCAGCTGCGGGTACTTCACTGTTTTCTGCCCATCAACATGTAAATAAAGCACTTCGGGGTTGTTTTTATGTTGTTGTTTTGTTTTTTAAAAATTCTTACCAAGTTCACTCATTGGCGTTTTCCTCGGTCGTGAAGTTTAGTTTGTGACGGGAGCAAGTTTTTAACTCAAATGTAAAGATGTCGTAGGGGATGTACACAAAGTTCAGCAGCCACGGACCTGGCATGAAACAACACAACACACACAGGCTTCCTGTCTTGGTGGGAGGGTCCATTACTGGAAAACCACATGAAACAGCTTCTGATATGGTTTACTTCACCAAAAAACAAACATCGGTTGTCCTGCTGACAGCAGCCACATGGGTAATAACCCTTCAGGTCGGACACGACTACCTGTTGAGGCTCGTTTTTCAGCAGTACTTCTGGATTTTCCTTCCAAATCAAACCAAATCATCCGCTGATTTAATATCTGTCCTGACAGACATCGACTTGCTTACTTTTTTTTTTTTAGTAGACTGAGACACAGGATGACATCAGTAGTTGGGAACAGCTCGGTCTGCTGTGAATTGTTCTTGATGCGGAAAAACAAAACAAACACTTAAGATCTGCATTGTCTGAGAAAATAGTGACCAGAAATGATCGACAGATACTATGGCAGTGTCTATTTTTAAATATCTTGGGAGCATATTCAGTATGTAGTAAAAAAAAAAACAAAAAACTAAAGCTTTTACTGGCGATTTACTTAGGAAATAAGTCTTGCTTTGTGTGTGTGTGAAATGGAAATGATTTTCACTATGCTGGATAGCTTGTATTATGAGGCTCTGAGGTTGATGACTAACTGTAGATTCTCTCACTTACCTATATGTTTTATACTCAAAGTTCATTTGGCTTGCCTTGTGTATACGCCGCCCCAGTCACTGTTATGTTTTTATTTACAAAACTATTCTGGGTAAAATTCCTACCTAGTTATCAGCTCTTTGAAATTGAACTGTTCTCCGTTGGCAGGACTTTTTGCGTTTTGTTGTTGTTAAAGTTAGAGCTTTTTTGCTTTTCTTCACCTACTTCTTGGAGCACCGTTCAGCTCCAAAACATGGTGACCCTGAATAAGGTTAAAACTATAATTAGTCCAGGCTGATCTAAGCATTTTACTGTTTCTCAAAACTATATATTTTTTATCTTAATTCGTGAAACTCGTAACATATGAAATGTATATTTTGCTTCTGATTTTTATAGCCAGTTTGTCAAGTATTTTATTATATTTATTAAATTATTTTCTTTATTGTCTTTATCATTTTTAGATCCGAGAGATGGTAAAAAAGAGAAACCAGGAAGGACAGTTCTCCCAATAGGTACAACTCCTGCAGCAACTAAAGGTGCATTTTGTTTGTATCTCATCATTCCTCATGCTATTTTAATCTTTGTGCTTTTATTGACTTTTGAAACTTTGTGTTGCTGCTAATTTTAGCCATGTTCCCTTGTAAAAGGAATCATTAGATCTCAGTGGGACAAACCTGGTTAAATAAAGAGAAAATAAAAATACCTAGCAATTTTGTTTTGGCTAAAATATCTGGTTAATGACTTGATTAACAGAAGAGTAATCTGTCACTTAAGTTGTTTATCAAGTGAGTTGTTTATTATTGTCTGTTTTGCATTTTATATTAAATATGTTCCTCTCTGATATTTTTAGGTGAAAACTCCACAGGCACAGGAACAAAGCGGGTGAACGTCCTGCACCTTGTTCATCATCATAAAGGCGTCACCATCAGTCTTCTGTCACCATGGGAAAAACTCCACTGAAGGGCAAGGACTCATCATTTGACTGTGCTGGATGAAAGTACTGCTCATGACTGTCGAGGGTTTATAGGGACAATTGCTTGAAATAGAAAAAGCAGATTTGTCTGTGATGTGAAACTTGGGATGCACAATGATATAAGCACATCACCAGTATCAGTAGTTTACTTATTTTGCCCGGTGAATGTGTGTCTGCCTCTGCCAGCAGGCCAAGATGATGTTAATTAAACTACACAAATGTTCTTCGCAATTAGGTGAGGAAATATGCGTGTAGCAGCATTAGCAATTGGCCCAATGAGTTGGAATATATCAGCAGATGGGATTTGGGCTCAAAAGCTGCTACCGTGCATCCCAATGGGAAACTGATGCTTTCACACGAATGTTTGTAAATGTTTGTTCCAGACATTAGTCCAGATTTCTGGACCCCTGCAGATACTCAGTCTGCTCAGGCTGAAGTTGAGACTTTGCAGGGAGCAAAAACTGTTACTGAGAGCATTTCAGAGTTTATTAAATATTGTGCTGAGCTGTGATGACTGTTCCCAGTTTTTAAGAGATCACGTCATTAATCGGTGCAAACATTAATTATTTTCATCCATTAAATCCATGTGAAATCTATATTTATAAATGAGGTCTCTCTGGTCTAATTGCAATTTTTTTTTGACTCGTAACATATGAAATGTATATTTTGCTTCTGATTTTTATAGCCAGTTTGTCAAGTATTTTATTATATTTATTAAATTATTTTCTTTATTGTCTTTATTACTTTTAGATCCGAGAGATGGTAAAAAAGAGAAACCAGGAAGGACAGTTCTCCCAATAGGTACAACTCCTGCAGCAACTAAAGGTGCATTTTTTTCTTTGGTGTTTTGTGATGGATTTTTGAGTGTTATTCCCACAGATTACTTTGGGCTCTATTAGAGCTCTAATAGCTGTTTACACAACCAGAGAAGCTCAAGAGTTGTTTGATGCTACTTTCACAGCAGCTTTTTAAATGACATGCTGTTGTAATACAGAGAAAGGTTTGTTCTACACACTATCAGAGTCAATTGTCTGGCTGATGTAAGTGACGAGAGAGGAAAGTGATTAAATTTACAGTATAACTTCAAAATTCACAAACGGATGACAGTAAATATTGCGAGATTCTGCTCAACGATACGAACTCTATTTTATGTCATATTTGATAGGTAAAAGATGTATTAGTTTGCATTTTCCATAAATTTATACAGTCAAAGGATTTCCCTTGTCTGGATTTCTATTTAGATGCTTTCAGCTGGGAAGAATATCTAAAAGAAACATCATCTACACCGGCTCCACCAGGCTGCTTCCGTCAGGTATGTCCTCTTGAATTCATTAAATATTTACCATTTTCATGAGCATAGACACGTCTTATAGAGAAATGTAAATGTTTAGGAGTTTTTGTAAGCATTTGCAGAAGTTGGATAAGCACACACTGGATAGATGTTGGGGAAAGGTCTCTCTATTGTCCGCTTGGCATCCCCAGTCATCGTTCAAACTAAAATGGGATATTGTGCCAACATTTAGTAAATCAGAGAAGTTTTAAATTGACATCTGGGTTGTGCTGTTTGGTTTTTACTTACATTAGGTAGAAGGTATCAATGACTGCTGATTCTAATCACTTAGTTCAGTTTAGTTCAAAGATTCCTCACTAGCTTTGGAGTTTGTTTACTTTTATGATAAGCTAAGATCAGATCACTGAAGTACGTACCTCAGTAAGCGAACGCATCACTGTCCTGACGCACTTTAGAAAGCACAACAGCAGGTGAATGTCTCATCAGTAAGCGAACGCTTCCACGTGCCGAAGTGTCCTTGGGCAAGACACTGAACCCCAAATGGCTCCTGATGGCGGAGAGCATCTTGCATGGCAGCTCTGCCACCACTGGCGTGTTAATGTGTGTGTCAGATTTATGTTTGTTTCTGGGGTCTTTTAATGCGGTTTTAATGAGGAAATGTTCTGTGAATCACAACAGAGCTGACATCAACTCTGCTGGTCACCAGTGAGAGGAGCTCCGCCACTAATACATCCTGATTCATCAGTGACAATGAGGATTCAGTGTATTTACTTCAATTAGAGAATCTGTTAATAAAGTTTTGTTTATATACTGAACACCTCTAACAGGCTTCACTGGGCAAAACTGTGTTTGTGTGGATTGCTGCCAGTTGTACCACCTGGATTATCCCCTTACTCAAACCTGCTGTACTTCGGACTTTGAATGCAACACCAGCCTTCCCAATAATATCACACAGAAACACACTGATGTAGAATTAGCAAAACATTTAAAAAAAAAAAAAATGCTGTGTCACATATTCACCAGTTATATTCGTACGCTGTGTATTTGAGCAGAGTTTACGACACCAACACTCTTGGCATCTCTTTAATATGTGCAGGCGCGAGTCCCACCCTCCAACGACTTCAAGGTGGGAATGAAGCTTGAAGCCCACGACCCACGCAACTCCACCTCCGTTTGTATCGCCACGGTGATGGGTTTAACAGGCGTCCGTCTGCGTCTCCGTCTGGACGGGAGCGACAACAGCAATGACTTCTGGAGGCTGGTCGACTCCTCCGACATCCAGCCGATCGGCACCTGTGAGAAGAACGGAGACATGCTGCAGCCTCCGCTGGGTGAGACGCCATTTATAACTATCAGGAACAACGTCAGTCAACATTACGCTTCAAAAGATCTACCATTGCAAATTATTTATTGAAATGAAGATTTATTTCATTGCTATGTCCTATCAGTGCATAGCTCCGCAGAGCTGCCATGGCAGCGTATTGAAGGTTGAGATTGTTGCAGGCTTTCAAATCTTTCAGTGTCATTATTTGGACTGAAGATTCAGAAATTAACATGTTTGACAGGAACATTTTCTTAATGTTGTTGTGATGAACTTTGAATAATCTGAATAGCAACATAATAAAGGCGTGAACATAGATGTACACTGAGGAAAAACAATGAAGGGCTCAGGGTCTAAAATCTGTTTTCTTTGTCACTGACAGAGTCACTAGGAATCTGAAAAGCAATATATCTTTACTCCAGTCCAGTGAGCTCTGTGTTCACCTGACATTAAATCACACTAATGCCTTCTGAAAGGTGTTTATAACACTGTAGATTATGAATAAAAACTTATTGTTGTTTTGTGAAAGATTTAAACTCAGTTTAAAGTTTAAAATTCTCCCCTCCAGGATTTCGGATGAATGCCTCCTCATGGCCCATGTTCCTGTTGAGAACCTTAAATGGAGCAGAGATGGCTCCAGTAACAGCTTTTAAAAAGGTTTGTAAACCTTTGAACACTTTTTCATCAAACAGCATGGCACCATCTTGAAGTATTTAAAAGTTGTCTTCCATTTCCTGTCAGGAACCTCCGAGGCCCCCCCAGAACAACTTCAAGCCGGGCATGAAGCTGGAGGCGGTGGACAAGAAGAACCCGTACCTCATCTGCCCGGCCACCATCGGGGAGGTGAAGGGTGACGAGGTCTTCATCATGTTCGACGGTTGGCGGGGCGCCTTCGATTACTGGTGCAAGTACGACTCGCGGGACATCTTCCCTGTGGGCTGGTGCTCCCTCACCAAACACAGCCTCCAGCCGCCGGGCAACAGCGGTGAGTGTCGGCCTCTAGGTGGCAGCAGACGGCTGTTTGTGCCCCACTGATAGAAACAATGGAGTCAGCGGCAGATGCTGCTGTTTGTAATCAGGGTTTCATTCACGCTTATTTAGTTACAGCCGGTAAACTGCATCCACAGCGCGATAAATATAAACACAATTAACATGAATTATGTTCCTCTGTTACTCAGCCCGACAGTAAAGTACACACAACCTGGTTTTAACGGGACGGACAGGATCCGAGTGTGACCCGATAACACATAAAACATTCATAGACAAGAATACATGTTACGTGTGAAGAGAGCGGTACTTGAAGGTAGATGTAGTGATATAGTGATGTGATGCTGAAGGCTGTGTGGAGGTGTGATGACTGCAGCTGGTTGGTGGTTTTGGTTCAGTAGTTGTGTTGTTAAATCAACAGATCAAGCACCAAACTCTCTTTTCAGATGCACTGTTAGCCGCTCACGTCTGAGCACCATTTACCCTCCACCTTTCTCTCGACTCATCCTCCATCTAAAGCAGCTCGGTCTGCAGACTCCACCTCCTGCGGAGGAGTTCCACCTCCTTCCTACTGGGCTCTCTGTGTGTTGGTATTGTTTGTGAATCCTGAGAACACAGAAACAGAAATATTCAGCAGCTCGGTAGATGAGCTGCAGCTTTGTGCCGGTATGCCTCGGTGGTTTTCTTTCTGTTTTTGTCAAAACATTTAGGTATTTGCAGAAGAAAACGGCTTTCACATCACACATAAACATTCCCCCTTTTAAAAGATCAGAGACATTATAGCGACGATGAGCTTGGCGGTATTATTCTGTCTGAGTTACGTAGTGTCTGTACTTCCGTCCCTTCCTGTAGGTATGAATGGTCTTTATCTTTGAAGTTGAATGTGAATTTTGTGTATAAAATGAGGAAAACGTTGTACTGCTAACTAGGGCTGCTACTGAGAATTATTTTCACTGATGAATCTGCTAATTATTACCTACGGTGGATGATTTAAAAGAAAAAATAGACGGGTTTTCTCAGAGTGTTTGTATTGATCAACCGGAGGTAATAATACATTTTGAATTATAGACACCAAAGAAAAGCAGAAAACGTTCACATTGTAGAGGCTGGAACATGTTTACCCTTTTTTCTTGACTGTTATCTATTCATTTCCCCCAAAATATGTTTATTTTTCCCATCTGTCACTTGTCCTCTTGATTCATTTTTTTTTTTTTTTAACAAACCCAACTTGTGTGTTTTTTCAGAATGTGTTCAGCTCTTTTTTAAGTGAGCAGTAAAATGGGTTTGAAGGCCGGACACCAGCCTGCAGTGGAAACCAAACTAAAGACCTCGCTGCCGGCTCACTACTTTTGTAAAATAACTTTAATACTCGAGATGCTGTTTTCAGCAGTTGTTTATATGCATTGCTCATGTGGAGTGTAAAATTAGAAAAGAAATGAGGAAGTAATTGAAGCATTGTGAAATGATTTCGAGCCACCGGGGGCCAGTCAGGTCGGCACCAGACCGCCTCTTTAATTAGACTTTGATCCCAGCCACCAACAGCAGCGCTGTGCATCGCATTGATCGGAGATGAGGAGGACACGCAGTTTGTCTCCGTGGAGACAGCCTGGAGAGACTCTCCAGTGATGGGACGAGCTGTAAAGCATTCTTCATTTTTATTATCCCCTCGGTGGACAGATGGAGCGCACGGCTGTCCAGTCTGTCCACAGAAAGTTAGAGCTACGCAGCCAACGGGCCAAGACTTTATTTCTGGTTTTCTTTATGTCTTTATTTCCATGTCTGGTTTTTCATTTTAGTCTAGGAACCATCAGATATAAATATTTCGTACACTCGGGCGTGTCATGATCGGGATCACGTTATATTCAGTAGCTGCATTTTCACGTGGTCCACCTCTGCTGTTGTTGCAGTGACTCTGCCGAAGAACCTGCAGATTCTCCCGGCGTCGCCCTCCAAACCCAGCCGGCGCTCCATGCAGTCGCCCTACAGACTCCCGAACCCTCTGCCTCCGCTGCCCGTCAGGAAGGGCGTGAGAGGCAGACGGCCCAAGAGCGAGACCATCGCTCTGCTCAAAGCCGTGGCCGAGGCAGCCGCTGCCCAGAACGGGACGGTCCCCGAAAGCACGCCGCTGGTACCCCGGGTCCACAAGAAGAGGGGGCCCAAACCTGGGAGCAAGGTGAGACCGACCTAACCCTAACCCACCGGGGGACAAACCCCAAACAATCATATGAAGAAGTTTGACTCCCACGTTCCTCATGTTTAAGTGTGTCTTTACAGAGAAAGTCCAAGATCCTACAAAGCCCCCTGCTGCTGCCCAGCATCCAGGTTCCACAGGAAAGTTCTCCCAGCCTCAACTCAGTAGTGTCAACAGGTGAGGGCTGACGGTTGTTTACTTCCTCCAGTCAGCTGTGTCACATTCTCTCTAAATTACAGCCATCAGTAAACCGTCTAATGGGTTCAATGTGTTTCTGGTGTTTCAGTGTGTGTGTATGTGAACAAGCACGGAAACTGCGGCCCCCACCTGGACAGGAAGCAGATGCAGCATCTGCCCGACCACTTTGGCCCGGGGCCCGTGAACGCTGTGCTCCAGCAGGTGGTCCAGTCGTGTATCGACTGCGCGTACCAGCCCAAAGTCCTGCTCGGTGCGCTGCAGAGCGACTCGGGAGGAGGGGAGGCCGTCAAAGGTAGGAAACGGTTGTTACGAGCTGTTGCACTGTTGGAAATGAGTTGAGGACGGTCACATCAAGACGGCTGTCCTCGAACACGGACGGGAGAATGAGACGTGTTGTCCGTCACACAGTGAGAACAGATGGGGGAGTTCGTGTGGTCCGACTGCCGTCAGCCTCCAGCGCTTCCTTTGTGCTGCGCTTCTTGGAGACCATGTGTCGTCATCTGCAGTGCGACAACCTGTTCAGCAGCCAGCCGTTCAGCCACTACACCGCCTACGACAGGAACAAGTCAGGTAAACCCTCCGTCCGCTGGCCGTTTCAGAGACACGTCCCTGCTTCATCGGGGGGGGGGGGGGGGGGGGGGACACACACCGTGTGTGGGATCAGAGAAACTAAAACGGACACGCAACCAGCACAGTATCACATGTAGATCGCGTGTATTTCATATGTCTGGTATGTGTTTGTCCTGACGCGTGTCGTCAGCGGCTGCGTGCTACAAATGACTTTCTCCTGGTTTCTGTGTCTCAGTGAAAGAAGAAGCGTTGGACGCTCCGTCTCCGGCCCGCAGCGGGAAACGGAGTCTGTCTGGAGTCTCTCCATCGTACGCTGCCCCGCTGTCCCCCAAACATTTACGTGCCGAGGCCCATCCTTCAGAAGGTACAGCTCCGTCTGCGCACCTTCTTACTCATTTCTTTGTCAGATTTGTGAAACATTTGTCTGACATCTTAAAGGGCTAAATATGAGCGAAGTAAAAGAATTTCACTCCAATAAACGAGGACTTGCATTTTCAAGAGTGATGTCGTAGCTGTTGTGGGGTTTTTTTTGTGCCAGATTTGTTTCGGTCCGGCAACAAAGGTCTTCAGCTGCATCAAACTACTGTAACAAGAAGGCAAAGAAAATGGAGTCATGTTTAAAGTTTGTCTGTCAACTTACAGACCTCACTTGTCTGTACAATTTGCTCATCACACTTTCTACTTCGGTCTGTTCTTGAATTTGTCAAGAGAAGTTGTCTCAGTGTCCATTCAGTGTCCAACTATTATCAACGTAACCATTTGTGTTTTATACCAAATTGTTTGTGTATAAATCGGGCTGATCGCAGCGCCACCGGAAGGAGTGGCGAGCTCGGACGGTCTCTTAAAGAATATACAGGTTCATCCTCACTGCTGGAGGACTACGGTGCCTCGGGTGGAGGTTTTTTTTGGGGGGCGTCTGTCCATCACAGTGGAGTTGAAGACGTGTTCTCGTGTCTCAACATCGCTCGTTGTGTTCCTCTCTCCAGCAGAGACTCTGCCCCACGAGGAGAACGGCCTCATAAAGGAGCAGCGCTACATGGACTCCGCCTCCAACTCCATCACCCCTCGGCCGCAAACGGTGCGGAGCTCCTCCGAGTATCACTCCCAGGCCAGCAGCCTCTATCACCACGGCAACAGCACACCCATGCGCCGCCTCTCCTCCAACCCCGCGAAGCTCGGCGCCACGCAGCCGCTCCGACGAGTCGAAGGTACAGACGGAGCGTGCGGGAGGAGATGAGCAGCCGATCGATAGTATTCTGTAAAGAGACTCGGCTCAGACTGTGTCCTGCAGAGACGCTTCATGTGTTCAATATGTCTGCTTCCGCAGCAGCCAGCTCCACCACGGGTCCTGAGGCGCTGGGCTCGGAGCGGGAGGGTCTGCAGCTGCCCAGTAAAAACCCCTCGTCCTGGACCATCGAAGAGGTCATGCAGTTTGTCAGGGACGCCGACCCCGCAGCGTTAGCACCTCATGCTGAACTATTCAGAAAACATGTAAGTTCACCAGGAAGAAAAACAGGTTGTTCCAGGGGATTTTTTTTTTTTTTTTTTTTTTTTTTTTACAGATTGTCTTAACCTATAAACTGTCATATGTAATATGAGCATTGGCTTTGTATTGTTTTCATAATCCAGTGAGCCTCCCTCTGTGTTCGACAGGAGATCGATGGAAAAGCCCTGATGCTGCTGCGGAGCGACATGATCATGAAGTACATGGGTCTGAAACTGGGACCTGCACTGAAGCTCTGCCATCACATAGAGAGGCTGAAGCAAGGCAAACTGTGAGCGGGGTGGGGAGAAGGGGGGGGGGGGGCAGGGGGAGAGGGGCGGCGGCGCCATCCTGGCCTGCCAGACCCACGGGCAATACGCCCTGACGGAGCCCACCGTTGGACACGGACCCGTCGGGCATGCGGGGCTCCGTGTTCCTCTCGACTCCCCCCGGAGGGAAAGATATTTGTGCTCCAGCTTCATCCCGACTTCCAGAGGGGAGAAAGTGTGCCGTGCGTTGACACGTTACCTCGTCCCCTCATCAGTGAACACAAAGACACCACTGATCCCAAAGGAAATGAATCCCTGTAGTGTTTACATTGCATAGCACACGTGGACACGTTTTTTAACGGAGATAAAACAAATCTTTTGATCCTGGTTTTGGATCCCCAAAGATGGAGAATGTTTCTTCTTGTATGATGTTTTTATTATTGTTGAATTTCCAGTTAATAAGGAAGGGTTGGTATACTGAAAAACAAACAAACAAACAACAATCCATCACACGATCTTCCCCACGCTCTTCAAGAGAACCTGGAGGCTCTCTGGTCTGTGCTGTTGTAAAGCTGTTTCCACTTCTCTCACACAACGCTTACAAACTCAACGTCGTCATCGTCATGACAGCGGTCATGTCGCGTTCCCACATTTTTCACGGCACCTCACGTTTCCCTGCAGATTCAGCACCTGCCTCGAGGCCTCACGTACTGGTGTGTCTTAGCGGGCCCTTCCGTCGCCTCCTTCTGGTCCTCATGCAATTCAGCGTCAAACCCCCCCGAGCTCACGTAGGTTCTGGCTCTATCAGCTCAGTGGACAGATTGTTAAGGAAACATTTCTAAGGGCTTTTTTTTACGTTTGAGTTCCGACGTCGTATTTTTATCAGTCATGTCCGAGTTGAGCTCGTCGGTCTGCCTGCGACCTCGTCGGTCTGCCTGCGACCTCGTCGGTCTGCCTGCGACCTCAGTGTTGTCACTTTTTGACCATTACAATCACTGTTAACGATGAAAACAGATGTGTACAGTTTTATGGGTTTAACCATGAGTATCAGCAACAGAATGTACATTTTGTAGAAAACTTAATATTTTAAGGAAATCATATAGTTAGAAATGTGAAGCTGAAGAGGGTGGGGTGAATATTTCACAGTGGATTCCATTTTTAATACTTAACGCAGTGCTTTTAGTTGAAATGCTCCCAGTACTAGACTCTGCCTTGCTTTACCTACGACATTTCTCAGGTTTATGTGGTCTTTGTTAGTACAAGCTTTTGTAGCATACTGTTTATAATCTACTTCCCTCATTTAAAATCTTGTGCCATATGATATTCAACACAGGATCGAAGTGCTGTTCATTTCATTTCCCTCTCGCATCTTCTTTAAAGTACTTGAAAAATATGTGTTGCAAAAATGTCCCCTGTCCATTATGTCACACCAGATAAACAATGTGTTTATGATGTGTATTTTTTTTTTCTATAAACCTACCAAAACAAAAGGATGTACATGTGTGCTTACTGCCTTTCACTTCACCAGAATTACCTCCAAAGACATTGTCCTCAAATGTCCTCAATAAGAACGCCACTGATAAGAATAAGCAGTCCAACATTTCCCTCATTCAACTCCTCACAGATTTTATTTTGAAATTTCTCCTCCCCCCTGCGGGAAAACAGTCAGGCCTGCTTGTGTTTGTTTATGATGTGAAATAGAAGACAATAACTGTCCAAACAATGAGAACACTTTAGTGATTAAAAAAAAGAAAAGAAAAAAGATTCATATGGACCACGTGGCGTCTGTTGCCTCAGCGAAGGTGAACCAAACCAGGTGGAGCAGGACACGATCCCCAGAACGTCTCCAAATGTAAAAGCAGCGCAACAACTTAAACTGCTGCTCAGAGAGGAACCCGCCAGCTGTAAAGATGAATCTGATGTCACCACGGTTACATCACTGTCACTTCAGACGTTAAACCCCGACATCCAGACTATTCATTAACACTTCAATAACAAGTGTTCCAGACTGTGTTGATGCCGTTTGATGGGAGTCGAAGGGAATCGGGGACCAAATCATTAGAATCCAAACCACATGTACGCAGAGTAACGGGCCTGATCAGCTCACCAGGTCTTATCTGTAGGTCGGATTCTCATCAGGAGGCTTTACTGAGGGACTTTTGAGCATTTCCTCTGATTCCAAACCAAAGAACGCAACATTTAGAGAAAACCATCATGACGAAGAGGCAGGCGAGGAGGATTTAGTTCACTTCCATGTAAAAAGCACACACACTGTACAGTAAAGCAAAGCACATTTCAACTGACGTCTTCATTAAAACTGCTGTCGGAGGCAAAAAGTGCTCCAGCAGGCCGACGGATACGGAGGAAGCTGTGACCTCACATCCACTCGCTCTTTGTCTCCTCACTGACCGTCCAGGATAGAAACACGCTGTATAAATAAAAAGTTGTACAAATAATAAATTAGGGTGAGATCTTGTACAACTAAAGTGATCGGTTCAAACCGCGACATCGTAGAGCTCTCTGCTGAGCGCGCTGCAGCTGTGAGTTCAGATGATCTGGGATCGCTAAAGCACACGGATATAAATAAAAGTAGAGCTTCAAGGTATTTTCCGTCTGTGTTCGTGGAGACAGTCTGCATATGGCTGGGATTACGTCCTGGCCTGTAATTCACAGATTTACTGAACTGCAGTAAGTACAAAAGGGGGCAGCGCACTGGGAGCAGAGGAGGTCGAACACCCTGTAAAGTCTTCAACTAAACTATGACAAAGTGCACTCAATAGGATAAATAAACAACACACACACGCACACACACACACACACACACACACACACACACACACACACACACACACATTCACAACTCTGCTCATTACCATGCTCCACAAAACAATAAAAATCACACCAAACCACTTGGAACAAATGTTTTACACTGACATGTCTCATAATGGGGGGGGGGGGGGGGGGGGGGGGGGGGCTGATCAATACTGATTCTAGTAACAAACTAATCACACACAACAAATACACAAACAGCATTTTCTCTCACTGAAGCTGAGAAAAACGGTCATTAGTCCTTTACTGCGGCTGTTTGTTTGGATTTCATCTGTGCAGCCGATTTAAACCATGAAATCAATAGAAAACCTTCATTTAATGAGTGTAAACAGAAACAGGAGGGAGTTGTGTTGCTGCAAGGTGTTTCCTCAGCTTTGGCTCCGTCTCTCTCGCAGCACTTTCCTCGTACTCGGACGGGGCCGTAGAAACGCCTGCTCCGACGTGAAAACTATCGAGTCCCTTCTCTTCCCTGCTGTTAAACTAAATCAGAATGGATTCTGTTGCCAACATTCATTTCATGAAATTGTGGCTCTGGCTTTGCCAAGTCATTATTAGCCTGTCACGCTCAACCCCAACCAATCAGAGGAGGAGGACTCGCGCCAGCGAGCCACCGATGGCTGCGTGGTTTTCCACCGATGGGACATGTTTAAACAGTCTCAGTCACGTCCTGCCACCACACGCTTCTTTAGGTCGTCAGTGCACTTCTGTGAAAGTGACATGTGGAAACAAACCATGGACCCCAGATGGACGAATGGAGGCTGTGCGTCTTTGCTGTAACCATGAAGTCAAACATGTTGTTCGACATCTTTACGAAGTCAAACACACACACACACACACGCACACACACACACACACACACACACACACACACACACACACACACACACACACACACACACACACACACACACACACACACAGAGAGAGAGCCCATCGAGCTGCCATACACAAACAGATCTCTGAGTAACACTGCAGAGCGGTGTGTTCCAAAGATACAGACGACTGTCACTCTCAGACATTCATGAGCTTCACTTTTGGAGCCAAACTCTGAGCTTTCATTGGACAGAGAAGTGTTTGAGTTTGATTACAGAATGTCCCCACATGTGTTTTATGTTATACACTCTGGGGGGATTACCAGAGAGCGCCCCGCGATTAATCCCCCCCCCCCCCCCCCCCCCACCACCACGCCCCCCGAGTGAGCACTCTCACTTCCTGGGGAGCAGCGCTGCCAGTCTCTGCTTCTTAATGGGAAGGAAGTGGATCTCCTGTGAGCTGACCTTCTTCAGTTTGATAGCTCTGCTTTTAGAGACCTTTTTCAGGGGGTCGTTGGGGTCGTGCTGCTCCCCGTGGGACGCCGACGGCACTCCGTAGAGCTGCTGCAGCGTCGCTCCCTGGCTGCCGTCCCGTTTTATGGAGAAGTTCTTGGTGGAGACTCCCGAGAGGCCTTTTATCTTTCCGCAGAGGATGGCGGGGATGGCGTCTTTCACCGAGACGATGACCTTGGCCGTCTGCGAGGTGCTGACGATCTCGAGGTTTCTGGCTCCGCTGAGAGACGCCTCTTGGCCCAGTGAGCTCGACCCGGCGGCACTGCTGTCAACCAACCACTTGTGCTGCCGGCTGAACTCGAGTGAAGCCAGGCTGCCCAGCAGTTTGGAATCTAAACTCTGAGAGCACTCGACACCCAGAGACAAAGCAGGGCCACTTGTGCCTTGGCTGGGCTGTAAAGCTCCTTCTCTTTCCGACTGAACACACTTTTTCCTCACACCAGGCACTGACAAGTCAAGCACAGTGTCCTGCTGTGGACTAGGAGATTCCTGTTTTGGTTCAACTGGACACGCTCTGACAGAGAGATCCAGAGCCTGTCCTTCCTCGAGAGGAAGCGAGGACGGGGACGCGTTCTGTGGCTGGAACGGTGGCATGCATTTCCTTGAAGACAACGAGGGAGAGGTAGTATCTTTTGGTGAAGTCTGAGTGCTTTTGCTCACAGTGCAAACTGGTTTTGGCATGTTCCCCTTCGAGTCCTCAGTCTGAGGGACAGGGATGGGGACGGGCAGAGGGACGGGCAGAGGCACTGGCAGGGGGATGATGACAGGGTAGGGGACCAGAAGTGTGGCAGGAGGGACCAGAGGGGCCAGAGGGGAGGCGTACGGAGGTGTGAGGGGCGGGAGGGGGAAGAAGGCGGATCCTGGTGACTGGCAGTTTGGCGAGCCCGTCTGGGACGTGAAGAGGTCCTGCAAGATGGCGGCAAAGGCCGGATTCTGCAGGAGAGAGAGCAGGTTCGCATCCTGCGACTGTCCCGCCGACTTCTGGTCAGCGGCTGGAGGTAAGCCGAACGTCAGAGGGTTCTGACACAGGATGTTGTTCTGGAGCGGCAACTGTGTGCAGTTAGTGGTCTGAGGAATCACCGAGGGACTCATGTGCTGGATGACCTGCTGGTCCAGGACCAGGGGGAGCGAAACCGGGCTTTGGCTCGTTATCAAGTACGGCGCTGCCCCCATTTGGCCGAGCTGAGGTTGGAGGTGAATGGGCAGCATCAGCGGACTGTCTCCCAGACACACCGGGTGGAGCACGGTCGTAGCTACTTTAAGTGCCACGCCTCCTGGAGATTCAGCGGTGGGACTCACCACCGACGGTGCGGCGGCGTCCGCCAGGTTGGAGAGGCCTGCTTTGCTCGGTCCCGTCGTGCTGCCAGCGCAGGGATCAGCAGCAGCGAGCGGATTTACTCCGTCTTCCGCTTTGCCGGCGACTTCTCCGCCTGCCGCGTCGGCGCTGCGCCCGTCGGCCTGCGGCTGTGTCACGGTAACAGACGCGTCGTCGTTACGCTCCATGATTCAGCCTGAACAGTCGAGGAAAATCTTCATCAAGCGTTAGTGACAGGTCTCATCCATTATTCTTCTCGGTAGCCCTGAAACGCAAAACGACAGAACGTTTGAGTTTCAACAAAGTGCTCAAATCTTACACGTGTACCAAAACCGTAAACAGAGGAGAATTATCTGGAACTTATCCTCCGAGCTTTTTGAAGGACAGTCGCTCCGTGTTGTGTCTCGTGCAGCTCAGATCCACTACCAGGAAAATGTGCCGCATTCTGTAGGTTTAGTGTTACGAATGGATTTTATGGGTTAACAATTCGAGAAACATATTGTGTAAAACCGAGATAAATGACACAATATCCCACCGCGATGGAGAAAAGTGATTAAAAAGGGATTAAAGAAGAATTGAAGCAGCTATTCTGAGATTTTGTATTCCGAGTGCTTTAAACATGTCCCACGAGGACGTCTTCCTGCCTGGTGAACAGTTTGAAACGCACTTTTGTAATCTACAAACTCATTCTGTTGTAACCTTCATGACATTTACTCAGACGCGACACAGTTCGTACAGAACCAACAGATGAGATTAAACAGCAGTTCAAACAACAGCTGATATGTTTATATTATACAACAGTTTTACAGGCTGAGATTAACTCCCTGCAAATGAAGGAAGTAAAACTGGTGGAATGCTCCTTTAAATGAAGCTTTAACTGTGCTTTAAAAAGTAATTACATACATGTACAGTTCTCTCATAAAGTATATAACACATCATCGTATGTCATCACTGCAAATATGACTTTCCATTTCCTATTGTATGTCCCAGAGCCCGATAATCCTCATCGTAGACCGTCGCTGTGATTATTGTACATTTAAAAGTAAACGGTGACTGGATATGTTTTTGCCGAACAATTTAGCTTTTTTTCTGAAACAAAAATACAAGTCGAAAAATGACTTCATCTTCATCCAGCAGGGAATAAAATTAAAAAGAAATCACACCAAAAAACAAAAAACAATAGCCAAGTCTTTGATAAATAAATGATTGTTTAAGTTATTTTTTTCAAGAAAAAATGTGAAATATTGTATTAAAACCTTCTCTGATAAGAAGATCAACCGACAATCAGGGTGCAGCATGAAACAAGTTTGATGTGTGATGTGGAAACATGCAACTTTCACTACAAACGACCTTTTTTAAAGATTCTTCAACGAGGGGGAAAGAGCTGTAGTCATAAAACACGTCTCGAGGGGAATTTAGAGTTTTGTGGTTTGAACTAAAAAGGGAATCTGAAGACCCGTTATTGATTGAATAATCAGGGAAATACTGGACAGATTGTAGTCTGCCTCCTAAACTTGTGCACACATCTATCTGTTCCTCCCCTCCTCCACTCATCTCCTCTAAGCCTGAGGTAATAAGACATACGCAGCGAGAGGGAGGCGAAGCTTTTGATTAACCACATCCCCCCCCCTCCCCCCCCCCGAGCTAAAATAATCTACATAGAAAAGGTCGCGCAGGAAAAGGTGACCCAGTTTTGATCAACTGTCCATCTCCGTAACTGTCCGACATCTCGGTGGCTGTTGTGCTTTTATAAGGTGTGTTGGCTTTCCTCCTCACTACATGACACCTCCACACAACACATGTCCCGCCAGCCCTGGCTGTCGACCCCCATCCATTCAGAGATAAAACGTCCCCTGGGTGCCCGCACAAACAATGTCAGCAAGGTCAATTATTCATACTGATGGGAGCTACGAGGACAATGTTCAGGTCTTAGAGAGGGGAGCGAACTTAAAATAAGCTCAAAAATAACAACAAAGACACGCTCTACCTTTTGAGTGAAAAACTCAATTAAATGACGCATGCAGTTCCAATTTTCTAGCAAAAGCGTGACACTTTTTGTCTTTTTCCCCTCCGAGCGGCCTTCATGTGGTGTTGGGTTTCCTCAGTGAGCAGCGAGGAGGAGCGCTCTATCCCCCCAGGCTGGTTTTATATTGTTGTGCAGCATAGATGAGACATTGTAATGGGGCTCTGATGGATGACACTGATTCTACAGCCAGGCGGCCGGACGATGATCTTGTCGCCGATTCATGGAAGTCTGGGAAGTGTGTGCACCTTGGGAATATGAAAACCGGCTAAAAAATCTATAAGAACCCGATAAAAGCTTTTCTGGATTTATAGTTTGAAGATCCTTTGATTGTTCCCCAACACAGTCTCCAGGAGATGGTGTTTAAAGTTGAAAAACCCAATACTCTGAGTCTGCGTGTAAGTAACATATTTATGTACCACTTTCACTGCTTTGTCCTCATCCTGCCAGTCATGGAATCACAGACCAGACAAAAAGCACTTGGAAAAAACATGTACTCAAGTATCCAAGCGAGTGCATCTATCTCACCCACATTTACTGCACGCATGCATGACCATGACTACCGACACATTATTCATCTTAATGTCCGTTGCGCTTTTCTTTTTGTTCCTTTTTCTGAAGGAAATAAACTGAAATATGGGTCTGATATTCTCATTTAAGACAATGAATAGAAAATTCAGATCTATTCTATGTTTCCACTATTTGGATGCTGCGGTCTCACTTGCATTCCAGGAAGTTTAAGGGAAGCCATTTCCTGCTTGATACCACGGTCACGAGGTCTGCGACATGATAACGCCTCCCTGACTAATATGAAAGAAGTCTTTCTTGGTTGCGACTCCTCTGCTGTCACAGCCTCCAATGATTTGGCCTGATTGTGCACAAAGTGAGGAAATCACCCAGATAATGGACTCGCTTAATCGTCCCTCTTTGCCGAGCTGTCGGGGTAAAACGACTTTTTATGCAGCGACTTTGTTTTATGGGGAAATAAAAAAAAATGATACGAGCAGGCATTACTCTGAGCCTTCAGATCAGGTGACCTGACGCTAAGCGGTAATCACCAGTCGGGGGACATGCTGCTGGTCTCCCCCCCGGCCTGCGCTGCAGTTCACAGGTCGCCGCTCTGCCTCCTCCTCGCTTGAATCATGTGAGAACTATGCCAAACTGCAGATCAGCAGAAGGAGGACGTTTAACCAGCGAAGCCTGCAGTGAACCAAAGTACACACAGACCACGCTCATCTTGGTTTTTTTTTTTCCTGTTACATTATCTGACTCAGTGACTTTGCTTTGTCTCTGTGTTATCACAGACAGGGAAGGTCACAGAAAGATGCCACATGAGAATCAATAAATAACTCTCTGATTCTTGCTGATGTGCCACATGCGAGCTAAATCCATGTCTTCAGTTTGCACATTCGCACATAACCCACGTCCTTGTTGCCGAACAGAGAAGATTAAACCAGCTCCTCCGGCTACATCTAACACCTCGTATAAATGTGCTGGACACACCAGAGTAAAGCTGCATCCAGGCGCACAACCACAACACAGGGTCTGAGAGATGTCAAAAAATTAAACATAACTTTGTTACCATGAATAGCTTCAGGTTAATCTTATTAATCTTCCTAAATCCAGCTTGCTAATAGAGTTAGTGTTCCCCGTTTCCACATGATAAAACAATTTGTAGATAAGGCTATTAAAAATAGCTCCAGCGTAATGCAATTTTCATGAAATATGAGCTAATGGAAGAAACACGGAGCACAAACAAACCTGCAATCATGTTTGAATAAATGCACACTATTTTTTTTTTTTTTTTTTTTTTTAACACTCATATAACCAGCAGCACATTTATATTTGTAAACCTCACGCGTCATCTGTAAGAAGTCTGTGTTCACCAGCCAGTAACAGCTAATTGAGTAACTAGGCAAGAAGAGACCCAACGGAGAGCCAAATGAGATCCCTCCCCTGTCCCCGTTACTGTAATCATTTCCACATTTCCTTGTTTTTTTTCCTCATTGATGGAATGTACGCCATAGTAAGTCAATAGCAAGAGAGAAAACAACAACGCCTTAAATTCAATTGCATTAAACTGCACTGCAGTCCAAATACGTAACCGGGACTACTTTTTATTTTCTCCTTGAACTTTTCCTTGTCGGGAGGTTGATTTTGAGCTCAGACCGGAACAAACAAAGACACCGGGGACGGATGGAGCACGGCTGATGGTCTAAATGTCATCACCCTCAACACCCCTCCGCTCCAATAGCCAATTACATCTCATTAGAGAGACACACAGAGCCTCATCACAATGCTTCACGTCGCCGCAAATGATCTTTTATTCAGCTGGTTGTCCTCCAGCTGATTCCCTAAATGCCACAATGAGTAACATTTTATAGATAGAATTTAAAGCTTCTAATTAACACAACTGGACTCGTCATCACGGGGATCGCTGCGTAACAAACTAGTCACTATTTTATCCAGTTAAAAATCCCGCTCAGATGGTGAAACGGTGTCAATATTTATCCATTCAACCATCTTACAATACATTGACACCAAAGATCTGCACCATAAGGTTAAGTATTGTTATGTATGCGAACTATAAAGCACTCGCCAGCAAATTGAACAAGACACAGACAAAGTTTCCGTTTATATGAGCTGAACAATATAAACTAGAAATTAGATTAGAAACATTAGATACAAGAGGATGTTTTCTTGTTTGGCTCTATATCTGTAGACAATGTAGACAGAGGAAAACATTGTACTTTTTACTCAACTACATTTGTCTGAAAGCTTTAGTTACTTGTAAAATTGCAGCTTTTTCTACCCTTCATGTCCATTGAAAACCATGTATCTCCAAATGTGGTCATTTTGAACTTGTATTTTTCTGATAAACTGAAGCATCCGTTAGGGGATGAGGAAATTCTCCTTTGTTTAAAGCTAAATAAACTATTAAAAACCCTCTTGGATTGACTGGAAAATGCATTATTTTTCTGAGCTTTGTTGACATTTTAAAGGTATTAGGTTGTACTAGGTACTGACAGAACATAAACGATACAAACATGATAATCTAATAATCATGATAATATGATGCATTACTGTAGATTAGATTTAACAACAGGACATAAAGTAGGTAAAATAATCACTAACTACAGCAGTAAAAATGCCCATTAATATTAATCCAAAAACATCATTTATAAGAGGTCTTACCTTTTATAAATGATGTTTTTGGATTAATATTAATGAGCGCAGACAGGGAGCATTTACTGCAAAGTGTGTACTTTTACTGTTGGTACTTTAAGTACATTTTGCCGACAGTGCTCACACACCGTTAGTTAAGGTATTGAATACTTTAACTTACAGTGGAGTATTTTCAACACAACTGTGGTATTAGTACATTCCCTGAAGTAAAGGAACCGACTACTTCTCCCACCACCGTCTGTAGATGAGATGCAGAATTACTGAACTATATCAGAGCTCTCTCTGCCTGCACATGTGACAGGACACCGACATCAGGAGGATGTCCAGGCTGTCCCAGCAGACCCTCGCTGTGACACCGCCGGGTTCGTCTGAGGATATGTCCTCTCTCTTTGCCCCCCCCCCCCCCCCCCCCCTCCCTGGTCACATTTCTGTCTCCCCATCTCACCGTGCTGCCACCCCGGTCCCCCGGTCCCCGGTCCCCCCCCTCCCCTACGTACGGCTCGCCATGGAAAGCAGGGAGGCTGTGCGCCGTCTAATGCGCACGTCTCCGCACATCTCGCGCAGCGACATGAAGCAATGAGGGCGCGTGAGGCTCCGCTGACATTAAACCAGCGAACCGGGGCAGACGGAGGCTCCTCGTGCCACATAATAATAATAATAATAATAATAATAATAATAATAATAATAATAATAATAATAATAACCTGCTCCGCCTGAAGTTCCCCTTCACCTCCAGCTGGCGCACATTTAATAAACGAGCTCCCGCTGTCAGACGAGGCAAGCTAGCTCCCTACATCGCCTATAAAAAAATAATAATAAAATAAATAATAATAATTTAAAAAAAAGGGTGCTTTAATAACCTTTAAAAACTGAGACCATGCAAAAAGCTGAACATTTAATTCTCATGCTGATGTTAAAACAAATCAATGTTTCAGCGTGCGAGCGCCGTAGAAAAGGAGAAAAGCCTCCTCGGCTCACCCCGTTTCATCTCCGTCCCTTTAATGTAATTCTCCCATAAAATGCCAGTTTGGCAACAAACAACAACATTTACTCACTTTACAAGCAGACAAGCGCCTCAGCAGCTTTCTTATCGGGTCGCTCTCTCTCAAGCGACAATGAATGAGACCCGTTATACTAAAAAATAAATAGATAAGGTTGCTGTTTATCTCTTCATTGCGGTCCCGTCGTAGAGACTCCAGACTGAAGCTGCGCACGCAGCATCGTCAGCGGGTCCTCCCCCTCCCCCTCCTCCTCCTCCTCTTCCTCCTTCCTCCTCCTTCTTCTCCTCCTCCTCACACAGGGACAGAAAAAAAGACACGAAGAAGAATGTGAAATACAAAGATAACAAACATTGATTATCCATATTTTTTCTAAAATAATGTTTTGGTTTTTACATGATAAAGGATCATTTCGTGTCATTTCATTTTGCAAGTAAAGCCTTTAATTTACGGGTCTGGAAATGAATCAGAATAATTAATTAAGCATGAATCTTTTTTGTACTCTTATACTCCGGTATGTTTGAGAATAAATGTGCCAATTTTCGATCGATACATGCCCAACTAATTGAATCCATTTAGATGCTATAGTACAACCCAGGCTGTGGTTCCCAACCTGTGGGTGGGGCTCCGACATGGGGTCTCAAGTGAAACCTAAAGGGTCCTGAGAGTCTTAATAGGAAAGGAAAGCAGGGAATATGAACTTAGTTCATAGGCAAGCACATCATTGACAAAAGGCTATATGAAGAGTAACGTTTACAACATTATTTCGAGTTTATTTGAGTTTAACTTTAGCCAATCATTAACCCAGACTGATTAAAAATAATCCTGACCAACAAAATTGTCCATAATAATATACCAAATAAAGACAGGAAATATAGTTGGGACTAAAGATGAGGTGGCCCAATCATAAGACTACCATATATATATATATATAAAAAAAAGATTTAGGAATAGTGTGTTTTGTGAGCGCTGGACGGCTTGTCTTTTGTTCTGTCTTTTCAAACAGTACTCTGGACAGTATTAGCCCGGTGACTGGCTGATGACAGAGGCACAGGAGAATGGAGTTTGGCAGCTGCGGATGAGAGTCTGGTAGAGACAGGCCCGGGTGAGCAGGATCCCCTGGGTCTCCATATCAGTCCCAGCCAGCCTCGGGCTCTGCCTCGGGGCCCCGGGGCCTCTCATTGTTCCGCAGGGAGGCTGTTTAATGCACTATAATGAGACTCACAATATACCCTGGTGGCATGGTGGTGACTTTGGTGTGGTTACCTCCTCGGTGTCCCTCCCCCCCTCCCCGTGTGTAGTCAGTATTACTCATGAGGAAATACAGCTCAGTTCAGCTCTGAAAGCGTTGTTCACATGCTTTACCACTCAATCAGTACTTCTCAAAATTAGAACAATGAACATCTGAGTGTAGATTTTAAACCTCTTATCTTATCATCTCCTTGGATGAAGAAATCTACAGTGAAACTTACTACTCACGTTTAAACAAGTCTTCTTTGTATTTAGAGACCCTGTAAAAGTGACTGTGGTTGATAGAGGAGCTGGATCTTCTATTTAAGACCCTCCCCAGCTTTGCTTGTATTTTTTTTAGACCCTTGTCTTGACAACACTGCAAAAACACTTTTACCTCAAATATCTTAAGGTGGTATATCAATGACAAAGACAACAAGAAAGAGCTACTTGATAAATTATTGCAGCCACAGAAAGCCCAGACTAACTTTGCGAGTGTTGTGGGGCTTTAAACCTACATTATTTTCACTCCATCTTCAACTACGAAGGAGAAAAAAAAAAGGTTTGACAGATTTAACTTCACTGCAGTTCTGCTTTTTGTTATGATTTAAATGAAAGAAGCAAAAAAACTTGCTGGAGACGTTCAGTCAGTCATCACTAATTACCTCCATGTGTACTGTGTTTAAAAAAAATATGGACAGCATCTACTTGTTTGATTGTGATGAGAAAAAAAAATTCCTGAATGTGTTTAATTTGTGGAGGTGGCGTTTGTTGACGCGAAATTTTCTGCATTAAAACATTGGTGTAAATCCTGGAGGTTTATGAATCTGCTCTATAATAATATTATATAAAGACCAGAGGAAAAAGGAGAGAGACTGGAGGGGAATGCTTGCAGCTAACGTCTGTCTGTGACTGTCTGACTATCTTTACAGAGAGAGATGTCTCTCTGAATGTCTAAACTTGTGTTTTTGAGTGGTGGTACACATGAAAACCGCCATTTTTAAATAATGCTTATAATAAAAAACCCAAAAAGCAGGCTCAATTACAATATAAATATGGGATAAGAAAAAACAAAAAGACTCCTGTTTGCTCCCTCCCAAAAGTAAATATCACCCACCCACCTACTCCCCACCCACCACCCCCCTCCCTTCTCTGACTCCCACTCTCCAATCTGCTCTGTAATTTTCACACGGTCCCTTACATCAACAGTGAGTGAGAGCCGAGAAGCTGTGTGAAGTCTTTGTCTCCGCTCTTCATAATCAGACAGAGATAAAAGTCATATTGGGCTGGCATTTTCTTTAAAAGGCCTTTACTGCGACTACTGTGTGTGTGTTTAGACCCAGAGGGCAAATAATGACACAAAGCCTGCTGTACAACACAAAGACAGCAAGAGATCTGTGTTGTCAAGCACCTTCAAAGAGTGGAGGACAATTCCTCATGGAGGGATACCGTGTGTTTAATTCTCAATCCAGTCACAGAACACATGTTACATTTGTCATACATCCCACATGATACTCTTGAGAACAAAATAGTTGATTCCCCTCCCACTCATGCCAAGCCATCCTGTCTCCAACGTTAGGTCAGGTCAGGGTTCATGGTCAGTGTGCCCTTTGATGGGCACCCACTTGGGATGCCAAACACTGAGCGAGAACAAGGCGTTTTTGTCCGTCACGGGCCCGTCTGACATTAACCAGAGCAACAAAGGCAATTCAGGCTCCGTGGAGCTGGAGCATGACCAGGAAAGTGACAAAACACACACAGAAAATGACATGTCCGTGAGCGGGGCTGAGAGCTGAGTGAGTTACAAAGAGAGGAACGTGTTTAGATGTATTCAGATGTTTAAATAAAATCACAGCCAGAACATAAAGGGGCCGACTTTAACATCAACACTCAATTTACGTTAGAGTACCCAGAGGAAGTTCTGCTGTGGGTTCAGCTAAAAAACACAAAAACACCATCTAGTGTTCATTTGAAGTAAACGGCAGCTCTCCCTTTTCTTTTGTGGTGACTCCACCTTACTACCTGACCCTGCAAGGCCTCACTCAGGGTCCGAACGAGGCAACACCATCCTGATGATTCAGAAGATAGCTCAAAACCTCAGAGGTTTGTTGGCGTTTCACGGCCTTGTAATAAACAACAAAACACATAAAGTATGTAAAGTAAAGAATATTATAAAACAATGTATGCGTTTGGTTTAAAAGGCAAAAAAAAGAGAGTTTTGAGAAGGAATCTATGACACATTGTTGAAGTGCTTTTAATGCTTGAATTTAATATTCTCCAAATATTTATGCACAGAATTTTCAATATACTTGAATCACAGTTTTTTTTTTTTTTTTCAATTCTACCATATTTTGAAAGCAGGACCAAAATCTCCCACTCATGTTTCTGTGGGAAATAGCCCCATCTAATGGTCTGAAGTCACAACTGATGCTGCTTTGGCAAGCTGTGATAATAATTTTGTGTTCATTGTAACAAGATTTAAAAAAGCAGTGTGATTCCTGCGTTGGCATCATGAGAAGCATAGAGAAGTAGAAGTACTCAGATACTCTACTGAAGTAAAAGTAGCACAAAAAAAAAGCACTGTCAAAATACTTTACAACATTTACAATTAATAATCTTGCATAAATTGCACTTAATTAAAAGCACACACGTTTTATAGATACATTTATTTATAGACAATTTCTGTTGTTAGATTGTTATACATTAATTGTTTGAGAAGCATTTTCCTGTTGCAGTTTGTTTGAGGCATGTGTAACAATTATTATCAAATGCATTATTCTTTTTTTTATTCATTATTATTATTTTATGAACTGATCATGTGTTTTGTATGAAGCATCGACTTAATATGCTCAGTAACAAGTACAGGGTTTCCAAAATGCCAAATTCCCTGACTTTCACTTAAATTCCCATGATCTATACCAACATAACAATCCACATTTGTGCTGATCAGACAAAATTCAGTCACATTATTTTTTCCCCCCAGAAATTTGTGAGCTGTATTTACTAATTGACGCCTTTGCAGTAAAAAAAACAACAAAAAAAAACATATATTTTTTAACTGCTTAAACAAAATATTTCTTCTTAAATGGGAACAATATGAACACAGACCCCTTCTTTAGCCCTCCTTTAACAAAAGAGGTGTTAAATCAAATATTTTTTGGGGAAATGTTTATTTGTGGGTGATGGGCCACATGAGGTTATACTATCACTTCAGTTCTGTTTAACCAGATGAGTATTCACACATAACTCTCACATTGCACTTTAAAGTGACAATCAGCCTAAACGTCCTCACAAAGAGGGTTTGTCCTCCTCAAAATGGTTTTGAACCAAACACACACGCACACGCACACACGCACACACACACACACACACACACACACACACACACACACACACACACACACACACACACACACACACACACACAGAAGAATAGAATATGATAATGTATTACAGCATCAACATGAGCCAGAGAGGTCTTCTCCGCAGAACTCATCACAGAACAACCAGAACCAAAATCATAATCCAAGAAGAAGAATTGTATTGTTTGTATTAAACCACTATAGTGTCATATTTCCCTCTAAAATGTAGCAGTGAAATATGTTTGAAACTTAAAATAAAAGTACAAAATAAAATTTAAATGAGAGAAATTAACATCACTACAGACCCAATGAGTCATTTTTAAAGCAGTCACATTTATTTGTCTTCTTATACACATTTTGCTAAGCAGCTTGTTGATGCTAGCAGTTGGCTTTGATAGGATTTACTATAGGATGTACACAACGCTTACTAAAAAATAAATAAAAGACAAAGTGTTCCACAGCTCAAAAATATACAAAGGTTTGAAATTAATGTAAACTTTAAAAACATGTTTTCTTTTTACATAAGAAACAATTCAACAACTTTTGTGACAATTTCCAAAAAGTTATTGTATTTACAAGTTTGTACAAAAAAAAAAAAAATACAAAGCTGAGACCAACAGTACAGTTTGCAGAGGTTGATCTGAAATCCAAGTGAAATGCACTGAAATGTACCGCAGGTTGAACTACAACTCTTTTTTAATATTCGTTTGTGTTTTTCAAGAACGTCTCAGTCAAGTAAACAAGAGGAGAAAAACAGTTCAATGCCACTAACATGTAAATTTTTCTAGCCTTTGGCGGAAGCGTCTATGAACTCCTCTGCTGAAGCGTCCTCAGAGTGTGGATATTATTTAAAGGAAAGTGAAACTGCTTCATGTAAGGATCTATAAATATCTCCAGGTACAGCAAGAGAAAAATGAAACTTCACAAACATCACTTTATCAGTGCAAGAAAAAAAAAAAGAAGTTGGAATGAAGGTTCACAGACTTAACTCATTGTGTACCCTGTTAGTTGCATTTGTATGGAGTCTCATTAAGGCCAAAATTCAGTTGGTGTTGACAGTGTACCTACAGGGAAATATGGCTACATAGATTCTGTCATCTTTGCATAATGGTTGAGTACCATCGCTCCAATAAACACCATGTACTTTATTACAGCGAATATGCAAGACAAAAGAAAAGAAAACAGACTCAGAGTGCCAGGGTAACAACTAATAACTCACGTTTAGCTTATGACTGTTCATGTCATCTGGTCATGACATTTATGAGTGGCTTTGCTGTTTGTCTCTGAAACCAGTGTCTCAAATGAGATTTAAAATTTGTCTCTTATAAACAAAATAACTATCTGAATAAAATATGTTATTTAAAATATCAGCAATTCATTGCATATGTTCATGTTAAGTTTTCAGTTTAGGTTATTCATAAATGTAAACCAAATCAGGGGGCGGGCAGAGATTTTCTGTGTCTGTTATAAAAATAAATATTTTTAGATTGTTTTGCGACACAGAAAATGTGAAAGTTTTTGCTTTTGATGGGGGGAAAAAAATTGAGGAGCATTTGGCACAAAATAGCAGCAAATGCCAAAATCCAGAACTTCGTCTTTTTTCATCAGACACGATAACCTGGCTTCATATTCAACCAAACATCCTCCATCAAAACTGAAAAATCTCACAAAAAACAACACTCAACTTGCTGCTCCGTCACTTATTGTCTCCTGTTGAGTAGAATAAGGCATATTTGATCCTCCTGAGCACTTTCCACTTGCCTCTTTTCAACAATTCATAAACACACCAAGTCAGCAAACCAGAAATGACCATTGTTCTGTTTTTCTTAAAACATAAAGACCTCCTTGTTCTCTTGCTGCTCTCCGATTTCACCGCCTCCAACTCTTTGATCACTTCTTCATCTCCCATGTTAAACACCTGCTCGTCTCCCGAGATTGTCGAAGTTAGTGCTTGGCTTTGACATTTCCAGTCTCACCGCTAATTACTCATCTTATTTATTGCATTTATTACGATTTTAAAATGTTGTAATAATAAGCTATCTTTGATATAATTTATTATATGCTTTAAAAAGGACCGAGTAAAATATACAAACACATCATATCAAATGCTGTTTACAAGCCATATGAATAGAAGGACTGAAGGTTCACATTTCTTTAGTTAGTCCTGACGGGGAGTATCAAAATATTTCAGTATAACTGGTTTTAGGAAATGTACAAGTTGTGTGTGTGATTGCATAGGTATTCACAGAATACATACAGTTCATAATCTATTTTCATAAGATACTAAAAAAAAGGTAAACTTGTACGAGTTTTCTTTTTCATATTTTGGATTAAAATGTGACAGCAGAACATGAAGATTAAAGAATGAATGTACCGTAGGAAGGCAGAGGGAAGGTAACCAGCGGAGTCAGGTGTGCATGGCTTTGGAAATGTGCCTTAAACTTACAAAATTAAAAGTTTTTTTTAAAAAGAACTATTAAGCCTATTTCTTCTGCTGAAATGAACTGGGATTTTAAATTGCATTTTTCTACAGAATTCAGACACTAAATAATCTGCTTTCTAATACCAACTTTTCATTGCATAAAGACATATTTTTTTTTAGAAATACAGTTTGTATAAAACACAGGTAAAATCCTTTCCACAGAATAATCAAAGAGGAAAGCAGCTTCAATACTCAGCCACAATTACTAAACTGATGACTTCTTTTTTTACCAAAATGATTTACCCAAATTAAGCTCATCAACTCTCCTGCCCTCACCACATCTCTTATATATTAGATTTCATTCTGGTCCGTTTGTTTTCACTGTAAACACTCTCTTGTCTACGTGGAGCCCAGTGAGGAGCGGTCGTCGTGAGGGCTTCCGTCTGAGTTCTCCGTCTCACCCTCGGAGATGGCCTGCATGGGTGCCGAGTACAGCCGGCTGCGCACGCCGTAGCGGCTGCTGTTGGCGGGCGGGGGGATCCTGGAGCGTCCCTGCCTGGAAGAAGCGGATGTGTGGAAGGACTTGGGGGAGAAGCCCTCAGCGTTGGCTCTGGGGTACGGGCTGGACAGATGGTCCTGTCCTGACTGCTGCTGCTGCAGCTGCATGGGGGAGGCGGGCTCCTCGGCCTGTCTGGGAGACTCCGACAGAAAATCTCCAGATGATTTAGGAGTGATGGGGCTCTTCAGGATCTCTGTAGCCGACATGCGGTAACTGGACTCGGAGCGGCTTCCCTTTTTAAGCAGCAGCAGTTTGAACTCCTCGTTGGAGGTGCTGGACTTCTTTGCGTTCCTGTAGATGGGACCGGAGACTCTGTGCAGGCCTGGTGGGGTCACGGCCGTGGCGGCGGCGGAGGAAGAAGGGGAGGAGGAGGGTGATGTCAGAGAGACCGGGGAGCTCATGGTGCTGCTGGGTGGTGTGTTTCCCGACGCAGCACAGAGCCGGTTCCTCACACCCAACTCAGTGGAATCCTTCCTCCCCAACACTTTCCTTTTGGACCTGAGGACGAAGAAACTCATTAGAGAATCTGTGTAAAGTTGGAGAAACACAAAGAGACTTGTATGCGACACACTCACCGGTGTATCATAGCGAACAGATCCTCAGTGGTGCGAGCTTTGGTGGGTGACAGAAACACGCTGTCATCATCCGGCCTCGACTCATCGTGGAGTGGAGACACCGCATTGTCACTGGGTGGAGAGTCTGTAAAGAGAAACACAATTTAATATACTGCAAGCTTTCTACTCTGATCTAATCAAGCAATATTACACAAGAGGGTGTACTTTAACGTGATTATTTGCACGACAGTGATGCGGTCCCTAAGCATCACCGAAGTGCCAATAATCACATTACAACACACCCTATCGTGTAATATTGCAATTATACAACAAGTTACAGTCTAAATTAAACATGTAATCAAAATGTTTTCATATTGTGGGGCAATTCGCTCTCAAAATGCAAAACTTTTTGTTAGTGTGAGCTCCGTTTCCACAGCAACACATGGGGCAGGACTAACAATTGGAAAACAATCAGTCGCCTCAGTAGAAGCGAATGTAATGTATGCGATGTTTACCACTCCAGGAAGTAGTCCGAGCCTTAGCAACGACCCTAGCAACAGAGACGAGCTCTAGTCCGTTTTATTGCTTTCTGGAGATGGTTTCTCAAACTGAATAAATACAGCACATAGAAACACTAAACTGCTTAGCTCGCTCAATCTTGTTGTATGTAAGATATCCGTTGAAAAAATATGTCAATGGACCCCGTGTCACCTGTTAAAACCAAACCGGTCAAACGAGCCGCAGCTGAGATTCTAAGTGCCCGACTGTCGGTGGTGTTACGGTACGAGTGCTCGGAGCGACAAATAAGGACCAAAGCACATTTAATAGGCCTATTACAAGTAAAACAACATTAGATTTAATATGAAATTCGACTCCAAATACATATTCCCAGTGATATTTCTAGTGATGAGCAGGGTGTGATGCTTTTGGTGATTTGAGCACGTTCCAAATGTTCAGTTGACCAATCAGATCGCTGGGTTGGAACTACTTGTTGTATAATGTTTACATAGTATGTTACCCATCAAAAGGAAGCAACTAATTCATGTTTTATGAGATTAAACAGTCAAGTTTTTTTTGGATAAATTAGTTTGTCTAAAAATGTCAGAAAATGATCATAATATAATATAATATAGTTTAAAGTACAGTTTGTTTTCTATAAACAAACAGCCCAGAAGTCCCAAAGATATAAAACAGAGAAAAGCAGCAAACCCACAAATTTTGAGAAGTTTAAGAACCAGCAGATATGATATTTTTACTTAATGATCTACTACGTACTTACATGATTGACAGATTGACAGTGCGAATTAATTGATTGAAAATTATTATCATTATTTGATTAATTGACTGTTTCTGAACTACTTGTGACCTTTTATCACATGTTGCTTACACAGTATCTATGGATTCAATCAATGATTTCCATTCACACAGTGTTAAATTTGAATAACTTCAGATTGAGAAATGAAATGCATCTCCTGCCACCTTCAGGTGTTTCTAGTGTGCAGGTTGGGAGCAATTTGTTTGTTTTACACGAAACACAAAATCTGTGATTCTGTACATCAGAGATTTTTATCACCATGAACCAGATTTCACAATTTGGTCACTGACTAAAGGACACTACACTAAGTTAGCTTTATTTGTGGTTAGAAATAGAGCCAAATTAACACTGGAGTTTTAAGACTGATATTTGGGACAATTTTTTTTTTTAATATATCGACAGATATTCTTTATATATTAACATGTAGTGTATATAACAGCTTTTTGCAATGATACCTCAAAAGTTGTTATCAAACCCTATGGAGACTTGTTACAAAGATGGAGGCAGGATATCTTTTATAATCACACTGACATCAGTCTAGTGAAAGAGTCAAATTCACTGTGTAGCTAAAAAAAAATAGAACAATTAAAAATCTTTGCCCAAGCATCTTTTCCTATTGTTTCTTCCTGTTGTCATATCAGCAAACGTATACACCAATATCTGCAATAAAATTGGATGGCTGATACATGTTAGAAATGTCTCTAGTTAGAAACTGACACAACGAACAGTGACGACAAAAAGTGAGAGACTAAAGTTTACCAGAGAAAGAGTGTGGGTGAGAATAATGAAACTAAACTGACGGTTGGAAAAACAAAAGTATAACATGCATCAGTGATGAAGACCTTCGTACCTTTACTGAAATACTCCTCCATCTCTCCCGTGGACTCCTCCTTGCCGTCCAGCGAGGCACTTTCGGCTGAAGCACCTGATGAATCATTTTCCCCGTCTTTGCTGCCTTCATTACTGATTGGACTCACTTGCAGAGTCTCTGACTGACTGTCAGTGGGAGGCACTTTATCAATGTTGGATCTCTTAGGTGAACTGTGCAGACCAGAGGGAGGAGGACACACGTCTTCTTCAGTCTGTTGTAAAGACTCTGAGTGTGAGCTGAACTCTCCCGAGCAGATGAGTGTCTCTACTGACTCTCTGTGCGTCTCTGCTTCACGACCTGCGGGCCCGTCAGGGACGTCAGCACCTTTCTGGTCTGAACACGGGTCTGCTGTCACACTCTCTGCAGCAGCCTCTCTGTCCGGCTTGTTCTTCGTCTCGCTCTGAAACGCTGCTTCTCCACCTGCTAGCTCTTCGTTTGAGGTAAACACTGATTCACACGACTCCTTTGAGGACGTGTAATGATGATGATGATGATGTGACAGCAGGGGACTCCTGAGCTCTAAAGATTTACTACTGGAAAGTGTGCTTGTTAAGTTCACAGTAGGACACTGGAGTCTGGGAACTGATTTGTCATCGTGACCTTCTTGGTGCTTCTTACTGATGGATCGGAGCTGCACTGAGTGCAGCACCGTGGGTGTAATGGACAAGCAGTGAGCGTGGAACACCTCGGAGGTGGGAGGTGCTGCAGGTGTGGCTGACACTGCAGCTTTTTGTTTGTTTTGGTGGAGTATCTGCGTCCTGTAAGCTGAGGCCTTGTTGCTGACACTGGGAAGGGCACTTAAGTCGAGGTGAGAAGGAGGGATGACCGGCAGCTCCAGATCTCTCTTCGAGGTGGCTCCGTCCCTGCAGGACAGTGACTGCAGGGACAGGGATGAAAGAGAGGACTTCCTCTCTGGGACTTTGGGCTTCCTCTTGCCAGTCGACGGCGACAGCGGCCCAGGAAAGAAGGTGGAGGGAAAGGAGGAGGTGGGGGTTTCTGACTGACTGGAGTACCCGCTGGATGGGCTGGCCAGGCTGGCCAGCTTCTCCGGGGACGTCAGCTTGAAGTCTCCCTCCATTGATGGAAGTGACGGGGAGGTGGCTCTGGATCCAGACTGGGACGTCTGGGACTCTGAACTCTCCTGTGACTTGATGCACTCGATAACAGTCGTGCCCGTCGCTGTGCTGGAGTTCGACAAGGATCGGTAAGGATCGCTGGATTTTAAATCATTGAGGAGCCAAAGATCTGCATAGTCTGACTGTACGACGCCGTCATCCTTGAAGGAATGTCCGTCTGTGGAGCTTAACACGCCTAAGTCAGGCATGTCAGCCGAGGCCTCGACGCCCCACACCACAAGGTCTCGGACCAGTGAAGAGTTCTCGATGTGGCCCGGAGAGCCGGACAAAACTAGCTGTAGCTTCCTCTCCCTGGACGACAGAGGAAGCTGCTGCCCGCATGTAATCTTTGGTTCTTTTTTGTCGGGGATGTTTCCATCACTGCATATTTTTCTTAAGGAGGAACTCCTCTTAGGTGGAGACGGCTTTGCCTTTGGTTTCCTTAAAGAAAGGCAGCGTCTCCCCAGAGTCATGTGACCACTGAAGTCTGACAGGCCACAGTCAGAGCCGGAGGGTGCATAGTTATAAGTGAAGCTTTTGCTACCTTTCAGACCGCAGTCAAAGTGCATGGAGGTGAAGTAGCCTTCAGTGTCCACAGAGTAGTGTGAGACGGTGTCAGCCTTCTCTGACAGAGGCTTGTCGGAGTAGCTGCTCTCACACGTGGCCATGCTGGTGAAGCTGGGGCAACCCAGGCTGCTCTCAGCCTCTCGGCTCGGCTCGGGGCTGAAGTCCTGCGGGTGAGGAGGCTCTGGGTGGGCGTAACCCCACTCGCTCTCGATGGGAGTGCTCACTCCTGCTTCCTCTAATATGTCCATAGCTGTGGAGGAGAAGGAGCCCGCCCGCTGGGTCCTGAGGCCCGGGTAGTGGTCCAACATGAAGCTCGTCTGGTCATCGATAGCGTGAGTGGCAGCGTTCAGGGAGAGCTCGGAGTCACAGTGTGAGGAGCCGGTGAGCGGGGGAGATGCTGCAGGGGGGATGGTTTCTGACGTCTGGGAGGGGCAGGTGGAGCTGCTCCCGCTCCAGTTCCCACTGGAGGACTGGTGGTCCTCCTTGTGGTCCATCTGGCCTCCCAGCACTCCTGCAGCGGAGACCAAGTGGACGGGGCTGCTGAAGGTGTCCGAACTTGAAGAGATCTCACAGCTGCCCATGTCGGCTTTCCGGGGCAGGTGGGATCTGGTCCGCTCCATCCAGCTACGCTCCGGACTCTCCGACAGCTGCTTGTACTTCAAGCTCCCCAGCTGGTGCTCCAACAGGGCCTGGTCATCGGTGCTCTCCTCTTCATCCTTCAGGATCAGCTCCCTGGGCCCGGGCAGGAAGCTCTCAGTGTCGAAGGGGGAGAGCTCCTCCTCATCGTCGCTGTCATTGTGCCCATTGTCCATCATGCGGCTGCTGTCTCGGGGCAGACTGCGGGAGCGCAGGTGTGCTCCCACGGAGGAGGAGAACATGGCGTCTGTGCTGTCAGGCAGCGAGGAGATGTTGCCTGCAGAATAGGAGAGGCAGAGGGGAACTCCTTGGCCTCTCTGGGCCCTGATCCTCCTCCGAGAAGGCGCTCCTGAGATCAAAAAGTCTTCTGTCTGGCAACCCGAGTCTCTGGTGCTGAGATGGCTGGCCAGCTCCTCGATGGATGGAGTGATATCTGGACCGGCATGAACGATCACTGTCCGCTCTCTGGAACCAGGGGAGTCATCAGAGTCTGGGAGAAGAAAGAAGCACAAAGACCATGAAATAAAAAACATGCAAGAGACACGTGAAAACGGTGTTACTTAAACTTATTTTACATATTTAAGTGTCTTTTTTGCATTAAAACAAATATTTAAAAACAACATTTAAAAGTACCCTCCACTCTAAAATGTTGCTTTTTGTAATTACAGTTGAATGTTTGAGTTTCACTGTGCAGCGTTCAAAACTAGAAAGCTGTTTTTACAATCATCTGCTAAAGTGCTCACTGAAAATCAGATTTTAATGGGTCGGGCCAACCAGCATGATTTGTGACATCACAAATAACCGATCCTGGTTTATTCATTTTACACACAACTGATGTGGAAACTTCCAGTACACGTACACTGCTTGCATATTCAAAGATTTATTTTAAGTGATGAAGTAGATGTCATTTTAGAAATTTTTACAAGATACTTGTTTTGTTTTTTGTGGAAAACCAAATTCCTTTACAAATTAAAGTATTTTACATAGTTTTTGTCCGGAACTTTATCGGTTAATAATCCTAACCATCAATCAGAATACCTATAGTTTGAGTCTGGCTGGTGACTTGTCGTTTCCCATCGTTTTCTTTTTCTTCTCCATCATCTCTCTGAAGTCTGAGTCTAATAAAAGCATGAAATGTCCTCAAAATACCTCAAAACTGGAGCAAAGGTGCACTGAAAATATACCTACTATTAGTAGGAGTTGTTCATATGTATGTTACAGCTGACCGTTCACTTGTTAACACATAGTGGAACTGAATTACTATTACCATTACCACCACTGTCTTTACAAGGACAGAATGCCACAACTAGTCATTTAGACTTTTAATACTATACCATTTCTAAGTTACAGTAGGTAAAACATTGCAGAAAAGAAGTGAAATTAGCTTCATGACAGCACCAGTCTGAGTTACATTTCGTATTTCTGACTGGCAGGCAGAATCAGATTAAGGAACATACCTAGATCTTGCTGCACCTGTCTGGGAACGCCGGCTACGGTCCTCCGTCTCCTCAGCTTCCGTCTCCTCTGAAGCACAGACTGCGAGTGAACGAGTGAGCAGCGCACACTAGCATCTCTGTCAAAGCCAACCCCTGCAACGGACAGACAGGACATCTGAGGAATCTTTGTTTGGTGGCAACTGCAGAGATTCCTTCTTTACCTCTCACGCTGTCTCGTAAAAAAAAATACATTTAAATGCAAGACTCGGTTGAACTAAATTAGGTGTTCTACAAAAATAGCAGTTAGAGGAAGAGGACAGAGATCTGATGGAGCCACAATAAGACCGTCTATCTGCCTGGATTGAGACTGAGGAGAAATTTATGATAAACAAAATGATCAAATGACACAGATGCTATAAACTGACATGTTGATGGGTTCACTGACCATAAGAAAATCCTGCTGTGAAGGTTAATGCTTCAGTTTTCTTGTGTTTACTTCTAATTTTCCTGCCGCTCCCTCGACATACATTATGACCATCATGAGATAGCCAGTCAGGGCTTTCAGCACCATAGCAATTGCTGGACTTTGCTTACAATGTGCATTTTTTTTTTAGACGGTCTCTGACTCAGCCAGCTCTGGCGTACAACTCTCCTTTTGAGTCGGTGCGAGCACGAGTAACTAACATCGAGCCGGCCTTTTCAACAATTTAGACAGAACTAATTGGCATTCATGTCACAGCAGCTTTGAAACTGCAGTCAAAAGCATGAGAAACAAAGTTAACAGGGCACAAAGCATGACTTGCACACTGACAGGGATTCCCTGAAGCAGCAGTAATGGCCGGTAATAACTGCTTGTTTTATAGTGAATTTCTTTACTTCCCATAAATATTTCCCTTTTTAAGGACTCTACACAAAAGCTGTGGCATTAATGAGGAGAGCCAAAACCAAAGAATGCGGAGAGAAGGAGTGACTGTGTGCAGTCTAAGATAAATTATGACTCCTTTTGTTTGACTGTTAGCTTTTACCACACTGACAAATACTGTATGTTTTACGACTATGACTGTTTAAAAAATAGTTAGACATTTTGGAAATCTGCTTATTTGTTTAGATGCTGAGAGTTAGATCAACATATAAAAAATTCTTCCGACTCTACTTTAAATATGAAGCTTGGTGGGACCTCCAAAGCTCACTGTACACTGTTTTAATCTGTACAAATAACAGGATATAACCTGTTAATCAGTGAGCTTTAGAGTTGCTGGTAGGCACTTGTATAGTTTGAGAAATGCAAATATGAGTATTTGTTGTAACGAGTGAGACAATAATATTACTGCCATTTAGTTCAAATAGGGAGATGGGTAGCTTAATTTATCTTAGCATAAAGATGGGAAGCAGGGGGAAACAGTGAGCTTTTCTCTGCCTAAAAGCAACAAAATCCAACTACAAGCAACTCTAAAGCTTACTTATTAACATATATTTCACATTTTAATGCACAAGAAAACAGAAATGTGAATAATTGTAGTTTTGTTGGAGGTTGGCTGCTGTCTTCTTTCATGGCTTTGTGAAAATTATAAATTGTTGTTTTTACCCGTCAGATTTTGTAACGATTTAACAGACACTATATGACATATTGATTAATATTTCAAAGGTGTTGGCGGCCGTGTTGTTTACCTTTCAACCCTGTTTTGAGTTGTTATATTTAACTGTCTCCTGGCTGTAGCTTTGTATTCAACAGATTGATATGAGAGTGATGTCATTATTCTCATCTAACCCAAAGCAAGGAAGTTAATAAATGTATTTTCCAGTACGTCAAACTTTCCTTAAGAAAAGTTAAAGAAGAGTTAAAGAAATCAAATAAGTCTGAGAAACCTACACCACAGCTCATTCTCGTCACAATAAACAAATCTGAACTTAAAACATGAAGTGATTTGAATTTACCAGTCACATTAATGGGGATGACACATGAGTTGATGACTTGGGAATTGCATTTCATTCTCTCCTCTGGGGTGGGCAGCGGCAGAGCTTTAGACCAGTTAGTCTGCTTGTCCAGGGTGGAAGGGATGTTAAGGATGGGAAACTTAGACCGGTGACCTAGAGCCACCCCGTCAGTGTCGAGGTCAGAGAGCGCAGCCTGCAACAGATGGATATTTGCATTGGTTAGAATGTTAATGTTAGACGGCATTACATGAGAAGTGGTGTTAAGAAATATGAACAAACTCAGCTACTGAAAGGGGGAATGTGTAGTGTACAGTGATTAAAATCTGGTACTGTCACAGTGTTTATCTGGGAAAGAGTTGAAGACTAGATAAGGAGATTAGTGTTTTATTAATCTGAAGCAAACAGCAGACTGCTCACTGTCTGAGCAGAGGTAAATCAATACATGTGCCCTTCCAGCAGCTGAGTTTTATGTTGGAGAGCCAAGAATCGGTTAAGTAATGGAAATAAACGGCAGGCTTCGGAGAGAGAGACTGAAAAGCACAAGAAACATTCAAAGAATCTGCTCAGAGGATTTCATGCAAACAATAAAATATACAAAGAAGAAGTTGAGACTTTAAAACCAGACTGTGTCCGAGCTTGCAAAAACCTCAGATTAACAAAAAGACGCGTGTCATCACAAATGCTAATTATGCTTTATGAACTAGAAACAACAACCAGAAATGTGACAAACGGCGTGAACCGTCGTTAACAGTCACAACATGCTGCAGCGGAAACTGAGCTCTGACAATCTGTGGCACCTATACGAGTCTCCTGCATAATAACGAATCTCCGGAAATATTTGAGAGGAAATACTTGACGGGAGCATTCCTCTGAGCTTCAGTGTCAGTGCTCCCTCACAGCTCCACATCCTTCTTTTTCCGTGGGCCTCCCTCAGACTCTCAAGTTTAGATTCTGCAGAGCTGCATTCACTTGCACCCACCACGCAAAGTGGATTGAAGCTACAAAATTTCTTACCTTGAGATCCCAACAGAGAGACACGTGACACTGGAAGTGATTCTCAGGCTCAACTGATTCCCACCTCCACAACCTCCCACCCCCATTTAAAGGCAGCTCTCGAGCCTTTGTGCTCTCTGTTCCCAGCAGACCAATGAGACCCTGACAAAAAAAAAAAAAAACGGCCACAAAAGAAACCGGTTTCCTTGGAAACTTCTCCCAACTAGTAGAGGAAGAAAAATAAAAAATAAAAAAATCAAAGGGAGACCATTTACAGCTGATTTGTTTTGAGAACAGAAAGACAGTTTTAGGAGTAGAAGAGGTCAGACAGGAAGAGGAGAGGAAGGATGAGCTTAACGAAGGAGTGAGAGAAAGAGGGAAGAGAGCAGGAAGAGTGGACACATGCAGGATGAGAGTGGAAAAAAACAAAAACAGGAGTGGCAGTGTTTGGTGCTTGTCCCCGTCTGTGGGCTCGTTTCTGTCTCATGACGGACATCAAGCACGATATATTTGGTGAAAAAAAAAAAACAGCACAAAGGGAGAAACATGAGGCTGTCAGCTGTGCAGTGAGGAAACCACAGCACAGAGGGATCATGGGTAATCACAGGCACAAGCTTGGAGAAGTCGAGCCTATCATTAAAGAAACCCAGGCTGCTGGGCGGCTGTGATTGTGGCCCTCACACACACATTCCTCACATACTGCAGAGCTCAGAGCCCTTCACATGAACCCCGACAACAACCGTCTGGTAAAAAACATGAGGAGTCGGCATGGACCAAACTTTAAAGTGTCAGTATTCCCCCTTGTTTTGAACTGGACGGAGCAGGCAGCTACGACTGCCAGAGAAAGGCGGCTTTAAGGAGGCATGCATCGAAAAAGAGATTCATTTTGCAAATTAGAGGAAGTCAAACAAACAAGGACAGGTGAAGCAAGGAGTTAGAGGGAGCACTCAGGAGTCAGGAAGGAGGGAGGGACCAATACCTTTCTGCTCCAGGGAGAGAAGTGGCAACATTCGGTGGGGGAGGAGGAGCGGGTGGATTCAAACTGAATTACAGGGCAAAAAAACAAACAAACAAAAAAGGACAAAAAAACAACAACAACAAATGACAGAAATGAACATGATATCCAACAGGAACGCAGACAAAACAGATAACAACAGAGGCAGTGGGGAGGAATATGTGGACTGTGAAATTATATTAGGGTCAGGGTGGGTTGATGAGCTGAAATAAAAAAAACAACCTTCCTGAACAATTAATGCAACAGATGTGAACATGAAAAAACACTCATTCTCTGCACAGTGACACAGATTACAACATGACACACTACAAACACAGTTCGCTCTCCTCTTTACCTGCACTAACTGTGTTGTTGCATCTCTAAAATGCCTCTCTGGCTGCTTGAAGGGGGAAGAAACGTGAATGTCACTTCAAAAGTATTTCAAAATCTCTCTCTTAAAGTAGAAATGTTACAGTGAATGATAATCATTTGTAAGAACAAAAGAAGTGACACATCTTTGCACATTTGATTTGGGAAAGGTGGATTCTTTTTCAGCTGCATCACATCAGATAATTTCACATCACAGGCGTGATTCATTTAGATACACAATGAGCCGACTGCCTTTCAGTATTCCACTACAATCTCTGCACCGACTTGTGATTTCCAGATCGACATGTACAACACAAAGAAGATTCTTTTAAAGCTCAAACGAGAAGATAATCGTCTCACCGTTGTCAGATTTGTGCCCCTCTTTTCATGCCTCTGGCCAACAGGATGGGAGGGGTACATGGGCATCGGGGGCACGGTCAAGATCGAGATGGTGACCCTCCGCTCCTCGCTGCCTGATCGTCTCCTCTGGTGACCTGCAGCAAGTAAACACGTTAAACTTGCTGTAAATGCTCACAGTCATCTTTAAAATGCGAGTACTGTAAAGTGTAAAAATAAAAAAAAAGATGCACGTATTATAATACAGTGAAATCAATACATTGGCTTTGTGAAACTGATATTTATTAGGGTTCGATTCATAAAGGTGGTGTTTGAAGACTTGACCAGTGTGCAAACTTGGATGTGTTTAGTGTTTCCGTTAGCCATCCATCTATATGATCCTCTACTAATTTTTTTTTCCAGGCTGCAGTTGCAGTATGTGTCCCCTGGAGGGCAGAGTGACACCAGAATCCCAGACTGCCAAAAGCACTATGCAGACCTTTACAGGCATGTAGCCCAGAAATAATTTCCAAAAAAGTGTTTTTTCATGACATGTAAAATAAAAATGGAAAAGTGCATTAATTGGGGATGACAGGGAGCTCAGTTCAGAGCAGCTTCTTTGGCCTATGCTGTGTTGTGGTCGGAGGCGGCTGACCAGTGCTGAGTGGCCTCACCTCGGTGCAGGGCCCACAGGCTGAAGTTGGCTTGCCTGTGGAGCTCTTCCACACATGCTGGCCGCGTGGAGGGGTGGAAAACGTTCCTCTGCTGGTGCCAGGGAGATTGGTAATGTGCCGTCAGCTTACTCTCCACATCCAGGTTGGACACGGCTGACGGAGAGAGACACGACCGGGTCAGACAGACAACCAAAGAAAAATCCAAAATGAAGAAAGTTATCGGAATCACTAAATCTGAGACACAACAGTATTTATACGGCATCCTGAATTATTTTGTAGGTCTTTCAAAACCTCTGTTACAGTTGTTACTGAACTACTAAAACATCCTGTGACAGACTCATGTAATCCATCCTCCTGTCCTTGATGTCTGTCCAGATTCGGTGTAATGGCTTGAAGCTCGTTTCCAATACAATACAATCAGCCGGTTTCAGTTTGGCGATGAGAAAAAGACTCAAACTAACCTCACAGTACCACTTGAAGTGCTCTTTAATATCTTGCTTGATAAATGAGGTCCAACACACGTCACTGGGTCTATTACTACAACTGTGTATGCCAAGAGATGTCACGGAAAGGCAGCTTTCATCACGAGGATCAGCCATTAAATTTCCACTCAAACATTTCTGTGGTAGCACACTGGTTACCATCATTAAGGTGATCTACACAGCTTCTGACGTATCGAACTAATGAGCTCTCCTTTTTGGCCACGTAAGCCTGTATTCTTCTCAATACAAACATTTTCATGAATAGGGAGTCCAGAAAATGTTGTGGGATCTAAAGTGAGGAGAAAACAATGGACTCGTATTAAAGCCTGAGAAAGAAAAGCGAGACAATCAGATCCAATGTGAGCGGGACAATGGCCTGTTTACTAATTCAGTGCTATTGCCTGCAGCCACACAATAGGTATGAGTGCAACCTCCAAACATTGACCAGTACCTGGACTAATCTCGCTGCTCCTCCTCACATCTCCTCAAGTTACACAGAGAGACGCTCAGGTCTCAAGTTACACATAATGCACTGGGGGGAAAAGTTGGCGTTTGAAAGAAGTTGTTTAGTTTTTGTGGCGTTGCTTGTTTAGATGTTGATTGCTTGAAATGGTCAGAGAAGTGATTCATTCAGTGAGTAACACAAAAAATGAGCTGCGTTCAGGAGTAAAGAAGAATTTCTACAGCATCACAAATCTGTCAAACCAAAATCTACATAACAGCTTTTACAAAGTGACAGGACATACAAATCACGGCACAGTCAGAGATTAAGCTGCGTGAAATAAGACGATATAAGTCAGGTATTGGCGCGAGATAGCATTTTACACATGCAGTAAAATCCAACAAAACTCTTGAGGATTAACTGCTGAGCCTTCGCTTGAGCAGACAAACACATCCATCAGGCTTCTGCCTACCTGGTGGACATTTCTGGGCTTTGTCCTTGACCTGGCAGCTTTACTGCAACACACTCTGTCTGACCTCCATGTTTGATGAAAGGCAGCTTTGACTGAGCATGCTCCAAGTTCGCTTTGTAGTGCAGCCAGTAGCTAACTTCAACTTAGTCTCCTTCACTCAGAAAAGACATCGTTCAACACCTGATGGCAGCAACTAAAGGCAAGGCCAGGCTAATTTTTTTCTCATAGCACCATTCAGATGCTTTACAGATGCATAAAACTACATTATAATAAGACATTTGCAGACACCAACACTGTATTTAAAATAAAACAAGGCAGAGGTCAGGAAGATCTGCACTAAATCTCACATGTTAAGTGATTTTCTAACAGCACTACGACTGCAGTGAATTCTCTGACAGTGCCTTTCCAGAAAACATGGTGCCATGCATGTAATCCCCACGTGGTGTGTTTATCTATTATCACCCTGGAGTGATGTGAAGTCCCTTTCGTGTGAAAACACGCTCCTGCTCTGCCGAGGATGCTGGAAGTGAACTCAGTGAAGAGTAGATTCACTCCTGATCGATGTTTCTCGGACTGCTGCAGTTAACTTAATGCCTCAGTGTTACTATTGACTGCCACTATAATTATATCATTAAATATTATTACTATTTATATTACACTCTCAGAAAGTCATGTGTTTGTTCCGTCAAACCAACGCTGACGTCCTACACCTGCTTGGACTTTATCAATTGTTGTAGTTTGCCACATGACCTCTTTCTTTGACCCTGGTCATACATGTGCGTAAAGCAAAGGAAAACACTGACACAATCTCCTCTAGTGGACTGATGGGTGTATTACATCCTTTAACGTGACACCAGGCTGGACAGAAAGGCCACAGCGTATGATTCACATTATCTTTATACTGATGACAACATTCTGTGTCCTGTACGGATCCATCTGAACTTGTTATAGTTATCTCAACTCATCACCTATGTAATACGTGTGGAGTAGTACAAACCTAACAAACACCCACTACATTTCAGACGTGAGACAGACACTGACACATTTTGTCTGCGTTGAGATCAGGCTGAAGCAGTGACGTGTTGAGAAATATGAGCCCTCTGACACTGTTGTTCAGCCTCTCCTCTCCCTGCCTCCCTGCTGAGAAATGAACTGTTGACATCCTCAGCGTCTCCAACACACTACAAACCCATTTGACAACAACAACAGCATCAACTAGGACCCAGACACTGTGCTCTCGCTGTCATTCAGCTCCTCCCTGCTTTTATCTTCCTCTGGCTAAAAATCACATCAGTCCTTCCTTTTATCTTGCTCAGTGAAATCTCCAACTTTGAGTTAAGTGAGGTCGTTCATGAGAAGAGGGGTCTTCATGGAGACAGAGGTCCATGTGGGGGAGGCCTTAAATGGTAATTTAGTGGTCAGCTGTTGCCCCAAATGAGGCCAAAGAAAACACATCAGCCTTCAGTCATCTCATTGACCTCCTGGCAGCTTTCTCTTTCTTTAAGTCAGGCTGAGTGATCTTCAACGTGGCCACACTGAGCCACAGAAGCCACATGGCCTCAGGTGAGAAGAAAAACAAGACCAGTTCTCACTTTAACTTCTTTTTAAAAATAAGTAGTACTTTTCTATTTTTCACCCTCCTTCCTAACTTTCATGAAGCATCCTGCTGTGAACTTTCCTGGTGAGGTGAAATCACACGCTCTATTGCCCGCGCCGTGACACAGCCTATCAATCTCTCCTCCTCCTCCTCCTCCTCTTCATCTGCAGCAGGATCATCCCCCAATAACCTCACAGCTATCAGGTCTGCTAGCAGCCCTGCAGGCTGGGAGAGTAAGAGGGTGTGTGTGGGGGGTATGAAAGCACTGGATCCTCAGTCTTGGCTCTGCCTTGTAATTTACTCAGTATTGGCCCAGACAGGAGTCACACACTTGCACACACATGTAATTTGCCAGTGGCCTGGGAAAACACAGCCGCAGATGTCAGTCATTAGGTCATACTTAGATTTAACATTTTTTTTATTAATGCAACAAAAAGACAGGTGAGCTGCACGCATTCAGCTCTGATATGAGTTGGTGTGTTAAAGACTGCACAAAAAATACAAATAAATATGGTTGTTTTGAGGTAGAGGCAACACTGATCAGAAGTTTAAGTTCTGAAAGGCTTCTTCAGGGAACACAGGACCGACACACTGCAGGAAAAGTGCCGCAGCGACGTGGTGTCAACGCATGTCGGACTAACCCTGCAGTTGGTTTGTGTACACACTCTGTGAGGTTAAACTAACCGAGCAAAAGTAACACCAGCTGAGGAGAAGAGCGCTCTCATCTCATCGCCTCTTACATCTTGTGACAACGCTGGAACAAAGTGCAGTCGTGTTTGTGTAACCACTGTGGCCAAAAGTTGTGCATGTGGAGCGAAAAGAAACGGGAGGTACAGGCAGCTCAATTAAGGCCCCAGTAAATTATACAGTACCTTGAGATGTGAGTTCAAGGCAGCATCCGAGAGCCATGACACAACGGCGCGGTTTTAACTCCGAGCATCACAGTGACACTTTAAATATGTGTCGCTGTCACCTCAGCAGAAACCCTGCGCGTCCCTCATGTCTTCACAGCGATGTCCCTCGGCTCTACTGCCACACTGACCTACAGGCCCTCTGCAACATCTGCTCACACTCCTCCTCCTCCCCCCCAGGTTGTGTCCCCTTCCCCACCTCGCGCTGGGTACAGATGGTCCAGCCAGGCCCTGACTTGGGCTACCACTAATCTGTTTACGGTGGTGCTACAGGAGGAGAGGAGTGTTAATCCGAACTGCTGAAACAACACTGACCGCTTAACCCACAATGGAGGATCGTGGAGGGTGCAGAGGAATGCCGAAGGAAGCGCAGCACATTAAATGCCGGTATCCTTAAGTTTTAAAATTTCACTGTGATGCAGTCCTTGAATAAATCATTGATACACTCTAAACAATTCAAATCCTCCATTGTGGTTTTCATGAAAGGAAATGAAGGAGCTACTAATAAAAACACATATCACTTACATTTTATACTGAAAAATAAATTCCTGAAGCATCTAAAGCTAGACGTATTTCAGTGTGACACGACAACACACAACAAATGTAGGAAGTTACGCACCTGAATCGAGCGACAGACGAAGGAAAACCAAATCAAATTGCTGACAAAATTATCCGCATCTTTTCTATTGCCAAACAAAACTTGAAGTGCCAAACTGAAATCTGCTGTCATGAGATGAAACACCGCTGCTGCTCCGCTGCAGGAGAAAGTCCCCTTTGAGGTCTGATTAGTGAAGCACAATGAGTAGAGTCCTGATGTCAGTAGACACACAATAATACCTGTCTCCCCGGTAATCCGCTCTGAGCCCACATCCACACAGCTGATGGGGATGTCGCTGCCGCTGCCCCGCTGCTGCAGGTGGGGCACAAGACTGTTTACATTCAGTGAGGAGACGAGGCTGAAGGCCTGCTGAGGGAAACCCGGAGTGGAACAACAGCAACAACTTTGTTTGGGATGTGAGTTGTTGAAATCATATGATGGCAGTGATAAGAGGGAGCATGCGGAACCAGATATGATGTTTGACAAAATGTATAAGCAATCAAAATTATTATAATTCAAGCAGACAGAGAGAAGATCTGTGATTTTACTGGTATATTTTCTCCATGCATTTTAGATTGACAAGTTTCTGCTCTGTTTGTCAATTTAAAGGACCGATTAGAGCAAAAAAAGAAGTTCCAGAGCTGCATGGTATCACAAATATTTTTTTTTATAGTACTCTATGTTGTTCACCAATTTTTGACTTAAGTGTAGTTTATTACTTCATGAAGTTGGACAATGTCTTCTGTGTCTCTTTCTTAAGTCTGAAAAAAATACAGTTTCCGAAGGGACTTTCTCCTGGGATAATGAACGATGCTGTCAAGTTGCATTATGGGAAGTGTAGGACTGTGGAAAGTGACTGATACAATGTGTTAAAAGTGAAAATATATAGACCTCTGTTCCTTCGATTTTAATGTGTTTCTCGTAAGCAGGCCAATTTCATAGAAATGCAACAGAAAAATGTCACATTGGCCCATTAATATTTCATTTAATGCACTGATTAGTTTGTAGTCTGTGCCCAATGTGACGCCCTGCTATAGCATGTTTTTTTTAACAAATTTGTAATCATATAAAAATAACAATACAGTGAACCCTCGCTATAACGCGGTTCACCTTTCACGGTCTCGCTGCTTCACGGATTTGCATCGTGCATTGAAATCACATTACGACTATATGTAACGTAGATATATTTAATGTCCAGTTCTATCTATTTCAATTGTAAAATAAAGGTTACTACTTCACGGATTTCGCCTATCACGGTTTCTATTTGGAACGTAACCCCCGCGAAAAACGAGGGTTCACTGTATTCAGCATGTTTGCTTGATACATTTACCCTCACTACAGACAGTGATACTTGCTTTATCAGCACAAGTGTATCCTGGAGATTACGGATAGCGTCATCAAGCACAACCACACTTGTAACATGCACAGGCCAGACATAGCTCAGACTAATTTTAGTGCAGGAAACCAAAAGTCCTGCCCTCTCTCTCTCTCTCTCTCTTCCTACCACACCTCTCTAAATGGGCACTCCATCACCTCACCTGGAGCTTTGATGTGGGACAGCGAGCGGGCCCTGCGACCTGTACGAACCAGGAGGCCTGCAGGGCAGCTAAATGATCCGCTGTTGCTGCCGGATGCTGCTCTCAGCTGCCTGCAGGTTACTACAGGGAACAGCTGCTGATCTGTAATCAAACCACTGTTTGACTTCCTGAAGTGCTTTCCTGACTCTCAATAGCAGTCAGTTAATTACCTGGCTGAGAAATGAGGAATAGTCCTCATATTTACGGCCTCGTAAACCTTTTCATTCTGTTTAATTCATTCGTTAATATAGTAAAACTTTTCTGCGAGAGTATGACTTCACCACTGCAGGAAAAAAGCAATGTAAGTGCGTGAAATAGTTACTGTTGAATTGCACTAACGTCTCCTCGTATTTCCTGACTTGAGGTCAGAAAACACGTGCTGGCGGTGCCGCAAGCCCACACATGAAACTCGTCTGGCGGTGGAATGAAATCACACGAGTGCTTCAGGAGACTTTGCTCTACGCTCAGATTTTTGGAGCAGCGCCTGGACTGTCTGTCTGCTGGTGTGCCGGGAGGTACAGTAAGGGTGGAAATGAAAGTGTGGGGGAATCCCATCAGATATCACCTTTTCCATTGTAAAAGATTTGAAAAAAATGGACAATAAACACAATCTTCTGCTGATGGCAAATAATAACACAGATGTTCTATTAGTGCATCAGGAAATGGACGTTCATTTAAGCAGCTTGGAGAGACAAAACATATATTTCAACAACATGAAAAAATAATGTCAAAGCCAAATCAGCAACGACTTGAAACTCAAAGCTTCCCTCTTGTGACACACTCCTCAACAGAGCTATAAAATTTCTCATGTTTATCCATTTCCTAAACACACACACAGTGCTTAGACCGCTGTGACTAAGAATGATTTTGGATAATATTTGAAACCACGCTGCTGCACTGAGATCCTCCTGAAGATCGCTCAGAGCTGGAGAAGAGGAACGCTGTGTGACTGAGGTCTGTTTTCTCAGCTGCTTCATATTAGCACTACAAAGTCTGACAGCAGGCTGCGGTGGCTTTGAAATACTTTCCATTTTGAACCCTCCACAGTGGTGCATATCGCCTGGCGGGCACGATGGCAACCAGAAGATCTCTCACTCCGAGGTAAGACGGCAGAGTTTTGGGAAAGAAGGAGGACGTGTTAAACAGCTTTTAAAAGTCTGACGTCCTCAGAAACATTTCCTTTGTAAAACTTTTCTAGCCTGTGCAATGTTCACGAGAGTGTGTGGTGGGTTTTAAAGCTCAGAAATGAGCAGGCAATTTTGTTGCTGTCGTAACTCATTTATGCGCTGTTAACTTTAGATTTTGAAAAAAGTTTGCGTTAACAGAAAAGGAGATTTGGCACTCACCTGATCCACTAGCATATTTAAAACTGCACTAAGCAATCTTTATACATTAACATTAGATCTAAAGGCTATGTGTAATGTGAAGGGGATTCTCATACTGACCCGCCCACAGATAATTCTTACACAACTCTGTAGATCCTTCCTTGCACTACTGAGCGTTTTAGCATCGTTCAGCTCATTGTTTTGGTTTTACAGCTTGCAATGTTAATAATCTGGGTCACTCTCAGCTCTCTATTTGCAGCATTCACAGCAGCTGCTGGCAGCTTTTTTGGCTAGTAATGCACCGGCAAACCCACTGTACAGACAGACAGACAAAACTAACATCTAGCTGATGAACATAGTGGAGATTTTAGCAGCTATGAAGCCAGATATTTCCCTCAGGAGTTGGCGATACAGAAGTGTGGCGTGACCCGAGTGTTCTGCTGCCTTAAATGCCAGAAAATAATTACTGCTCTTTAAACATAAAAATGATAAATTTGTACTTTGAAGATTAGAAGAAAATATTTCCAAATCTATTTATATGAAATTCTATTAAAAAAAACAGCCAAAAGTTAACAAAGTACTATACTGGCTACAGTTTTTAAAGCTAAACCTGCATTTTAACCCACTTTTAATACATACATACATAACGTTAAACACTGACAGTATTCAGGGAAAATTTAATTCTTGTGGTTACACAGTGCAATCAATCCTAAATTACACTGAACAGCTCAAACAGCAAAAAGGGGAGTTTCTACTGTAATTCCCAGTTTACTGTAATTAAACCATGATTTACACACATCAGCCGGAGGGAAAACAGTGATGAAATCATCAGGAATTTACTGTAAGCAGATCTTCTGAATGAACTCTGTTTGTCTGTAGTACGAACATTGAACCACCCGCTCCACACCACACAGCCCGACCTCTTGTTTACCAGCAGTGAAAAGGAAAGCCACCACATGACAAAAACTGTGAATGAGAACAACTCCCAGCCCACAGAGACAGCCGGTTCATTTTTCTGTCCTTTAACGTGCACACTCAGCAGGTTCAGCAGGGGTCAGGGCCCGCATTCAGCAACCTTTTACCTCTTGACCTCTAGACACCTCATCATTAGGTCTGCATACCGACTGGGAGGTCAGCTCACATCAGTAAGCACTCGGGGTAAATCAAACACTTATTGGCCACTCCGTCATCCAACTTGTTCTCTTTCCTATCACAGTAATAGGTAGTGAGTTTTCAGATGCTTTGAGATAAAAGCAACACAATCGTTTATTTTAAAAGTTCAGTCTTAAAAAACAGCAACTGACAGCAGCAACTTTGTGCTGATATTGAGGACTTTACTACAACCTGAGAAAAGGAAATACATTTCCAAGCAGTCTATTAGGGCCGTTAACACACCACATATAGGAAAACCCCCAAAAAACAGTAAGAAAAGAAAGTAACAGCCTGTATGCTCTTGAGTACACTTAAAATTCCTTTACCCTTTAAATCAGCACGAAGTTCATTTTACAGCTCTGTCCTCCTGATTTGCTACAGAGGCCTCCGGGAGGCTGCAGCACACCCTCTCATATCACATCATTTAACGGTCTTTGAGGTCACAGCTGACTCATATTGGGCTATAATGGCTTTCCCGCTGAGCTTGGCCCGGGTCTCTGCTTTCGCTAGACCTTTGAAGTGCTCACACACTCTTACGCCCGGCCTCAGCCCAGCAGTAAGGGGTGTGTCTGGGCCGGTCCCTGCTGAAAAAAGCTCCCCGGGTTGTCCGTAGCCTGCAGGTACACCTGGTCTATTAGTCTCACAAATGAAAATGTGCGCCCTTTGACCTCCTGCTTTTGACCAGTCTGTGCTCCCGTCTCGCAGGCACCTCAGGAAAGGTGGGAATTCTTGGTAGGAGAGTGAAAAAGAAAATGAGTTCCTGTCTTTACTGGAAATAAAGGTGATGTTAACCACGAGGCAGAGGAATAATGAAAAACCCTGAAGTCAGAACAAGGGAAAAAGTAATGTGAGCAGCCTCTGCCCGGTCAGCTCTGTCAACACGAGCCCGAGTGCTTACGGGAATATGACTGCATTTAAAAAGGTGAAACAAAAGTGTTTTCTCTGTGGCCAGACAGGATGAGCAGCGCGGGAGTGAATTTACCTTTCCACGAGCAAACAGCCAAGAAAAACAAGAAAAGAATAGCAGAGGAGATTAATCTCTCATCATCTGTTTCCCTGCCAAACCACCACGCTTCACTGAGCCTTTTGTTCCTTCATGTCACACTCGTATAATAAAGTCTGCATTATGCTGCCTCTACGCTGCAGATATTATGTAATTTCAAAACAAACCAATGTGCATAACATTGTAAAATAAGAGGTGGACTTAAGTTCATGCTTGTTTTTCATCAGATGTATAAATTCAAGCACATTTAAGCACTGTGTCATAAGTGAGGAATTTGCAAGTCAGAATCACTAGTAGGCTTGTTATAGATCACACTGGGTGAGTGGTTTGGTACAACCTGGACAGGCTGCCACTCCATCACAAGTAGGGCTGGGTATCTTGACTACTATCTTAACTTAAATACAATGTTGCTGAATGATACTTTTTTGATACCAATTTGATCAAATTCCTTTTAAGAAAAATATAATTGAATCACACATTACAAATTTTTAATTTTCATGTGGTTTAGCCCAGGGAGAGTGTAACCCAGGTGGTTTTCTGTAATTACAGTTAACGGATGGCCTGTAAACGCCTCCAATGCAGTCTATTGCTCGATGGTACAATTTACAGATGTTCACTAAACGCCTCACGTGCTATTGGTAGACACGAGGTAGCAGGCTGCACACAGAGAAACCTTCAGTTACTGCAGTTATCCAGCACTAATCACAGAAGTGACATGTCACGCCAAAAAACAATTCTTAGATGGACTGTGAGGGGAAAATGTAACACCAAACACATTCAGATATGAGAATAAGATGCAAACTGCACACAGAAAGTTCTGTTCAAACTCAGGACCTGCTTCCTGAAAGGGCCATAGCTATTCTGCACCACTGAAGGAAAACAAGTCCTCATTCATTACAGGTAAAATCAACCAGAAACATTTATACCATTCATAATACTATATGTGTTAAAGAATATAACTTTTTAATGTGTCTTAAAGAAAGTCTCACACCGTAGTACAAGACAAAGCATCAATAACAGGCCTGCCTGTACACTGCTGGCTGACTGAGCTGCCGTGAGACTGTTTCATAGTCAAAGCAACAGCCTTCGCTCCTCTGCTCTGACCGAGGGACGGTACACTGCTGAGTGCTTTCCTTTCAAACTAAAAGTGCTCTCAACGACAGAAGCACATCCAGTGTTTTGTGCAGCCGCTCATTCATCAACGTGTTGTTCAGTGTGTGTCAAGCTGCGGGGTCAGAAGGTACAAGTGTGGCACGACAGTCTCAGGTCACAGACACCCGCACAGGTTATGGCAACAGTGAACCCATCGCAAACATACAAAGCGACATACGCGTGTGTTCAGCTGTCTGCAGTGAGGAGGAACCTCACACATTTGGACAATTGCTTTGTAACGGCTGAAGGTGCTCAGGAATATGCAGACTGTTATGTAAGTGTCTGAGCAGCTTAATCGCAGAAGGTTTTCTCCCCAGTTTCCTGTGTAAACACTGCGAGCCTCAGACTCTGGTTTCACCAGTTTACTGGCACCAGTCAAGCGGTCACATGGCGCACAATAAGCAGAGCAGACAGACTGTGAAGGGAGGGGAAAATAGGAAACCCTGAGTGCAGACTCGGGGGAAGGTGTGGTTTGGAAACAGACGACGAGGGCAGAATCCATGCCGGACGATTGCAATGGAAACCTCCATTTAACTGGCAAATATGGTCAGTCTGAGGTCAGCTCTGGAGGCGAGTGACCTGTGAGTATGTGGGAAAGTCATTAGGAGGGAGTGGCATTAGGCTTAGCTGGCAGAGCCGAGCCGAGAGCCGAGCCGAGCCGAGCCGTCCCTCACACATCTCTGCCTAGTAGGCTTCAGTTCAGAGGGAGAATAAACTGGAGGCTGGTTCAAAACAAGCCAATAGCTGGCAGGAAGGATGGATATGCAGGGAGCGAACCCAGCAGCTCTTTGAGTGGAAACAATGGAGAGGATCAGGCCACACCAGCTCTTCATGGTTTCCAACGCCACACCCAGGGAGCCCCTTAACACACAAGCTGTTCATGAGGAGCTTGAGTTGGCATTAAAAATAATTATGTTAGCGCCACACTGACACCTCGCAGGGACTCACACCAGCAAAAAACAGAAAGGATGCAATTGTCTGTATTATTTCAAGCTTTGCATCGCCATGGAAATGGGACATATGCACCAAAGGCGTACACTCGAGTGAGGGTGTGCTCCTTCACAGTTCATCATACCGCTGTGGAAAGGTGAGCCCCGCAGAGGGCCATGAGTCCTCTGCAGATGTGTGGATATGAGCAGCAGTGGAAAAAACTCACTACTAAATGTACATAATAAAATAAAAACAGGTATTTGTCCAAAATGTACAGACACAGAGTGGTTCCAGATGTACTGCAAGTTTTCTTGGTACTTACCTATCGAACATTAAAGAAGCAGGAAGCCCAGGGAACATGAAAAAGAAAAAAAGAAAAGACATGATTAGTTGATTGAAGCGGGATATCAGAAAAACACCTTGTTATAATTTAATACTTGTTTTTTTCCCCGGTTCAGATGAATCTCTACAGAGCGCACTAGTAGCAGAGTTGTTTTTCATTACATGAAATGGGGCAGTTTTGCTTTACTACTCCTCAGAGAAAATCTTATCACCTTGGGTATGTTGTGAGACTGTCCCGAACAGGAACCAAACATCTTCACCTCCCGCTAATCTCTACACTTGTGCTCCCTCGTGCGTTCTCTTTGACACGACTTTAGAGATGCCAGATACTTGGGCCTCTGACGGGGCACAGCTCACGTGTTGGCAGCCGTGCTCTGAATGCGGCTCGGTCCTCGAGGGAGCTCGCAGAGAAAAATAAAAGAGATGGTCCCGGGTAAAAAGGGTGGGAACAGAAAGTAGGGCTGACTCTTGAATAGCCTCGCTGCCCCTGGAGGACTCCTTCGTGTAAGTGCTTCGTGAATGGCAGGCCAGAGGGATGGATGCCAATAAGCATTGAAATCATGGCAGTCTCAGCTCATTATGCTACGAGGGACAGGCGCCATCAAGCTGAAAGAGCAAACATTCTTTGTGGCTACAGAACTAAAGAGCAGCTATGCCTTTGAGATTTGCTACTTTGTCCGCGCTTTCCTCTAATAATTCCCTGATGATATTTACGTCGTTCCTGAGGGTGTCTCTTTGACCTCTGATGCTCTGACTTACGCTCAACTGTACCCACCGCTAAATTGCAGTAGCAGCAATTTCAGTAATGATGGGTCCTGTTGTTATGCCTTGATGTATAATTAGTGGGTGCTGCCAAAGACATGGCACCCATGACACACTCTGATGGGTATGTGGTGACAGTTTTACGCAAGTCGGAGGCCTTGTGATTACTCCTCTCTTTTTTTTTTCCTCAGCACGAGGACAAGGACCTCTACTCAGGACAAGTACGTCAAACTAGATAAAACCTGTAAGTAGAGCCCTGTTACAACCGGCTCGTAGGCCGCAACAAATTAGATTGATGGATGAGGTGTGGCAGTCCGAGTCGGTGGTGAATGTGGGTGCATGAATATTAGTGGCACGTGAGGCACATGTTTCTTGTGCAAAAACAACAAAAGAAAGCAGAGAAACAGAACGGCAGCGTCGTGGTGTATGCAGGGACCAACACACAGGATTAAATAACTGGAGGAGCATCGGCCAGGTGTTCCCAGTGAACCTAATTTGCACCTCAGCTCCACCCCATCAACAACCTGTAAGATACAAACACACACAGTATCCCAGAAACATCAGAGCCCACCTGATAAATCCGCTGGCTGATTTTAATAGCCAATATTGGCCTATGACAAATATATTGGTATTGGCCAGAAAAAAGTTGCCCGTTATACACCAATTTGAACTTCAAATTACAGAATATAATGCAGAAAATGATGCTTGGGGTAAATTAGAAATTGTCGAATTTGTGTTTTGTTATTTTTTAAATTCCCAGTGAAGTTTGCTTTTTCAATACACTGATGTCAGTGTGGACAATAAACTATAAATTACAGTGTTAACCTAAAATTCAATATTAGTCGGACTGGAATAAGAAGTCTCATACAAGCGCTGAAATGAGTAATTATAAATTTCAGGTGACTGTTAAAAGCACAACCACTGGAGTGTCTGCACATACGCGGTAGCAGATTTATCACCCAAAATTTTAAGCTAATTAAGCCAATTAAGCCATCTTCAGCTGATTTGTCATTCTATCTTTTCAAGATGACTTGCTTTAAAACAAATATCTTATAAAACAGGACTTAAATAGGCACCTCTATACATGAACATCATGCTAATGACTGAGGCTACGGCTACATGTCCCCGGCAACATCCCAACCATCTGATGATCGGTGTGTTTATGGCTAAAAGTATGTTCCTCTCCAACACCACTGACCTGCAAATACACATACCAGAGACTTTAACAGAAATAATGGAGGTGCTTCAGCTCGTTCTGTACTTTTAGGACTATTAAAAAAAAAAAAAGCGATGATGACTGATGGAAATAAAAAATAACTATATGTCAGTATAACAGTCTATTTGAGTGACATAAGACAACCAGCAGCTTACCAAAGCAAACATTATGTAGCTGGCAAACATAATTCAAAAGTACTTAATACAAGAGGAAATTACATAAACCACAGATACATGTACACATCAATCATTCTGCCCCTCAGGCCAAAAAGTAAAATACTCTGCTAAACACTCTGCACAGATTTGTTGCTGTCAGTATAATCATAGTGTTTTAACCGCCCTTTCGAAAGTTGATGGAAGCACACATTCATGTGACGTAAATTGTCATCTTTATTTATAAATATTTCTTTTCTGAGTATAACATGTGGACTGGAGGCTGTTTTCTTTTCCCGCTCAGAGCTCTGGGTGTGTGCTCTCCAGCCAGTTTGGGTGGTTGCATGTAAAAGGACCACCGGCGCGCAGCAGAGGTGGTGGAGGGAAAAGTTATCTTCATCCATTCAAGCTGTTTCTAATGGTGTCCAAATTCCACCAGATGGCTGTTCTCAACAGATGGCAGTCAGAAGCAGACCACGGGACAAGTTCGACCGAGGCTAAAATCCCAGAGATCAGACCAAGAACTAATTTCAACCTGACTTTCAACGACCAGATCCACTCACAGCTCTGCAGAGTCAGCATGAATGCTGAGCTATACAATTACACTTTCCAGCAACAACACAGAAGTCCAAACTTAAACCAAGCTGTGAAGCACAGTGTGTGCAGTAAAGATAATAAATGACCCGGAGAGAAGCTGAGCTGTTATCACTGACTCGGGAGTCTCTCAGGAGTCAGAGTGGAAACACTTCACTATATTTCCTGTAATTTTACGCAGCGTCTCAGCTTGACTGAAGACACAAGCAAAACAAAAAAAGAAAAACAGGCTCATTTCAGGAAAAGTATCGGGCTATAATCATAACAAGCGAGTTGGGCTCTTTTCCCCTAAAGCACCTGTGGGAGCTGCAGCCAAGTAATAAAAACATGCAAGCCCTTAAATCTGCTCTGCACCACCCCCAAGGTCGCAACCCCCGGAGAGCAAATCAGGGCTGAAAAATACAACATCTGTTTGCTGTATGCTGTTGCCATCGATGCCCCGGACTCTGCAGAGGTTTCTGTGAAACTGGAATTTAACTTCCCCACTCCTCCGCTGAAAAAAGAGGAGGATCCCCCGCTCCAGCTGAACAAATAGCTCTTGCAGCACATAGCGGTTGATGAGGGTGTGTCTGACAGAGGGGTAGCAGTGTGTGTGTGTGTGTGTGTGTGTGTGTGTGTGTATCCATGTGTCGAGGTGAGCCTCAACATGACCTTTTGCACGTCAGCATACCAGAACCACTGATGATACACACATATGACACGGGAACATGCAGACACACTTTACTATGCTACAGTGCTGCATACACTTTCACTGTCTAAAGGTTTTTGGCTGTGGTTTATAAAAAATGGTCACAGATGCTACATTGAGTTAACAAAATAAGATTTACAGTGCATAATAAGCTTCAAAATGATGGGGTTCGGTTTGCACCAAAAACATGTTGACATTGGTACTGTCTATGTCAATTGAACATGTGACAAAACATTTGTCAAAGTCTACTCAACGCTGAACTGTACTTGTGTCATGTCATTGCACCTCTTATTGTTGTTGTCTTCCTCACCTGTGGTTTGATTGTTTTGTTATGAATGTCTTCCTGATGTGTTGTTTGACTTGGTGTGTGTCATCTTGAAGTGTCATCATCTCTACTTGAGGACGACACGCATAACAAGGGGCACACCCACATGATAGAAGTACAGTTCAACGCTGAATAGACATTTTCTCACATGCTACATATTTTCGGCAAAATTTGGACCCAATACATAATTAACTTCTGTTTTAAACATCACCTTTCTTTGCTTCCATGCATTCACACATGAATACATTTATCTGAAAACAGTCCGCCTTGAGTGTATTTTTAACTAAATCATGAAAAACTGCTTTTAATTCATAAAAATCAAAAGCAAGATTTGGGTCCTTAACAAACCTTTTCTTTTTTTAATAAAAAAAGCTGAACAATATCCTGCAGCCCCTGGGCATTGTAGTTTTTAGCAAATGTTGTTTGAACAGAGTAAATCATGCATCCATTGGGGACTATTTTCTTTGGTAGATTAATACACATTTGGCACCCTAGTGATAATGTGTTTTTAAGTGTTTTTGGACAACAGCAGAGCTCCTTGGCACAGAGGGAGCTTCGGAAAACACAGACAGACAATCTCAATAGTGTTTCACATAAAAGCAATTGGTTCCAACAGAAACTGTAATCAGGCAAAGGAGTTGTTTGATTCATCTTCCCAGGGAGCGCTCTGCCACATATGAAGCTGGATATAATGAGAAAAGAAAATGACACCACTGGATGTTTATGAATAACTTGGAACTGAAGGTGAATGACATGCATATCCTGGCTCTTAAGGAACCCGTGAGTGGCCACCTGCCAACTTCCTGCTGTGGTAAATCCCTCTCATGTATCGCAGGAGGGCGTAGAGCCATAAATGCAACACAGTTGACTGTCATTAAATTTACAAATCCTATCAGAAGGGACGCTGCAGTTACTGAGCACCTGACACTCTCTTGCAGTCACACATTTCAGCTGTAGGCACTTTCACAAACCTGCTGAGGCAGCAGCTTCGGTTCCATGAAGGCCTCCGGTCACTGAGAGTGATGCTGTCAGTCTGGACTGTCATACAGAGAAACTGGACCCCCCCCCCCCCACCATACTGGGTATGGGATACTGGGTATCCTTTTAACATGGCCCTTGGCATTATGGCTGCCCTGCCTGCCTAGATATCAGAAGTCAGCCCGAAGCCTGAGATCCAAGTCCTCCCAAAGCAGAGAACCCAATCTGAGCAGCTGCATTGTATTTTATAGAGAAAGCATATAGAGTTTCCTGCTGGGTTTATTCCCACAGAGGTCATGTTTCACATGGAGTCGGACGCTTCTGCCGCTTTTGTTTACAGTTGTGACGAGCTGAGCATCTCATCCAAAGGGTGTTAGCAAAAATACCGGTCTTCCTCATTTTGTTCACAATGTTACGGGCCCTGCACGCTCAGTGACACACAGCACCAGTATCTACATCCTTCAGCTGCAGTGGAAAGTCCGTCCTGATCCACTTCATCCACCTCATATAAACACCTTAATTGTAGTTCAAGTGTTATCCAACTAAAGCCATTAGAGTATTTAAAGCAGCAGTAATTGATTTGGCCACTTGGAGCAAATGGAACCAGCTTTAAAAACAACATTGACATACAGTGATCGTTGCAGGTTTATATGGCACACTCGTTAGCAAACAGCTAAAGTAAACCCTTTATTTCGGCTTTTACCTTTTTTTGCGCCTCCACCAATTCCTGAGTAAAATATATGACTTTATAGCTGCTAAATGCTCCACTTTGTTTGCCAACTAGTGGCTAACTTTGTCTGCCTGTCGTGGGTTCATCAGTGCTTTTTTGCTCATCTGTTCTGTTTGCTGTGTGAGGAAATTACACTGAGAGCAGCGAGAGTGAACCACAACAGTCAGCTGAAAGACACTAAAACGCTCTGTAGAAATGAAAGAAGTTGCATGTATGGGTTTCACACTACAGATTATACCTTTTCACATTACATCTAATCAGTTGACCTATTAATCAATGCAGCTTTAAAGCTACGTAATTTGACTTTTCAGCCATCACCATCTTGCTATTTTGGAGCCAGAAGTGACGAGAGGAGTTTGGGAGGCGTAATCTGTGGATCTGACTTGAGCTGATTGGAAACTCGAGGACACTATGCCCCGCCCACCTATAGCAGAAACATGACTGCACCACAGGCCTGTCAATCAAACAAACACCCCATCAAACAGACACTTTTTTGAGGCTTTATATCTCATTAATGACGGGATTATTTTCAGACGGATTGCCAGAAAACTAATAAGAAGGAGTGAGTTAGGCTAACAACACCGATAACTTGTGGAAAAAGTTTACTGACTTTGTATTTTATAAGAGAAGTTGAATGGGAGTCTATAGAGTCAGAGCCTTTTTGGAACCAACCCCTAGTGGCCATCTGTGGTATTGCACTTTACTTCTGCATTAGCCTCCATTTTCAGACCCGAAAGCTACATACACTTGTATATACAGTCTATGGTTGAAGGTAATGCTTGTTTCAAAAATTAGCAAGTTTGACGATGGAATTATTGAACACAGGAAACAGCTGCAGATGGGAACAGATGACCTGCAACAGAGTGACAACTCTACAGGAAGAAAAAGCCTCTTAATAAGTGAACACGTCACCTTAGAGTCAGACAGATTTCATTGAACAGCGAGAAGGACCAGTAAAGAAGAGAGAAGATGTGTGTTTCTTTGAGTCCGTGTGCCCGTGGCAGTGTGTGAAGAGCAGAAAATATAGAAGCTGGTCCGAGTGATGAAGGGTTTTAGAGCGACTCCTCTCTGCACGGCAGCCGACGCGTGATCCTTCGTGCAGGAAGGGGTCAGTGGATGTGCACATGAAACGTGGGGGCCTCACAACTCCTGTTTGTGTTTCATTTTTCTTTTATCTGCCGATCTCTCTCTCTCTCTCTCTCTCTCTCTCTGAGGATTTTTTACCTTATATAGATAACACTCATAGCACGCCCTCCGAGGAGCCGGGGCTTGAAGGACGCTCCCAGCAGTACTGCCTGTCCCTTCCCATAACACAGGCATTAGGACAAACTAGGCATCAGGGGCCAGTAAAAGGGGAAGGAGGGCATCTACAAAAGGCAGAGTTGTAGAGGGATCAGCAGGGAGAGTGGAATTTCTTCATTACTTTCTTCAACTTCTTAAGCTCTGCTCTGTATTATCTCTGTGCTCAAAGAAAGTCTGCTGGACTTCTTTTTTGTGGCTGAATGTGTGGTAGCTTTGTGTACCGTTCACACATTAACGCATATGTGTAAACCACCACTTTAAGGCCTACTGCACATTTACATCTCTCAGCCACACAGCATTTTGTTGACAAACAGCTGAGTTCTCGTAAAACGCACGCTGTGTTATAATGAATCGCTCGGCTAGTGACTTCACGCCGACTGCCTGCGTCGCTCGGCGGCAGGCTGACCGCAGATTTCTGCAGCACAGCCAAAGGGCAAACCCGACTGAAAGGATGTCACAATACTGAGATATTCTGTTTCAACATGGTTCAAGATGCTCAGCATGCCTTCAGTGCAGTTTTACAAACAACAACAAATTGTCTCTGTCTGAGGCTGAGATGAGTAGAGTTTACCCTCTAAGCGGTTTGTGGTTCAGATTGATGCAAACCCAGATGGTTCTGTTATATAGGCACTGGTCCGGCCTAGAAAACAAAGATCTGACTTCTGAGCATTGATCTCTTTGATCACAGATTATTAGTTGTGTATATATAGTTTGTTACTTTGACAGAGAAAACACTGGGACACAATCAGTTTGTCCTGTTTCATGTCCCTTAACACATCCACATGTCAACACTCTCCCCCATCGTTTCACTGCAATGAGTAAGGCTTAACACTTTATATGTGCAGGCTCATGATCCATTCAACACAATCAAACTAATAATCAATGTTAAAATCCACAGATTAGCACCATGACAGAGTTCACAAAGTGACTTTTCCACTCATCTGAACTCGCATCATCACATGAAATGTTTCCATATCCAGCACAGAAGAACCACAGACATTAGCTGTTTAAGGCCGGGTGACAACCACATTGGAAAGTAGTTGTTTAAAGGTCTGGAAAAATCCAAAGTACTTGCTTCCTTTAATATTTCCCTCACTAAAGTACGAGCTGCTTCACGGCCCAGGACTCCCCTTTGTTTGTGGAGCAGAGGATGAGGGTGTGTATCGAGGTGAAAAGAGCTACATGAATACCAACAGATTGAATCCATAAAGAGCAGGAAGGAAACTTAATATTATGATGCAATCCAATATGTTTTCATATAGAAGGTTTATGTAGAGTTGTGTGCTGTAAATGTTGGGACTTCTCAATAGTTATGAGAACTCTTGCCAAAGTCTGCACCCACCCAGAAAGATACCTGCAGGATATTAAACATATGTTAACATACAAACATATGTGTCATATGAAAAACACCATCTCGGTCCCCATATCAGAGTCCAGAGCACCATTCTACATTGACAAAAGCACTGCATTACATTGCTTTTACACGGTTGTTAGTGAACGAGATGACACACTGACCACAGCTGATAAAACATATTTTACTTGATTGTCTCTCAAGAGGACAGAACATAACCTGGGCCAATTTGATCAGTGTCATGTGAACTTCTGAACATCTCATGGACAAGGCATGAACATTTAATTTAGCCTCAGGCTACGGTAAACCCTGCTCCGTCTCTAAACGCTGAACACCGCTCTCTTTCTGGCTTGTAAAGGATTACTTGAAATCTTTAACACTATGAGGTTACTAAAAAAACAGATTAGGGTTATGTCCATCAATCAGGGGCTGCGTTTTTTCTTCATTCGCACCAGCTCTCATGTTTCCAAAACACATATACCTCCCCAGAAAAAACCCTCGGACGTGGACACACTCTGCCAAGACTCCATGAAGTCACCGTGGGCCCTGCCCTGCCTGACTCGCTCTGATTATGTAACCAAGAGCTGGAGTAAAACTCACATGAAATCAGCCCGGATGTGCTGCGGAGTTTAAACATCCGTACAGGATCAGCACCTCCTCTGATCTCACTGTGAAATGTCAGCAGGTTATCAATAACAAGCTGACGGTTTATTATCAGCTGATTGATCACCTCCAGCAGAGTAATGGTCTGAGATTACGCTTCCCTGCACTTAAAAGCCTGTTTCACTGAGGAGACCAAACTGTGTGCCTGATTGGTTGTTTAAAAAAAACACCACAGTGATTATATTTTAAAACCAGCACACAAAGATGAGATTGCAGCTCCACACAGGCACATTTTCAGCTGCGGCTGCATGAATCCTGCTTTATACAAGTTCAAATAAAACACTCTCAATAGGTAATCGCGCTCTCTGGGGAACTAAATACAGTATAATCTGCGCCTGCTGCTATTGGCCAGAAGTGCGTGGTCTACTGGCCAATGGTGTCGCTCTGCATTGTTACTGTGTGTATGTGTTCAGTCCTCCTTGTCCCTCTACTGTGGGATATGTGTGTGTGTGTGTGTGTGTGTGGAGGGGAGGGGAGGGGCGGAGGGAGGAAGGAAGGGGGGGGGGGCAGAGGGAGGAGAGGAGGGTTGCTCAAAACTGGGCCCGACCTCAATACTGAAACCATCCAAGCAAGAAGATTTCATTGTCTTCTCCTTTAATCGGCCTTCCCCATTTATGGACATAATTGGTTAAAAAAACAGCCCCAGTAGTGGCACTTTCACTGGTGAACTGACTTGCTTGTGTCCATCTGTCTGCACATAAGCGCCACAAACAGATCAGATCTAATACAATCTGTGAATCAGCACATTGCTCTGATGTAGTAAGGACTCTTTGAAGGGAAAACGTTCTGCAAAGGCAGCATTAGTGTTCATATTTCAGTCTATCTGGACTCAGAATGATTATCTGTCTCCCTCAGCACAAATACTGGGCCAGTATAAATACAACCAGGCAGCTTTAGCTCACCCTGCCTGGCAACACAGCTCTGGAGATTTTGGTCGCTCCGGTCCGAATTCCACAGGAATCCAGACCGCAGCTTCCTGCTCGCCTCTCCCTCATGAAATCTCAACTTGTCTGTGAGAGAGCAACCTTATAGACTAAACTAAAGGCAGGTTCTGTAAAGTAGCAGCTAGGGACAATCTGGGCACAATTACACCCCCTTCAATTTCAAAATGACTGTTATATTTTTAAGGGGCAGATGTAATTTTGACTGACCTTCCAGCCTGATATGATTGCTAACGTCAGCTTGGAGTGTTTATACCAACTGTAAAAATTTAGTGTTTAAATTCATCTGGATGGGTCACATTACAGTCTTGTCCTAGTTTCTCGGCAACGGGCTCCACACCCTGCGATTACACTCACATTTATTTGTCACCAAACGGATCAAATTTATCATATGCTGCAACGGAAACCTCTCAATCAATCCAGCAACTGCTTAAAACTATAATGAACTGTGATAACAGATAACTGGCAGCTCTATATTACATATATAGAAAGATATGCAGACAACAGAAGTATATATATTCTGCCCCTATGACTTCTAATTGCAAGACATTAAGACTGGAGCTGAAACAATGAATCAATTATGAGACTGACAGAAAAACAATGGTGAAATATTTTGAAAAAACATTAATCAAAGAGTATTTTAACTTTTCCTTCAGTCAGCTTCTTAAATTTTAGGACTCGTTGTCTTTCTTTGTTTTATGAAACTGTAAAGTGAACATCTTCAAGGTGCTGGTTGACCAAAACAAGACATTTGAAGACATCACCATGGCAACTGATGGACATTTTTCACCATTTTCTGTGAATTTATAGACCAAACACTTTATATAATAATCCGGAAGATCATGCAAATAAGCATCCATTGCTTTAAAGTCTTGGAAAGCATAGGTACTATAATCATTAAACTATTTGCTTTATTCAGAAAACGGTGTATTCTAAAGCTATCCTAAAATCTGCGAACAAATCTCAACATGAAACATTTTCTCAATATGCCACAAAACTTTTGGGCAAAATGAGGCCAAGTGGCTTTAAATGTTCCATTCAGTCTAAAACTCCAGTCTTGGGTTAAAAAAAAAGTTGCAACTACATTGCTGGAGGCAACAAAAGAAAACCCCAGCATTAGACTTCTTTCAGACGTAGTAGAGAGAGTAATGTGTAACTCTGAGTGTGTGTGAGGGGGAGTGGGGTGGGGATGGGGTGGGGAGGTGGAGGGTGGGGATGGGATGTGGGTGGTGGGGATGGGGGGTAAAAGATGTCCTTTCTCCACATGTGAAAGACCCCAGACTCAGCAGCCGCCACTCAGTAATGCGTGACCCCCAAGCCCCTCCCATTAAAGGAGCTCTTATCTTGTGAAGGGGACTCATTGGTTAGTTTGTGCGGTTGGTTTTGTCTTTGAGGCCCCTGACAATTTCTCCTCTGGCTTCGCTAATCAGTAACTGTAAATTAAGACTCTTAAATCCTCGACTTCCGCGAGCCAAAACATTATCAGAGGTACATTATTTCTGCTTCCCGACGTCTCGGATCTTCATACTCTGCCAACACGCAAGCACAAGAATAAACTGTGCAAACAGTAAATATTTGATAGCTGGCAAACTCCTGCGTGAGCCTCCTTGTGTGGTCAGGAGGCTGTTCAAGAGAGCTGCAGGAATGCGAGAGGATAGGAAAGCCAACAATGCTTTTAGAGCCACCAGAATCTCAAAGACAAGCAACTTGTAGGGTTCCTGCGGTTCGGTGTGTGCAGAATGAGCTTTCTTTGAAGAAAAGGCACAGTGAGATACGAGGTTTTAATTGGCACACGGTCCACAGGGCGAAGTCAAGCCACAGTGAGAGTGAAACAGAAACAAAAAGACGGGCTGCATGAAAGAAAAAAAACTTTAGCAAATAAACAAGAGGTGTTGTATCTTTTTTCCACCTTTCAGACTAAGCAGGAGAGACAATCCCACGTCTGAATGAATGTCTGGTCGTGGGAATGATCCTGGGAAGTGACTGTGATTAGTTTGGCTCCACTGGGCACAATATCACAGTAGGGTGAACCTGGCTCAACAGGAACGCTGAGATGAGGAAGAGAGAGGGAGAGAGAGGGAGAGAGAGAGAGAGAGAGAGAGAGAGAGAGAGAGAGAGAGAGAGAACGTGGTAATTTGGTCTCCACAGTCTGACAGTGATTTCTTAGATGGTAATCACATCAACTTTGTAGCTGAGGCAGTGTGACATCACTGCAAGCTGCGAGTTTATCCCATCCTGGCAGGCCCCAGTGGAAATCCAAGAGCAACGAACAAACTCTGTGGGTCCAAAGCTCCACTGCAGCTCCACAGACCCTCTAATCACGAACAAGCGGATTGGGAGATATGGAGTAATATGCTGAAGGCGTTAAAAGGCAGCTCGCTTAGCGCTACCAGATCAGAACATCGCTGCTGACGCCATCCAGGTTATTAGGAATTAAAGTTATCCCCACAGTGAGTCGGGTTTGAAGTCATACAGTATGCTCATGCACTTCAGGAATAATCTCCTTTAACTTTAAAGGAATAGTTCAACAATTTTGGAAAATACACTTATTTGCTTTGCTGCGAAGATTAAGGCCGGAAGACTGATATCAACTAAATGCAGAGGTGGAGTCAGGAGACCATTAGTTTAGCCTATCAGCACCTCCAAACCTCACTGAGTAGTCCATATATATAGTGAATTGTTGAAACAATACATGGTTTTACTGGGACATTATGTGTGAGATTATTTCCTGGACGGGCACAGTGAGTTCCTTGCGTTTCATTGCGAGTTTGTTCAGCAAACCTGCAGAAACTGCAGGAAGTTGTGAGATTTGATTAAAGTGAACTTTACAGTGTCACATTGGTTGATTTTGTTTTTCCCTTTGCACTGAGCAATCTCAATGCTAAACTAAGCTAACCAGCTGATTGATGTAGCTTCCCTTTTACTGACATGAGCCATGTAAAATCTTCTCATCTAACAATAAGAAAGAAAGTGAATTTACCCACAATGTTGAACTATTCCATTAGGCTGTCTGCTTATTTGGACCACTGTTAAGAGCTACTGAAGTGAGAAAGAACCACTGCTGTCCTGATATCTGTTAAACCGGCTTTCCAAAGACGTATCAGGCTTTTGCTGGTGATCTATACTAGGGTTTACAACATTCAACATGGAAAAAATATCTACATTAGTCATGAATATGTGCAATAAATCAATGCACATCACTAAAACAGGCCTGTGTCTGAGTCGGCAGATATCTGAATAAAATCACACGTGATTAAAAGGCAGCTTGGGTCGGTGACATCAGCCCCACAACGCACCAGATGTCACCAGCGCCTCTGTGGGCGGAGCCTGCGATTGAGATTGAATATTAATGAGAAGAAAGAGGGCTTTTCCACATGCTTTGTGTTTGTTAAGGTCACCAGCAGTGACCTCAAAACTTCACAGGGACAGAAGTGTGCCACCTCACACGGGATCCCTTTTCAAGAGCAGATTAGGGGCGACCAGTGTCCCAGATTAAACAGATCTGTCTGAGGTCAGGTACACTCCATGTGTTTGTTTTCTCGCAATACAGAAACTGCATTTAGTCAAAACGCTGGTTGTCCTTAAATGTGTCACATATAATCAGCTTGAAATTACCTCATTGGTTTCATGATATAAAGAATAAATAGAATCCTACAAGCTGCTGCACGAACTCCAGAATAGAGCCAGTTTTAAGCTATAGCACAACTTTGAAGAAATGATCTATACAAAAAACCCAGAGTAAAACAGTGGTGCTGATGACAGACTGCAACTGGATCACATCATCGACTCATGAGCTCCAAATGCCTCTGGCCCTGAGCCCAAACAACAGCAACAGGATGCATGATGGGAAGCGATGCACAGAGCATCAGGCTTCATTCAGTAAGAGTGTGTTTTAATGCAGGGCTACAGATGTTGTTGGCAAGTTGCTGCCTCGAGCGAATACGGAGGATGCTGCTGCTCTCATCTGTGTAACGACTGTTCATGTTAAAAATGTAATGGTGCAGCTTTGATGTGGCAGAATCTAACAGTATCTGTAAGAAGCAGTGAAAAAGAAACGGTAATCTTAACGAGATAATGATTTGAGAGAGAGTTGGAGGTCTAATCCACCGCATGCTTCCACCTTTTTTCTCTCTGTCTGCGAGAGCCTGTTGGGACCACTCTCAGATGACACGTAGAGAAAACAACTGCTAGGTCACCGTGAGGTTTACCTGGTGTAACCCCGGACACGAGGCCTTCCACAAGTGCATTCAGAGCAATGAGTAATCGGTGTTGTGGCCAGGACCCTCTGGAGGAACCTCTGCAGTTTGTTTGTGGAAGGAAATGAGGTCTCAGTGGATTGTCGTTTAAGGCTCGTCACTCTCTCTGGCGTGAAAGCGGTGCATTAATGGTGCAATGTGAAAACATGACAGACTCACACTTCCAGTTTCCTCTGTTACTCCTCAGCTGTCTGTGACCTTGCAGAAAGTAAAAGTCCAGATGGAGAGGTCACATCTGTGCTCGCCCCAGTGCTCCCTTCGCCCCGAGGGCTCTGGGAATGTGAGGACTGCCGGGTTAGTCTCCCTTTTTTCTCCGTCTCCTCCACAGTCTGATGTTCTGGGCCTGTGCCGATGACCGTGACCAACACAAGCCATACGGTGTGACAATGTAGGACTATGCACGACAACAAAAACAACTTTGCACCGATGGGAAAGGAAAGAAATCCCACAGCAACCCAAAAAACTAACAGACCTCAAACTACTTATTTGGATGAAACACACAGATTCATAAAAGACAGATTAAGTAAAACATCATAATCCAGGGGATCAGGGGAATATGCAAATTGATCCCAGTGACTCATCTCTTATTGAACAGCTCCACTACCTAAAAAAATAGATTTTTAAATGAGGCATCACACCTTCCAGACACTAGACCATTCTTATATTTTCAAAGTTATATGTGAAATTCCACCGACTGACCTCTTATTGACATCTTATCATAAAATTTCTGTCCAGTCTGAAGGGCAGCTGAAAAGCTTCTTTGTCTCAGTGATGAGCACCCCTCCCACAGACATCCCTTCATGTCAACATAAGCAACATGATTACCACACCAGGCTCTGACAATTCACACTGTCACCACTAGGAAATTAAATCCATGAAAACACCTCAGCTAATGCAACATTAATAACTGTGTAAATCATGCTCACTTTACTCCACTTACACGGCTATCGGCAGACGTCTGCAAATGTGATTCAATAAGGGGAAACAAAATTCATTTTGACTGCATGAATCATGCAGGAGCTGCCAAACAGTCCAATTTGTATGAGAGTTTTAAAAAAAGGGTGTATTTCTCCACATTGTGATGCAGCAAATGAGGCCATAAAACCTCCATTAGGATGCTGGGAGAAATTGACCTTCAATACATCTTGACAGGGGTGATAATTAATGGACCCAAACAGTCCAAGCTTCCAAATTTTACAGCAACAAGTGAGTTTATTACTGCCATGGCAACAGTCATACCAAGCCGTGGCGCCTCCACTCTGCTCAGACCTGCTCTGCTTTCAAATTTATGAATATGTAAAACTGGTGAACGAAGTAGAAATACTCCACAAACATGTGCAGAGACAAGCTTCTGTCTTCCTGTAGTGAATGACTCACTACAGGGAGGTGGCTGTTTTTTGTGGACTTATTCAAAACCAGTAACCAATAAATCCACCAACAGACTTGGGCTGTTTTTGTTCTGCAGTTGTTTTTAATGGGATCAGTGTTGTTTCAACTGTAAACTAGAGATCAACTGGATCAAATGGAACAAGCTCAACCAGCTTGGGTTTGCTCTGACAAAAAGTTTTGGCGGGAGTCAAAGCTAATTCTTATGAAGCAAATAACCATAATCTGCAAACAACAACTGAGCGGCTGATGTGCACGAGTCAGCTGCAAAGTCCTCCAGGGTGAAAAATAACCAACAGACTGTGAATGACAGACAGTATGAAAACACAGATTGCATGCCTAACACTCTGCCTGGCCACACTCAAACAGACAGATGGCTTTGTTGATGCCACTTCTTATGCTTTTGCATATTTCCACTCACACCTCAATCTCAATTTCCCCTTGAATCCCTGTTGATTTTGCTGCCTCTTCTCTAAAGCTGCTGAAAGAAGATGACACCTGGTCCGAATTAAATTGCATTAAAATACCACAACTGTGTATATTTTCACAATGGGCAGCCACAGTGGGACTCAAACCCCTGACCCAGGGTCAGTGCCATCGCCAGTCAGCAACAAAGGCTTGCGTTGAGCATATACATTTCACAGATGGAGAACGAGGCTGCAGCTGTCCAGCACCTTTCAAACAAGAAGCTCGACATAGTTCTGACTTTTTTTGGCAAGACTGGCTGCACATGACATCACTGGAAAGTAATGCACTCCTGTGTGCTGCTATTAGAAATACATTGTTGTTTGAAAAGAGAGGTGTGATGCCTCAGGTGTGTATCATAATAGAGGCAGTTAGCGGCGACAAAGGATGAATGACGGACTGAACCTCGAGTTATCTCTGAAATGTTAATGGCTCTTAAAGTCTGAATCATGTTAAGAGTGCTCTTTCATTGTCACAACTGAACTGTGTGAAATTTGACTTGGCTTTGCATGTGGTGCAATATGATATGATCAAAAGGCATTGAAAACTTCAGTCAAGCATTTACGCTACCTGGCAACATCTTGAAAAAATTATATAACTGAATGTATTTTACAGTTTAACCCTCATTGGTTGTTATTATAAAGATCTTGTTCTGTGCACAAAAACAGATTAGAAATGACAATGAAATGAAACAGGGCTCTCTCTCTCTCTCTCTCTCTCTCTCTCTCTCTCTCTCTCTATATATATATATATATATATATATATATATATATATATGCGTGTGTGTTTGCTGTATGTGTGTATGAGTGTATGAACAACTGTTTTTTGAAAAGGCTGCTGACTGATACGGTGAACCAAGGTGTGATTCCCCAATATATATATATACATATATAGACAGTAGTAGAAACACTTGTTTCAATTTGGGGAATCACACCTTGGTTCACCTATATATACATATACACATATATAATATCTATAGTGCATCGACAGTTATCGCCAAGATTTGGATTCAAAAGTCACCTGACACACTTTCTGGGAGTGCTTCAACTCCCTCAGATGAAGTCATAAATTACAAGGTGTTTCACGGATGAGGAGGGCTAGAACAGAAATAATAAATCACTCAGAGATACTTCAGCTTTGGATTCTTCCCAACATCTCAGATTTCTGAAGTATTCTCGTGGCTGAGGTCATGAAAACAAAATCTGTGGGAAGAGGAACCAGTCGAGTGATTGTTGTGCAATAACTCAGGATTCAACGCCGTGCCAAAACACACATTCAAAAACACTATCTGTGGTCCATGATCACATTAATGAAGAGATGAATTCATGCATAAATATTTTTTTCTTTGCTATCTCAATAAATAACCAAATCTAAAGCCAGCATGTCAAGATATTCATAAAAGAGGCAGCCAAGAGTCTGCTACTTTAAACTCTCACTCGCTGGCCAACACTTCCTTAATAAGATCAGGATCAGTGCGTCCTGAACTAGTAGACCCCGAAGGACTGAGAACAGGGGGTGAGGTTGAATCCTGCCTGTTATGAGGTGGTGGTTGAACAGGCCCAAATGCACACACACAGCAGAGGACTTGATGTAACACAGGTTTATTTTACACACAGAACAGGAGAATAGTCCATGGGATATGCGCGAGTACAGAGGCAAGTCCAGAATGGCTGTAAGTCAACAACAGTCACTACGGGGCAGGAACTCTGGCAGAATCCAGAGGCGGAGAAGGTCCCTGAAACTTGTGCAGGCCGGTGAGAGTGTCCCCGTAATAGGTAGCTGAGGTAGGCGGGTCCAAGCCGGCTAGTGAGCGCTTTCCCTCGCTCCACACCGGGCGCCGTGGGTTCGGGCGGAACCTTCAGCGGCGGCAGGCAGGCAGGTGGTCTCCGAGGACCGATGCAGGACATCAGCCGGGTTGACTGTGTGGCTTCCCGTGGACCGACACAGGATTGCTAAGACACGTCAAGTGGTGATCTCTGTGGAACGACATGGGACAGCAGGTATGTACCACAGGGTAGCAGACAGGCACACTGGTAGGACAGGAGAGACGACGGACTGACGCAGGCGGAGTGCAGGACCGGGGTTGATATACTGTCTGGTGGTTATTACTGGAATGAGAACCAGCTGTGCCAGCTGAATGAGGTGTGGTAGTGGGAGGTGACTGGAGGTGGGCAGTGGAATGAATCCCCACCCTCCAGACACAGACCAAAACATAGAACACCTGACAGACAAATAAACAAACACGGGAGAAGACAGCAAACATGAGGAGAAGGGTGATCGGGGGAAACAGGGAACGACAAACAGGGACAGGAGGAGATCCTGACACTGCCTGTTATATACATGTGCACAGATGTCATAAACGGGAATCTGGCAAGAAACCCTGAGGCAGCAAGAAAATGTGGAGTGTTTAAAAAAAATTAAAAGAAAAAGCAAGGATATTAACAAGTTTAAAGAGTCTCTATACCCCCTAAACTGAGTGTCATGACACAAGCATCCCACCAAGTAAGACTGAAATTGGTGTGCATGTGTCACTTAAAGAGCATTCCCAGTTAGTTCACCCACATAAACTCAGGTTAAAGTAAAGCTTCCCCTGCCAATACACCACTGTATCATCTTCACTCTCCCTCATTTGCCAGTGTAGCATGTTTCGCTCTGGCAGCCGTACAGGTCGAGCACACAGATCATTCTTTGGCGGAGCACCAACATTAACAACAATCAAGAAACACGGTACACCAAATAGGGTGTGGGAATGTGCTTCGTAGAGCGCGGACGTGAGCATCACTTGATACAATGGCAAAATTGAAAGAGGAGTTTTTCTTGACCTCCACTTTGCAGGTTTGGCCTCTGTAAATGATTACAGTTTTTTTCAAGCCCAGCATTCAACAAAGAGCCACCATAAAAAGACAGAGACAACAAAAGGCAGCAGAAGTGCCATTGAGAGACAACTGGCCTGAAAAGAGGAGACTAAACTCACCATCTCAGCCTCCTAAATGTGAGATTATTTGTGTTCCGTGAATACATCTCAGTCCCCTCAGTGACTGTGTGTATGATAATTCCTTGATGTGAAAAAAAAACCCAGTGGTGTGACTCAAAGATCAGGGCAGCGAGCCCCTCCCTGTGTCCTGCAGTCCTCAGACTGTGTTTAAACCGAGAGATCAGACACCCGTAATCTCCATTGTCCCGTCCTGGGTAGACGACAGGGTCCTACCATGGCCCACTTTAACAAGCAGAGCCATCTGCAGAGTCACAGATGGCCCTGGCAGTGTCTTACAGGTTCCCACATTCAGATAGAGGGTTAACCTGATATGAGCTGGTTTACTGAAATGAAAAATCACACACAGAGAGAGCGAGAGCAAAGAGAAACAGAAATTGTTGTTGCTTTTGGTAAATCGTTGTAATCTGCCTGGGTATGCAGTTTGGGTATTTATTATGTTTTTAAGCCCAGAATAACACTGCAGCTATTTTTCACACCGTTTCTGCTCCTTCATCGCAGCTCTGGGTCAACTACCTGGATCTCCTGAAACATGCAACATATGCTTTTGATTACAAAGTGTTATTCTGTTAGAGAGAAGCCGTCTTTGATCCACCTAAAGCACTCCCTTTTTAGCTCCACCTCTGAAAACACACATTCAAAGTGGAGCTCCCCCACCTGAGAGTCTGACTAACAAGAAAGTTTGGTGGTTAAAGAAGGAATCAACAGCTTTATGACAGCACTGAATAGACATAATCAAGGTGATAAATGAGGCATTTCTGTTAAAGGCTGGTGCCACTGTGGCATTTAGTTTGAGAGTGAACAAACAGCAGGGAAATAAAACGAACAAGGGCACACTTTAAGGACACATGCAGTGAAAGAATTCAAATCAATGGTCATCAATGTGTCCTGCCAAATGGATTCGACTGGGACATTTCTTCTCTTAGACAAAGTGTTGCCAAGGTAACGGTCCAGACACCAACTGAACGAAGAGACTTCCTACTGACAGCCTCATTCAAACAAGCCCTGTGACCCAGAGCTCTGCTCCTGATTGGCTGTTTGATGATGAAGCTGCCAGGCGTCATCCCAGCATGGGAGCCGTGACCTTGACCTCACATTAAGGTGAAGACGGGAGGCTGGGAGACCGCGAGCTCTGATGGGCGAGTGTGCTCCAGCTTTGTGTCCCTGAATGGAGAGGTAATGAGTCACACAAAACTTCCCAGCAGCCGGCCAGCTGGCATGCAGCTCGCCTGCACAAAGAGATCTGCAAGGGAAGGCCGGCCTGTTTCAGCGTGGCAGACATTCAGGGCCTGCTTTCCATTTCATTTGCACGAGTGCTTTTATGTCTGTATCAGTCTGACATGTTTCTGTGTGTGTTTATCTTTTCTTGGGGGATCAACTAACACGCCTCCACTTTGCTCCCGTGTACTGGCTGGTGGTGCCTCTGGGGAGAGGGTCCGCAGTTTTTTGTGCAATCAATTTACACGTCAACATATTGTTTTGAACTATTGATTTTGTCAGGAGAACTTTCACACAGAATGCAAATATGATGCAGCAAAAAAGTGACCTATTCTTTTGGAAGGAGGTCGATTTTTCTGAGCACCGGCATCGCGAGTAAAGGAATCAACCAATCACATTGTCTGGAAGTGGATCGGACGTAGCATCGCAATTAAAATGTTGATTGTTTGTGTCTCTAGCCACCTTGTGTTTGTTTGCAAAAATGACAAAGACAGGGTGTGGAGTAGCAGTGCCAAAAACAACTATTCTATAAGAATAATAAATAGTTTATGTAGTTTAGTTTTGGGTGTAGTACAGTTGGTAAGTTGGTAAGCAGGCAACAGAGTCACAGCAGGTTTGGGTAACGTACCATAACCTCGTCTTCTTTTGTCAAGTGAAGAAGAGATGGACAATACTGTCATCACTGGATGATGTTGAACTGAGCTCACACAAATCGTTTCAATCTTTTTTTTGAGGATCTTTTGCAAATTTGCATCACTGAGCGTAAAAATATCTGTTAATATTTAATGTAGTATTTTGTGCTGTTTATTCCTCTCGTCCCCAGTGTGTAAACAGTTCTAAATACAGATGTCACTGCATGCAAAATACATTGATGATCCTTGATGGGAATCGAATGATCAGGCTGCATTTGGACATAGTCGGAGACTCCTTTGACCACATATGTAGCATAGTTTGAATGCAAATGTATTCCAGGCTGCTTTGATAGAAACAATAGTCAGACCTGTAGTGTGCAGTTAGCAGGACAAACCTCTCAAACACAGATGGATGTGTTTAATCTGCTGATTCCAAGATTCAGAAAAGGTTTTGAAACCTGAGACAAAGTACCACAACAAGTCTTATGACTGAGAGCAAATGTAGACATCTTTATCAAGCTGCAGTTTCCCACAGATACACTGATAGTTACCATGACGGTCGTCTAATTTTGGCCATTTGACTACTTGATCTAATTTTTTGTGACATTGAAAGTCCTCTCTCAGATTGACGATGTTTAAACCTCAGCAGTGCGTTCGGTGAGGAGTCAGGATTTGCCACTTGTAATTTTTATTATAAGATGTATAAAATGGATCTTGTAAAACAAACAAACTTCACGCTGTAGGGAACTATTTGAAGATGCTTGGCCGAGCAACAATGTTAGGGAGTTGGAAAGCAAATGCATTTCACAAAGTATCTCAGTTTCCCACACAGTAAAAGGAAAATATTACACACACCCTGAAACACACAAACAAACCCTGACGTCTGGTTACGGTTTAGCAGTATTCCTGCTGGAGGCAACATGAAAAAGAAAGTCCGTTCTAATGAAAGACACCCAACCACGGCGCCGCGAGCTTTGGGCTGACGGCCAAAAGATGAGGCTTTTTAGCCGGTAGCTACACACCTTTAGGTACTTTCCTCCCACACACCATGTCCAGCTATCATTTCAGATACAGTCTGAAGGAGGGGATACGCTCCTCAGATAAAGTGATGGGAACAAGCCACAGCAGGCTGACCCTCCATTAGTCCTGTGATGCAATAGTGGTCAACAGCGTCCACATTTCCCATAAATGACTCACCATAAAAAGTTATTTCAAGAAACTGTTTCTCCAGGGTCTTCAGTCAAAACCACAACTGTGATGACTGAAACTGTAAATCAGGTTTCAGCCAAATGTTTTCCATTTACTTTCATATACTTGTTTAACAAAAGTCAACTGAATTATTCAAAATAAAAACGAGGGTTGTGTTTCATATGAAAACAAGCCTGAACTCTTTGCCAGCTGTAACGACCTCTGGCATCACTATCATACACCTTGCACAGCGGCATCAAAGGAGTATTCAAATCCAGCCTCCCGTCTGAAGTCACCTTTGTTCTTTTTGGCTGCTCTCAGACTTTGGTATTCCCTATAGATAACCGCTTTTCATTGTTGATCACAGCATTCATACTTGCCCAAATAACTGAGGCAGAAAAAGCTTTCCAGGCAATTTTCTTCCCATTTCATACTAGAGATGCAGATTCTATTCATCACGCTGCTTTGAAGGACTGTTCAGTGTGATCTGTTTGTCCACAGTGTACACAGCAAATTACATCAATTAAAGCATGCTAGTATTATCGAGTGTCATTTAGAGTGGAAAACCAGAGGACAATTTTATTTATCTAATATTGTAAAACTAAAAATGAAGCATTAACTCTTACAGTAATGAATGGAGCCAGATGTTGAGTGTTTGTCAGCAGACTGAGCAAATCAAATCAAAAGCCCCTAAAGCAGCTATGATGGAGGATATAAAACTGGGTTTGTTCCAAATGTCATCTCACTTTTTTCATATTTCCTCCTCCTTCTCCAAAAGCAGCAGAGTACTCAACACATGGGTCTTACTGTGTCCCTCAACTTGACTATTGTACTATTTCTTGGCTTCTCAATTGTACAGTAAAGATGGCTGCAGTTTGTAATGGTAGAAGGACACTGCTGTCTAACTGTGAAACAGCTCCAGACAGTTCTGCAGAAGCATAATGCCACGGTATGTTAAAATCTAAACACATGAAGTAAGAGGATTTAACTATTTCTGCACCTTCATTGTGGACAGGCAACAATATGGTGTCTCATTCAGTGCTCGGGTGTCAGAGGAAGTTCCCTCTGAGTCTGAATTCCCTGGTAAGCACTAAGGGTGCAACCTTTAGATTAGTAACTGAATCCTCTTACAGGGTGAGAATCAATTTCCTTGTGGGATAGATTGAGGGTACTCTAGAATTTCCCATTTTCTCATAATTAAATACCTAGCGGTAAAAACTGTGACCAGCAGACTGGAAATTTGGTCACAATGAAACTGAAAGGAATTATTGAGAAATCCAATGAATCCTGTTTCTCTTTCAGGCCAAGCCAAAGGCCATTTGATTACTCATTTGACTGAAATTCTGCAAACCCAGAGAACAGTGAGCCAAAAGCTTGTTTTACAAATTCAGCACTCTCATTTACAAATTAGTAACTGAGGAGTGGTTTATATGTATTTATAGTTCTGAGTACTGTATCAAATATTAAACCAAATAGATTTACTGTGACTACAAAGCATCAGTTCTCATGGTTGACTGGTGGTCAGTAAATGTTTAATTCAGAGTACTGCGAGCAGAAAAGCAGAACATAATGGAGAGCAGGTCATCCATTTTATGGCAAGGCACTTTTTTGCTGCTATAGCAGGATGGTCTCTCCCCAGTGGGGCTGCTGGGAGCAGGACTGGCTGAATCTCAAAATAAGAAACTGGGATAGTGAGATGAGTGAGAGCGATAGCGAGAGACCCAGAAGCTCAGAGGGAGCTCGCAGTCAGAAGAGAAGAACAAAGTATAAAAAAATGCCTGAGGGAGCGGCCAGGCACAGAAATTACTGGCAAGAATAAAAGATGAATCCGGATGGCGAGGAAATGTCCCAGAGGAGGAGGGTATAAAGGAGGGAGGAAGAAAAGCCAAAGGAGGGTGAACTTGCGTGTGCTTCAGCGCACGATGAGCCGGATGGCGAATAATCGTCCTATCACGCTCACCTGTCCACCAAAGCTTGTGAGGAGGCCTGAGGTCATTCCCAGGGACACAGCTACTCTTATCGAAGACCCTAAAGAATATAAATCTAGTGACTGGTAAATGTCTATTTCTGCCCTCTATACTTTTTTTTAAAGGTCTCATATAGCACAAATTCAGATTTCTGTTTCTTTTTTGATTACAAAGCAGGTAGGTCAAGGTGCTATACAAATATTATTACTATACTTTTAAAGTGACCAAACATTTGGTCCATGGGTTCTGCACACTGCTACAATTCAGCAACTGTGCCGTTTGGAAGTTTGTGATGTCACAAAATCACGCTCATGTCATATGTTTGCCCTTGGCACAGCTCACTGTCCAACTTTTTATGTTAAAGAAAACATAGCTCCGCAACAGAAAGCAAGCTACATGACCAAAGAAAACTTGTGGTTGGCCTGGGAATGTGTCAGAGACAGCCAATCAGAACAGAGGGTCGTTGATATCAATGCTCACAAAACAGCCTTTTTGTTGGTAGAGCTCCACAGAGATGCTTAAGAAAGAAGCTGTAAGACTATATTGAGATGGTTTTTGGTACTTAAAACTACAAAAATATCTTCTTGTAGATATCAAAACTGCAAATAACCTTTAGGAACTGTTCCTCAGAAAACAAAAGTAAAAAAAAAAAAGAAGTTCATCGTTGAAAGGGACAAAGTGCTGAAGTGACAAAAAGCAAAGCACCAAAATGTCTGTATCCAGGTCAGTGATACTCGTTCACAGAAGCTCCACCATCCTGTTGCAGGATACTTTCTACCACTTACACTAAAAGTGTGACAAAAGAAGGCCCACAGGAGGATACAAACACAGCAGGGAGCAGATAAGACTTTAAAAAGCGAGTCTGGCCTCAAATGACAGACGTCGTACGAGGAAAGCAGAGGAAGGTTTTCAAGATCAGGGAACCATTTGTTAAGAACAAGACAGAATTTTTCAAATGTGGGCTGCTCTAGTGGTAGTGCAGTTTGTGGTTCTTGTTGAACACAATTACAGTCCAGTCACTTTGTATGAGACATCAAAATCTATTAAACCTTTACATAATGCCTGTAACCACACTGATAATTCAGCTAACGTTAGCTCCATAAACTGGCTGCTACTGCGGTCTCCATCTGATGTTTCAATGGTTTTTGCTGACTTGTTATACAACAAACAACTTGTAAACAGGGTCTTAAATGAGGACACCACACAGCATCAGCTGCAAACAGAGGCCTATATTTCAACAGCATCCTGAACTTGCTTCCACACCGTGGGGAAATACTTCAAATGAGATGCTCAATCCTAAACAGGGCTTTTCCACTGTAAACTGTAACCTAACAAACGGGTGTAGTTACTAAATTATGTGCTCCTTGGATTTGTAGGCATTGCTTGTCAGGGTGGCTGGACATGCTTTTGGTTCTAAAAGAAAATACTGTATATCACCCTAAAAACTTCTGTAATACTGAGTATTATACTCCTCTTTTATACTTCTTCAATATGTGGAAAAATCCAAAGCTTGACAGGCCTGCTGGGCCAGAATATGGTTGCTAAATTATGATTTAGTGGGGATTAGTGAATTCAAGCTGGAAAAGAAACCCTCAACACCAGACTGTAAAGACTAATCAAGCAGATAAAACGGTCTTAGCCTAAAGCGATTTACACACACCCTCATATTCAACAGGTGCCCTTTATTTTTGAATCACTCAGGTGATGGTAAGATGATTGATGAAACGGCTCTTTCAACTTTAAAGACTCAACCTGGCTGAGCCGCGTGCTCGTATACAGACAGGATGTGAGGGGATTTCACATTCCTGTCAAATCCCAGTCTAAACACCTGCGTGGCAAGGACTGCATTCACATGTGTTCGCTTCATATTAAAACGTCAGGTCAGTTTTAACTCATCTTCTCCCTGATCCAGTCTGTTCAGACTTTATCGCATGAGAATATCTTTTTAAAATGTCCCTCATGACATTTATAGGTACAGACACAGATTAGTTACACTCTGTAACTGACTGCAGCACGGGACTATCTATTCGTAAAATAAGTCTTTCATAGTGTGGGAGGATTAACTTAATATAAAGCTCTTTTTTTATTTTTTTATAGATGTGACTCACCATCGGCGTCTCAGATCCTTTATCTCTTGTTTTCTACTAATCTCTGTCACCAGATAGTGAGCTAGTTATTCACGTGGACTACAAACAGGAGAGTTCATGGGAACTTAACTTTTTATCTTCTCTTTCTGCAAAGATCCAGAGATGCGTCTTACAAGTAAATCCATTGCATAATATTTAAATCTGTCTTTGTGACGATGGTGGTCTGGGAGGAAGGAGCGTGGAGGAGCATATGATATCATTTAGAGACAGTCTGAGTGAGGAGAGGAAACCAACACAGGTGGCGTGAAGCGCTTCTGGCTACCGGCAGCGAGACAAAGACCAGCCGACAATGGTTTTATGGGCCTGTGGCCTGTCAATATTTCTCCAGGTTGCCACGGAAAAGAATGTGCTGAGGTGCTGTAAACCGTATGCTGCAGTAAAGTTAGTTCAACCTGAAGTCAGACATGTATTTATTTGATCTTTGGAGAAAATGTTGTAGTTTCAGCTGCAGTACAAAATAACAGTAACAGCTCAGGAAAAACCCTGCTTTACACAGAAGAAACATTCATTTACAGGTTCTTTAGGTCATGATGATAATAATAAAAAGTTAATTTTAGTGCAGCTTGAAGGGCGATTTAAATCTGAGTCGACTTACAGAAACTGGAGAACAAAAAAAGTATCCAAAAGTAGCCACGCAGCTGTTCGCTGCTCAGTTTGTCACCAGCCATGAGTGACAACCTGGACCAAACACGTTGTTTACTTTACTGAGTTGACAGTTAAATCAGACCTGGGCCTGGACTGGGTTTTTGCCGGCCTGCTGACCTGTGGCTATTCAATATCATGTCAAACGTTAAATCCTCTCTAATTAGCCGGTCAAGTCTTTAGAGGGTGCGTGATAAGCAAATGGAGGCGGCTGTGTTTGCTCTTTTGTGTTTTGATAGGGTGTGTAAGGGGGGGTTGTGGGGTCAGCAGGCTTGTAAGGTCAGGGGGTAGATGACTTTACCCGCCCTACTTCAGGACAGGCTTAAATTGTGCCTTAGCCCCGCACCACTCAGAGCTCCATAAAGAGTAATGACTGCTGGGCAATGCTATTTAATAAGAGAGCATGTGTGTGGGAGAGACACTGACACACCTCGTGGCAGGGAGATATCTTATCATGGCCCTCGATTTCTGCAAAAGCAAAAACAATCACCTCTTGGCAACAACAAACTGGAGCTTAACTTCCTCTGGAGAAAAATGCCGTTACAAAAACAGTTCTGTTTCACACGCATACGTTCCCATAGAGAGGCCCTCAACACAAATGTTAGCCTATACACCTGAAAATATACAGAGGACCAGCAGCGGGATTTTAGGTGAGTGTGTAGACTGGCTCAGTAGCACTTGCTCTCGTGGAGGGTCCCACCACAGGAATGTAAAGTGTAATAATTCACACATTTCCCTCAAGCGAAGCAATGAAAAAACCTTCACCTTCATTTTAACAAAACATCTCCTTTCATAAACAAACTCTGCCTCCGGTTTCTCCCCCATCTCGCCTAATGACACCGGCTCCACAGGCCAATTTAGGGGAGCATGTGTGGGGTGCAAGGTCCCAGAAGTGCAAGCAAGCATTGTGGTTTCCTGGTCACTGGCTTTTAGGAATGCTTGACTTGACAGAACGGTTCAGAAGAAACCACTTCAATTGTAGGCCGGGCGATCCACCGGGGGGCCGAGGTGCTGAAACGTACACATGGTTAATGAAAGAACGGGAAACTTTCAGTTCAGTTTTCAATGTCAAGTAGTTTACAACGTAGAACACTGAACGAAGCCACCGGTTCGTTCATAATTTGATACTTTTTTTTATACTCTGGTCCAAAAAATGCAAAGTCAGAGTGCTGAATAAAAGCAATGAGAAAGAAATGAAATGACATTAGCTAAACAACAAGGCTGCCTGGGCTTTCTCAGTGTCTGTCTCAGAGGAGGAAAGAGGGGGTTGGTGCAGGAATGAGAGAGCAAAGTCTTTGAAATCTGCTCTATAATTAGCAGAGGTACTATATCAATGGCAGGTTGTCTGGACCTGCAGAAATATGCTTGTGGCTCTGATAATGAAAGAGAAAAAGAAAGGTGGAGGCTCTTCATCCAAGATGCGCTGATGTATTTCATTTCCTTGTGTGTATTTAAAGTCTGTGTTCCTGTCTGTTCCACCTCATGTATTTAAATCAGCAGCTTGATAATAAAAATGGAATCACACGACAGAACGCTGCTAATAAAATCTGATTTCGCTCACTGACCAAACTGCATTATCTGAAGCTCTGCTGCCGATTCCAACATCGACAGACGTTGACCTCGGATGGAGTGTGCATTTACTCGTCAATGCAGCCTCACTTAGTGCATCAAATGGCCAGACTGGGTCAATGAAATGCAGAGGGGAAGGACTGTCAGCGGGCTAATGTGGCTCCCTGGTCTAAGCTGCAACAGTGCTATTGCCATCCACAGAAACTCACAGAGTTGCGTGAAGACTGGAGTGACATCAAGAGACAGGAGGGATGGAAACTGCAGAACATAAATACTCTACATGGGGCTTGGGCTTTCGTCTCGGGTTGTTTAAGCACCCGGAAATACAGCGCAGAGGAAAGCCTAAAGCATCTCAATGCACGGTCGTGAAGAGTTGTAACTGCTGCAGGCCGTGTCTTGATGTTACATAACACGCAGTGTGTGTCAAGCAAAGTCTGACCTGATTTCTTTTAGTTCAAATAGTATGGATGACAGTTACAAATGTAAGTAATATCAGTGCGACTGAATCAGTCGGCTGGTTGATTATTTTAATCAAATCCTCAGCGTAGGATAGAATTGTGAATGCTGCGCACTTGCTGGCTGGAGTTATTTCTTCAAACGGCATTATAAATTGAACGTGCTTACCTAAAAGTTAAGATATTCATCCTGGCTGTTCATTTTCGAAAAAAAATTCTCTTTAAATTCTTTATTTTTATTGCACATTATCATATTGATTGTGCACAGGTGTCAAATAAAAGCAGACCTTTTTTGCCACTGTTCTGTTGTTGAAAGCATTTCATCAGCGTTTCACGTATTTACTGAGCGTTTCTGGAGTAATACTACAACCGATAACACATCTTATCACTTTTAACAAAAGTCACAAGATCATTATGTAAGAGTATGCACATAGTTTGCAACACTAACGCATTACAGATTAGTCAGGTCTTGGTCTCGGATCTATACTAAGCAGGACAAGCAGGACACAGTGCCGTCCTGTTTGCTGCTTAGTTTTACTCAGTTCTGCTCTGTGGAGCCGCGGGACTACTGTTTTCCTCTATTTGGTAATGGGAAGCAGTCTCTAGCGCGGTCTGTACGAGGAATGTGGTAAACTTCCAGCCATGTGCTCTCAGACCAGAAAAGCCAGAGGGCCACTTGCTGCCACAAGTATGACGGCTCCCCCTGCAACACGGAGCCAGTGTAACTTAAAACCCAGCGAAGTGCTCCGACATGGGACTGCACTGCAGGGCCCGGGCCGCCTGAGGAGCTCTGATGCTCGTCCAATGCAGACATTGATGGGGTGTCACTGGAGAGCTGTCCAAACACAGGGCTGAGGGATATATGCCAGGCACGGCGCCTGGTGTGTTTGTGTGTGTTTAAGAGTGTGTGTGAGAGACGGAGGATAAGCGAGAGAACAGAAAGAGAGAGTGTCTCGGCATGGAAGTGAATCATTAGATTGACAAAAAGAAACCATCTTTTCTGCTTTATATGACTCTTGTACATCTTGTTGAATTGGATTCTCTTATATAAATAGTTGTGTGACTCAAACAGCATCACTGCAGTGTCTATATATGGACTTCCCAGAGCACAAAGCACACCTCTTATATTGTACTATTGGTGTTGCTGATAAAGAATAAAAGGTTCAACATGAGATGAATCAGAAGTGAAAGAGAAGACACTTTGCACTTTGAGCGAACAAAGTCTCTTGACCCAAATGTGTCATTATCTCACCCCGCATTTAAAAACACACCAGTATGCAAATATTACCACAGAGGGCACTACAATGTTAAACACCAACTCAGACCATGTTTATCTAATGTACTAAACTCCTTGTACCCACCAGGGTATTAAGATGAGACCGCACGTGTGTCTTCTTTTCAATAAGTCAACATCTGATTCTGCATAATTCTGTATGGTGAATGAATCTGCAGCTGTATCCTCAGGACAGGTCACAGCCACATCATAAAGGCCCACCACCACCTACTGGCCTCTCCGTGCCTTCAACTGCTCCATTTACACCAATTGTCATTCAGATGAGGGAGGCTACTGTTGTTTAAGGCCACCCCTGACACCATGAATATGAAAAGCACAACTAAGAGTAATTAAGCTTTTTTTCATGCAAAAGAAGTTATGTAGAAACACTTGCACGCAAGATCTCCTGTACAACATGTGGCATGAAGGCATTTGATATCACTTTATGCAGTGAAATAATCATGAATGAAAAGTTAAAACATTTCTATTTAATGTTGCTCCATTGTGGCGAAGTCCATTCAACAGGACAGGACTTAGCTGTGAGTAGTTAATTCAAAAGTGTTGCTTTGATTGTAACAACACTACATGTCTAAAATCCGCAGAGAGACCGGTTGCACCGGGAGAGTTGGTGGATCAGTGGGGCGCAACAGTAAGCTACCGTCGCCTACACTCATCCGTTAACCAGGTGCACTTGTCTTTATCACCAAACAGCAAATTTAGCTGCCTTTGATTTGCAGCTTCAAGATAAACCAGGACCAAGAGACACATCAATAATATGCAGAGTATTCAGACTGCATTTAACTCAATATTCTGCATAACAGAAAAACAAACCAGCAAGTCTGCTTCAAACAACCGCTACGGGCATTTGCTGTTTAAAAAAAAGATATCTCTGCAGACATCTCACAGTTTACACTGAGCTTAAAAGGGGTCTTTTTTTGGGAGGAGGTGGTCGGTGGGAGGCATGGGGTGAAGGGGTGGGGGGTGGCAGGCAGCTATCCATCCCGCACATAAATACCTTCAGGCAAAATAACCCATTCCCAGACCACAGGAAGCAGGGTCTGGGGAACATGCAAGGACTTGCTGAACCTAAACTAAAGCGGGGTAAATCCACTGGGGTATGTCCAAGCTGCAGAAACTGGTCCTGGGATGGATCACTCTGGGAGGTGGGGGGAGAGGGACACAGGTTTCCTAAGTGTTTACTGGAGAGTGGACTTAGACACACACACTAATGTCAAGCCCCCCCACCCATCTCCAGTCACTCAGGGAGGTGGAGGTGATGGGGGGGGGGGGGGGCACAGATTAAAGGGGCCAGGAGATGGCCTCATGCTGTGTTATCAGGGTAATGGATTCTTACTGGTGGCCACAGCGAGGTTCAACACATGAAGGAGGACGAGCCTCAACATCATGTCGAACTTTTAAGCGCTTCACGGACGCTCAGAGGTCAACTGAGCGAGCACAGAGACACTCTCTGGACTCTCTGGAGTCTCTGGAGTCTCCGCACGCAAAAGAAAATGCTTCGACTACAATTAAGAGGGAGAAACGTGCGTAAGCAACAAAGTTACCTGTAACTTAACTGAAGCTACAAAAAAAAAAAAAAAAAAAAAAAAAGCGTTGCGGCTACAAGATCAAGTCTGATGAAGCGTGAGTCGCAGCAACGTAGTAGCCGACGTCGCCCGAGGTCGGGACGGACAGCCGGACTGTCAGACGCCCCTCAGCGTGGGAAGACGCGGCAGCGCACGTCTCCCTGTCGGACTCATTTTCTACCACAACTGCGACGCTCATATTAGCTTGCTATTAAAATTAGCTTCACATTAAAAAAAATAAAAAAAATAAAATAAAATTTGCCGACATGGACTTTACTGCGTCAATGTAGGTAGTTTTTTAAAGCTTGTGTTGCATCATTTCTGTCGCGACCCAACCGGTCCGCTGTTCGTGCTCAACTTTGCTAACTTTTATTCATCTACGTCACCGCTTTGGGAGAATTTGATGCCTCCTCGTGCGGTTTTCTTTCAGAGTCGCGCGCTGGACGCGCGCAGGCAGCAGCTCCGGTATATAAAACAGCCAGTACTCACGCACTGCCTCCTGTTTGGGGTCCAGCTCGGAGCAGGTCTGCTGAAGTTGGTTGATCTTGCTCTGCAGCCCCCTGACCCGCAGGCTGGTGGAGGTGAGGTCGCTCTCCAGCTCCTGGAATATGGAGCAGGCATGTTTGGCCAGGTCCGACAGCTGCCGCAAGGTCCGGGATAGAGCCACATTACTGATGGAGACCAAATCCTCGAAAACTAGACCCCCCTCGTTTGGGATTTGATACCTGCACAGTAACTGGGGTTCTACGACTCTTTTGGCAAATGGCATGTTGTTGTGGACCCGGGAATAAATCCAACAAAAGTCACCCAAGACTGAGCAGAGAGCTGTCGCGTCCCCTCGGCCCCTGATCCAGTTTGTCTGAATTCAGCTGCGGCTGATGCCCCCCATCCTTTCATTTGTTAGAGAGGACTGTTGTGCTCCTCGCTGCTACGCCGGGTCATCTGCTGCCCTAATGCTGCTGTGTTTTTCACTGCTCCAAAGTAGAGGTGGTTTTTAAAAACAGTCTGCTGGAAGACCTGGAGTGGAGCCCCGGGGCTTTGTGGATCAGGACTCCCTTGGTTCACAGTCAACAGAACAACAATAATAATCCTGCAACACTCTTATGGGACACTGCAAACACAGCAGAGCAAAAGCTTTATATGTAAATTAGAGTGACATGACGGAACAATAAGAAACACCATAGAATGTAAAAAGCAGAAAAAGACAGGATTGAGCACGGCCTGTTTAAATCCCTCTGAAATCCCTGTTGGAGTAGCAGTTTACAGCTTTTATTATCAGGAGGAAGACAATGAAAGAATCAAGGGGTCAAAGCCTGATTAATTATTGATTTATGCTCATGAATCATTTTCTCTTTGTCTTGTTAAATATGAGCATGTGGCTTGAGTATCACCATATTATATTTAGTGATATTTTATCTATCTATCTATCTATCTATCTATCTATCTATCTATCTATCTATCTATCTATCTATCTATCTATCTATCTATCTATCTATCTATCTATCTATCTATCTATCTATCTATCTATCTATCTATTTTGAAAAACACTGTATGCATTTTTAATTAATAGTTGAAACTAAAGAGATAATGTATGCAAAGATTCTTGGCAATTCCTTTTGCTTAGCTTGCACAAAAACGATTGCTATGATGGTGGGTGTTACAGGTGCTGTGTGTTAATGCTTATGCAGATCCCTCTGTTCTGATTTGATAAAAAAAAAAAAAGTAACTTTTTAAATTCAGGCATATCATGGTGTGAGCGTTTTCCTAAAATTGTATTTAAAAGCTGCAATCTACTGCAATACATTGAATTGTTTCCCCTGTATCATAATGTGCATTTAACCAAATTCATGCCAATACACAGCCTATGTATGTGTACAGTATAATTCAACATCATTCACCTTTTAATATCCAGAGGAAAATATAGTACTTCTAACTCTACTACATATATTTGACAGCGATAGTTACTTTTAAGATGAAGATTTAAGACTATGGATAATTTAACAAGCTTTTAAAACAGAACATTTGGTGAAAGATGAAACCAGGGGTTTCCAACTTATTTTGTCTTCAGAAAATCAGTGTACTTGGGATCGCATCTCACATGTCTATGAGGTGCAAACAGAGATTTTTCCCTTTAAACTTCTCACATGCATGGTTTCATTTCAAGAAATGTTCAAATGATCAAATATCTCAGAAAAAAAAAATCTAAGTTTGTAGAGAAAAAGGCCAAAAACTGAAAACTGAATTGTGGATCAGAACTTTCTTCTTTCTTCTTTCCTCTCCCAGTAATGGTCGGACAACCCCTCACATTGATCTGTATATAAAACTGGATATGAAGTAGTTCAAACTAGCGCCACCTGCAGCAGCTACAACAGTAACATGCTTTTACTTAAGTAGAATTTTTAACACTGGCGTTTTACTTGTAACGGAGTATTTTGATCTTGCTGTACTTAAGTTAGGGATCTGAACACTTCTTCCAACACTGAAAGTAGCTCAGACAAAAGCTGAGGTCACTCTTCAAAAGCTGCAGGTCAACATGTGGTGTAACGGAGATTTAAGAAGGATCGCGAGATTACAGTCTTTACACCATTACAAATACATACATTTTTGCAGCTTCTAAAGAGCAGTTTATTTGTATGCAAGGATATCCAACAAATACATTTAACATTGATTTGCATTCATTCTTAATGTGCGATAAAACTACAAGAATTCCTCATATAGTTTGTCACATCCCTGCCTAGGTTAATCTCTGCTTTCACCTCTGTGTGTAGACCTGACGGCCCGGGATGAGCTTCATTCACATTTGCTGAATGAGTGTTTAGCTAAATCCCAGCAGCTGACGGGGCCAGAATGGACAGAGGTGACAGTCCCAAAGCTCTTCCTGTGGCCTAACCAATGTCCACACCAGAAGTGCAACCTTTGCAAAGCCCGGCCGGGGACAAAGGAGGGACCAGAGAAGCGGCGTATGTCGTCATCTTTGAGTAATGGTGCTGCGACAAAAGGGCTAACTTAAACAGACAAAAGCTGGTAATCTTTGTTGTGAGAGGAGTCAGCTTTAACTTGGAGCCACCAGGGATGATATGGATAGTTTATTTACGCCGTACTTAGAAAAACTGCTCTTCATGTCCTCACCAGCTTGCTTCAGTAGATTACATTTGGGTTGCTTCATTGGGTTGTTACATTTTAGTTTTGACGACATGACTTGATGTGGAGGTCTTCGGGCCCAGTTCTGTCACTGAGGATTTGTGTCTGGGAGCGCTAATTATCAGTGTCTCCAGCTACGCAGATCATTAATACAACATAATAATAAGTCAGTCACTGACTAAGTGGGAGATGGCTGGATGGCAATTATATCAAACAGGCACTTGGAGACAACACATGGCTGACACATATAGTTTCCTCATCACGTGCAGCTGTCATCTTGAAATGCAAACCAAACACTTTTAAGTGGTATTTATAGTTCAGTGAGAATGCCTCCCTGTTAAACCATCTGATCTCATGAACACACACACACACACACACACTCCTCTCATGATGTATAAGATAAAATAAAACCGACAGCACGGGAGGAGACGCTGTTAAATTGATGTGGCAAGTACTGACTCGCAGGACCGTGCCAAATATTGGTTATGGCACGGAGGAATTACAAGGGCCGTAGTTGTCGTCTGGCATCCAGTGTCTGTTTTTCTCAGACTGAACTTATTCATTCCTGCTCATTCATGTTCTCCATGTCAGATGTTGGATCAATGTATTACCTCAGGATGCCTGCACACAGACTCAAACACGTTGTTTTACCTGAAGAATCGGTTTCACTTTGCTCTTTCTAACAAAAAAAAGAAGTCATTCAGTTGTTTTAGGTTCTGTGCTGGGCTCAATTTAGTCTTGCAGGATAGTTAACATCCTAAAAAGTGAGTTATATGCTGCTATCTCCAGGAAAAAAAGAATGTCATTAGTTATGCAGGCATTTACTCATAAATTAACTAAAGTTCAAACGATCAAACAGAATTTCTGCTGCAATAATGGCGCTACATAAAAAGGTCAGAGAATCATCAAAGTCTTCTCGGTTCCTCCTCATGGGGGACTTGAACATTTGTTCCACAAGTGATGGCGAGCATTTCTGTTAAAAGCACCAAAGCCATTTGAATTTCTCCTTTGGAGAACAGGAATGTGTGAAATTTCATGGCAGTAACGGATGAAATATTTCATGTCTGGGTCAAAGTGGTAGACCGAATGACTGCACCCACATTCCAGAGCTGTGTCACTGGTGTGGCTAAAAACACAACATGTAGAAAAATGAATGGGTCGATTAAAAACCCCCAGTGCTTGGTCACGGACCAGAGGAGGTGGTTGCAGGACCTGGGGTGAGTGCAGCACTTGAATCAGAAAGCAACGGGCCCATCACTGTGTGAGGTGCTAAGCGTGACACTGGATATTTTTGGACGGCAGCGGCGGAGGGTCTGGGAATACAGCCATCAGTGGCGATCTGCTCGACCCTTGGTTGTTGTGTCTGTGTCGGAGAAAGCACAGCTGCTTTGTGAGAGCCAGGGGGTTTTGACTGCCGTCTGTTTGATCTCTGTTGCATTTCGTATCCATGATGTGATGATGACTGCTGATACGTCCATTAATGCATGCAAATTTTAGAGGCTTTTCCTATTGTTGCCCGGGCTTGCTAACTCAGTAGTTATTTTTAAATGACTCCTCAAAATATGGGGAACCTTTTATTTATCGTATAAAATCTATAATTTGTTTAGTTTCAATCCTTCTTTTATTACATCCATTCTACATGTTGTCTCTCCTGTAGTTGTGTCTGTTGTTTGTTGCCTATGCAGTTCTCCTCGCTCCAGTAGTTTTGTGGTATCTTTTTCAGGTACACAGTAGAAGCATGTCTATGGTCGGTGGTTACTGGCCCAACCAACCTACCCCATGTTTACCGTTTGCTGTCTTTCTATACTGGTCTTTTCTCTCGCTGCTCTCCCCTCACCCCAACAGTTCAAGGCAGACGGCCACTCACCTCGTTCTGTTGGGAGGTTTTCTTCCTGTTAAAAAGGAGTTTTTCCTTCCAGCTGTTGCCCATGTGGGAACTGTTGAATTGTTGTAAGAATTTTACTATGTCAATAGCCGAGATGACATTTGTTGTGATTTGTCTCTATATAATGAAATCAAATGTAATATATCTTGATTGTGTGTACTATTTTATTGTACTCTGTAAAGCACTTTGTAACGGTTTTGAAAAGTGCTGTACAAGTAAAGTTTATTGATGTTGCTCTCAGGAAACACTTTCATTTATTCTATATTTTTCAGAAGTTTTGCACGTTTTCTACATTCATGGTGCCAACAGCGTCTACAAATGATCTTTCCACACGACTAAAGGGTGAAACAATTTCACAACAGTTGTAATAAAATAATTCAGAGCAATAAAAATAGACAACTTTATTGATTAGTTTGATTACTGTCTCCATCCTAGAACTCAGTTGTGCACGACTTCAGGTTAATTCACAGTCCAATGTTCACATCATTTTAGCAAACATGCAGTATCAGGCATGCCATCGTGTTTTTAAACCATTATTCATCATCATGATCAATCAATCGTGTAGAAAACAAAATGGTCTAAAGCAAGCTTCAGCAGCACCGCATCGCTGCATAGATAAACTCCACACCACATCTGTTCATGCAGACATCAGCTGTTTTGAGCTCTATCTTGCAAAACATGAGAGGAATTGTGTGCTTATTTCTTTTCTTTTTTATAACTGTTAAATCTTTTTCTTTTCTCAAACTTGAATATCAGTAAAATCATGACAGTAGGGACCCTGTTAAGAAAAAAAGGTGTATTATAATAAACATAAGTTGAGGATGAAGCAACTTTACAAGTAAAATGTACATATTTCCTACAAATCCAGTGCCAAATGTCTCAACATTCTTCACTTTCCTAACGATCACATGTGCTGCTGCTGCAGTCCTTCAACTGATACATTTGAGTGCAGGCTTAAAATGCTTTTGCAAAATTCATCTCATATATACTGTGGCTTTTGTGCATTTTCATTTATTTTCGCATTTCTTTAAGTGCAAAAAGTATAAGGTTGAAAAAGTAATGTGTAGCACCATCACTTGCTTTAGACCATGTATGACACACACAAAATATGTTTGTAAAAACTGAGAGGATTTTAGTTCCCATGATTATCAGAGAATATTTATCAGTCATGGCAATGTGTGTGCAAACTGTTACATGTATTTTAAACAATACAAAGAGAAACTAATAGAAAATTAAAAGAGAAAAATAAGTTAATGTTACAATGAAAAACATGATATTATACAGTGTTTAAAAATACATGATTTATTCCTGCAAAATATCATTAACAGTGACGTAGACTATGGATGTGGGACTGGACTGGTTAATTAAAAGGAGTAACATCCCTGTTTGTTGAGTCAACAATGCACTTTTGCCTCCATTGTCAGCCCTTTTGCATTTATTCTATATTTACAAGAAAAATCTTGGCTCAGACATTGGTGTTCATTAGAGGAACCGATGTATTCCGCTGAAGGACTGGTGACATTACCCTAACCGAACTTCAGGCCCGGTCACGTCGAGGCCAGGGGCCGCAGGAACTCCAGCTGGGACTCCAAGGTGACCCTCTCCTGGTGAACCACCTGCAGCCGACCAAAAGAAAACATGACCCCTGATCACTGCCATCCTGAGCAAGACGTTGCGCCTTCGGGCGGTAATTATATTATTTATTTTGTTTGCTGTGGCAACGACAGTCCAGTACAAGGTCAGAACCTTTAAAGGCTGTAATGTTCATTAAACCACAAAAAGAAATGTTTTGGGCAAAATAAACTGCACACAAAGATTTAGCATTTATCTAACTTTTACCAGGGGGAAAACTAAAAATGTACGAGTTGTCCTAAAAGTAGAACCAGCGGAAAGAGCACAGGATCAGTTTACTCAGCCAAAACGTGGATTAGATTATGTTAATGTAGATCATGTGTGGCATTAATATTTGAAATCTGGGCCCTGACCTTGTCACTCCACATGAGAAAGCTCAGCACAGCGGGTAGTGAGGAGTGACCATAATACTTCGTCTCACTCTGCCATGTGAGTCGAGCAGCAGGCTCAAGCTCACTGCCTGTTTGCTATGGTAATGAGGATCTGCAACAAGATGAATCCCCTAAAATGGCCTCAAGTGTTCAATACACCACAAAATACAAAGGTGTTGGACAGAACAAGAGGAGATCCACTCATTCTCAGGGTTTTTTCAGTGAAGATCTATCTAAAGGAAAGGTCACAAGGTCACGAGGTCAGTTCAGTCTCATGTGGAACAGATTATTATGTGAGTGGTATTGCACTCTCCGCACTGCACCAGAGAAAAGGCCATGAGGTCACTGATGAATAAAGTTTAGCAAAAATTATGACAACGTTCTCATATTTCACCTGTTATTACCACACAATTCACTGAATATGAGTCTGGACACGCTCGAGTGTGGAATGTTTCCAGTCGTTGGGTTAAATTTAAAACTATTTGATCAACTTTTAACCAATCAGCATTGATCACCATATGACTATGGTTGACCGCTGGAACTCAACCACCGCTGCTACTGTTGGAATTACATCTAGAAACAAAATGCTTGACTTCAACGTCATCGCACTCAGCCACCCCCACTGGTCACTGATTGGTCCATCCTTGAAAGTGGCTGAGCAAACCTTAAAGCAAACAGGGTTTCCAGACTGTTATCACAGCAAAGAGCAATAGGAAGGTGAAGCCAGGCTACATTATATTATGAGGTATGGTGCATGAAAAGGTGACATTTTGGCCTGAGGATGGCACTAGAAGGGTGAAGTACTCAAACTGAAAAGGATTAAATTTCTTGAGTGAAATATCCTGGAACTAAATAAATCAGAGTGGAAGAGTTTAGGTTTCTAAGTTAGACTACAGGTTGTGTTCAGGGATATTCTTTATCGGAATAATATTTGGGTTTTAGTTTGCAACTTGTTACACTAGCAGCATTAATTGTTACACACTGCATATATTCAGATTGCATATAATTCTTAAATGTAAATTTGTGGCAAATATGTTGTTATTATGTAGTAATTTCTATCTACAATTGATTGCATGATGAAATTTGAACTCCATAAGTGTCAAATGAGAAAGAGTTCAAATTAAAACAACTCCAAGTACATTTTTCATTGGAGTTGTAACTCCCACCGAAGTAAGAAAATAATTACTTTCCCTCTGCTCAAAAGTGTATTCGATAGTCTCACATGTACACTCAAATGGAGGTGATTTGAACTCACAGAGAATTTATTCCAAAAACCAAAATTTGCTGTGTAAATTTCATAGTAAGAGGTCTGCAGTGAACGGTGAAATTCTGTCTGATGGCGCTGCCAGAAAATCACGAGTATTAATGTTGAACTTGGCAAGATATTCTCCGAACATCAACACTCTTAGCCATTTCAAAATGAAAACTTAATTGAAAGTAACATAGATAGATGTGTTGGAGCTTTTACAAATACTTCCTTTGGGATAAGGAAAAAACAAAGATGGATTACATGTCAAAATGTCTGTTTTTGATTTCATGAAGATTTTCTTGAACTGTTTCCATGACCAGTTAAGAAAGAAGTCTCTCTTGTGTCCGCACACACCCTGTTGTAGTTGGATTCCTGACCGGCCCAGGATCTATTTTCAAGAAGACATTTGTGAGTGCCAGTGGCTGTTTGGTATTTCGACAAGGCATGAGTCTATATAAAGACACATATGCCTTTCTCTGCAGAATTCCACAGATGCTTTGAGGAGGCAGCAGAATTAGGACGAATAAATATCATCCCGCATGACCTCACACAAATGGGAGAGAAATAGGATTATAAAACCTTGAAATCTGAGAAACTAAATGGCCTATTTGGACCATATTTGTGAATGGCATAAAATAGGCCACTCGCTGGTAGCTCTCTTCTCTTTTTTTAAATTCTTTGGCCTCTGTTGCATTAAAGCTATAAAAGCCCTGCATGTGAGCGTGAAGGTTTCACTCCTGGATCATTTACGAGGAGAATGACAGGCATGCAGCATGTGCTCCAAATGGGAGTGAGTGTGCCACAGGCAGATCTCCAACGCAAACAGCCAAGTCTTTGCCATTAGTTCAGCTATGAATGATGGGTAGGGGGGCAGACAGTTGAGCTCGGGGCTTTTCACCACGCTGGTCCGGCGGGAACATTTGTTGTCAGTTGCAAATGAGTAGAATTCAACTTCTGACACACAATGGAGAGTTTTTGAAACTGTGTTAACACCAACACGACCACGCTCATGTGGCTGTGGTTAAAATGCAGCGCACAGTCCCTGTTGTTTGATTGAACTGTCAGATTTCAAACTACGCCGTAGTTCTGGGTGTCAAGCGTGCACCCTTTGGACAGATTTTCTCACGGCTGCAGGGCTGGTTTTCCCATTTCACAGTGTGCCGAAAGAGGAGGAAGAGGAGGAGGAGGAGGAGGAGGAGGGCACGGGATGTCAGAAAGTTTACGCAGATGGACACATACACCTTCATTAAAACACTACAGGGATCTACAAACTGAGTTGTGCTCTAAGAAATAGAAAGCTGACTGACCTTAAGTTGCTGCTGGAGCTCACTGTTGAGGCGTGTCAGCACTGCATTGGATTCTTTGTTCTTGCGGATCGCCACCTGGATCTCCCTCTTCTGTTTGGACAGCAGCCTGAAAGAATTTCATTCAATTGTATCAGCTTTTAATCTCTTTTTTTTAATTTTTTTTTTTTTAAGCTACATTAAAAAAAATGAAGCATAATTTAATTAAAGAAATAAGTAGAATCTCCATTTCTTTCCATCTCATCTCAGGTCCGAACACATCGTTTGGACATAAAATGCCTGGAGTCTAACTGAACAAACCGGAGTCAATTCAGAGACATCAAAAGAATGAGACCAATACGAAGATCACTGCAGCTTCACATCAATCCAGCAGCCATCGCCAGGAGCCGCCACTGTTATTGATGGCCACCTTCTACTGCACTGACAGTTTCAATGAGCTGTCTGGTCAATAAGGAGACATAAGCACACATGCTAGAGTCATTATGGTGAGTTAGGGTGTGCCTTAATGGCGGGTGAATTCCCCTTTCTGGGTGGGTTTCATTGGTTTTACGATCACTTTAGTGTATGTAATTTAAATAGTATCTTTAACCTGCATTATTGACGTTTTTTTTTTTAAAATTTTTTTACTCCAAGCTGTAAAGAGTAACATCCCCTTATAAAGTTCATATGGCTAAGATGTTAGCAAAAACAGTGGCTTATTTACACACCAAGCAGACATGAATGAGATTAGCATTTATTTGGATTCATGTCCACGTACATAGAAGTCCAACATTTAGTTTTCTGGTAGCTCTGCTTCACTTGCCGCCAATCAAAATTTTGGCTGCTTTAATCACTAAATTGCCCACTATGTTCACAATATAGTTGCTAACTTTGTCCGTCTGCCATTGCCGTTAGAGAGGTCATGTGTAGTAACTTTTTAGACCTCTTTTGTTGAAAAAATGCAAAGAATTATACTATATGAGACAGAGATTGAAACAAAAATTGAATGTGGCCATGAAACCAAACAAGTTAAAAGATGGTTAAAGACTTCATAAAGCAATAATTCTCTGTAGCTGTATCTCTACAAGTGACCATGTCCAAATAACACAAAGGGATTTAATGTATTGTTTATATAAAATATAAAATACAACAGCTTTAACATAAATAGCCTTTCCTAGTTAAATTTGAACTACTGCTACTAGCTTTAACTTCTGCTGCTTAATGAAATTTAGCATGTACTACACCCAGAGTCATCTAGATGGTGCCATGTCAGTGTCACAGTTTGCCTCGCCTAGTTGTAAAAAGTAAGGTGCTTTTGGCACCAAATACCAGATGATTTGGTTTAGAAAAAGATCATGGTTTAGGTTAAATGTTACAGGGTCGCAATTTGGTTAAGTTTAGGCATCAGTACTTAAAAAGGAGTCTCAGTTGACTTTTGCTTCTTCAAGGACCCGAACACCATCGCCCAAGTCAAAGTCCTGTTAGTTCTGTCTAGCCATCCCAACCTCCTCTCTACAGGGACTTTATCATTCTTTGTTCTTTTGTTTCACGTGATCTCCTTCTTCGACCCGAGTCGTCACGGCACCGACGCCACAGGACACCTTGTGCGGATCTGTCTGACGCTAAAGGCTTTAACAGAACTGCAGTATTTGACGCCATGGCAATGAGAACGGCCTGGTCATACATACGTGTACTTTTCACACCTGGAAGTGTATTACATGCTTTCCTGTGACACCAGACTGAAATTAATCATGAAATTCAATCCAAAGAATCTTTTACGTGTCAAGAGTTAAATGTTTGACTAACTTTTGCGCAGGTTTGGCAGATGGAGGAAATGGCACGGCAGGTGGAGGTACCGTCTCCAGGTTTTGGCTCTCCGGGTGGTATTTCCTGCGAACTGGCTTCTGCGGCGCCTGACTGTGAGAAGCACCAGTGACGTCCTGAAACAAAAAACAAAACTCATTCAGCTAATCACAAACAGAGACATAGACACCTGCAAAACAGAATTAGCGTGACATCATGTCTGCAAAAAGTTCTGACCTGCTTTGAGGGATTCGTCAAGTCTTCAGTACTTAGTCCAAATCTAGAGCACGGACCCTGTTCTTCAGGTTTCACACCACTCTCCTCCTGCAACACAGACAAATCATGAGCCAAATTAAATGATCCAAAAATCTTTGCCCGAACTTTGGCCACATAAGCGATAGGATCAAAGATCACTTTCTAAGAGAGAACAGTGTTGATGTTATAACGAGGTGAAATGACATGAGGGAACTGCTATAAAGAGGCGAGATGAAATGCATCTGCCCCGACCATGGATAAAGCAGCTCCTTCGCTGCAGGGACCGCAGTGTACTTCTCTTCAGACTCGGCTTCTTGCCTGCTCAGAGGGAGCCATGATGGATTAATGTGCTTTTATTGCATCTCCTTGCAGGCATTTCAGCCATTTTTGTCTTCTAGACATGATGTTTAACGCATCATCACCTGCTTTCAGTCAGCAGAGGATAATAGTGCAAAGGCGTGAGGACCTACACAATAGAATTCGACATGTTTAGCTCACAGCAGCATTGTAAGATTTGTGGTTGAAAGAGTTCAGGGCATTTCTTACTGGGCAGCACCTTCTGAACACGGTCGTCTCCATCTGCTAATGTTGGATTTAGTGAATTTGATCCATTAATTTCTAAGGGCTGCTGTCTACATTGTGGTGGCAGTTGAAATGCCTTTCCTGATGATTTAAACAGGCTCCTGCTGTAAATTATACCCAAGAAACCTAAAAAATGCTTCTCGCTGTGAATTGACTTGCAAATAAATGACCCTGAGATTCACTGCTCCACTGGATGTGAAATACAACCGCAGCATGGAAACATTTAAAAGGCGCTGCAGTAGCTTGTAGTTGCTACGGTGGCAGTAGACCACAGTAGCCCCATAAGCAGTGTGTGTGGTCACATCAGCTACAGGTCACGGCTGTTACTGCAGAAATGTGAAGGATGGTATTACAGGAGAAGTGACAGCACTGTCTTTTTATGAAGAACGGATTTTCACAACGGGCCTAAATTTAACTGGAATACTTAGGTTTAACTAAACCAGGTGAAATTTGTTATGAAGAATTTGACTTCATGTGATTGTGCTAAAATGGCATAAAGAGTGAAGCTGGCGAACACAAAAGAGGAAAAAGTGTACGAAACAAAAGGAAAAGAGACAGCCCTGACCCCGTCTAACTTTCTGTCTGAATGTATTCACTTGTGCAGTGGATCGATGCTGACTCTCCACTCTCAGGAGGAGACGGTGGGCCTCGGTAAGCATGGATGATAGTGGGACTGACAGATACATGTATTTACTTCTGCTGTGTTTTTGGAAAAAAAAATGACAAAGATGGGGTATTTCGAAAATACAAACATGATGTGGCAGCAGGAGCCTCATTCCTGGTTGCAGGCCCAGTGTCTCAACTTCACTGTAGTTACTGCGTACTGATCCTGCTGTGGTCACTTTAAAGGTTTGTAGTTTGGAAATGTGAAAAAAGCGAGGTGAAGTTAAACAAAATGACATAAAGAAAAGATAAGTGAATAAGGGTAAAGTGAAGGGAACTAAAAGGAGGTTAGGCAAAAACAGATTCAGTGGAGTGAGGTGAAGCTGAGTGAAGAGAAGTTAGACAAATTAAAAGAGCTTAAGTCACATTTATCAAAGTAAAGTATGGGTAGGTTAAGTGAAGTAAAGTGTGAAGTGAAATAAAATTAGGTTAAACAAGAACAGGTGAAGTGAATTTAAGTGACAGAGTAAAATAAAGTGAAGTTAAGTGGAATTAAGTTATGTGAAGTAAGTGAACATAAATTGTAGAATAAAGTGAAGTAAAAAAAAAAGGTGAGGGTTAGGGTAAAATGAAGTGAAGTAAAATGAAATTTAGCAAAAAAAAGATTAAAATCAATTTAAGTAAAGAAAGTGAAGTGACGTGAAAAAAAGTGAAAGGACGTGAAGTTAAGTAAGGGTAAGTAAAGTGATGTGAAGTAAAGTGAAGTGATACAAAGTGAAGCGAAGTAATGGTAGGTAAAGTGAGATGAAGGTAGATGATGTAAAGTCAAGCCCAGTTAAGATAAGTGAGGGTAAGTGAAGTGAAGGTAAATGTAGATAAAGTAAATGAAGTGAAAGAAAGTGAAGTGTGGTAAATGTAGATGAAGTAAAGTGAACAGAAGTTGGGCCAAGTTAAACAAAGTCAACAGAGTGAAGGTGATTTCATGTAACAAATCGGATGCACTTCACCATTTTGCACAATTCTTAAAGAAACAGAATGAACTGAACAAAGAGTGAACAATATATATATATATATGTCCAGATGCGAAGTTGCTTTCTATTCACCATAACTGTTAACTGAACTGCTCCCGAGAGTTTCCTGCAAAAGCTGGTGTCAAATATTCAGACCGACATACTTTATGTTAAGGAAGCTATTTTTAACGGCACCTATACTTCACTCTTCTATAAAACGTCTCTCTGAGGAGTTTGAGCTGGTATGAGTTTCTGTTTGTCTTACTAAGTGAAAAATACACATACAGGGTATAGTTACCTTTGGGCTCATCGAGTGTGGCTGGTTTTAATCAAGTAAAACATCATGTGGGGAGAGACGGTGATACCGGACAGACAACAGTGATGGGCAGAAGAAGTAATGGATACAAGAGCAGAGTCAGAGTAGTGAAAGAGCACCCTAAACACATGTGATTACAAAGACAGTATAAGAGGGAGGATATGAGTGATAGAACAACATACAACACAAGAGGAGCGAGGTAGGACTGAGCCTGTTTGAGTAAAATTAGGAGCTGCAGTTCCCTTTAACCGTAAAACTACATCTGATTTGTTGAATAAAAGCCCTCCAAAAAAAAAACTTCATTCCCATTAGGAAGTTTACAAAGCTGTGTAAATACAACCCCTTCGCATTAAATTCTGTCCAATTAATGCAACATTTGCCATCTGCACATAATATGCATTCTGCCTGTTGGGCACACAACTGATTTAAACAAACATACATTTGCAGATTCACAACTGTGATGCAGTAATTAGCATTCATGTTATTTATCAAGTTCATGTGGCGATTAATCATAAATCGGCAAGAATATAAGTGCAGTTTCATAAGCAGCTCATGTCCTGTAGGTTGAGGCACTGTGATCTGAGTTCTGAAGGGAAATAACTACAGTGAGTGCAGATACGTCCTAATATGGTGCTTGCGTTTGCTTCCTAGATTAGACTCCCCACTGGGAGAAGAGGAAAAGTTCAAGGTTCTCATCCACAGCAGTATTAAAATTACACGAGAAGAAAAAGGAAGTGGGGTTCCTGAGGGGAAGCAGGCATTAAAAGGCAAAACATTCAGTTGATTACTTTGAATATATCTTGCTAGAAGATGGTGATACTGATGGAGAGGAGCACCAACCACCATCTGAGGATTTTAACACATGCAGGTACAACTCCGGCCTAAAATGTCCCTCCTTCCAGGTCCTCCCAGTTGTTATTTTCTGGGTGTAAATGCTATGTCTCGCAATCTTTAAAATGTTCAGGTTATTGCTCAATAGGCTATCAAACATGGGTTAATCTGGGTTATTGTGTGGTGTAACGTGATATCAGTATGCACGGTCGGAACACCAAGGTTGAGACCAGACGCACGGCGCCTCACTTCAGCCATAAATAAATCCCTGATGTCGTCTTTCACTTGCAGTCCGCAGCAGAGCAGACTTTGATGTACACTGCTGCCATAACCTTTCCGTTTATTCCTGCCTCGAAATAGAGGCTCGTATATTTGTCAAACGTGACCTTAGTGACACATTCACAGCTCAACATCTGAGAGGGGAAATCGTGCAGTAGAAAACGCTGACAGCCTGAATGTTTCTATTATGGTTTCCTTTTGTAGAGATAGTTGCCGCTTGCTATATTTGCAAACTCCAAACGAGACAAATGAAGGTACGACAATCAGTCGTAAATGAGGTTTCGTACTCACCTCTTCTCTAAAGTGACTGAAGTCAGCAAAGTTCGGCTGCTGCACTTTGTTCTGGGGAGTTTTCTCTGAAACGTTGATGAAATGAGGAACCTGACGAGAGAGATGTGAGGTACTTGATGAGGCAAAGCTTTCTTTCATCATTAATGAATGAGACATTTATAGTGTGGGAGTTCAACAGAGACTTTGTTCAGTAGATATAAGAGCACATTGGCACTGATTGCTACAATTCAAATCTGTAATACAACAAGACTTACCTGTGAGGTTGATGGTCTTGGAGGGAGGGCAGGAGGAGGCAGCAACCATCCACTTTTAACCCCTAAATTCAAAGACAACAAAAATAATTCACCAAGTTTTACTCTAATGATGTTATTAGGAGTCTGATTTCACCTTTTAAACACGAATATACCACCTATACTTCATAATCAGACACTGGCTCGGACTCCGGTGTACCTCTCACCTTTCAGACTGAACAATAAAATCCACCCGTCTCCGTTTCTGCTTTTGTCCCTCTTGAAAAGAGGAACTGCCACAAACAAAACACAATAACTCTGTCACAAAAATGCAGCGTAGCTCCCGGCTGCTCGCGCTCTCACCTTCTGTGTTACAACACTGATATCGTGGGAGGAGCCGGGCGATCGTACCTGGAGCGCCCTGCTGGAAGAGCTTGTTGAGGTCCAGCGAGGAGGCCCTGGAGTGGGTTTTCTGCGGTCGAGGTGGAGGTGTGGGAGGCTCCTCAGCCTTCTTCATCGCATCTTCGATAGAAGTGCTGGAGTAGGATCTGGAGGTGAGGTCACATGGGAGGCAAAACAAAGAATGTAATGATGGTTCATGTCATAAAAGATATTATTTTATTCACTCCTGTGTTGCAATGGGATAATCTTCACCTTGGTCTAGTTTTTGTCCTCTTATGTGGGTCCAGATCCTGATGTGGGTCTGTGAGAAAGGAACAAAGGTGTGTCAGGCTTTTGAGTGGTTGCAAATGAGAAACCATTACTTCCCTTTAGCCACAAACTGTAATTTAATTTGTGTGAAGCAGCTAAATCAACATGATCAACATGGCACATAATCATGTTTGCAGATACTTTTACTGCCATAACATATTACATCCTTCTGACATGCCTGAACTCTTCCATGTGGCTCCAAAAGCATCTATTCCTGAAGAGGTGACCTTTTTTAAGCTAGTTTCAACTCAATCGCACTTCAACTAACCAGGATTCTTTTACCAGAGAGGACATAAGAGGAGCGATTCCTAAACCAGTGAAAGCACTGACAGTCGTGGGGTATTTGCAGTACCCTACTACCCTCGCTGCATCTGAGACGTGAAACACATGTTGTATAAGTATTAAATCACCCTAATTTCTAAAGAGGAGTTTTAGGATCACCTGGCCTCTCTGGAAAAGCACCGAGCTGCAGAGTCGGTTTCTTTTGAGATGTTGCCAACCTCTTCACACCTGCATCTGCTGACACAGTAGTAAAGAAATCCGGAGTAAAAAATGACCACACAATATAAAGAGTTCATCACTTCGGTATATTCAAATTTCTAAAGAAATAATGGTACCGTACAGGAATGTATTTTACTTTTAGTAGTGTAAAAACTAGGATAGCAGGACTCTTATTTTACTTTTCAGGACTAAGAAATAACATACATTTTCCCTCTGGTCTGTTCTTTTTGTAATCGTGGTGGAACAGGTAGGGAATGTGTTGTGTGTTTTGTATACACGTGTACAGACTGAGACAGCAGCATCAGGAACTTTTACACATGTGCTGCTTTACTGACATGTTCTGTTTTATATTTGGTAAATAATTGGCAAGAACACTGAAAATATTTCTTATCCCGGTTCATATACTGTTGTGACTTCAACAGAGCATTCAGCTCACTCATAAGTAGTAAACCTGTTTCCCATCTGACTTTAAAGTAAAAACTATTTTTTTGGATTAGTTACTCAAATTAATAAAAAAGTATTTTTATAATAATATTTTACCTTGTTTACTGGATTCTTCTGTCAAATCTGGTTGTATTGTGGCCAAGCTTGGCTGGAGTCTCTCCTAAAGGAACAGAGTGCAACAACACACCATCACTGCCTGCCCAGACTGAAACCATGTAAATGTGTAGTGCATTTCAGGATGTCAAAGCTTGTGCTCTCAGCTCAACATGTCAAAGGGACTGCACTGCACTTGGACCATGCTGGTCTGTTTCATGTTCTGCTTGTGAGTGCCCCCTGCAGGCAATGAAGAGGGACTCCACATTAACAACTGCCATTGAAGAAGCTCAAGATTTGTCTTACCATCTGACTCGGCCTCGGTTCTGCATCCTCAAAGACAATTAAAGGCTCTGCACTCTGTTAAAAAAAAAAAAAAAAAGAAGCACAGTTTAAACAGGTTAATACTTAATTAAGACTCAAGAAGAGCTACAAGATTAAATGTTGTTGCTTGTGTGCCTTACTTCAGGAGTATCGGGTATGTCCTCTTCAGGATGCATGAATCCTGGCTGCAGGGTGGGAGGAAGACTCTCTGGGAGAGGGTAACCATTCTTACGTGCCACAATCAAGTGAAAGGCTGTGCAGAACTCGGAGAAAGTGAGAGCTCCATCTCTATCCACGTCACTCAATTCCCTTAAAGAATTAGTTGAAAGGATGAAGAATATATATGCAAGATCTGAGAGAGGAGCTGTGAAATGATATCTCACACAATAATGCAGACTGTGCTATTTTGGTTCTCAACAATGATGATAAAAGAAACCGTTTTGATAAAACTATATTTTTAGTTTCCTGCAAAGAACTATGCGATTTGGTCCAAATTAGAAAGAAATTTCCTTGAAAGAAAATCAAAATTTAAACACTTTGTTCAAACTATTTTCATTTTCAGCTGACCTGAGTCAGCTCAGCAGAAGTGTACGAACTGAACTGGTCTCAATAATTTGTTACCCACTTCATTTTGGGAAACGTCATAATAATTTTGAGGACATTATTCTGGAATTAGACGACTAAAATGAAGTGTTACCACAATATTTACATAGCGTGTAAAACATTACAGCCTACTGCGTGAGCATTTAGCATACAGCGAGCAGGCATTTTGTGTGAAAAGAAATGTTTCAGTGCAGAATTTCTCATCAACATTAACAAAAAACAACAACAAACCATGGCATATAATTGCATAAACTGTGAAGACATGAGTAATAATACTGTTTTCAACAATAAGAAAAAAATGTGATATTTGTGACAAACTAAGCTATCACAAAGTAGCAGTAGTGGTTTTCTTAACCAGCTGTTGGTACTTTATGTTTAAGGTTCAGACTTCAGCTGTTTTCCTCCTTTAAATCACTCAAAGAAAGCAAATGAGCATAATTCTCAAAATATCAAATATGCATTTAACAATGTCAAGAACAGCCTAGCAACCTCATTTTCAACCAGATATTTGTTTTACTAAATCACAACCTTATTAATAAGGTGTGAAAACCAGGAATAGTTTGATTTTATTCAAAGCAAACAGACAAGACCAAGTAAATTTAACGTTGTACAACTAGAAATAGGAAGAAACAAGATTGCCTGGCTCAGCCCAAAGATAAAAAAATAAAAAAACACCTCTACCAGCATCCAGAAACAAATGATCCTGTATCTCCCTTTTTAAAATTTGTCCAAAAACTAGAGGTGAGATTTGTTAATTTCAAACTTTTGGACTCTTTGTGCTATGCTAAGCTAACTAGCTGCTAGCTGTAGTTTAACATTTAGTATAAGAGTGGCATTAATCTTTACATTTAACTCATTTTACCAAAATGTCAAATTAATCCTAACAGAGTAACGGCCTAAAAACACAGCAGCACAAAGCGATATTTTCCACTTTAAATGAATTTCATGCAGTCACCCCCTTTGTTTCAATAAAAAAAAAAAAAAAAAAAAAAATCAGTTCAAAATATTCTTGTGATGGAAGCTTTGTTGTTTGAGCATGAGAAGCACAGTGCAGGTCTGCATTTTTAAAATGCAGCCTCTGTTGCCTCAGTGGGCCCGCTGAGGCGCTCGGCTGATGAACACTCTACTGACCCCAGAACAGAACAAGGACAGACAACACCATGAGTCAGCACTTACCAAATATGGGAGAGCTCTGGGATTGGTAGCTTGGATTTTGTGAAGAAGTTCTTTGCTACAGCTCCTGCATATAACAAAGTTAAACCAGTGGTAAAACAGTTTGATGGTATGATTTTCAGTCTTTAAACAGGTGCAGTAAGAGGGGTGTCCGTACCCAGGATCAGAGCTCCCAGGTCAGGCTGCAGGCTTTTGAATTGATTGGTGTAGTACTCGAGCTGTTCCTCAGTGATCCTCCAGGGGTCATCATCAGTATAGTCCAGGATGCCCTGCTGATCGAGCCTCTCTACTGAGGAAGCCTGGGCAGATATAGAGTAATACAAAGTAAGATGTAGAATAATATTGACCTAATAAATGACATAAGGCTATTCTAATTGTAAAAATAAATATCTGTCTGTACCCGAGCCATGGCTGGATGCTCCACAGTTGTTTTGGTCCCGTAGTTACTAGGCGAGGAGTGCTGCTCCAGCTGTGTGATCGGCCACGAGGAATGTTTGCTTTCATAGGCTGCAGGATAGAGGAGGAAAAACACAGCTTTGGCGGAAGAGAAATGTGAGACTGACATGCAAAGATTTCCTGCTGATTACACTCCTGAAAAAATGTGATCTGAGAGAATGAGAGTTTCACAGATCAAAAGGACCAGGAGAGAGTAAAAAAAAAAAGTGAGAAGAGAAGATCAGCGTTTGGCGGAATGAACAGGTGTCAAAGCTTCAGTGCAACCACATCTTTTTCAGTTTTCATTTTGTTTACGAATTATAGTTCTTGCATACAAGCGAGCTCCAAACATACAGAATAGTCAGTAGCATAGTCCCGTTGCAGGACTGGAAACCTACCGATCTGTGCGTCTAGTCCATTTCTCTGCTGGGTGTACGGGTAGCTGTGATACGTCAGTGGGGAGCGAGGCGGTGAACTGCAGGGTGAACGTGGTGGAGACCAGGGCTCCTTCCAAAAAAGGAAAATGTATAAATATTTCACACACTTAAATCAGCATGTAGCCTCTATGAATACACAAAAATGTGCACTGCTGCAGTGAGATCGGGTGAAGGTCATGTTTCTGCCTCTGTCCTTGTGGATATTTTAATGCATTCATCAGATGCAGAACAGTAGGCAGGTGACAGGAAATGAAGGGCAGAGAGATGGAAACCAGGAAGCTTATGGTTCAGAGGTCACCAGAGCACCCACAGTGACAATGTTTAGGTATAATGCAGAATGTCTTTGCTCAGAGCGCCCTTCTTGGTCATACCACACAGTTGTACTGTCTGACCGGTTACCCATGCATGCAGCTTAAAAGTAGCGTTTTAGATCACAGATGGCAGTCGACACATTGTGTTTTGTGCCACGAAAAGTTCAGTCCCACGCGTACCTTCTTGTCTACGTTGGCCTCCAGGTGTCTGAAGGTGCTCCTGTCCCCTGGAGTCCAGGAGACAGGACCGGGTGCGGACCCACACTGAGCCCCCTGAGCCTCGATGCCGGGAGGAACGTTTGAGTATCGCATCTCTGCTTCATTCTTCAGACCAACAAATCTGGGCAGAGGTAGATCTGCAGGGACAACATGAGGATATCTTGTTTACCGTGATAGATTATCTCTTTTCCTCAAAGCTAACTCATAAACAAGAATCTTTAAAGTTTTTTTTTTTAAGTTTTATCTGATCAGCAGCTTCCTGTTTGATGACCTTCGATACAACCAAGAGGGAATTAATCTGGATGAGTGTCTTTACAGGTCTTATTCTGCTGAGTTGAGCTGCTACTACTCCACACCGCAGCTAGTATGAACCTCTGAACACACTTCTTCTAATAATCCATCCAGCTATGTGGTGCGTTGGGGAAAACAGATTTTCTCTTTGGTGGGGGTGCGACTGATTGTGTGCTCTTGTAATAAGGTCAAACCCACTTAGCCCTTTCCACGCGACTCCCCTTTCATCCAGATTAGACCAAATCCATGCCATGTTAAGTTAATCTCCTGATCCCCTCTTGCTCTCGTAAGGCGCCTCCTCTCCGAGGGGCAGACTTACTGGCCGTCACACTCTCCAGGCGAATGGGCAGACCGGATTGGGCGGCTGCCAGCAGCTTCAGGGCCACGTAGAACTGAGGTGTACCGAAGAAACCAAGACGCTTCGCTCCACACACCTCGGTCACCTGAGACAAAGACAATTTAGAAGGATTTTCAGAAACTGAGTCGAATATTATGAGAGTAAGATTTTACCAAAACAGGCCAATATATCCAAAACAATGGTCTGAAATTCTGACACTTCTGCTTTTCTTCTTTTCAGAAACATAATCTGGCCAGATTACACTGTTACATTATTTTACAAAATAAAAGATGAAGGCTCAAAATAATGTATTTGCATGAAATTATTGCCTCCAAACAGAGCAAAGCATGAATAAACTGTGGGGGATCTGTTTATCCTGGACTCTTTTGATTAGAGGTACACTGGCTGCTAGAGGGGCAGCAAAAGAGATTAGGATTATGTAGAAAACAGCTATTCTGGTTACTTCCCTCCCATGAACAGAGTGTGTGGCTTTTACACTGTAGTTTTTCAGGCAAATGTTTATTTATTAAACAATATTAAAACTGTGAATTGGACTGGGGACTCACTGCTCAGGGCACGAGTCCAACCAGTCAGCCTTTGCGTGCCCACATTAAAGGGATAGTTCTAAATTTGTGCTCATTAAACTAACTAAGATACAGGAGATCATTCCTGCCCACTGCAATAAGACTGTACAATAACTCACCTCTGGCAAAATCCATCACACAACAATAACACCGTTGTCTGTTTTTCTTGTTTGTTTAAATATCTTTTTTTTTTTATAAACAACTTTGCACTATTGTTTAGTTAGTTTTAATTTAATTTAATTATTCTATTTTATTCTATTTATTGTATATACTGTGCATTTTTATATTTAATATTTTTTACTGTTGTTTTATTGCTTTCCTGTACCTATAATGCTGCTGTAGCGGAAAAAAAAATTCCCCTTGGGGATTAATAAAGTAACTATCTATCTATCTATCTATCTATCTATCTATCTATCTATCTATCTAAAAAAATTCCCCTTGGGGATTAATAAAGTAACTATCTATCTATCTATCTCTATCTATGTAACCGCCTGTAGTTTATCTCAGCACAAAGACTGGAGGCAGCAGGGAAAACAGCTGGCCTAGTTTTGTCCAAAAGAAACACAGTACAGCATAAATAAATCAATAATTACCACATTATTCTGTATCTTTTTGTTTAATTCTTACAAAAACGATGTGTTGTGGTACTGCAGGCTAAACTGACTCGCTACTGGTGGCAGCTTCATACTTTATCTACTCTACAGATACAAGGTATTGACATCATCATTTAGTAAGAAACAAAATTCATCAAAAAGTTTTGTAGGTTACTTTTTCTGAACATTCATCACTCGCTTCTCAGCGTGTTTGATGGGGAAGAGATTGTCTCTAAATTGACACTGCGCTTTGTTCATCTCCCCAGTTGTACCGAGAATAATTCCAGTAGCTGAGTAAGTAAGTCAACGCTAACTTTTATAATCAAAACCAAAAGGCCTGAACTCTTATGGCACAACACTATTGTTAAAGAAAATGTTTTCAGCACTGAGACGGGTGACTGACTGGTACCTGACCGCTCATGTTCTTTTGGCAACAACGGATTAACACTTGTTATCTAACGCTATCAAGTCTTTCATCATCACACAAAATCCAAAAGTCTTCTTAAGTTAAACACTGGAGTAGAATACTGTAAAAAACATGGACACACAATTTAGTAAACATTTGCTTGTATGTGTTTATGAAATATGAACGATAGGGGTGCTGTTAATACCCATTGTCTAATACGGCTGAGGGGACTTGTGAGAAATTATTTCTGCTTGAGCTGCATTGTATTCATTCAACAGGTTTCACAGGGAGAGGACGTCCAAAACAACTAGAGTCCCGTGAGAGGCTGAGCAGACAGTGGAGGACAAGTCTGCAGTTGTGGTGAGTGCGCCTGAGGTCAGCGGAGAAAGATTGATGATAAGATTCTTTCAGGAGCAACGGTGAAGATGCTGAGGAACCAGACTGACGGGTCAGACCTACGACCTGAGGGGAGGAGTTATTTAAGGAGGATGGAAAACTGCCAAAAACCTTTTAGCAAACATATGTCATCACATGTATGACTTTCTGGATGTTAATGGATCAAATGAACTGTTGAAAAAGTAAATGAGAAAATCAAGTTTGATTGAGCCATGGTGCTACGCAGACTGTCTGACACACGGGAGCATTTATACAATATTTTGTGTTTTTAAATTTTGAAGCAGAATTTCCTACTCAACACATCACCGTGCGTTATCCCAGAAAATATTGTTATTCTAAATTACAACAATGAACTCATACCTGATTTCACGTATGCTGTGTTCATAGCTGAAGTGTGAAAAAAACAATCTCGTTGATTCAACCAAGACCAACGTTTCTGTTGTTCCCTTGAGCAAATGTTTCAAGCAACCAGTGATGTGTAGAAGTTGTTCTACTTCTACTCCACTACAATTCAGAGGGAAACGCTCTTTTTCCACTACATTAATCTGAAATGGTAACGCTGGTAACGCTTCAGATTATACTTTTACATTAAAAAACATTAAATAAATACTGTCAAAGATGAAACCATTGGTTCCCTGCTTCTGAAAGGGCCCTGTTGACTTGCTTCAGCTGTTAGCAGTTCAACAAAATTTGGTCAAACAATCCATTTCATAAAAAAGAAAACATTAGACAGCTAATATTTAGGGGCTATCTTTGGTCCATTGTTGTTTACATAATACATAAATAATACAATTTCTTCCTAATCGATCCTTCAATATCCATTTTGTTGCTGATGATGCCAATTTATATGCCATCCTGTAGGTGTCACCCAGTTCAGGCCCTGGCTCATACATATACTTCTACAGTCATCAATACTTAAACACAAGCTAGTTTTAAATGCAGATAAGTTTATGGTCTTCTCCACCTCCACTAGTGACTCTGACTGTCCTGCCATTAAGATCTCAAATGGCACCTCTATCACTCTGGCTGATTTATACAAATACTTCAGAATTTGGCTTGACAGCAGACCATCATTTAGGATTCATATTCAATATTTGATTCAGAAATTTAAACTCCAGATAGGCCTTTTATATAAACAACTATAGAACTTCTGTTCAATCAACCTCCATGTATGTCCTTGACTATGCAGATATTCTGTATTGTCATGCTGCCTCATCAACACTCAGCAGTTGAACCCGGTGTGTCATAGTGCATTACGATTTATCAAAAATCATACATTTCACATTCATCATTGTCTTCTGTACCATAAGTTTGAACGGACTTTCTTACAGTCAAGAGGAACTTTCATGTTATTTATGTATGAAGGTCTACTATTAAAGCTCTCAAAACTACCTCACACCTCTTCTCTTCATTTAAATCCAGTAGCTGCAGCCCACGATCACACTGAACCTTAGATATCCCTCAAGTACGCACATATGTTAGCAGAACTGGTTTCAGATCTAAACAGAATCAACTGAGATCTTGGAGATCTTAAAGCTTTACTATTTGATGTTGTTTTTATTATCCTTGTGAAAATTTGAAATTTCGTATTCATTGTGTCGTCGTCTTTTTTTGTTTGATGACTGTGTTCTTGTGAATGTTTCTTTTGGATCTTTATCTCAATGAAACGTCCCGATTAAATCAACTTTGTATTAACATTTTTCTTGTTTCTTGACCCAGAGGAGAGACCCAAACCCTAGGCTGGGAAACACTTCCTTAAACTACTAACTACATATAAGCCAGTCATTTTACTTTTAATATTTGACTTTGTTGATAATACTAAATGCTTTGAATGCAGGACTTGTTTCAGTACTTTTACATTGTTACTTTCACTTAAGTAAAACACACTTCTTTCACCGCTGTGAGCAACACAGACTCCGTCAGTCCTCGATGTGACAACAACACAAGGACTCAGACCACACCTTTTTAAACCAGACGGGTTTGACAGCCGGATCTGTCAACGCGTCACTGCTGCACAGATCCCTGAACATGCCTCTGAGCACAAACACGCCAACGACTTGAACTACAACCTGACAACAAACAGTGGCTTGATCTGCATCCACAGGAAAGACATCTAACTAAACATTTTATCATGCTCCCCGAACAAAATGTTATGTGGAACATTTGCTCCGCTGGCAGTGAAAATAATCTCAGTCAGCATGACCCAAAGTCTGAATACGTCAGTGGAGTGAGCAAAACAATTGGTTTGCCTGCAGCAGGAGGAAGTGTCATGTTTTTCTACTCATCTGTTGTAAACAGAGGTTAGACAAAAAGATCCTTCCTCTGTAAATCCAGTCAGTGCAGGCAAATCATAAATCAGTAAAACACCCCTGTGTTTTCCACATGATGGAAAATGTCCTCTTTTAGACAAATATCTGAAAATATTTACAGCAAAAACTTAAATCATCACATAACATCTAACTTCTCCGACAGCCAAGAGGAAGTCAACCGTCTCTCTGATACTGTGTGACACGATGACCCACATGTCAGCGCCAACCCCAGGAGCGATCCTGCAGGCATCCTGCAGCAGGCCAAACACAGCTCAGAAGGCTAGTGTGTGTCAATCACCCCTGTGTGGTGGCGGCGATCCAGGCCGGACAGGAAGGAAGCGCAGCTCAATGCCAAACTTCCTGACACCCACACAGAGACACAATAGGCGGCCATCGGCGGGAGCCGGCCCCTCGGGACAGAGGGTGGCCTGAACGGAGGCGGCAACCTGCTGTGTTCATCTGAGCTGGAAAAATGTGTTTATATTCCTGTGATGGGTCAGCAAAAAAGACTCTGACTCAGTTGTTTCATGTTGGAGCCAGTTAAAAACTGTCTAACTACTAGCTATTTATATTTCTGTTAAACACGGTTACTATCGGTTCTTAAATAATCATTAAAGACAAGCCAAAAAAAAAGAAAGAAAAGGTTCCATTTATGAGAGACTTTTATCACTTACATGTTAGTTTTACCTGGTTTGAATTACACTTTAATTCTTTCTAAAAGGATTTTGAAAACATCACTGAATAAAATAATGGGTTCAAACTTAAAAGAACCACAGCAATGCTTTTATAAGTTTTAGCTCCTTAACTAAGAATTATGCATGCCTTATGTAATGCTCCAGGCAGCCACTGACTTCCATTCACACCTCTGAACATCAGAGTTGTATGATCCATGACCCATCACAGTCAGCATCAAGTCTGCACAGCATCAGCTCAACAATTTCACTTCAAAATAAATGATTAAAGCAACACCATGTAACTTTTGTTGAATGACATTGACATTGAGTGACAGTTAGGGGGCAATAAAAAAGTGCTAAAATGTGACATAAACATAACGCACGTGGAGAAAAGTCATCAATTCAAGTAGTATTTAGCAACATTTTGCTAATGTTAGCTACCATATAGTTCATATCAGGCTGAGTGAGACGAAACCACCGACAGCACACAACTGAGCAAGGTTCATTATTGCTGTATAATTTTTTTACTTTTCACTTGTAAGATGAAAAATGCATAATTTTCTCTTTCAAATGTAACATTGACTGGCTATAATGTATTATGTGATGGTTTACATAGCTGAAGCAAGTTTCTAAATTTCATATTGGACAGAAATGGATGGAAATCAATGGTTGCCCCGAATGCTATAGCACATCAACAAAAAAATTCAAATACAGAAGCACGGTTTGAAAAACTATAGATGGATTGACAGAAAATAAACAACTACTCTTTAAACTTAAAATTATGTTTGAGTCCTTTTTAAAAAAAAAAAAAAAAAACCCACTTCTCTCAGGTTGAAGTCATCCAGTCCAACTGTCATTGGTCGGATTGGCCTTTATTCACTATTTTCCATCATTTCCATCAAAGTGACTGAAAGCTTAAATTACTTTTAAGAATAATCACTGTCATGTTTGGTACATGAGTAGTAAATGGACTACAATTGCAAAAGCACTGGTGTGGCCCTTTAAAGAGACTTACTCTAATCGCAGGTGATCACAGCACCAACAGCAGCTTTAATGCAGACCTTTACACGTCCGAAATTCCTCTGATCACAATAGTGAACACGATTATTAGCAACACCTAACAGCCTGATGTAGAGAGGAGCCATACAGGCGAATGCACAGCTATGTAAATGAGGCTGGTTTCCTGTATGAAGGGGGGAGGGTGGAGGAGGGGGGGAGAAAAGGAGGTGTGCGCGAACCCCTCTCGCACACACAGCAGCAGAAAGACACTGCACAAAGAAAAGATGCCTCATAATCAAACATATGGCGGATCAGTTACACGCCGATCGCCGTGTACACCCGGCTCCGTGTCTGCTGCGCATCACTCAGGTTTGGGGAGCAGCAGCCGCAGCTCGAGCCCTTCACCTTTGATAACATGTGATGACCAAGCAGACGCGCAGACACACACACACACACACACACACACACACACACACACACACACACACACACACACACACACACACACACACACACACACACACACACACACACCACTCACTTTATGCAGGGATTCGGGAGGTAACTGAGACGCCTTAAACAGCTCTGCCACTTTGCTGGACGACAGTTTTCCTGAAGTGTCCGCCTGGCACAGACCGTGGAGACCTGAGTAATACCTCTGCTCATGTTCATTCAGGGAGATGAAACTCCCCGCAGACGCCGCACCAGATTCCTGATCCATTCCCGGGGCTGACGCATGGAGGATCCGCGGGAGAAGCACAAGCAGATCAATACATGCTGCTCCGGACACTGGCTCCCGTTTCAAGGCGGAGGAGAAGGGAGGGAGAGGGGCGGTTTGGCCGGCGGTGGACGGTATTACCTCCAGCAGGAGTGTTTCCAGTGAAGGCAGACTGCTTGCTCAGCTCAGGCGGCTCGTCCACTCCTACCGCCTATTGTGGCTGATTGTAGCACTACCGCGCGTCGCCTCCTGGGGACGATAAAGCAAAGGAAGAGGGAGCTGCTTTATTTTCTTTTAGCCCTATAATGACATGAGGAATTAAATCTTGTTTTAATTTATTAAAGATTTTCATACATTTTGTTGCATCATACTACAGCTGTGAAGTGTTCACAAGCATTTCAGTATGTAAATAAACAAGTGAACGCACCGAATATTTCCACCGACTTTACAATAACTAAAAGGAATTTGCGTGTGTTTTCACTTCTGGTGTTCATCATATTATCATCAGTTAAGACAAAGTTTAAACACTGTGGCCCAACCCTCAACACTAAAATCAATCAAATAGACAGATCTCCCACTTAACCTGCTAAATTACAAGAATATTGCACAGTGTTTAAATAAAGCAATACTAATGTTTCAAACAAAACAAATGACACGTTCCTCTACTTACAAATATAACTTTAATACATCCAGCTGTTTTGCAAGCTTTTGTCATGAGTCGGCTGTTTTCCTGAGTATGAACTGCAAAGGATAAAAAAGATGTCATAAAAACATCAACGTCTTTACAGTATGCCTTCATTTGGCTTCAATAGCCAGCATCTGCTCAGTTAAGTAAGCAAGTAAGAGTATTACACCAAAAGCAGTTTGTGTAAATCACTGTTCAGCAGAAACTGAACTGTGATCAGCTGAATCACAGTTAGAATGCAAAACCCACCAAAAACACATATAAAGTGTAGATGTATGTATCCTGAACAATCAGAAGAGAAGAGCAGCTTTTTTAATGTTTTGTTTTAACTGTTTTGTTTTACTTCATCATGGGTGTTGTCTATTTTATGGAAAAACACTTATGACATTTTATGGGAGCAAAAGATATTTTATTGTGGGCCTACTGCACCGTTTAATGTGGTCCACTGTGGTGTGGATCTTACATGGTAGGTTCAGTCCACGATTAAGTGAGAGAGGCTAAAAAAAAACAACAGGTCTGATGAAAACAGAGTTTTCTGGCTCTGTGTCAACCGATTTTCTTATAAATGTCTGTGTCGAGCACACGCTGTGAAATGGTTGAATAATTAACCAAATCGCTGTCAATGGATGATTAACCCTAAATATATTCTGCATCAGCTCCCAGAGCGAGGTTAGGCTTGATAAGCATGTTTGAGAAAACAGTTCGGCTTGAAACTGAAAAAAACTGCTTAGTCTGACATGTTCCCGTAGCTTGTATGTCAGATAAGGCTTTTTTATCTCCAAGGAATGCAACAGCTCCTCTTATCTGAACTAATCAGTCAGAAGATGCACTCTTTCAGCTGGATTTGATACAAAATGTGTGTTTCTGTTTGCAACCCCACAAAAAGGGAAAAATGTTCCTACTTGATATAAAAGTGAGTAGCTGGGTTGATCACTGTGCCTGTGCTGAGTGAACAAAGGCAGACTGAGTTGCTGTGTTTTCCTCCTGGAGGTCTGCCTCTCTCTTGCATTAGCAGACCTATCTGGCTCCTCTAGGAAGCCTGAGCAAACAGGAGCACTTTAGCTGCAGCTCCCACTTCACTGTTTCCATGGAGTACAGCACAGGTCAAGCCCGTTTTTTTTTTTTTTTTTTTTTTTTTTTTTTTTTTAAGAGGATGGATCACTTCAGGTGTGTCCTGGCTTAACCATTAAACCTGAACTTAAGCCAATAAAGTCCCTGTGCTGTCCTCCCTGATTCATTGAACACAAGGAGCTTCACCTCAGCTTTTCTATTGTTTTGTTTCTTGTTTTCTGGGAGAAATGCTGGAAAAGATCTTGTTCCTGCTCTGCTTGTCGTCTGCTGCGGCTCAACAGCTCTGTGCACCAGGTAAGTGACAACATTAAAATTTCACTTTTGGTTAAACATTTTGTACTCACACTTATTTTTTCTATTATTAGCAGCAGGCATTGTAACAGTAAAACCGTAGTCTGGAGCAGTTCTCTCCAGTCACCGTTGAATTCAGCCTCTAATCTCTTTACTGGAACAAAGTCAGATTAGAAACATTATTTAGATTTTTTTTTTTGTCCCACAACAATGGTCTTATTATATATCAACCATGATCCTCAAGTAAGTGGTAGTCCGGGGTTTTCACTACTGTTATTAGGCTAATGTGAACCACCGAAGCCAAGTCAGTATGGAGGACATCAAATTAGGTTTTGCAATTTTTCTCTTTGGCTTTTTGGGTGTTGTGTGTTTATTATCTGCTCTAGCTTTCCCACATTTCTGGAAAAATGTGACACAGATATTGTAATAATAGTGGTCAATTTTACATATTTTTAATTTAAAAACATAAAACAAAGAGGTGAACTTGTTCTTCCACAAACGTGGGGAAAAAACTGATAATCTATCGCCAGGCTCTGAGGGAATAAATTGAAATAATGTTGACTTCACCTCACAAAGCTTGGACTTGGAGTCAGTCTAACAGCGCAGATTGGCCACGTTACAGCTGAACTATTTATTTAAAACCTCAAGCAGAAATTAATGGCATGTTTTTATCTTTATAGATGCTTCAGATGGATATAAAGTTCGACTCAGCATCAAAACTGCTCTGGGAGATCAAGCTGTACGTACATATTTAATTAATCGTCCTCATGCAGTAAACAGTCTTGTTATGTGTGAATCAGAGTACTTCAAAACATCACGTGTGTGAATAATAACAGCCTGGATGTTGCCCAGAATTCTCTTAAAGTGCACATGACTCTACTTCCTGTGAGGACAAAGTCCATGTTGTGGGATGTAAACCTGAAAGGTCCTAATCTGTTGTTGATATTGCAGTACGACTGGAATGAAAATGAAAAGTTCCTTTTCCGGGCAACGCTGGCTTTTGCAATGAGGAGTCACATGGGAGGACAGCAGTTTGAGTGAGACCTGTTTTATTGGTTTCATTTTCCTGTTAAATTTTTACAAAACAAGACAGAAACAGTTTCCTTGTGTTTCTTAGAATAGGCCGTAAAAGGATAATAGGACATCTTCTTGTACCATGATGAGATCAGTTACTCATGTTTTATGATGTGGTCTTTATTGTCCTGTGGTACTTCCCCAGAGTGTCAAACATCATCGTGTGTGAGGAGACTCACAGAGTGTCCTTCTGGTTCGTGGTGACGTTGCCGCTGAACACCTCGCTCCTGGTTGGTAAAGACGACGTGGAGAAGGCTGTGAGGTAATCACATGTGCCCATGGAGTTTAATTTGAAAATATGAATCACTAATATAATGTTATTCTATACAGAAAGGTCAGAGGTCATGTTGAACTCTGACATCCAGAGTCAACGTTGCAATTTTATGTTTTGTTTCGGAAACGCTGATACTGTCCTGATGAATGAGGTGTGTTTGCTTTGCACTGTTTTCATGTAAGAGTATAAATGTAATTGAATATGGACCTTTTTTTTTTAAATGCAGGTTAATGACTAATAGGGTTCCAAATAAACAATAAGCCCTTCACCAATATGATATTTTAGAGGTCCTAAAAGCAAAACTGTGGATTTGACCAGCAAGTCCGAATAAAACTTGTTAAACAGTGACAACTGTGGAACAATGGGGTAAAACGTGGTGTAGCAGGAGTTCTTTTATATTAGCCGTGTTACCAGACCCCAATTTACTGCATGAACAATTATAAATCATAAGTCTGGCTGAGCTTAGGGAATCATTTCCAGTCTTGCCTCCGATTGGACGTAACCAATTGTTACGCAATGAAACCGGCTGCAACAACATAGAAAAAAAACCCACTTGACTTCAAGGTCATCACACTTAACCACCGACACTGGTCACTGATTGGTCCACCCTTCAGAGTGGCTGTTCAAACATGAATGTGAACAGGGTTTCCAGACAGTAAGCACTTTTTGTGCAAATCTGTTGTAGCTGCATCCGTGTTGTTGCTTTTCAAACATACTGTAGAAAGAATTGGGGGCAGCAACCTGACGGTATCTTGAAGTCTAAAAGATCTTGAGATGGTTTAGTCCATGTGGGAAAACCCACTGCTGTAATGTAGAGGCTCTGTGCCTTTGTACTTAATACTATAATGTATGATTTGAGTGTTGTGAGTGCTGAGCTATTAAGCAATTTTGCTGCAACCCTCATCTACTTAACCAGTTTTTTTTTAAAGAGTTTTTTGTCAGGGCTGAATGTTGGCAGTTAAGAAGCTCAAACAATGTAGTGGCCCATTGTATTGTACCAATACTGCTTTTTACAGAGAGTAGCCAGTTTAAAATGCTTGGTCGCCTAATACAGACCTCTTACCTTTGAAGGCTGGAAGTTCAAGTGACTGGGAGAAGACTCTCACTTAGGCCTTGGACATTATAGATCGCACCAGATTCTGGAACAACTTGGACCAGCTTGCAGGGTGTATTGGATTATTATTATTGAAGTTACACTTCATCAGTGATGATACCTGGTCAGTCCCACCCAGGCAATACAGACAGGGTGACTGACAGCTTGGGTCCGGGCAACACGACCTTTTTTGCTTGGTGGCCCCCGTGATGCCCAACATGTTATAGGTCCAGTTCAGATGGAAATATTCTCAACAACATAATTTGAACTTTACAACTACGACTACTACTGCTAGTCTGCACCATTGCGAAATGTGCCAGTTTGCCAGACAACACAATGTCACGTTTTTACCTCAATAACTGAGTTACTTGCAACAGCTGACTTTTTAGTGTTGATGAAACAGCACTGATTGCTTCAATGGGATACTCTGGGGGATCATAAAAATTTATGGGGTGAACTTTAAACAGGAGATCTCGTCTGTTTTGTTCTTTGTCTGAAGCAGTTCCCTTATTTAGAGACATTGTCTCATAAAAAAAACCCGCAAACTATCGTACCTTCAGTTCTAAAACTGCCCACTTGCGACTTGACAAGCTGAGGCGCAGGCGAACTCATCAGCTGGTTTGAGTTGAGACGAGTCATTTCACTCTGGTGAACATTCACTAACAGGTTTTGTAACATGCAAAAAAGGTTTTCTCTCGTCGCGACTCTTTCGTCTGAACTAAGCTACAGGCCTTTGTAGAGGGACTGACCCTCCTTTGTATATCACCTCCATGGGTTCACACCCAGAATCCAAACTACAGCTGTGGCACTGCTCCACCAACTCACCTTACTTCCCCCTCTTACTCTAAATCACTTCCTCAATGCAGTCCTCCCATTGGACACCAACCTCCAATACGATAACCTGCCCGCAGGCCTCAGAGAGCAGCTCCACATTCTTTGAGAACTTGAGTTTTCCCAGGTCAGCCTCTTAGTTGAGAACAACCTTGTTCACTGGTCACTTACAACACGTTTTGTGACTCATCAGTTTTGAGAAGAACGTAAAGATCGTCTGGAGGAACGACTGTTAGGGCGGCACGGTGGTGCAGTGGTTAGCACTGTCACCTCACAGCAAAAAAGGTTCAGGGTTCGAATCCGGTCCTGGGCCTTTCTGTGCGGAGTTTGCATGTTCTCCCTGTGCTTGCGTGGGTTCTCTCCGGGTTCTCCGGCTTCCCCCCATCATCCAAAAACATGCACCTCAGGTCAGGTTACCTGGCGCCGCGCTAGTGGCAGCCTGCTGCAGCATCTCCCCCCTGAGAGCCCCCCTGCTGCAGTGAAGAAATTTCCCCTCGGGGATTAATAAAGTGTATAAAATAAAAAAAATAATTAAAAAAAAAATGTCAGGGAGAAATGTTTGGACTGTTTTGCCTAGATTCAAATTGCAAAATGGATACATCAAAGCATCAATTCATGAAGCAAAATCTGACTTGTATTCATAGCAGTACGGTTCGCCTGGCTCCGCCTTGTTATGGCTCACAGCTTCCGAAACCCTGTTCACATGAAGGTTTGCTCAGCTCCTCTGAAGGGCGGACTAGAGGAAGTGTGATGACGTTGAACTAGTACTAACAGTGGTAGAACAACATACAGCACATGGTGGTCGATGGCAATTGGTTCAAGGCTGCTCCAATTGTTTCAAAGTTAACGTGAGGTCTACACCCATTCAAATGCAATGACTGGAAACAGTTCTCAGTGGAAGGGGGCCACACCCATATGGTCACACAGTGAATTTAGGTCTAGTAATACCAGTTTACAAAATGGTAGACTGTGTTGAAAATACCTTACGACTGTTTTAAGGTTGTTACAGCAGTCCAAAAAAAAGATGGAAACCACAAAATACCCAGAATTTTAGCATAAAATAGCTAAACTGTTGTCATTAAGTGTTGCTTCTTCCACAATATTTGTGTCATTCTAAATCCAACCCTTTTTCTTTTTCTTATAGAAAGTCCAGAAACCGCATCAACAGCGCTTTTCTGCTCACTGATACAACCCTTGAGTTCATCGACATCCTTCCCACCCTGGCAGCACCCGTCAACCATGACACCCCTCCATGGCTCATCGTGTTCGGGGTGGTCATGGGTGGGGTCGCCGCTGGCATCATCTACCTACTCGTGTCCTCTGTGGTCCAAAAGAAAGGGTGAGCGGATGACTGTGGATGAACTAAATGTTATCAATATAAAAGTATAATAACTGAGCTTGATTTTAATTCTCATTTCAGCAAGAAGAACGAGAAAACAGCCGAGGATGACATCAATGAAGAGACACGGGTAAAGGTGGTGGAAAACTGTGCTGCACGAGATGGTGTTTATAACATGTCGTTCTTAGATGATGAGCGACTCACACAGATGTAAAACACTTCTATAAATACTCTTCCATGTCAGCCGTAAGATGGGGAAATATTTTATCAAGCTGCTCTACAGGGAATTTTGTTGCACTGATACTTTGATCTTATGTGCAAAATCATGTGATTCTACTTGAAGGCTCTAATTTAAATCAGTTGAATTTTAATGACTTTTTTCTTGGAGGTCATCTGCTCAACATTTTGTACTGCTGCTTCTTTCATTTCTCAAATAAATGTCTATTTTCTGTGTTGAGGGATGATTTGTTAAACATCTCGGTGTAACAAGGGATGTTTGTGCATATTCTGCAGAATTAATCTGCTGTTTAAAAAGAAAATCTGATAACATAACCATTTATTTTGTAAAGCACTTTGTAATTTTTTTAAGAGTTCTATATAAATAAAGTTTATTATTATCAAATAATTCATTATTACGATTATTTACAAGTAAGACACATGTCCTATTGAAGACGAGGGTTCATTCCCGGCTCAGCTGTTGTAACATATGCGGAAATTTCATAAAATGCTGTGTCACACTACTCATGTTTCCTCATGAATTCAAATGTTGGTATGAAGTTACAAGATTATGATGAGGTGGGAAACTGGTCAGTTTAAAATGTGATGTTTGTCTGATGTTACACTGCCCCCTGCAGACCATTTGGGGTAAAGCAACAGGTCCTTCAGTTTACCCATCTGTTAATATCAGCAGGAGGTTTGTTAGTCCTCTTTTACCCCTTGTTATCTCATAAATGGAAGCATCTTATGTTTGCATATGTCTACTAGTTTTGACCAGTTCAGCTTAAAAGAGATTTCTTCCTTTTTAAAACAACCAGAAGTAATCTCATCCAGAAACTCACAGGAGTTGGAAGGATGTCTGACAAATAGTTTTGGGCACAATGTTTTATGCTATATTGACCTCTCAGATATATTTCACAACATATTTTACATGTGTTAAAGACACCACTGCAGTAAGACACTACAGCAGTAGCTAAAAGAAGAGTTAGTTAGGGACTGTACAAAAATGATTGGGATAGGATGAGGGACTGACACTATCAAATAGATACAACACTATATCATTTGAATTTTCTATTATAAATAACACTTATAATACCATTTATTTTTTGGTCTATATTAATAAGTGAAAACATTTTATGAATTTAGAGCAAACTCAAGTTGGTTTTGTCTAATTTAAAGGATAATTCTACCTTTTTTTTTTTAACCCATAAAATTTCCCAATTATTATAATTGTGGCTCTATGGGTCATGTTAACTTTGCTGAGTTGAATCTGCCCGAAAATAAACTCAGAAATTAGCCGCCTGTTAAATCAATTTGCTAAATGCATCTCCATCTTGAGATGCGAGCCATCTGATCTAATCACCCTCCATATTGACAAATTCATTCACTAACTCCGGATTATTTAGTTGTGAGAGGCAAATGTTCCGGAAACTTCACATCTGATTGGAATGGCAAATTATCAGATGGACCATAATGAGGACGGTGGCAAGTCATTTCAGTTTGATGGCTGTAATTATTCCAATCAGAGCACACAGACGAGGACTGACTGTAAATCAGATGGAAGACACAGAGGATGGCGGCAAAGGCAGAAAGACAACAGCAATGTGCTGAAAAAAACAACATACTTCAGAAAACTGGAGGTGTTTCTGTGCTCACTGCTCTGCTGCCGACTGAGGAGGAAAACTTCTGCTGGAAAGAGAGGAACCGGTTGATGCCACACTTGCACAATTTCCATGTGTATATGGATGAGAGGAGTCCCATCTGTGGCTTTGATAAACATTTGTGTCCCTGAGATGCTGTTTCATCTCCCTGAAATCAGCTGAAAGAGAAGAAGAAGGCCTTGCTGTAAAGTAAAGGAACACACGGTTAACAGAAAGACATCCGCAGCTTCATACATGTAAACAGACCGGCGTGGCGGATGAATATGCACGGTGATCAGGTCAGGAGCAAGTAGTCCCTCATGGAGATCTTGAATGTAGTTGGCAACATGGCCGTTCAATGCAGCTAATTTCTGTGTATTTCAGTCAGACTCAAAAACAATTGTTTAAAATGATTCATGTAGAAATCTTTTTTTTTTGGAAAGCTGTAGGGAGCTCGCAGAGATTCCCCGAATCTCTACAACTACGGCAGGAGGAGTAAAGGTCACAAAACAGCCACATTTATGTGAAAGGTCAAAAATAAATAATACAAATATTCTTTAAATCCCAGGAGTGAAATCAATAGAGGCAAAAATTATGGAAAAAATGTAATGATGCTATTCGAGCCATTCTTTGCTTTTCAACCAAGAGTTGACTTTCATGACACGTTTCATTTGACTGTAGTTCTGAATGCTGTCAGGATGCAGAAGAGGTATTGTAGACAAATTACAAAGATCCGATTTCTCAAAGCGATTGTTGATTATTATGGTAAAGTTAACAGTTATGACCTGGAACAGAGACAGAATTCATCTTTATAGTATTAAACACTGATTGCTTTTAGACTTCCTGATCTAGCTGAGATAAATTCTAAGTCTGGGATGAGAAAAAGTTAAACGGCCTCATCTCCCTTTTCTGACCCCGCGCCCACATAATCTTCACTGTCCCTCAGCGTCTCCTGTCGTGGAGACTTTATATCGATTTTTGGCTTAAAAAAAACCAAATCACATCCTCCTTTCTTTCTCAAAATTCAAATGTTACAACTATATTTCCAGCTGCTCTACTTCAATTTTCCAACACATTGTTTTGTTTAAAGCACAAATGCAACCTATATGCTTAACTTCAGGTGGCAGCATCGTACCGTCAGCTGCTGCTGCTGCTCCCTGGACAATCACTGACGTCCTCTGCACTTCACAGCACTTTTCATAACACTCTTTAAAGTCTGCCCAAATGTACCATTGAAACATTTGATTTTCAAACATATTGTAATTTACTGTTACTTTATTTGTCGGACTATTTTTGAAGTGATCGACTCTCATGCTCTAACTCACGTCTATATTTAGTCCATCGTTAGATTAAATGTGTTCCTGTGATCAGAGAGGAAACTTGACATTTGTGCGGCGATATTTTGTCACACGCGTTGAAAGAAAAACTTGCAGCATTATGCCAGAAGATGCGACAGTATCCTGACAATATGCAGCGCGGTGATGAGTAGTTATCTTTTGGCGTTTCATTCCCGGGCCTGACAGGAGTCCAATCTCTCTTACACCTCATTTTTATTGTCAGGACGCCAAAGATTTTCTGTCAATTCCAGTCTGAAAGTGTTCCAATCTTATGAGAACGATGGCTGATTAAGACCTGCATTCCCACAGTAAGGAGGAAAACAGGAAGGGGGGATAATTGCAGAAAGTCAAACACCCTCTTAATCATATTATTGGAAATAATGTCATTATTTTAATAACTCCTCTTCATCCCTGCTGAATAATAAATGAGTTTTCAAACAGCTATAGAAATGAGTCATTGTCAAATGACAGATTGGCTGAACGAGACTATGCAATCTCAAAGTAAATGATTATTTTGCGCTTGCCTTGTGTTCCCGGCTCCTCACATGAACAATGTGTGTGTGTGTGTGTGTGTGTGTGTCCCGCGTCACAAAATGGCTTTAGCCTAATTGTGTCTCTTTAAAAGGTGGACGATGGATACGCCTCTGGAGATAACGCCAGACAAGCAAACACAATGCTGAATTATAAATCATCCTGTGTGGGTGAAATTATGGGCAGCCTCTCATCGTGCCTGCTGCACTTTAATAACTGAAGATCGGACACTTAATTTCCCGTGTGGTGACTGCAGTAAATATCCGTCTCCCCACAACACTGTTGAACAATAACCACTAAAGCCCAGGTTGATGTTTATCTACATATGGACATTATTTACTGTACTTTCACAACAGTACACAGGTCTTTGACAGTGACAGTCTAATCTTTTTCTAGCTGTGTGCAGATTGCATAGTGAGCAGGTTTCTCTACTGTAACCGTGACTACTTGCAGTCTCTCTCTAGTTACATGATACAGATGTGGACTGGGTTGGAGAGGCTGTGTGAACATGTGGCAGTGGGGGCCTACATCGGGGTACTGTGTAGGTTTTTAAAAAAAATCTCCAATTCAGATGCAAATGCATTATTTTCTTGAGAGTGTGCTCCTATTTAAACTATCAATATTAAATATCACAATTCCAGTCAATATTTGATGAGGCCTATTTTCTAACAATGCAGCTTTCAGGGCTTTGAATCAATATTTCAAAAAAAGTAAATTTTTCATTAACTTTAGCTTTGAAAGCCCAAGTGCATTATTAATATTTGTTACAAGAGCAGTGTGAAAAGTGACAGGTTCCGTATGCATTTTTTTCTAAACACAGTGGAGGTGAAAACTATACACTGTGCACTGATTGCGCCGCAAATTCTCGCTCGACTGTCAGCCTCCTGCTTTTTCCTGGCAGGGGGGAAAAACAAGACGATTTCTGTCAGCCGCTGTGTATTTTGCCGCCCCATGCTGTGTTTAAAATCCATCACTGTCAGCAGCGAGTTCTCCTCTCCCAAACTTTTTCTTTCAGTGCAGTCTAAAAATCCCATCTCTGCTGTTCTTTGTCTTTGTCCTCACTTTGCTTATGAGTCTCATTAAGACAAGCGTCTGCAGTCTCGCCTCCTTCAGTCGCCCGTGTCTGTCCCTCCTTCTCCTTCTCCTTCTCCTTCTCCTTCTCCCTCTCCTTCTCCTTCTCCCTCTCCTTCTCCCTCTCCCGGATGATCTCCACCAGCCTCTGAAACTTCTGGTTTAGCTCCTCCATCCCTCCCACCACCTTCCCGTCGTCCTTCTCCCCATCGCTCTCCAGCGAGCTCAAAGACTCGGCCCTCGAATCGCGGCCCTCGAACTCATAAGTCTGCAGCGAGTCGTAGGGCGGCTGCGAGAGGTCAAAGGTGACCTGATCCAGACGGATGTTCAGGAGCTCTTCCATCCGGAGAGGCTGAGGGATGGCGGCTTCTGTTCCCGCGGGCTCTCCGCCGCACGGCCAGCCTTTGTTGTTGCCAAACATCCCTCCAGGTAAGGGCAAAGACTGAAGGGTCAAATCCTTTCTCTGGAGTCTGCACATGTTCAGTACCGGCACCCCCCCTGGGTACAACCCACTGCTTCCTGTCCCGTTCACGCACGTCCCTCTGCTGTTTGGGTTCAGCGAGCCCACAATGCTATATGTGTCTCCCTTCAGGTAAACAGGAGGGTTTACACAGCTCACTTGGCTGCCGTTGGAATAATTTCGCTCTGAAAGGGAGGGAATGGACGAATCAGTGTCAATGTCATCCACAGTGCAGCTGGTGGCCCCAGTACTGATCTGAGTCTGGGATGACCCCGGCCGCCCCTCTTGCTGGTTTGATGAGAAGCTGGTGTGACTTTGGCATGAAGACTCATTTGTGTCACAGTAGGTCAGATCTGCAGCGAGGCTGGTTGGCTTTGATTCGCTTTCTGTTGGGCTTATCTGGAAAAGAAAAACAAGAGATTAAAAAAGACATAGATAACTGTGTGGAAGCAAGAAAGGGCCAAAATTATGACCTTTTTTTTTTTTTTTTTAACCAATTTAATACCTAATTTTGGTTTTTAAATATCAATGACCCAACAATACTGAAGTCAGTTCATCTATCTGAATTTATGTGGTTTAAATGAGATCAGTTCAAGTTTTACTCTTTCAAAACCTTTTTCAAGGGGGGTTGATAATTCATATGATTCCACTCCCTCAACTGAACTTCCACTTATTTATTCATTTGAGTGACAGAAATTGACCCGATTCAAAAGAGATCTGACTGATGTCATTCCCACTCAATTTCATGAACTTGGTACTTGCAATTTCAAGATTTAAACTTTTTTTTTTAATTCATCTTGAACATTTTGTTCAGTCCCTGATATACCTAAAAAAAAAAAAAAGTGCTGATAAATACAGGAACACTAAATCTTCATAGGTTTGGAGTGCAAAGATATTTTGACCAGATGTGAATTTGATTTTTCACATGTTGCTTTTCATCATAAGATGTATGAATTTTTAACAGTGAATTTGTGTAATTAAAAAAAAAGAAAAGCGGAAAGTAAAGCATTAGAATTCAAAGGCCACATAGAAATACATACATATTTAAACTGCAACATTACAGGTTGTAAAAACGTTGTTTTTAACAATCAGCTCCTTAATATGAGTCATGAGACTGTACATGAACACGTGTTGGTTTGAAGAGGGCGGGACTTATGCTGATGTCAGTTTCTCATGTACCAATCAGGATTTAGCAACATTTTAATAACAATCTAATTAAACAAGTAGATTAAAAAAAATGTTTTTTTTTACTTTGATTGTTGTATTTTTACTTAGGAATATTTTAGGATACAATTTGCAATATCACAGTTAGGAATTCACTTGCATACAAGATTAAAATCCTTGCTTCATGATAACTGTTAGATACTTCTATCTGTTTTTTGCATCACTAATGTCTGACCTTGGCCTGCTCCTGATTTTCCGTTGTGCCAGCTGCGTTTGCTTCACTGCTTTCATTTCTGTCTGTAATTTTGGTCTTCACCAGCATGCGCTCTGCTTCGAAGCTGCCGGGGCTCATCTCCGGGGAGCACAGCAGAGGCTCAAAGGTGCTCTGGTTCTGGATGATGAGGGAATTTCCAAAATGACCTCCGGTGAGCCCGTGGGTCAGCTGAGTTAGCTGCAGACCTGCTTCCAGCGGCCCAGCTGGATAATCTCTGAGAACAGGCAGCGTGTGGATGCCGTAGCAGAGGCGTCCGTAGAGTGGAGCGGAGCCTGGCCTCGGCTGAGGGTCCAGGCCGGAGCGCGGGTGACGACTCCAGCTGTACGTCCTGGCCCTCGGCGGATTCGGCTGGGTGTACCATCTGTGCCAAGAGATAAATGTCAGAGAAGCACACGGTCACACACAAACATGCACACGCGCCCACAATCGACCATGGCAAGGATAAACTTTATTATTTTTTTTTTGGGAGCAGCTCACATGTTTCTGTTGTTGTGTATGTGCTGAATTCTGTGCATGCTCTGCAGTGCTGTAATGTCAAAAGCTGCGGTGTCTGCTTCCCCTCCCCCCTCGTCATCGTAGGATATGATGTTCTCTCTGACATCATCCTCCTCGAAGGGTGAGTGGGAGTCTCGTTTCTGATGGCGCAATGACAGCGACAGTGCACACACCACTAAAGGGCAAAGAAGAGACACATGACCACGTACTCTTTCCATGGTAAAGAAAAGACCTGACACAACGGCTCAGCATCTTTCAAAAAAGTCACAAACAACATATTTATAGAAGTCCACAGACTTCAGAGAAATGACACAACCTACCCAACAGAGTGGTGACACAAGCCAGCATTGCCAGTAAGGTGACCAAGCTGAATATTAGCGATGGAGAGGCAGACGGCATGGGCAGACAAACAGTGTGTCTCTCCCATCTCCGGTCCCTCTGTTTGCCCCTGTCCTCTGTCTGCATGCCCCCTCGCAGACAGGGACAAATGGTCACAGTGACCGTGCCAGTGTTGGTCAGACCGGAGGCCCCGTCACGCAGCACAACTGGCACGTAGAGGGTGAGTAAAGAGGAGGTGAAGCCAGGGAGGGGCTCCAAGGCAGACTGGAGCACCAGGCTGGCTGTCATACCTGATAACGCAGCAGAAAAAAACACACACTCATTAAACAAGCAGGACAATCATGCAACAGTTTTTGGCTGCTGGGGTTCTGCATGTAATGGGGAAAAACAAAGCGGATCTGCGCAACCTCCGGATTCCCTGACGGTGAGGTTGAGGGTGGAGCTGGACTCTGGAGGGATGCTGAAGTGGACCGGAGCGTCCTGACCTCCTTGGTCCCTGTCAATGGCTCGGAGAACCTGGACTACCTGTGGAGCACAGAGCAGAAAGATCTCATTGTAGTAATAGTCACAAAGTAAATGTGAGGGGTCACAAGATGATTAAAGAGTCATCTGAAGACATCTAAAATTATTCAGATGAAGCACTCCATCAAATAAAACTCACTCATGACAAATGCATCATGACAAGAGGTTTGCTAGTAGTTTCATAGCATTCGTTGATCAAAAGCTGAATAATTCTCACTGACAATTCCAGATAAGACCCATTTTGAAATCTTTTTTTTTTTTTATATGAATTACTTCTAGGCTTAATATTGGTTTACATTTTTTTTTAACATATATTTAAATTTAGTTTTATTGCTCATTTGTTTTTAATGGATTCATTGTTTTAACGCTGTCTGATTTGTTTCAGTTCTGTTTGATGTTGTGCAGCACTTATGCTGTGTATAAATGTGTCATGAATTATACTTGACTATTTATTGCTGTCACATATGCAGCAAAACCCATTCATTGAATTGACACTCTGCAATTATCCCTCAATACAGCAGTTTTCATTATTATTAGTGGAGTCTGCTATGAGAGACTGACCGGATGAAGCACGAAGTCCAGGGTTACTGTTTTTAATTCTTTATTAGTGTTACTGTTAACTCTCCTGACACTGTATCAGAGCAGTATTAAGTTGCTGCTAATGCAAACCCAACATATCCAGCTGCAGGTGCTTCAGAGTAAAATGTCTGCATTGTTTTTAATTCTCAGATTTTATTCGCCCCATTCCCAAAGTTTAGAGATGTTTTAATCTGGGCTTCATTCATGCAAAGCACTTTATGACCTTGTTTGGAAAATTGCAGTACAAATCAAGTTTATTATTTTCCTTATTATTTTAATCATAAAAGCAATCAAACTGGTGAAACATGGGGAGGCTTTAATTGTGAAGCAGTCACAGGAAATACAGACTGACTGTTTATTCATAACATTTATAGCAGCGGGTCAGTTTTTAAAATGTGCAGCATTAAATTACATCACAGCTGCAATTATTATTGACTGAACTTTGTTTACTGACACACTAGTTCAGGCAGCTGGGATGTGGGAAAGTTCAGATTTGATAACCTCCAACTTCCCAGTTGAGAGCGTTCACATGACAACAACAAAGATGAAACATGGCGTCAGTAAAGCTATTCCTTTAAACATGACATTAGACAAACAAATAAAGATCATCTGTTCTTTACACTGAAATCAGCTCTATCTGCTGTCTGGATACTGAAGAGTGACCAACAGCCTCGTCATCACCCATGTAGACCATCACAGAGATGAAATCAGAAGATCATTATTGTTTGTACGCTACGTTTCTACATGTTGTTTTTAGCAGATAGTCAGCAAACTAACGGCAACAAAGTAACGGCTGAGTGTGTGTGTGTGTGTGTGTGTGTGTGTGTGTGTGTGTGTGTGTGTGTGTGTGTGTGTGTGTGTGTGTGTGTGTGTGTGTGTGTGTGTGTGTGTGTGTGTGGAGGGGGGTGGGGGCTGTCAGCACTTCTCTGTCAATATAGTAATTAGTGTTGTTTAATGGCACAATACCCTGCTCTAATTAGTATTACCTAAATTAACCATGAAGTGACTTATTTCATGTCGAGTGATGTCAGACCTTCTTACTAAATCCTCAGACGTTCCGATATGTGTTCAGGTGTTTTCTCCCACTCGGAGGTCAGAACTTTCTCACTTCCCAGTTGCTTATGAATGCACCATTACACATGCAGTTACCATAGTAACAATACTGGTCAACAAAGTAACTAGAACTGAAATCTTTTCCAGAATTAAAACTTTATTGACCTATGACCGGTTCGGTTTTTCCGGTTTCCCACTTCAGAGAAACACAGATAGTTTAGTTTATCTTAATGCTGAAATAAAAGCCGTTACATATCATATTCATATCCATCAAAACTATTCATGTTAGAATTAAAAATCTGCTGGAAATGAACCTGAGAAAGAAGTAAAAGAAAAACTGAGGAAAGCAATAAATTCGAGTCAAAAATCTGAGCAAAAGAAACTGTACAGGTTTTCCAAAATAATCACCTGCAGGAGCTCGAGACTGAACGGACAAAAACAAGAAACAGTCTGAAGTAAAATGTAATATCAGGAAAAAACAAAAGAAGAACGAACCTGACCGGGGGCGCTGGAGTCACACACTGATGTTGTGTACTGCCTGTCCAACTCTGGCGCATTGTCATTCTGGTCTAGTGTCTCTATGGCAACCACAACCCTTGACACAAGATTCGGGTTGTCTGAAAGAAAAAGAAAGCGACACTAATGTTGAAATTATCACAGAATTCTCCAGCGTTTGTACTTCCACGGCTCGTATTCCCAGGAAGTGCGCTCAGTGAAATATGACTTTGATAAGCTCTGCTGCTCGTGGCGCCCGAGGGCAGAGGTGCTGACATACCCCTCTGTGTGGCGATGACAGTGATATTATGCCACTGCTCCTGTTCACGGTCCAACTCCATCACGGTGCTGATAAAGCCTGTGTCAGAGGCGATGCGGAACAGGGCCTCGGGGTCTGACTGAGGATCGATGGAGTACCTGAGACACAGAAGTAGGCATGATCAAGAATAGGAAGGAAGAAGACGGCGAAGAGACGAGTGAGGGACTAAATGAGTGAGTGACGGTGGGATGAGCACCTGATGTTGGTGCTTTGTCCCGTGTCTGGGTCCACGGCGGACACTCGGTTGACGGAACACACAGGGGAGCAGTTCTCAGACACGTCCAGATGGTACAAAGCCTGCGAGAACCGCGGCGGCTCATCAGCATTAAGGACCATGACCCGGACTGTTGCCTGGTCCTTAAAGGGACCTTTCCTGATGTATCGGGGATCCACTATAGGATTAGCGACTTCCACAGAGAAAGTGTACGAACTGCGGGTTTCATAATCCAGGAGCTGCAGCGAAGAAGAAAGCAGCCACAATCGGAAGGCTATACTTTATTGAAGGCCTTTCATATATGATTAATATGTATATGCTGCCTATTTCTACCCACATACAACACTTCATAATTCATTTCGGATACTTTTCTCACTTGTTTTTATCACTCCCAACTCCCAACTTCCATTTGCACCTTTCTTTTTTATGTCTCTAATAAATTTTGGGTAATTAATCATCAGTCTCTGTTCTTCCTTCACTCTCTGCAACCTCTTAATTTAAGAATCCACAGTGCTGTAATTATCTCTGAATGCCCAGTGCTGTTAAAAGTCTTAAAAGCAAGAAGACAAATTCATACCGGCTGCTTTTAACATGACCTTCTTGCTTCAAATGAGCTACCGCTTATCACCAGCTGATTATTACTTCATTGTTTCTCATTAATTGCCCCTTGTAGAGCCCTGGGAGTCTGAACCCATCAGCAGCAGAGGGTGTTACAGTGGAGTGTTGAACTATTTCACTGCAAAATATTAATTCGCAGCAAACAGCTGACCAAAGCAACTTTGTTTAATTGCCAGAAATTATGCAAATTAGAGAATTGTTTTTTCTCGTAATGAGGCAATTTAAATGTCTGCATGTAGCTTTAGATGCTCTGCCATTTGTAAAGCTTTCAAGGCTGCTTTATACACATTCACTCTGCATGGAGTCACTCACCTTGTTCAGCACAATGACAGCCTCTTTGTCTCTCGCCGTTACGTTGAATATTTCGGCCTCCTCGCCGTCCATGACGGTGAACTCCAGCTGTGCGTTTTCTCCCAGATCGGGGTCGGTGGCGGTGAGACGGCCCACCTCCACACCTGGCGCTGCGAGCTCCGACACAGAGAACGACCACGAACCTGCCGGCAGGAAAACAATGAACATAACAGTCTGAGCACAGCCACTGAATGTCAATGAGGACGCTGGTTGAGTTTGATGTCAAAACACAAGATAATGCATTCGACTTCTCCTACACATATTTCACAACCGGGTTTCCCATTTTTTCAAATCTATCCTGATACATTACTGACATGCCCATATGTATGTACACTGGAAGAGCTATTGGTTGCTGCAATCATTCCACTTGTCCATATACTGGCTATAAAAAGAGCTCTTCCTCATGCAAATCTAAAGTCAAAAACGGGGCATAACATTAAGAGTCCTCAGTGGAAATATTCATTCAAAAGCTCGGCTAAAGCTATTATCGTATCAAATGAGGTGAGTATGTTCCAGAGCCACATTTTACTGTGGAATTCTCTCTTTGTGGGGATGTGCATTTCTACTTTGCTGCTCTGCAGGGTCGAAATTGAAACACAGACTGTAACTTTTTGAAGATACCCGCTTTAAGACCAGCAAAAATGTGAAACTGTCATTCATTGGTACCTCACTCTATTAAATTCTGTGCTATTAATTATTTAGTAGGTCAATTATTTTGGCCACACGTGATTCATTTTAGACATTTTCTCTTTGTGGCTTTGAAAGGCTTCGACAGAACAAGCAATCCGAAGACATCATGTTGGCCTCCGTGAACTTGCGATTGATATTTTTGAGCATGTTTGTTCATTTTATAGACCAAATAATTGATAATAAAAGTAGTAGTTACAGCCCTGGTCTTTCACATGACACAAGAAACAAAACATTTTAAAATATTGCATTCATGGTTCCCATAAGATGAAGCGTAATGCTTTTGGAGATCCCCTGACCTTTTTCTACAGCACAACTGACATGTTTATTCGTCGCAATTTGTCTAGTACTTTGGTTTCTGACCAAATATATTCAAAATTAAATAAACTTTGTGTTTAGTGCAAATGAGATCATGTTAGCGTGCTCATTGTGTGTATGTTAGCATGCTGGCGTATGCAGCTCAAAACACCGCTGTGCTTAAATATCTCAGAGCTGCTAGCGTGGCTGTAAAGTTATTATCGACACAAGCGTAGATATTCAAACATGGCTTAGCATTTTTTTTTTTTTTTTTAAATAATGAAACAGTTCATTATTCGACAGCTGTTTGTTATTTGCTGATCTGACTTTATGAAGCAAAAATGGAAAAAACATTTGTTAGCTCAAACTACGCAAATGTGAAGATTATCTTTTCCTTTGCGAATTATTGTGACTAGAATATATCTGGTTTTTGAAATGATAAATTACACAATGTTTCTTGGCTTTTAGGAATTTGGGCATTTTTGAGGACTGGATAATTGATACTGAAAGCAGCTTACAAGTTGTTTTGTCTCTATACACTGACTACCGAGGGGCCAGTGGAAGCCCGGGATGAAAAGTTTGTTTTTAGTGTTATGACTGAAAATTTGCTGAATAAATGAGTTGAGAGACCGATACGATATAAAAGAAAACCACAGTGAAGGCTCCAAATGGTTTAGTCCGCCCTGCACAAGGATACATCTCTAAATGCAGCTAATTGAGCCCACTGACAGCACTAATGTACACTGTGTTAGAGTCATGTCTTTCCCAAGACTGGGATCCCAAAACACAAGAGACGGAAGGCAAAGTAAGAGTTTACGAATGGGTTAAGCTAATATCAGCAGCTGTTTAGATTGAAGACACTCAGCCAGAAATCAAAGCCTGGAGACTATTTGCATTGTGCAACAAATTAATCAGCATTATGCATCACGTAATGCATAATGCGTTTTCTGATTTGTAGGTATTAGAAAACTAGTTGTAAGATGATCATTTTTAGCTTTGTCTTGCAGCTTGAGAATGATAAACATAGATGAAAATAATGTTTTTAAGTGTGTTGCTACCAGCAACCCTCAATTAACCAGAGTAAAGCACTTGTAGGCTGCAGTATGTTGAAGACTTAAGCACATATCACAGATGAATATGACTTTAAATGTTTAAATGTGCTATGAACAGAGTACATGAGTGACAACACTAATAAACATGACAGATTCGTATGTACAACTGTAGGCTATAATATTTGTAAGAGATGTTCCAGAGATGTGTGACAGACGTGAATAGAGAAGAAGACGGCCCACAGAGACTGCTCATGTACAGGGTCCACAACGTGGTGCCCCACCTCTGATCCCATCACTAATATTAGAAACACAATGAATAAGACTATGTAAAGCCTCGTATCAAATAAGAATGATCTGTCCCATTCTGCTATTAATGAGTTACTGAACTGAGAATTACAGCCTTGCTGAGTTAATCTGTTATTGTTTAGCCTGGATTACAGTCTGTCCACTTAGCAGGCGTGAAAAGACATTCTGTGGCAGCTCATGTCATTTTCTCGGCATCCACCATGATGATGACTTCTCTTCTCACTTGCATCGCAACGAGCAGCAAATTCAGAGAAATGCTTTCATTTCACTCAAATGATTGTTAATCATCCCAATCCTCCACACAATAAGGAACATTAATTTTTTTTTTTTTTTTTTAAATCACACCCCTCGCATTGAGAGAGCGCACTACAGTAAATGAGCTGTTTGCTTAAATTGTGGCATTATTGTCAAACTGAGAATAATGACCCGCGGGAAGGTGGGGAGGAGTGGGAAGATATAGTCAGATATCAGTAAATAAGTAAACACACTGGTGGCATTTGGAATTATTAAATTGCTCCTATAAAACATTGTATTGCAGCACAATATATCAACACAGGGAAAGGGGTCTTTAAACATTAAGATGAATGGCAGTAAGCAGAGACTGTCAGGAAGAAGAAGTGGGGAGGAAGATGGGGGGAAAAGCGAACAGAGGAGAGGTCGTATAGAGAGAAATGCAGTATGTGTCTGAAAGTGTTAGACACATTCTGCAGTGATTTTACTGTCTATTGAAGCAGAAAGCACTGAACTTTAAGATGAAATATTAATAGTATGGAACAGGGAAAAGCTTGGATAAGAAAAAGCGGACATGATCTTTCACTCTTCTACGTCAAGGCACAGTCCATTTGAACCAGAGGGACCAAACGGGCGTGTTAGTAGGAATGTTAATGCCAGTCAATCTTAGCAAAGGTTATGTCATTACAACCGATTAAAAAACAATGATTAGGAGGTGAGCGTCAAATAAAAGAGCAATGGTGGAGTGACAAGCTGCTTAGCCACTTTATATCTTATCTTGGACCTGTCAAGAAAACCAGGGCCCAAAGGAGGCAAACAATATCAGACTCCTGTCACAAATGCCATTACAAGATGTTTCATCATTTTAATCTTCACTGACTCACACACACACACTCACACACACACACACACACACACACACACACACACACACACACACACACACACACACACACACACACACACACACACACACACACACCAATTTGACAGCGACAGAGATTGAAAGCAGCCAACACTTATGATCACACATGGTGATCTGATAACGGCATTGCTCACTCCTTCTGAAGTGAGGGGGGTTGTCGTTAACATCGCTCAGCTTCACGGTGACGGTTGTCGTCCCCGATAATCCGCCCAGATGTCCCCCCATGTCTTTGGCCTGCAGGACAACCAGATATTCATCTTGCGTCTCTCTGTCCATGTCAGGTACAGCTGTCCGCAGCACGCCTGGTGGGGAGGAGAGCGGGACACGGAGCAAAAATCACAACAGCAACAGATTTCGCAGTGACACGATGTCTCTCGGCATTACCGTCAAAGCGAGTCAGATGCATACATTTTAAGAATTAGGACGTTGCAAAACGCATGACTCCGGGCCACTTCTGCTTCTGAGCAGATCGTATAAAATGCAAGTTGTTGCAAATGTTCTTATCCACAGTGGACATATGGCAGCAAAGGATGCAACATATGATATCTAACAGCACCCCTGGGATTAAACATGTAAAGTGAAATCATCGGCGGGAGAGGCAATTAACGATAAACGGCTTTAAAGGGGATGTCTGGTGCACACGGGGGACATAAACAGACCTGTCTGAGGGTCCACAGAGAAAACATCCTGGCCCTGAGTTATGGCGTACACGAGCCGGGCGCTGTTTCCATATGTGGGATCGTCAGCATCTCTGGCTGTGACCGTGACAATGGACGTGCCTGTGAAATAGAGGAGGCAGGACACAGGTGACAGGTCAGAGGGCCCTTTCAAATTAGAGTCGCTAAAGCCGGTGGCTGGTTCATGTGTCATCTACCAGCGAGGCTTCACCACAAATAAAGAGTTTACGCACTCGTGCTCAGCTGCTGTCATGCCCGAATTTCCCCCCACAAGTGTTATCTTATCCTAAATCAATCTTTTGAATATCAGATGCTTAAATATGTAGGATTAAAAAGATAATCCAGTACTCTGTTGTCTATCCATACGCACAGGATGTTCTAAAAGACACGTCTTTTCAAGAAATGAGGCTAAATACCCAGTTAGGTTATTGTACAATTACCCTCCTTGAAGTTGTGCCAAAGGCAATATATTTAGCCACATTTTGGAAAGAAATGGGATTGTTTTTAGCATACTGAGAACATGAATAGACCGCTAGGAAGATGATTATGCTGCAGAAATAGATTGAGGTTCTTTTGTTTTTTTTTAGCCATGCTAGCAGAAAACTGACAATGCCAGTCTGTTTGGTAGGCAGTCAGTCCAGCACCTTAATCCTGAACATAATATTTGACAATTACTGTAGTTTGTCCAGTAAATTTGGTGGTGCCCAGAGGATAAATCCAAATGCCAAAATATATGCAAAATAAATGGCATTCCTGTAAGCCCAACCTGTACGTTGGGTTTGCTGCTAATTCGCAAAAAGTTAGTATGTCAACAGGCTAAACTCAGATGGTGACTAATTCCAGGGGCGTGCCACATTATGTCATTCATGACAATATTAGTGTAACTTTAACATGATTCAAAAAAACTCCATATTGCGATAATGGCAATATTCAGACTTGCTCGTGCGATGACGTCACGCTCTGACGTAGCGCAGCCGTACGGCAGCATTGTGCGCTCGCAACAACCAACATGGCTGACAGAGTCTCCGTGGTGGAGAGTCACCTCCAGAAAGAGCAGCGCCTTCAGGAGTGTGGGAGTCGAAGGATCAGATGTGAAACACACCACAGTCATGCGTTAGTTTTTACTGCGTATTTGAAGGCAAACTATGTCAACTTTAACACTGTTTTTGTTGCAATGTAAGTTCTTGAAATGTGCTAATAAAACATTTTCAGGAGGCTATTTTGTCATCTTGTCAAGAGTATCATTGTGACGGAAATACCCTGAAATACTGTGATATTATTTCATCATCCCGGCTAAATACCTGTTAAAAATGTGCATTTTAATCCTCTCACTATAGGCATGTTGAGAGCATGAGCAAAGAAGCATCTCCTTCCCTACATGTAGCATAAATGTGGGCGTTTAGTCTGAAATAACTCCATATCTACTGTATTAAATAGCACAATATCTATATTTTGAGTGTCTCAGTGAAGTGTACAAGTATGAAATTTATGCGATTTACAGTGACCTCAAAAATGTACTGCCCACAGCAGAGTAAACTGTTGTGTATTACGTTTTATATAAGGAGAAACAGAATGAGTAAAAAAGCTCGGTGTTGTTTTGTGAATCTTGTCTCTAGTAAAAATCAATCGTAATCGACGTGAACTCAGCAGAGAAGCTGACCCCATGAAGCAAAACACTATTATCATTTCACAGCCACTTTTCAAGAGATTTTGGGTGGAGTACCACGTTAATGTCTTAGCTGTGTACCTATGTTGGCCATCTCCGGTACCGTGGCATCATAGGGCTCATTGGGGAAGACAGGCGGGTTGTCATTAATGTCCTGCACTCGGATGATGAACTCAGAGGAGGGCTCCAGGGCTCGGCCGGTCTCACGGTCTGTAGCTGTTGCAACGAGACGATACTGATCTTTCTCCTCCCGGTCCAGGGACTTGGTGACATGTATGTTGCCGGTGTTGCTGTCGACAACAAACACGGAGCCCACTCCCTCTCCCTCCAAGATATATTTAGTGCGTCCGTCTCCTCTGTCCATATCTGTGTGCAGCTGGAAAATCAAGTACATGCAGAGTAAATTACTGCAACACCTCCAGGCAACATCACTTTCAGATGCAGTGTGCTGACACAGGTATCGCTCATTAACACGCTTCTATTTGTACGGCAAGTACTGCAAACCTGACCGTGATTTATGTTGAGATGCGATGTGCTCAGTGAATCTGAAATGAATGGCACCAGGTGTGGAAGACACATATGGTACCAGGATGAGCACTAATGCATTCGGATAATTAACTCATTGGACCAAACAGGCCATCGGGGGATTGTTCAGGGCAAATCCACATCAATGTGGACGGTGGCTCTACAAATGTTATACATACACGTTCACAGATGCATTCTGCTGACGCAGGCAATATCCATCTGCAAATCTTTCTGTCTCTTCCATCCATCTGTCCCTTCCTTCCCCCTTCTTGTAAATCCATCTGCCTGACTTGCCCGTACCTTTTAAATCACCTCTTTTTTTCCAGTCCTTGGTTCACTCTCTTTTCATCAAGTTACCTCGGTTACACAGAATGCCCATCTGCTCCCCCCCCTCCCCCCTCTCCTTCCCCTCAACCCTTCTCCCCCTCTGACTATCTGTTTTGCTCTCTGGTGCAGAATACTGGTTCGGTATTTAATGGCAGAGAGGATATTAGTGTGAGCTAGATAGGTAAAAGGCCAAACACACAGAAATAGAAAGCTAAAGAGATTACTCAGCCTTCATCACACTGAGCTTTCTGACCAGAAACCTTCACATCTCTCTATCCTTAAGGCGCATCTGCACATGTTCATAATCCACGAGGCTTACTCTCAGCCTCTGCTGTGGACCTTAGATATATTATGAAAACCAAAACATTGGCATTAAAATGCAGCTGCAACACTGACTGTTTACAAAAGTGCAGAGCAATTTGAAATTATTTTTTGGGAAGAATATTCATGTGATGGCACGAAAAATCATGCAACCAAGAAATACAGAAATGTAATTGCCTACATAGTGATGAGAGCAGAAGTAAGCCTAATCATTTGTGTGCTTAAGACAGATGCCTACTTCAAAGTAGGCACATATTGCAACATTCAGCAGCGCATGTTTAACAACATATGTTCACAATTGTGCTATTCACACACAATGCGCACAGACCATGCAGGCAAAAACATATAAGATTAGTGTACGTGGTGTGTGTGTGTGGCATGCACGGGCTGGAGGATGAAGCTGGGGATTATAGGAAGTCATGATAGCATACTCTACAAATTGCCAGATAAGGGACTCAAGGTTTTTCTTTATTCATCCTGACACCCACACCCGTCTCTCTCTCCTTTCTTCCATAAAAGTAGCTTTGATTTTGATCCCACTCTTCGCCACGAGACATCTTTGTCAGAAACTGTGCCTACCTCACTGCCTTGCCCCCCCCACACACACACACACACACTCCCCACTCCCTATCCAGCTCTCCTGTCCTTGCCGTCTAATTGCTAGCTCAGTCCTGCTGTGCTTCGGTCAGCATGGAAAAACACACTCACGGTGGGGAAGAAATTTATCCACCCTGTACCAACAAAGCAAGAAAAAGAGGAAACTGACTCTTCCAATCCCTTTGTCACTTTATCTCCCACTCTGTAATCGCAATTTTTTTCCCCCTCCTCTCACTCACGCAGTACATCCACCTCCGGGTTTATACCTGCTTCACACTGCTTTTGTCTGGAAGCCAGATTCTTGCCTGTTCTCCACTAGTTCAGGCACCTGTGATTTGAACTGTTGATAGCTCACCTCAGACTTCGCACTGGCAATCAGCATGACGTGATCGTCTCGCTCTTTTTTTGGGGAGCAAACAAAACTATACTGCCTTGGAGGAAAAACGTTGTGCTTCCAACCCCCCTCACAATGCAGGGGTACTTTATTACATGACTATCAACATCGAGACTGTGCTCGCAGAGGAATGAGCAGTCCCGTGTGTCTACTGATTGCTTTAACACCCCTCCCTGACTGTATCAATAACAACCAGAGAGGGAGATTAAACATTTATGAGGTGTATACTGCACTGGTAAGAATCCAATCTAGACTGTCACTATAAAGTATACTGCTGGCTACAAAGTGGCTGGCAGCATTCCCCGTTAGCGCTACAGCTGATATAATCCTACTCCGAGTATGCTGGGGCTGCCAGCGGCTGCATTAGTGTGGAGCGCCTGACTGTGAAATGCTACAAGTAAACCCCTGGGATTGAACGGTTCAGGTGTGCTGTGGATTAAATCATCTCAGACACTTCTCGTGTTGCGACACCGACAGCAGTTAGAGGTTGCTGGTGTAAAAACTCCAGTATATGACACGAGAAGTGTTGGCCCTGCTTCATAAACACCACCATTATACCGGTGCGTCATTCCTATGCAAATCATGTTACATTTGAGAATAAGAAAAACTAATTTTTTTTTGCAAGCACAGAAATTATATTTTTAGAAAAAACATTATTATACAAGGAAAATAAATCTATTTTATTTCTCCTTGAATGCATTATGCAATTTTTGTAATAGCCACACAAGTGTACAGTTTGCTCATTTGCCCTCTCAATGACAGCTAGCGTCTGAACAGCTGGTACATTTGCTGTTAGGGGCGACAAAAACACAACATTTGTAAAGGTCAAATTTCTGTGAATAACGAGATAAAGATTTGCTTCACTTTTTGTCTCCATGTGTTTTTAGAGGGCCACAATTGCAGCTAATCTAAAATTAAGTGGAGGAATTTCCTCCACGGCTGCTCCGCCTCTAGTTGCACTGCTGTACTAGTGAAACACTGGAAAGCACAGGACACATACTCATAATACGTTTTTAGTGTTGGTTATACAACCAGGGTTATGAATTTCTTTCTCCATTAAGTTTCAATCTAGTTATTTTTTTTGCAGACTGGCTAGTTAAATTCTGACAGATAAATTATACTCAAATAAGTTGTCTAACATGATGATTCAAGCTACACAGTCAAGGCAATATAATCAATCAATGTATAGTTATTTAATAAAACAGTTTCATTTTATTTTACCCCAGCGGCATAGCGCTATTGTTTGAAGTACTGTAGAGCATGCTTGTGTGCGCATGGGTGCGCCAACAGGTGCAGACATGGTTTAAGCAAGCTTATATACAATAGCCTAGATATTTTAATTAATTCTATTTAATAAAGTCAACAATATGATCCTGCTGTTTTTAACGTCGTTCTGGATCCCTCAACTGTTATTGTCAAGATTCAAAGCCAACACGCTGCGGCAAATGTTTCACAATAAAAGCAATGAAGGGTTTCTGTGTACTGAGACACTGCAGCTCCTTTAACTTGAACCGGACACAGGAAGTGTCGAGTTTGTACTAACATGTAATGCTTAAACAGTGCAAAGAGTAGCGGCTCAAAACGAGGCTTCGAGTTGAAGTCTTGAATCAATCAATACACCTTAAATGTCAATATGACAACCGGGACGTCACCCATTGGTTTGTGAACTACCGTTTTGAAGCCTTGAGTTTGGCATTTTTGGCGTCACTGTCTTGTTTTTGTTTTTATTAGAGCCAGAACTGGTACACAGTTTTCCAAATGACGTACTACCCCTAGTGCACTCACATATAGTACTCTTACCTGTTAGGACTCTTACTTGTGTAGTACTTGAATTTCGACAGGGTAGTGTTGTCTCAGATTGCACACTGCAGTTCTGCCCTTACTGGAAATAACCGTAACATTTGAATGCATCAACTGTCAACATGTCTGCCAGTTTTGATTATTTTACCCAGAAATGAACGTGTTTTCTTGCCCTCTGTTTAACGTACAGAATAAACATGTTGATGGATTCTGTCCAACAGCAGTATCAAGGTACTTAGTGAATAAACACAGTGTTCTGCAACAGCTGCAGCTTCCACAGACGCTGCAATTTGAAAATACTTTATGTCGGTGGTGCCTCTCTTTCCGGTACATAACAAACATGGCAACTGTTGAGTGTGGAAAGTGTCCTGGTTTCACACTCCGTTTTGAGTGCACTGCATGTTTCCATACTTGTCAGTGTGATGCACTGAAAATAGTGTTAGTACGTAAATACACCATTTACAACACAGCAATAAAAAAATTTTTTTTAAAAGGACACTATGCTCGCCCGCCTATACCGGAAACCTGCCTGCACTCCAGACATGTCAGACACTGAAGTTTCTGCCTGTTTTAAAAAAAAAAAATTATATATATATATATATTGTTTCTGACTTCTGTAGATTCTTTTTTTCTTTTTGGATCTGCTTACCATTCTCTCAGTGTTTCTCTACTTCCCTAGCAACCAATAATACGCCAACTACAATCTTGTTGGAGACCAAACAGCTGCCTTTACCTCCAATTTCCAACTGTCAGATTGGAGAGCAGACATAATGGGGTCAAGACACTGCGAGTAAACATCTAAGAGTGTGTGAACTCACTGAGTACACAGGGAGAAGGAAACAGATAAAATGATTGTGCACTTAAGTGAACAATTGCAAATATGTAAATATGTGTATGGAGCAGAAAACAGATTTTTGTTTGCTTCAGTTGGAATATTCTTTGTGCGATTACAACTTATCTATGAAAATGTATGTGCTGGCAACAAAATCTTCCAGTCCACAGGAACGAGGTTAAATATGATATGCTACAGTTAGATGACGGTGATTCACATGTGCATGCTGACTCGTAGTGACAACAGCTTACCCGTCCAATGAGCACAGGCTCGGGCCCTCTGTACTCCTCGATCACAAAGAACTGGTTCCAGAGCCAGCTCCTACGGCGGCGGGAGCGCAGCCCGGCTCGCGGCAGGTACGGCCCCGCCCGCCTCTGTTCAGACTCTGTGACCCATTTAAAGAGGCCCCGCGTCTTCTCAGGCTGAACGTCACCGACACCTGTCTCCAGATAGAGCCCGGGCTGAAGAGCGTACTCCTCCACTGAACTTGGCACTCGACTCTGATCATTAATTACACCTTCAACCTCTCCATTACTCAAATTGCTCCTTTTCTCGTGGTTCACAGTGAGTTCAGAGCTATGTTTGGGTGTTAGGGCTATGGCAGAAGATTCTGGATGTTTAAGTATGACTGTTTGCTTCGCCGCCTTGTTCATGAAGTCAAAAGCATTACGTTTCCCGTCATTTTGCTGAAAAGCTGCATTTGGCAAGGCTCCTACATCACCCTTTATATCCTGAATCTGACTTTCAAATTCTTTGATTTGCACAAAAAAGTTGTCAGTGGACTCCTCATGAGGTAACACTTGTTGCTTTTTGCTTGATACTATTTGCGAATGCTGATCTTCCTCCGAAAGGCCAGCAGCCTCTGAAATGCCATTTCTTTCCCCTTTGCAGAATAGAAGAAAAAGAAGCACAACATACGCTGCCATCGCTGACGCTCGCCGATCAGTTTGTTTCGAGGGACGGCTGACGAACAGCTGATCAGATGCAGGTTTTTTTTTTATGATGGTTTATTTACAGTGTGTCGTCCTCCTGCTCCCGCTTCAGTTTGTCCTCTCCTCTCCCCGGAGTGCGTCTTCATTTCTCCTTCGCTCCTCACATATTCCCATGCAGTACACATGCTGCACAGGATCACCTGAGAGGAGACATAATTAGCAGGATCTTGACTGGAATCACTAAAATGGGAAACAAGTGCTTCAAGACAGTGAAGTGAACAGACAAAGAAGCTGCCGTATTCCTCGTTATCTTATAAAGAAGAGGATATTTTGAGACGAATATCCAGATAAATGTTTGCTGAACAGCTTTGTTTGCTAATGTGAGTCGGGTGCTGTAAAAATAGCCGCAAGTTTTACACCGAAACTGCGAACATTTTGATAAGAGTTCACTTTGTACCTGATGCCGTTCGTCGTCTTCCTCTCATTGCTGTTGTGTGTGAATCTAGCTATTGATCACATTCTCTGAGAGATAAGTGTGCTCTTAAAATTTTCAATTAATTTAAAGCCTGCGGCCCTGGCGATGAGGTGGCGCTCAGGTACTTTACTGCTCCCTGTCTCACACAATTGCCTGGACAGCAGGTGATTGATGCCATCACTAAAGATGGTCTCCCCATGCCTCAATGCCCAGTAGTGAAAGAAGTTCCCCTGAAGAGATTAATTAGGCTCATAAATAATTCAATCAATGACTTATCCTCATTTCCTAAAAGTTTAATGAGCTGCCTTTTGTCAGTGTTTGCCTCAGATCCCGAGCCATTGATATTTGAAACTTGATGCGGTGAAAAGTGTCAGCAACTTAACAAGACTGAAACTGTTTGATCGCAGTTTTTCCAACCACGTCCCCCACCTGCATCCATCACGCTGCCTCACTCTTTCCTGTGATGAATCTAACATTTCTGACATCTGCTTCCACCTTTCATGCACGCCTTCGTGCGTGCATTACCATCTACACAGTGCAACCGTGCACGAGTCAGGTACACAGGTAGGTTGTCTTCAAACACATTTAAATAAAAGTTTCTATCTGTGCGTTTCTCTTCTCAGCAGTTTTAAAATCCCCTAAAGAAAGGGGAGATTTTCCTGCATGACCTACTATTGCGTGCAAATTATCAATAATTCCGCTAAAGGACATAAATGATATACTGCACACAGACAAAGCCGAAACCTCCGGCCTGTTCTGACTTAATAAATGTACAGAGAGTCTTGTTCTTTGATAAATTTAAAGGGAAATAAGCAGAGAGGGGGCCATATAGAAATGAAGCCGCCTTTGATAGGACTGCATAATATAAACCATAACATTTTCTGATATTTCCAAATTAATATGCTACATATGAAAGGAAGAACACATGAAAATGAAATCAATGTTTGTTTTTTTCCTCTCCAGATACTGACCTACTTAAAAAAAAAAAAAAAGTAGGCTTGTGAACACAGACCATTTGAGCATTTGATCATAGAAAATAAAAAGTAATTTGTATCTTTTTTGCGTCATTTTGTTTCTCAAAAGGAAATCCAGCCTTGAGTTTTTTTGTTTCACGTTTGCACACCAATTACACCCAAGTCATCCATATGTAATGCTTCATGTTCAGCATCTGCATGCCGGCATCTTAAATCTATGAAAATACAAGAAGTGGCTCTTCCAAAAACACTTTTGTCTTCCTCAGCTATTGTGCATTAGCATAGACCGAGCTTACATTTCTCTCTGCCAGCTTTGCTCCAAAACCCACGTTGCCAGCAGTACATGTCATTCACCGTTGTTTGAAGTCTTTAGAGTATGAGTGTGTATGAGATATGTGTGAAATGTAAGGCAGGGGATAGAGGATGAAAGCGTGAGGACGATTTGCTGTTGCAGGCTCAGAATGGGATGATGAGTGGTGACATAGCTCTAAATTGCAAATCGCTGTTTCAGTCTCACTTCACTCTGCATAGAGTCGCTTCACTGCAACAAGGCTATTTCATTTTTATTAAAAATAGCCCAGTGCATGTCAGGCCTTCTACATAGGGAAAAATGTAGAGAGATGGAGGGGCATGAAGAAGCAGGGGAGGGGTAATGGTGGTGGTGGTGGAAGTACACTGTGAGTGTGTGTGTGTGTGTGTGTGTATGTGTGTGGGGGGTGGGGTGGGGGTGGGGGGGGCGGCTGGCTTCAAGCAGCCAGGACTTGGACATATTCTGCTCCATTTGAACATCTCTGGCTTTCTCTCCTTCTGCCATTCGTCTTAACGCTTACAGACCTCTCATCCATTCTCATCGGCTCTCCCCTGCTCGGTGCACACAGGGAAATCTCTTAACGTCTACCTAAATCAGACAAGTGAGGAGAGGCCCACTGTACTCGGCACATCAGCCACGTCATTACTGTCAAGGTTTGACACTCAGACAGCTTAACTTTAAATGATACCACAGTAAAGGCACTGCGCGGAGCAAGTGTTTAGCCATGTACTTATCTATCAGAAGGAAACGCGTCTGCGGCTTCAAGGTCTACTTGAGAGAGACAGTTGCGGATGATAATGCCTTCTCTGACATTTGTCTACATTTTGACCACAGAAGGACGTAACATTTCTCAAAAGCACGTGATGGCTCATTACAGCCTCCCTTTGGTCTGTGTTACACACCAACGCGCGTCCACGCGCGCGCGGGCACGCGCTCACATCTGGACCGCTTATTAGCATAGTAGAGATACACTAAACAGCCCGGAGCGTGACCTTGTCTTGTTGGAGGAAGCCAGAAAAATGACCTACTTGATGCATGTTAATGTGATTTACACACTTGGGCTAACTATTATAATGAATGCAGCGTCCCAAAAATACTGCTGCGGGCTCCTGACCAAAGGTCCTGCGACCCCGTCATTTTAGAAAGCGAGCGTCCCCGCGTGAAAGTGCACGCAGGTGAGGACGAATGAGTGCGCGCGTGCGTGCGTGACACACACACACACACACACACACACACACACACACACACACACACACACAAAATGCTACCTAGCCAGAAAACGAGAAGGAAAGCACGGCATTATCCGAGCCATCTGTCAAATGTTGGCGCTCGGTTCAGTCACCCAAAAAGCACGGTGAGCTTTAACAAACGTTTCGCTCTGCCCGGTTATTATTTCACCTGAACAGCTCGCACATGCGAGCGGCTGCAAAAACAAAAAAAAAAAAAAAAAAGGCGAAAGGTTTTGTTTCGGCTAATTTGCGAACAGCTTCAAACTGACAGTGAAACAGTTGGAAAACAGCCTCGCCGTGAATTAAAAAAAAAAAAGCCTCCAACACCAGAAACTGGACGATGAAGTAGGGAGCCAAGAGCTGGAAACTTGTCTCCGTAAACAAGTGAATTGTGAAGCTGAAGAAAAAAGAAACAAAAAGTCATTTACCGGAGGAGGATCAGAGCTTACCGTGTGTCTGCGGCTCAGCTCCCGGTGGTCTCCTGGTTTAACGGAGCTGAAATGATCCAACGTGGGGAAGGATGCCGAGGTTCATCTGAGCCCAACGTGAGGTCTGTCCACTTAGCCCAGTCTCTCTGCCTCCGTCTACCCCTCCCTCCCCTCCCTCCTTCCTTCCCTCCTCCCTCCTCCCTCCGTGCGGGTCTCTCTCTCTCTCTTCTCTCCTTCCCTCTCTCCATTACTTTGTAAGTACCACAGAGACGAGAGTCACCCTAAAAGCCTGCTATTTCGGACACACGGGGACCACAGAGTACCACACAGATACAATGAATACCCCCTACTAACAAATTAGATTGTCTCACTTTGTTGTACTTGAACAAAATATCTTCTGAATCATAGCTTTGCTTTCTAATTATCACAGCTGTAAGCCCCTTCAGTATTTTTCTGGTTCGGCTCTGTGGTTTCTTTGAAGCCACGCAGTGTTTTTTAATCTGCTTAAATATAGCCAGTCTGCATAATCATCTTCGCTAAGTTTGCATTTTCCCCGTTGTTCCACCCAGAAGCTGGAACAGAAAATTGCCACTCAAGGATGTATTAAAAAGATCAAATGTCATGGTGTTCTCGACTTGCCAACATGTCCCACATGTATGACTGTAATTAACCCCCCCTCTTCACACTCTGATGGCATATTTGATTTCAGTCAGTGGGCTGAATGCATCCTTCAAGATGTGTTTTTCTTGGGAATAATGCACATTTCAATATTCAATACATTTGTGAAATGCTGTCTCCCATTAAGTCTTAACTTCCAGGTGATTTATTTGAGAGAGCTTTTAACAAGTCAATAGAAATGTGTACTTTTCAAAGATAAACAAACCTTTCCAGTTGGAATAACGAGTAATAATGTGATATTTTTATATTTAAAAATATTTCATGTTTGATTCACGGCCAAATGTTTTTGGATATTTTTAACTTGACAGAAAAAGGAAATGTGATCTTTTGATTAAAACCAGTACTTTGGGAACAGTAGCAGAGCCTCCCTGTTTCAGCGCCTCAATAATGTAAAAAGTGATCATCTACAAAGTGCAGCGTTTCTTTGCACGTCCACGTTTCTTGATCATCCCTGAGTTCTGTCTGATGACTAAGAAACAAGAGAGCCTTTAAACAAGTGGTAATGAGACAAGTGTTCATTGATATGATTAGAAGGAAAACTTGCAACCACAAGGTCAGTCTTCACATCCCTCGTATCCAGCTGGGTTGGGAAGTTTATTAATGCCAACACTACTGAGCAAGCACAAAACAAAGCCGAGCAGTAATCAATCTGCTGGTGAGGATTTGAGCGCTCACAGAGACACATTTCTAAGTACAAAACATGTTCAGAGCTCATACTGTGAGAAGGAACTGTCAAAGAATTTTTTTGGCGAACTTCTGCCTGTTAGGGTCATCTGTTTTCAAAGTTATTTTCGAAGGAAAAAAAAAAAAAATACCCCCAAAAAACCCAGATGTACTGATGTTACTTACAATGGAAGTCTGTGACATTTCACTTTTCGGTCCGATCCGGTGGAGATTGTTCTGCTCTCAGCTCTCACAGTTTGCATGTGAGGAGCAGAGACTGCCAAAACTGAACAAAAAGCTTTGAACAGGCTGAGCAAAGGAAGAACTGCTGCTCGCTTGAATCTCGACTCGCATCTCCTTTTACAGGCTCGAAATTTTGATTTGCAAATTCTGTCCCTGCTTCCTTCCAGAACACTAAAACTCTGCACTTACAACTCTGTCCCTGCAAGCTTTCAAATCAGGACCGCCACATTGGTCTACACTTGTTCTGTTTTGTTTTTCACTCGCTCAATAATTCTGCGATTAATGAACTTCCAAAGATGGGAATTATAGATGAGGTTGGGGAGGAAGGGAGGCCTTCCCCTCATACTCTACAGTCAATCATACAATAGTGCGAGTGCATATCTCCACTCGTGTTGCAGTCACGCATCCCTGCCTGTTATTTATTTTATGTTGCTAATAACACATAGACATGCTCGCTGCACACAAATGAATATGCTATCCATTTAAAACCTCATAAACAATATATTGCGATACCTAAGAAATAGCTCATCATATCTGCGAGTGGAAAAACAAACTTCATGCACCACTCCAGCATTTTGTTATGTAGCATCATCCATGTCTTATAAATCTGCTCCTCTATGGTGGGTTGGGTTGCCCTGAAAACGTTTCACCACCACACTTTTGGCTACCAGATTACGGAAAGAAACAAAGTGTGTTATCATAATTATGCAGACGACACACAAATCTACATAATTATATCGCCAGAGGACTATAAACCCATACAAGGGTTAAGTAAATGCATTGAACAAATCAACAACTGGATGTGCCAAAATGTTCTTCAATTAAACAAAGATAAAACAGAAGTCGTTGTTTTTGGGGCCAAGGAAGAACGATTGAAAGTCAGCGCTCAGCTTCAATCACTGATGTTAAAAACCACAAACCGAGCCAGAGATCTAGGTGTAGTTATGGATTCAGACCTCAATCTGAACAGCCATATCAAGACAATTACAAAATCAACCTACTATCACCTGAAGAATATATCAAGGATTAGAGGACTTATGTCTCAACAGGATTTGGAAAAACTTGTCCGTGCATTCATCTTCAGGAGACTCGACTGTTGTAACGGTGTGTTTAAGGGTCTCTGTAAAAAGTCAATCAGAACGCTGCAGCTCGAGTCCTCACTAAGACCAAGAAAGTGGATCACATTTGTGATCTGCTGCAACCTTATGAACTATCCCGACCCCACATGGAGGAGCAACATTCGGTTTTTCTGCTCCACTTATCTGGAACAAACTCCCAGAAAGCTGCAGGTCTGCTGAGACTCTCAGCTGCTTCAAATCAAGATTGAAGACTTTTCTGTTTGCTGCTGCCTTCAATTGAACCAGACTCAAGGATGTTGATGAATTTCCTGCATTTCTGCATTTTATTACTGTATTTTATTTCTTAAACTGCACTGCACAGTTTATTATATATTTTTTTAGCTTGTTTACTGTTTTAATGACTGCTTTTAATGTTTCGATCTCTGTTCTTAATTGTTTTCAAATGTCCTTTTCTTTTGCCTGATGTTTTGATGCTTTTAATGGTTTTATGTGAAGCACTTTGAATTGCCTTGTTGTTAAAATGTGCTATACAAATAAACTTGCCTTGCCTTGCCTTACCTTCACTAAAGTTTTAAAAGGCTGAGGATGAGGATTTTACCTTTTACCCTACAATATTTTTGCAGAGTCTTTGTCACTGAATAATTACTTGTGTGCTTAATTTACAACCACATCACTGAAACAAAATGAACAGGCAAGCTCAGCAAAATGTCATTCATTCATTAATTTATTGAAGTGTCAGAGAAACTTCAGAAGTATTCTGACAGTGGACACAAATCAGTTTTCAGCTCCTTACCTTTTATTGCTGCAGCTAAATGTTCCCTTATACACAGCCATACATAATAAAAAAGACAACTGAAATGTTGATTCTCCTGTTTATGGCATTCCACCACAGGCAGGAGTAGATGGCAATTATCACATATTTGAAATAATTCATAATGTTGTTACATCTACATCAAAATGCCAGGCAGCAGTGTGCTGTTAGAATACATTTTCTCATCAGCGCAAACAAAACATCAGCTGTGTATTAGAGGGAATGATATGCAAGACCAAATCATTTGAGAAATAGCCTCGAGGATGCAACTGTCTGTCCTGTTCATTAATTTAGTATCTGCCGCAAAGATGCCTTCACGTCTCTCCAAAATACTCCCCGATGTTTGCCTTTCTCTTCTCATGCCATTTTTTTTGTTTCATGTCTTTACTCAGACAAAGTCATGTCCTGCCTCTCCCTTCCCTTCTCTTCATGTCTCCGCCTTTCCTTTTCTCTGTAATATTCCTCTTTCAAATCCTCTCGGCTCCTGCGAGTCCATCCTTTTGAGGTGATGTGATAGATGTCTACACAGTTTCCTGAGTATGCATCCCTGTGAGTGGCTCTGTACACAGCTTCCCTGGCTATTGATGTGGCCTGGTCCACTGTCAGTTCCCACCGAACCCCCTGGTCCAAAATGGAGTAGGCGTAGGGGGATCCTGAGCCCACAGAGAAGAGTGTTCCCTTCAGGCGAGTACCATCACTGCACACATAAAACAGACCGGGTCCAGATATTTTCTGCCTGGAAAAACACTGCAGAGAAAGAGAGGAGCTGTTAGTCCTTTCCTTTGACAGAGAGACCTTTTCATTGGTGGGATCTACTAACTTTACCTGGCCAGTCATGTGACTCATTGTTGTTTCTCTGCTACCACTGAGATCAATCTGTGCACCTCCATGGTCGTGGCATCCATCATCCACCTCTCCTCCATCCCACCCACACAACGTGGCAGCCACACAAAGCTCGGTCCCCTTAAAGGGGTGAAGCATGTGCGAAAGCAATTTGGCAGCTCCGCCTGTGGACAACCGCCGGCCATGGCGGAGCTGGTAAAGGCGCAGCTCTCGAGCCAGAATCCGCTTCCAAAGCGCACAGTCGGCTGAAGTACCCGAGGTGGTGCCTACCAGGTGACTGTGAATGGGCAGGATTTTCTGAGCGGCAGGGCAAGCCACGAGGCCAGAGCAACTGGACCGAGTGTCAGCTGCGGCCAGCACGCCGCCCTGGAACATGAAAGCCAAGGTGGTGGTGCCGTGAGACATGGGGAAGGGAAGAGGCACAGACTGAGAGGAAGCACAAGGAAAGCTTGTGGGCAGGGAGTCAGATGTAAAGTAGTCTTGAGATGAGTTGGCACTGGAGCTCTGCATGGTGCTGATTTGTCCAAACTGTATCGGACTTTCATCTAGGTACTCTCCCACTGGGATATAAAAATGAAACAGACTTGTGCTGCTGCTGGAGGGCAAATCACTCACGTAGCTCCAACTGGTCTTCTTTCTAAATGGCACCGCAGAACGATCGATGGTTACACTGTCCTGAAAGATGTCCTGGAACTTGCAAATGTCCTGTAAAGCCATTGAATGGGATGATTTTGAATATCCAAAAAAAAAAAAAAATCCCCCCAAAAATCTCTTGCAGTATTTCCTGTTTCGAAACACTCTTCAATCTAAACCAGTAAGAAATATTAATGTTACTTGTCCTGCAAAAATTTGTATGACATCTAGAGCTGCAGCTTATGTCTATTTTAGCAGCAGCCACCTTTTATACAGGCAGCAAGACCATGTGTGGTCATGTAAAACAACTCATCAGCAACATTACCAATGCAATCCAACAGTCAAGAGCCCACGGGTAATTAATTTTGGCTGCGATATCAGGTTGTTTTTCAGATCAGATTTCTTCAAAGTCTTGTGTGGGTGTAGGCCAACGAGGACGCGGGGTGATGGCAAAGCTTTGGCTCCAGCACATCAAATTAAGTTACACTCTGCGCTTTGATGCTTCACTGCCGTGGAAAGTTCCCCAAAAGAGCCACAAACAAAATGAATCAAACAACATTTTTGTTACGCAGAAGGGGGTAAATCCTGCCAAGCCCTGTTCGGTACTAGCCCTTTAAAGGTAATTCGTGCAAATAGCTGAACTTGTGACACCAGAATTTCAGGTAATCCTGCCTTACACAGGGTGTATGCTCACTGCCACCTGTTTGGGAAATATGCTGCCAGGTGGCAAACAACGAGAGCCAACATTATTTCAAAGATAAATAACTTCGAATGTCAAGTGGATTCATTATGAATCCGAGGACTAAATCTTTTTGTGTGTGTTTTACTTCATCTTAAGCCAAAAAAGAGTCAAAATGAATGCGTTTCACTCCATCATTCTTGGATTTGTCATCACTGCTCCTGTTCTAATGGTAAGCAACTTTATCACACTTTATTTCCCGGATCGATTGTTGTAGGTGAAACCACTGAATATGAATGTTTGCGTTCTTTGAAGCACCTATAATTGATATGTGTGTAATAACAATGCATTCAGTGACAAGTGAAAACAATCTGACAGAATGGTCACTATTATTGATGAGCTGACATTAAATCCACAGCTCTCTAGAACAGGTTTCAGATCATTGTTTATCTCTCCCCACCTTTACCTCTCTCAGTCTTGTTTACAGTCACAGCAGACAGCAGGTTTTTTTGTTTTTTTTTAGAGAAGAAGCAATAAAATCCCAATATGCACTGCCTCAGACAGACACACAACATACCATTCCACATGATAACACAGCATTAAGTTGTCTAATTCGTCTGAAAGGAAAAGACTGCACACTAGCCTGTTTTTCTTGACATTAACTTCAACCTTCAACCCCCTCATTCAGGGACGGTGTGTGTTACAAGCCATTTCAACCGAGAGTGGTGAGACCCTGCCTGACAGTTTCATAAGGTTTGACTCGGTCCCTGACAAAGTGGTAGATGGCTCAGCGGTTCGTGTGCGGTATCAGTGCTCCAGGCCCTGTCAGCTTGCGGTGGAAGTGGCGGTGTCCACATTAAGGGAGACAGATTTAGTGGTCTTCAGGAAAAAATGGATCAGCGGCGCGCCTCGAGTCAACAGGATCCAGCAGGTGCTGCTCAGATTGCCTGCGTCCATTTCATATCAACATGACTTTTTCAACAGGAACATTTTGGACACCGAGAATGTGACAGTCCGTGCTTGGTTGGATTATTTTAAAAACGGCAGTGAACTCAGCACATTCCGCCGCTCCATGGTGAGGATTTATAAAGTGCTGCAAATAATGCCACTCTCTGAGAGGCCGAGTAAACTTCCCACTGGGTGCCCGTCATGGACGGCTCAACTGATGTGGCAGATGACCAGCAACAGAATCCATCAATGTCCACATGAGTCAGGTCAGACCCTAAATTACTTGGTCATTTTCCCGTCTTTATCTCCAGAGCTTTTACAGGAAACATGAAAATGTTGTTTGCGAGTGTAGCCTTTTGCTCTGTTGCTTGTACACAGATGTAATCGATATGCTGAAGTTCCCTTTGGCAAGCACTGGTGAGCACTTTGGAGTGGTCCGCAGGTTTCAGCCTTTCAACGACACAGCCCTTGAGAGGGCCCGTCTGCATGCTGTGACACAGCCCAGGTTGGACTTCACACATTGACCTCAAATGTACTTTATTTTACACTTTGAAAATATTTTTCAAAGAAACGTACTGCACTATTGACAGTTCTTTCCCCTGCTTTTTCTACATTGTGTGTAAATGCCATAAAAATGCAGGAAACAATATTAACCACAAAATAAAGGTTGTAAAAAAACTAGTTTTTAGACAATTGCTTAATTGTCTTGACATTACATTGAATTCTCTGTAGAAAGAAAATACAAAGAAAATTCACATCGTATTTCTGATTGTTAAAGCTGAGGCAACTTTCTGTTTTTTAAAGTAAAGTTTTCCACTTAAATTTTGAAAAGTACCAAAAATACTTTCATGTGCGACAGTTACCTTACAGAAAAAAAACTGAAGTTCACATGTATGAGACATGTTTACCACATATTCCAACACATGACAACATGGGAAGATATGTGAATAAAGCTTACACATGGTACTCCACATGGACTTCACCCATTACACCATGAAAATGGTCAAAAACCACATTTCCCAAATACTTGTTTTACATGTGCACGATTACATGTGAGATCACGTGATCACGAGTTTTTGCACGTGATCATGTTTTTTTTTTCTGTAAGTGTTGCCAAACACTTGACATCAAATGACATTAAAAAAAAATGTCTTCTTAAAATATAAATATTTACTGTATACTCTCAATATTTTCACAGTCCAACTGTTGGAGAAAAAAAACTTTTTACAAACCATCTTTATAATGTTTAATAAATGTATAAATCTGCACAAAAATTAGCTGTAGCTTGTTCTGTATGAAGATCAACCACAGCAAGAACAAAATCTTGCAGGCTCTCCAAATATAACAAACGCTTAAGAAAAGCAGACTTTATATTTTAAATATTATAAAGTTGGGCAGCAGCACGTATTGAGATGTACAGTGTATAATACCAATGGTTTATGTTGATCAGCAAATTGACGGGTCACTGGTCAGTGATTGTTTCTTTTCGGTGCAGGCGTCTGTCAGAACTCACTTCACTTTTACTTTTACTTCACTTTCTTTATAAATGACTTTACAGGCTTCACCAAGCCTCTTCACCAGAGCATATAAGCTTTTTATTCACGGTCAATGAAAGAAAGCGAGGTCAGTCATTTTTAGCAAGACGGAGCAGCGTTTTAAATTCAACTTCACGCCTGAGTGGCTGAAGAAATGATTTGTCAAATCATGTTTCGTTGCTCGGTTTTTTTCAGCGTCACCTTATCCGTGTGGATCTACCTGCTGAAATGGTGTCAACAGAAGCTCTGTGGGATCATCCATCATGTCAATAGGAAAAATTTATATGACTCGTTTCTGATGCAGCTTTCAGACACAGGTGGGTCACGTCAGATTGTGTGTACACCTGACACCAATTGAGGGGATTAGACTGGGGTATCATGAGATGATTGTGAGTGATGATGTGTGTTTTGTGAGACTGTGGAACAGACTGGGTTATGTATTAATAAAGAGCTTTGGATGTGGTGAAATATATAACTGTCATATCTCCTGTGTAGGGAACGTCATAATTCAGGCACGTGCGACAACGGGAGGAGATGGTGCTTTCCGCGCCAGTGTAGTGTTGCCCTTGAGGAAATGGATTCGATTAGACTGTTACATACTCGACTCAGAGGTATAGCACCCCAGCATGTGCCTCTGGGTGGTGGGAGAAGGAATAGAAATTAAACGAGAGCTTGCAGCAGTGTCATCTGTCTGCTGAGTTTTGTTTGGTGCCCTGGCTTTTGTTTCAATTCAATTCAATTCAATTTTATTTATATAACGCCAAATCACAACACAGGTTATTTCATGGCACTTAACACTTTAAAGTCCTTACAGCAAGACTTTACAATATTATACAGAGAAACCCAACAATTCAACAATTCCCACATAAGCTAGGAGGGAGAAAAAAACTCCTCTTTAAGGGAGAAAAACCTCCAACAGAGGGAAGGAAAAACTCCCTCTTAACAGGAAGAAACCTCCAACAGAACCAGGCTCAGGGGTGGGCGGCCATCTGCCTCGACCAGTTGGGGTGAGAGGAGAGCAGAGAGAGAAAAGGACAGCATAGAGATAGAAGAGAAGAACTGTTGGTGGAGACGACAAGCGCAGGACAGAGACATGCAGCTCCGTGGCGGGACATCTGCAAAAGAAAGAACAGAAACTACATGAGCGAGGAAACTGAATGGAGACAACAGACAATAAGAAGAAACTATTGGGGAGAAAAAGATGGTGAGGTATGAATCAGTTAAAGAATTCCTTTTGGAACAGCTGTAAGATCCTGAAAGGTGGTTTCTTTCCAGTTGGGAAACTCCAGGCGATTCAATTTGGAGTCGTTCACAGCTCAGTAGTTGTTGTGTTGTTGTTTTTTTCTGAGCTAATGCATTGTTATGTCTGACTTTCAGGTGCAGCTGGATGCAACGTGGGATGATGAAACCCGCAGATATGCATATGAGTAAGACAATGATTTCTGCTGTCTAGTAAACAAAACACAACTTTTGTCCTTAGAAAGTCCGGTTATTACAATATATGGAGTGTCAGCATGCACAGTGATCATGAATATCTTATAGATTTCAGGACAGTATCCATTATGATGACACTGATGGATACTTTGTGATTGGAGGAGGCAGATACATGCCAGGCATCCATGGCTACTTTGGGCCCATCAAATACCATCGTTTTGGAACCAAAGAGGTAAAAAGTGCCCATTTTCTAGTCATATGTCAAATATTGCTGATTTATGACTGTTATTGCCAGTTTCAAACACGGTGTCATTCCGCAACAGATAAAAAATCAACTTCACCCTGAGTCAACGTTTCATGAACTGGAGGGGGCTCATCGAGATTGTCAGGAAATAAGAGCATTTACAAAAGCTTTTCTGCGAGAAGTAACTGAGAGTCACCTTCTGTCACCAATCAACAAAGGTGAAATATTATTTTGACAAGTCCTATAAAAGCAGCGTCTACAGGAAGAAACATTTTATAGTTATAATATCGAGGCTGCTAATGCTACAACTGCGCACCTATTGAGTATGAGATGAATGCTGTTGACAGGTTGCTTTTGCTGTTTTGTCTCAGGTGTCTGTACCTCTGACTTCATACGACTGAGGGGTCATTTGAACGAGAAAGAGAAAACCTGCATCCACACATGGACCTGGAAAACACAGCTTAAATACAGCACACTCTTTCATTTCTTGCTGACAAAAGAGGACGAAATCAGAACAGGTGTCATAGATTTTTGCTCTGTTTATGACATCAATTAAACCCTGTATGTACTGAATAATGGATTTATTATCCAACTCACACAGCTCTCCATTTGTGTAGGATCTTTAGGTGTGAAGGACCTCCGGAGGTCTTTGTTTGAGCTCGCAGTTGAAACGATCTTCCCCGCAGATGAAGAACAAATGAAAATCAAATCTGAATCATTGGCTTTATTACAAGTATCCTCCTGCCTTGGAAATCACAGAGCGTCTCTTTTGTTGGCCACCGTCCATCTCTCCGGCCTGGGACACTCAGTCAATCAACAGCAGGTAGAGTCAAAGCCTCTCTTGCACCTTAATTGCTATGTTATCAAAATGTAAAGTCAATTCTGTAATAATGACTGATAATACTGACCCCTGTGTGTTTCAGGGTCACGTCTATAGTTTGATTAGCGCTGCAGGTGATGACCGCTTTGCCCTGATGCATATCGGGTACAAACACACTCAAGGAATTGATGGGTTTCCTAAAGACTTGGACCTGGCTTATAGCTACTATTCCAACGTCGGGGCACAGAGCAGCATTGACAGTCTGCGGGCACATAAAAAAACGGTACGTTTAAATTACTGAAATGACATAATAAATGAATGATTTTTAAAAATAAATATTGGCTTTATTCTAGTTATTCTAGTTCGGTTTTAGTAGGAAAAGTTTACTTGTCTACGAATGAAATAGGCTATATTGTCACATATAGTGCACACAAACACATTTGTGTGTTTGTTTGTTTGTATATATACATATATATATATATACATATATGGAAAAAATATGCAGGCATATATATATATATATATAAGTATATATATATATATACATATACATATATATATATATATACACCTTGTATATAGTATACAGGTATATATATTCAAAATATACACAAAAGCACAATATAAAAAAACATTCACAGACAAATGCACTCATACAAACATGCACACACATGACATCAGCGGGACAAAACATACTGTCTCCAAAATATGATTAATAGTGTGTTTGTTGGTCCAGCCAGCTGGATCAGAGCAGGCTGTGGTACACATAGAATAGGAGGGTCTTAAATCTTCATTTAACAATGGGCATGAGTTAGCTGTCCTGAGGAAGAGCATCCAAAGAAACTGAGTCCTCCAGTAGAAAAGGCTACTTCTGACTGATTTCATGTTTATTCTCTGAGTATTTCAATAAGCTGCATCTATTGAGGAGAGGTACATGAAAACAGCAGAAAGATCTTACGGTTGGCTCCAGCTTGAATAGAGAGACAATACAGTTGAAAATCAATTGTAGTTAAGTCTAGTGGTGAAACCTTTTTCTCCAGCATTTTGACCAATTCTGTGGTTTTCTAAGGCCAAGGTAGATGGCAGTACTCTGATCCACTCCTGATTAAAGGCAATGAAAACCTAGTTTCTATTTTCTATTTTTGTCTGGGTTGTTTTGTCTGAGCTCTTCTCACTGGTGTGGCATGAGTTCAATAAAAAAATAATAATGTTATTTACTTCTCAGCACCAATCAGGCTTCACCACTATTTAAATCACAATGTGATGACTGTTGTGGTGTTGTTGGCTTGTGTTGCCAAAACTGTCAATCACATCTGATCAAACTGCACCAACACAGTCCTGATTAATCAGATTAGTTTAGATTTGGGGTATAAAACTTTAAATAAATGACACCCAAGGTTTGTTTTTTTCTCTGTTTTTTTTTTTTTTTTAAACTTTGATTGCATTTTGAGTCATGAATATTTAAAGTGGCTTGAACAAATCTGCCGCTTCCCTCTGCTTTACAGAGCTTTATTGCGAGTTTCAGCTCATTAGCTGGCCGGCCCACTACTTTATTGTGTTAGTTCATTAGCTCTCTTCTCATAATGTTGATTTCAGCCGCAGACATATTTTCTTTTCAGTGAAAAAGCTCTAAAAACCCATTAAACACGGTCTAACAAACACTGTTAGCATCTAACTGGGGAACCTAATGCAGCATTTAAAGAGACTTATTTCCTTTAGAAAGTGGAGACCAAAAACAGCTAAAAGGGATTGCATATTGGGCTGACATTCATCAGGTGGGCAGAAACACAACTAATAAATGATGATGTTTTGGTAAAAGCAACAGTGATAAATAAATAACAGTGGTAGAATTAGTTTAACCTCAAAAACAGTTGGGATGCTGTGTAAAATGTAAATAAAAGCAGATTGTGATGATTAGCAAAACATGTAAACCCATATTCACTTTAAAAATAGACCAAAAACAACATATTAAATGTTAAAACTGTGAGATTTTATTGTTTTATGAAAAATATATGTTTGTTTTGAATTTGATACCAGCAACACTCTGGAGCATCTTAAATCCTATATCAGGCAAGAATGGGACAACGTTTCACTTTCTAAACTCCAGCAACTAGCCTCCTCAGTTCCTAAACATTTACAGAGTGTTGTTAAAAGAAGTGATGCACTGATGCCCCTGACCCAACTTTGTTGAGACGTGTTGCTGCCATCAAATTAAAAATATTGCACATGTTTTTCATAAAACAATAACATTTCTCGGTTTCAAGATTTGATATGTTCTCTTTAGTCTATTGGCGATAAAATATGGTTTTATATGCTTTGCAAATCATATCATTCTGTTCTTATTTACATTTTACACAGCGTACCAACATTTTGGAAACAAGGTTATATGACTACCAAGGCGGTAGTATTATAAGACATTGTAGCAGAAGAAATAGTAACTGTAATAATGTTCCTGTTTGTCTTTTCTAAAGCAATACCCATCTGAAAATATCTACATAAGCAATGAAGAGGATTTAAACAGCCTGATACATGAGACCAGTGATGTCTTCCAGTATCTGAAATTCAAGGCAGAGAGAGGAGACATCGAATCTCAGGTATGTTTGAAATATAAAACTGCTGTGATAAGATGTGCTATGAATGTTTTTCTATGGAAGCTGTATGAAACCTTAGAAAGAGTTCAATGCCTCTATAATTTATCTGTGGTCAGTAGCCAAGTCGGTGTGTGGAACAGGCTAATAAAAACTCTTTTAACTTTAGAAACGCATGGGAACAATGCTCTACTGGGGACACCGTAGAGTGTCGAAAGACATAGCGAGCGCGGTGAAGTGGTTTGAGAGAAGTGCTATGCAAATGAAGGATCCCTCGGCGATGTACGACTACTCCATCCTGCTAATGAAGGTTCTGTAATATTACAAAGACTCCTATTTCGCGATTGAATTGAACACTGGACATATTGTGTGTGTATACATATATGTGTGTGTGTGTGTGTGTGTGTGTGTGTGTGTGTGTGTGTGTGTGTGTGTGTGTGTGTGTGTGTGTGTGTGTGTGTGTGCGTGTGCGTGTGCGTGTGCGTGTGTGTGTGTGTGTGCGTATGTGTGCGCACGGTGTCTGGGTTTTGACAGTTATTGATTCACTGATTGATGTTGATTCCCTCAGGGCCAGGGAGTGAAAAGAAACTCCACCCGAGGTTTTCAGATGCTGAAAAAGGCAGCAGCGATGGTGAGCGTGTAATAATCAATCTGTGTGTTTTTTACAGTGTTTGAACCCACTATGAACACTGGTGTCTGCTTCCTTGCTTTAGGGCTCAATTAATGCCTTGAATGGTTTAGGCTGGTACCATGGGACTATGCTGAACGACCACAAGACCGCAGTGAAATACTTTGAAAAAGCGGCTTTAAACGGGAGTGATGATGGGATGTTCAACCTGGGAATTTATCATCTCAGTGGGGCCAACCCAGACGGACCGGGGAGGAATGAGGTTTGACTTCTACACCTTGTCAAAATTCGGTCACTGTCCAGGTGTGATGAGGGCGCTGATATGTTTTCTGTATGATCCGCAGAGCGCTGCGTTCCAGCAGTTTCTGAACGCCTCCCGGTCTGGCCACGTGGCTGCATCAGTGGAGGCAGCGTGGTACCTTTCGACAGGAAGCCTGGAAGGGGTGTGTCAGGATGTGGACAGGGCTGTGATGTAAGCGCCTTTCATTAGCTTGGTGAAGAAAGCTTTGTTATGGGCTGTTGCTCTGTAGCCTGAAGCTCAGTGGCATCTAATTTCAATGACAGTGGCTAATTCAAGGTCAGAACCCAGAATTTGCATATCTAAAAATAACAGCCACTGTCACCACATTATTGTCTGGCACAGAGAGAATCTGCTTACCAACGCGCCTCTGGTAGCTTATGAATTTAAAGAAGCTCCTCCTGCAGCTGTACACACTTTTTTTTTTAGAATGACCTCAAGAAATCAGAAACTATTTTTAGATCATGTTAAAATATTTTCTGTTTATATGAAGTAAATCATATTCCATAATTCATCAGCCATCCGTTGCCCTCTGTGCAGAATGCTAAAAAAGGTCTGTGAACAAAACGGACACCTTGGATTTATGATCAGAGAGGCTCTCCAGGCCTACCTCCAGGGCTCTCGGTAGGGACATTAATTTCAATTACATTTCAATTGTCCTCATTTAATCATCTTCTATGGTCCGTACGATGTGTCCCCATTTCGTCACAGTTGTTTTATTGTGTTGCCAACAGGCAGAAAGCGTTTGTGACGTATGTTTTGGCGGCTGAAACTGGTCTGGGTTTGGCCCAGAGCAACGCTGCACACCTCTGCGAGGTATCCTCTTTCTCAGGATTTAACCCTTTTGTGTCTGTCCCTAAAAAAAGAAAACACTGCCTGATCTTTTTTATCTGTTTTCAAGCATAATTGTGCAACATATGTGTCATAATTGGAGGTCTGATGGACAAATTGCAGAGAATTCCAGTCACGCCAGAAGGAAATTATTAGCAGTTGGTAACAAAACCTTCATGATTGCTCTGCTCTCTCTCACCATGCATTCATTCTCCCGAACGCAGGAACTGAATCTCAGTTATTATTGTCAGTGGAGATATCATAACTACTCTATATTAAACTATGATCCCCATCCGTTCGGTGAGTTCATCTCATTTCATTCTGCTTTAACCTCTGTCTTCCTGTCAATCTAGTCATTGAACAGCAAGTATTTATCTTCCTTTGTAGCTCTGCTGAAAATGGGAGACTACTACTACGACTATTATTCCTCCAGCACACGGGAGGACTCATTATCCTTGGCTGAGCGGGCCATATCAATGTATAGCAGAGCAGCTCTCGCAGGCAGCCCCCAGGTGACAGATTTACTCAGGCTGAAATCTCATCACCCTATGATAAACTTAATTAAACTTCCAGGGGCTTAGACCCACCGCAATAAAAACAACAAACAGCATTATTCAGTGTTATTATTTGGAGACTTTTCTCTGTGAATAACCCATCAGCCTCTGGTTATGATTTTATTTTCACATCGACCCACAGGGAATGCACAACTTGGTTGTTTTGGCACACCGCGGGCACATTCTTCCACCGAGCATCCACGGCTTGTTTAATGTGTCAAGTCACGATGAGCTGGAAACTGTGATGGAGAAGATCTTAAAAAGGTACTTTGTAAAAACTATTCGCTGCAAAACAGTGAATGATGACACATGTCACTGGGCCTATTTCACCAATATGTTCTTAAAATTTGTCTTCAACAAGGTCCTAAGAAAAGTTGATGTCAGATTCATGATGTATCTCTAAACAACAAATGCGCTTACACCTGTGTTCTTATAATGATGAATCCTATTGTTCTTATAAATTGAAAGCATGTGGCGCTTGTTCCTAATTAACGCAGGTTAACGCCCTGCTGATCCCCATAAAAGGAAACGAGACTGCACAGAAATTTAGAGACAAAAGTTAAATGATGTCGACACAAACATCTAAAGACAGTGGCGCATCAGACTCCTAGAGGAAGCTATAACTGATCACATAAATAAATTATAACATGAGTTATTAAGATATATATATTTTTAAAAAAAATCGATAAAATATCATTGTAATTTAAATTTGGTATTATTATAGAACTGTAAAACCACTTACCAGTTACTTGGACAAATATGTCAGCAATAAATGGGTGCCCTTTACTGTCTGTAGATTCTGTTCTTAATTAAGAACAAATCCCAAATAAGAAATAATTGAATGCCAGAATCTTTGTAGAAACTCTGTTAGTGGGTTTTAAGAACAGACTTCTTCTAAAGAATAAATAGTGAATGAGGCTCACTGTTATTTGGGTGACGGATGTTTGAACGTATGCAACAATTCAAGGCAGTTTTTAGTACATCGTACTGACTATGATGTGCTTTTTCTATTATCAGAGCAAAAATATGAAGCTTTATGTTACCAATGTGAATGTCTCAAGAAGCTTTGTAGTTAGTCATTCTGGGAAAAAGGATTTCACTTTCTTACCATGAGTGAGATGAGACAATGTTGTCTTCTAACTCTTAGCAAGGACATTTTTGAAAGCTAAACACTTTTTTGTTGGACCCTCGAGTCTCCTCACTGACAATATTCATGCTTTCAGTGTTATTTTAAAGGCTGATTTTCACATGTAATACAGTCTCCATTATTCTGTCTCCTAAGATGTGTAGAGACTGAGGATGGGAAGGCAGTGACGCCCTGTTCTTTAGCTCTGCTTGGACTCCAGATGGGAAAAGCCTTAAGGAGGATGACTCAGAACGGTGCACAGCTCCTCTTGGTAGGCAATCAGCTCCTACTGTATGTAGTGAGAGACGAATTCAACATAACGCGAGCTGTACTCCTACAGCATATTACCCTGCTTTGATAATTTGATTTACCTTTAATTATTGAAATATGTGAAAATGCAAATTGGACTTTGGATCATGAATAAGACATTAAAGCCATTACAGATTGCTATTTTAAGAAAGAAAACGTGATGATTTATTTAAGTCATTCTTCTTATTTCTCTACAGGCGTCTGCAGCTCTTCTTTCTATATTTGTCATTATTGTGGCTTTGCCGTTGCAAATCTGTCTTGGTAAGTGTTATTTAAATGTTGCCACAAGATGGTGCAGTTTCCCCACATATTTCTTCCTACTTCCTTGATTTGTACATTATGTAATGTCTCCTCACCTGCTGCTCACCTTTAAATAAACACAGAGCACAGGCGACGTGCGGTTGCACTGAAGACAGGGACATCGTCTGCCCGCCACGATGCTGTCAACTCCAATAGAGAGCAAGATGGCATCATGGGAAGAACGTACAGGGTGGCGGGGAATCAATGGTTCACCACACTGAATGGAGAGCAGTGGCTCCGGCAGACCAGCGATTTGGCTGTGACTGTGTCGGGCGTGTGCCTGTGTGCTTTCTGGACCACGCTCCTCTATCATCTCTTATGACACACACTCAGTACCCAGCAGCACAGTGATCCAATAGCCACAGCCAAAGCCCCAGACACTACATATTGTGAGAGCACACATTTAGTGGGATGAGTTACAGAACTGTTCATGTGACACATTTTGTGTTTCGGAGGCATGTTGACTCATTTGTAAGGCAGAGGGAGGAAGGGGAGAAGTGCTGGCTTTATCTAAGTGTTGATAATGTTTTCTCAGTGACCACTTTTCCATAGTTTTGTCTGTATAAAATAAAATGCTGAGCATGGAATTTCTTTAATTAATGCTGAGTCCAACTCACAGATTAGACTTCATGATGAGTGGACCTTCTCTTATATGACATGTGTAATAAAATATGATGGGATAATTGTGTATTAAAAAAGCAAAAAGAATCGGCCTCAGTGATGGATGTGTTCATTTGAAGCTGCCTTCCAATAAGTCAACTATTAAGGCTTGTCCTTGTTCCTATCAGTGACACAGTGATAATAAAACAGGAGACGAGACATGCACCAACAGCATGCGGGCCACTTAAACATTTGGTTTGGTCTGAGGCCAGAGGAAAGGAATTCCAGATATTATTGATTTAGCCTCTCACTGGGCAGGTTGATACATAAAATAAGATCAAATAATTTTGAGCCATCGCCATGCCAAGTTTGTTTGGAAATGAATTTACTATAGCAACAGCGTGACCCTTCAAACCTTTAGAACCCTTGTTGGGTTTATTAGTCAAAAAGTAATACTTCTCTGTGTTGTTAATGTGTTCATAAAGATAATATAACAGGCAATATCCTCTCAGGGATTTTGTTTTGTATGGCTGCTGAGAAATCGTCCTCGGAGAAACAGGCGGTGTTTAGTCAGATCCTAACAGTTATTTACAGCTCGGAGTGACCTGTTGTGATGATGTGCAGTTTATAGCTGCTATTCAAAGAGCTGTCATTAGTTAAATAAGGAGTTTCACAGTGTAAACAGCTCCATGCGGAGCTCCTTCCCTTCAGAGTGACGTCTGTGTATAATTTGAGGGTGGACTTAATGCTCTCTCTTCCATCTCTGTCCCCGATGTCGTCTGTCTCTGTCTTTAAAGGGACTGGTGACCAAAACCAAAAATACTGCGTACATGTACTGTAGCAATCTCAAGGATTTTCTGCTGTTTTGTGGTTGTATTTTTTTTTTTTCAAACCTCAAAGAGCAGCTCAGTGGGGAAAACCATTCAGTTAATCTGTACTTTTCTATTTTTTATAAGATGCTTTTGTTACAAGTTGTATTGGTGTGAAAAACATACAGAATTTTGGACATTTAAATGAGTCAGCTTGCCATCAGAGATGAAATTCAAAAGAAAATGAATTCATGAACCCTCGGCTATTTTCAGGGTAATTTCACTCCCTTCACGTTTAAGCTCATATCTTGGTCATTATAGCGGTGTTTAGCAGGTATTATGTTTACCATGCTATGGCTGCACTAAACATAGAGTACTGTTATGGCTGATTATCATGAAAGATTTTGATCGTATGATGGAAAAAAGTCACACACTCACCAAAGTCACTCAGATTTATCATCTGGTTGATATTTGCTCTAAATTTCGTGGCCTCTCATTGTTGTTATGATTTATTTGTCTAAGTTAGATAAGTCCTCCTCAAGTGTAATGTACAGTAAATGTTTCAGGAAGCTTTCAAGCAAAGTTGGTTGGTTAACTCCACTTGTGTTTGTGCTCTTTCCTCTATCACTGTAACTCATTGACATCATTACTATCATTTCATGGCTGAAATAAATTGACTTTCTGACCATACTCACATGGGTTTATTAAGCTCTTTATTCAAGTCACAGTATGATATTGATTATAGTTGTGGCTCAACATCCAGTGCTAAGATATATCAGACCTGGATTCCTACCAAAATCCGTGTAGCAGTAAAATATAGAATTGTTTTATCTTTTAGTTTTGAGATTCTACTGATCTTTGTATTCATTCGATTTATGTATATTAAAATTACCATTTTCAGTGTAGGAATTAATCAAAAGTGATTTCCTCTGATTGTTTAATGTTGATAACACTGATTGATGAGACCTTGATTTGTCACATGCGGTTTGAGGCTAATAGACACTTTGACCAGCAGATTTACAGCTCTCTCACTGATCATCCATTTCCAGTTGAATTAAACTTTCACTGAACCCTCTTCAATATCTGATTATTATGGAAAATACAAACTTTCACCAGTGGGCATTCTTGTTCAGAACAACCTAATATTTGATTTGTACCGTAGATGTTTCAAAGTCCTGCGGCTTACAACGAGCCCATAGTATGTGCAAAATGTCTGCATTAATAATATTTCATAACTAGAGATACCTCAGGTCCCACAGAAACATGGTGAAAGCCATGCACAGGGTCCCTGAGATATAACAGATCAAAGGATGGCATGCATATTCTGGCATATTCAATTCAAGAATATCTAAAACTACAATCTATGCCAATGCAACCCCAGCTGGACTTTAGAAACATCTGCGGCAATAAAAGGAAATATGAAATCAGAAATATAGCTAACAAGCGGATGCTGAATCACGGTCATAACATTGCTTTCCCTCAACATGAGATTTATTCCTCACAATGAGGCCGGTCGATTTGAATGATTACAAGTTAACACCACGTCCTTCTGCAGGCTTCTTTTGATCATAACTATGTATGAATTTTGGCTTCATCACAACAATGATTACTGATGAAATAGATTATATTTGATGCTTTAATTTGCATCTTCATTCATCATTTCTTATTTGTCCTGACAAATTGCTTTTACTTCCATATTTCAATAGTTTCTTGAGCTTTGGAATCTGAAAATCCATTTTAACCAAAGCAATGAATTCTATCCGCCAACAAAGCCCTTATAACGGCTGATATTCATAAACCAATGTGACTTTTTTTTTTTTTTTTTAACAGAATTCAATGCCATTCATCCTCGGGATCAGAATATCCTCTTTTTTTTTCTTTTTTTTTTCCCTACATGTGTGCGTCAGTATTATTACATAAATACTACAGAACCAAGAATAGTATTTAGGCCCGGTAGGGTGCTGGTGAGAGGTCGTAATGTTGCTGTGGACCTTTTTTTTTATTTTGCTAAACTGAACATTGCTGACTGTACTTTTTACAAACGCATACTTGAGGACAAACACTCGTGGGACCCGCTCGCCAGGAAACTTGTCCATTTGGCCCTTAGCCTTTGGTGGTCAGCGGCTGCTGGACACTCAGGTCATTTCGAGCGTATGTGAATGTAACACTTGAGTGAATGAGCGATAGCAGAATGTGAAATAAGTCACGAGTGTTATCAGGGTTTCTGGTGCCCTGAAGAACAAGCTATTTTTTTTTTTTTTTACAAAGTTTCAACAATTTAAAATGATACATGCCCACAGCCCTGACTGACTCAAGGTCAGAGAAGCACTTAGCCTAAAAATGTCATCAGCTAATAAAAAGTACTGAATGTTCCCAGCACACACAGTCTGGGTGTACTGTGCTCAGGCTGAGTGCATCTGAGCATCAGAGTTGTCGGGCAGCCTCGAGGGGAAAACATGTCACCACCCACATTGCAGAAAGTAAGCTACACTTTGTCGCAGTAATTTATACGAGAGGGCGGTTTTTTCACACGGAATTCAAACTGTAATGTTGTCACTGCAATTACTGGTGGTGTGGACAGTAGTTACTTACTCTGATATGAGACTGTGTGTGTGTGTGTGTGTGTGTGTGTGTGTGTGTGTGTGTGTGTGTGTGTGTGTGTGTGTGTGTGTGTGTGTGTGTGTGTGTGTGTGTGTGTGTGTGTGTGTGAGAGAGAGAGAGAGAGAAGGGAGCGGGGGGGGGGGGGGCAACAAGCCAGCAACTCTTCTCAGAGTCAAGCAGTGTTTCCTGGAACCAGTATGTACCACTGCAGTGTACATGTCGTTATTATTGTTAGAGATTTACTTTATAAATCAGTATTCTTAGGGAAGAGGTGTTCATAGTCCAGTCGTTTAACTTTTCTCCTTGTAAAAGTCAGTGTACTCCAGGTTCCCTGTGACATCACCATTGGGGCGTGGCTACGAGTGCAGCAGATCACACCTCTGATCAGACTCAGTGGGGAGGTGCTACAACCTCGTCCCTTTCAACCAGAAAAAGATGAAACCTTGATTTTTAGCCTTGTATTCAAATACACTTCTAAGCTTTGTTACCTAATCACACCTTAAGACCTACTAACTTAATATAATTTGGCTGTGCGCCTCATTAGGTCTCTAGATCAGCAGCTTTTAGAGGTTCCTAAATCCAGATTAGGGCCGACTGGGTTTTCTTAGTGATACCTCCAACACTTTGGAAGGGCCTCTCATTCCAGATTACATTGTCAACTACACAGTATTCAAATCTCCATGAAAAACAAATTTACTTTCTCTTGCATTTCCGGATGAGACTCAACTCAATTTGATTGAATTATTTTTAGCTTTGTTTTTCTTGTGTGTTGTTCTGTTAAATCCTGCTTGAATTTCTTTCTTTATTGTTGGTTTGCTTCTTGCTTTGCAGCACTGATCGACTGTTGTTGGGTTTAAATGTGCTCTATAAATAACATGTATTTTACTAAAATACTATTTTATATATCATTAAAATATTACTTTATAATTTTCTGTAAAACAGACAGAATAAACTAATGCAATACCTTTTTGAAAGATTTTGGTTGGTGGGTAGGAGAGAAACCCATACAGTCCCCAAACAAAATGTAATGAAACAGGCCGCAGTGTCAAAGAAAATGTATTAAGAATGTAATTTTTCTGCATTGTTACGATACAAAATTCCAAAGCTTTAATTTTGATCACGAGGGAGGGGAAGGACCTAATCTGATCAATATGAAGTGAAAGCAGATGAAACTGCACTGAGCTGGAGAATTGTTTGATCTCAGTCAGATCTGCACGACAAGCAATGTTTTATGTTACATGGGATAATTGGATGCCTGAATAATATTGTGTAGTCCGTGCTGGATGATATGAACTGATATGAAAAATAGTGCTTATTGCAGCTTTGTAATATCAGTTTTCATCAGGGCACAGTGGGTCGGCAACAAATGTGAACAATTGACTGTAACAAATGGAAAATGTGTTGGTTGTATTATATGAATTTGTTCCTAATTGTATTATTATTTTATATATTATTATACATTGTACATATTTGTGGCATATTTTGGCAATATATAGTGCTTGAATCCTTTTTTACTAAAATATAATGAACACTTTCATCCTTTCAATCTTTGATATCCTTTGGTTTTGCTGGATAATATATATTTTTCACACGACGTTTTAATATTTCATAGCCGAAAAAGAAGGTGAAGTGACCCAGTAAGTCTAGCAGTGACCCATCATGCATAACAATCGTACCACTTAACCTAAATGGTGAGGTGGTGACCTACATGTCTGCCTGAAAATCACCAAGCACTGCAGTTAGAGCCAATCATGAGTTGTACACACAGACTTTACATTTCAGTGGCCAAACCTTGACAGTAAAAAACCCTCTGTGTCCAGCCAAGGTCAATGTTGAAGCTCACTAGCTGGTTATCTGCTGTGAACCTTCACCTCTCCGCAGATAGTCATTACATATTCGCCTCTACTGGTGTAAAACGATCAGTACAGCTGTTAATAATTAGATTAGCTCTGTTTCTAGCAGACTGGTGGTAATGTGGCTGTTCATGTTGTTATACTGTGATAACTTTAGGACACTTCAACCGGTGGGTTCATATGAAACCAAAACAGAAGTGTACTAAGTCCATTCATCCTTTGGACACGTCTGCTGATGCTGAACATGATACTTGATAATGTTGCTCGATTTGGGCGAGCTTGTTCATCACTGATTCTCTTATTTGATTTGTAGCTGCTGGTATATGAATATGACAAAGTTGTAACTTTTTCCATTTGTTTGAATGGAAAAAGTTACAACTTTGTCATATTCATATACCAGTTCATAGGAGGCTATATATATTGTTTATTGTTCTTCGGTATGCATAAGCAGTACTGTTAATGACTTGTAGAGTGTATCCAATTGCAGCAATCATTTATGAGAAAAAGGCAGCAGTAAATGGAGCCATTAGTAAAAGAAAAAGAAAGAACAGTCTATAATCGCAAATGTCCTTAACAAAAGAACTGCTACAACATATGTACACACATTGTTGAAAGGTTAAAGCTGCTCTAATCAACATTTTTCTTTCAGTAGTCGCACAGATAACAATTTGTAATATGTAAGTGGTTGGTCATAGTAACAAACTCAGATAATGAACACCTTATCATCTACAAACCTTTTTGGAACGATATAATCATCTACAGATTGTTTTAGCATCTTTCAGCACATTGTTTTGATTCACTATCACAGCTCTTACTGACAACATTTTCCAGTTACAACTGGCAGAGCAAAAAAGCCGTACAAACACACTGTACACTACCTCTCAGACAGAATTTCTCCCAGGAATTGGCAGAAACCAAAACAGAATTTTTTTAAAAGTGAATATTAGATATATATTATTCTTCCATGCAGACACACACACACACACACACACACACACACACACACACACACACACACACACACACACACACACACACACACACACACACACACACACACACACACACACACACACACACACACACACACACACACACACCTGTAAATGACTGCTAATGTTGCAGTTTGCAACAATTTGTGGTTGTTGGTTCAAATTCACATCACACATTTTGATCTGAAGTGCATTTATAGTTGTGCTCATTGTCCACTTTGTTGTCAAGTTTAAAATCCAACAACAACTAACCAGTTGTTGCCTGGAACAAATATTTAATAGTAGAAGTTGACCTCAATTTATGGAAATCTGATTGAAAATAAATCTGCCGTATAACATCAGTCAAGTTAGATAACGCATAAATGCTTTTAGTAGAATTTAAATAGATGTGATCTGATAGAGTTGGAGAGATAATAACAGTTTATTGTCCTGAGTTGATCTCTTGAGCTGCCAAGTTTTAAATTAGTATATAACATGATGATTGACCTTGAATGTTGGTAATCCAGTTTATTCCCACTGCAATTTAGTTGTAATTCCTTCAAGAGTCTGACTCTTTGTCTCTCACACCCAAACTGGAAAGCATAGAAACTGAGTGTATTTGTTGTTATTTATCGCCCACCTGGTCCTTATTCGGAGTTTCTAACTGAATTCTCTGACTTTTTATCAGATTTAGTGCTGAGTTCAGATAAAGTGATGATAGTGGGAGACTTTAACATTCATGTTGACGTGGACAACGACAGCCTCAGTTCTACTTTCAGCTCATTATTAGATTTTATAGGCTTTTCTCAGAATGTAAATAAACCCCGTCACCGTGGTAACCACACCCTCCATCTGGTTATGTCATATGGCATGGAAACTGAAAATTGAATTGTATTTCCTCAAAACCCTGTTTTGTTGGACCACTTCTTATTAACATTTGAAGTTACAATAATGGACTACACAGCATGTGGGAATAAATCCCACCACAGTAGATGTCTGTCAGATGATGCCGTGTCCAAGTTTAAGGAAGTAGTTGCATGTTTATCCTCTTCGATGCCGTGTGTTAAAGCAGTGAAAGGCATCTACGTTGATCTTAGTCCCACACAAGTGGATCATCTGGTAGAAAACACTGCAGTATCTCTGCTACAACTCTAGATGATGTCGCCCCTCTGAAGAAGAGAGTAATGAACCAGAGTAAGTTGTCTCCGTGGTACAACTCAGAACTACGCTCTGCTAGGCAGCGACTAGAAAGATGGAAAGGAAATGGAGTTCCACTGAAATTTCTCTCCTGTTGAGCTCTCTGAGTTAACTAGAATTATTTCTTCATCTGGATCCTCTAGCTGTCTGTTAGATCCCATCCCAACTAAACTCGTCAAGGAAGTCTTCCCTTTAATTAGTACTTCCATATTAGATCAGATCAACCTATCTATTGTAACCGGCTATGTACCACAGGCTTTTAAAGTGGCTGTAATTAAACCTTTTCTTAAAAAGTTGACTCTTGATCCAGCTGTTTTAGGAAACGACAGACCATTTTCTAACCTGACGTTTATTTCTAAAATCCTTGAAAAAGTTGTTTCAAATCAACTTTTTGATTATTTACAAAGGAATGATCTGTTTGAAGATTTTCAGTCAGGCTTTCGAGTTCATTATAGCACAGAGACAGCACTGGTGAAAGTTACTAATGACCTTTTAATAGCCTCAGATAATGGACTCATCTCTGTACTTGTTCTTCTGGACCTCAGTGCTGCTTTTGATACGATTGAGCATACGATCTTATTACAGAGATTAGAAGACGTTACGAGGATTAAAGGAACTGAATTAGACTGGTTAAAATCCTACTTATCAGATAGATTCCAGTTTGTCCATGTCAACAATGAGTCTTCCAGACAAACAAGAGTTAGTTATGGAGTTCCACAAGGCTCAGTGTTAGGCCCAATACTTTTTACTTTGTACATGCTTCCATTAGGAGATATCATCAGGAAGCACTGCGTCAACTTCCATTGTTATGCAGATGACACTCAGCTATATCTTTCTATAAAACCAGATGAAACTAATCAGTTAGTAAAACTTGAAGCCTGTCTAAAAGACATAAAGGCCTGGATGATCATAAACTTCCTGCTTCTAAATTCAGACAAAACGGAAGTTATTGTACTTGGTCCTAAACACCTCAGAAACTCTTTCTGTAATCACTTAGTTACTCTTGATGATGTTGTCTTGGCCTCCAGCAAAACTGTGAGGAACCTTGGAGTCATCTTTGATGAGGATTTGTCCTTTAGCCACCATATAAAGCAAGTCTCCAGGACTGCCTTCTTTCATCTACCTAATATTAATAAAATCAGGAAAATCTTTCCACAGCGTGATGCAGAAAAACTAATTAATACGTTTGTTACTTCTAGGCTAGATTATTGTAATTCCTTGCTGTTAGGATGTCCAAATTACTCATTAAAAACCCTACACCTGATCCAAAATGCTGCAGCAAGAGCTTTGATGGGATTTAGCACGAGAGATCATATTTCTCCAGTTTTAGCTTTAGTTTAGAACCATATAATCCTAGCAGAGCACTTTGCTCTCAGTACGCTGGTCTACTTGTGGTTCCTAGAGTTTACAGAAGTAGAATGGGAGGCAGAGCCTTCAGTTTTCAGACTCCTCTCCTGTTGAACCAACCAGCTCCCAGTTTGTGTTTGAGGGGCAGAAACCCTCTCTAGCTTTAAAATTAGACTCAAAACATTCCTTTTTGATAAAGCCTATAGTTAGGGCTGGCTCAGGTAGACCTGAACCAACCCTTAGTTATGCTGTTATAGGCCGAGGCTGCTGGGGGACCTCGTTACAGGCTGAGCTTCTTTTCTTTCCTCCTACTCTTTAACTGACTCATACCTCACCATCTTTTTCTCTCCCATAGTTTCTTCTTATTATCTGTTGTCTCCATTCAGTTCCCTCACTCGCGTAGTTTCTGTTCTTTCTTTTGCAGATGTCCCGTCATGGAGCTGCATGTCTCTGCTCTGTGATCATCGTCTCCACCAACAGTTCTTCTCTTGTATCTCTATGCTGTCCTTTTCTCTCTATGCTCTCCTCTCACCCCAACCGGTCGAGGCAGATGGCCGCCCACCCCTGAGCCTGGTTCTGTCGGAGGTTTCTTCCTGTTAAGAGGGAGTTTTTCCTTCCCTCTGTCGGAGGTTTTTCTCCCTTAAAGAGGAGGGTTTTTTTTTCCCCTCATAGCTTATGTGGGAATTGTTGAATGGTTGGGTTTCTCTGTATAATATTGTAAAATTCTGCTGTAAGGACTTTCAATGTGTTAAGTGCCATGAAATAACCTGTGTTGTGATTTGGCGCTACATAAATAAAATTGAATTGAATTGAATTGAATTGAATTGAATTGAATTGAATTGAATTGAATTGAATTGAATTGAATTGAATTGAATTGAATTGAATTGAATTGAATTGAATTGAATTGAATTGAATTGAATTGAATTGAATTGAATTGCAATAAGACTATACAATAAATCGCCTCTGGCCAAATCAATCTCACAACAATAACACCATTGCACTGTTGGTTGTTTGTTTGTTTAAATGTTTGCACTATTGTTTTGTTAGTTTAATGTAATATGTTTATATTTTTATTGCATATATTGTGCATTTTTACATTTTTATATTTAATATTTTTTACTGTTATTTTTATTGTGAAAAAATTCCCCCTATCTATCTATCTATCTATCTATCTATCTATCTATCTATCTATCTATCTATCTATCTATCTATCTATCTATCTATCTATCTATCTATCTATCTATCTATCTATCTATCTATCTATCTATCTATCTATCTATCTATCTATCTATCTATCTATCTATCTATCTATCTATCTATCTATCTATCTATCTATCTATCTATCTATCTATCTATCTATCTATCTATCTATCTATCTATCTATCTATCTATCTATCTATCTATCTATCTATCTATCTATCTATCTATCTATCTATCTATCTATCTATCTATCTATCTATCTATCTATCTATCTATCTATCTATCTATCTATCTATCTATCTATCTATCTATCTATCTATCTATCTATCTATCTATCTATCTATCTATCTATCTATCTATCTATCTATCTATCTATCTATCTATCTATCTATCTATCTATCTATCTATCTATCTATCTATCTATCTATCTATCTATCTATCTATCTATCTATCTATCTATCTATCTATCTATCTATCTATCTATCTAACAGTGGTACTGTTGTGGGAATGAGTTACCTGAAGGCCATGAGAGAAATGTTTCAAATGACGGAGAACTCCTTGTGGATTTTATTTTAGGTTAGTGAATTTCTTATTCAAAATTATTATTGTTTTTACCATGAGTATTTTCATATTCTCTTATTTAACCATAACTCAATCCATAAGGTAGTAAGTTAAACAAGTAAATATAATATGTCCATCTTAATGCTAGTTACATGTATTGTAATGCACTGTGGGAATACAATGTAGATAGCCATATTAGCTCCATGAAACAGTGACAGTATGCTACTCATAATGTTTCTCTGGCAACAACCCTGAACCATTTTATTGCAAAATGTAATGTTTAAAAAAAAAACGCCACACACCAAGACTGCTGACAGTTTTCGTGGATGAAGGTTTGTGGGTGAGGGACTATGATTGATGGTGAAACCAGTGGGCTTGGTTTGGTTCTTATTAATAATGAAAAAATAAAATGGAATAAAACTTTAAAAGTGTCTGCAGCTTTTGTAACTGCTATCTTCCTCTAAAACATCTCTCAATATTGATATTTACTGTATTTACTTCTATTCTTGCAGTGCTCTCCAACTTTACCTTTGAGTTGTGCAAGTACTTGATACGTGTCTTTAGCAGAAATATGTCAGATTTCCAGAGAACTGAAGATAAAAATGGGTTACACTTTACCTGAACTCGAGAATCTAACTCTGATAACAGACAGACTACTTCTCAACCAGCTGGATGGCACATGGATTCTAACTTCCCGTGTTCATTACTCTGCTTTCAGTGGGATTTCAAATGGCGCTCGTACAGCAGTGAAGCACTTGTTGTTGACGAAATATGATGAAATATCTGGACCTAATTATCGGTTTTATGTAACAAATGCAGTCACTACATTGTCACACTGTTTAACTTTAATATGACAAAAACACAAAGCACTGACAGTTGGGTGACTATCACATAAATATTGGATGTGTGTTGTTTCTATGATTATATTAATGCTACAGTACTTCTGAAATTATTAATGTAACGTGCCATCATTGTCCACTGCATCAACAAGTTACACCTAGTGATTATTATTAATCACTAAATAATAAATACAACAATAAAACACATGGCTAAAGTCTCCATTTTAATCTAGATGTCCTGTACTTGAGGTCCACTCATGCTCCATAACCTCATAAACACAAGAGGAGCAGCGTTCAGGCGCAGCAACGTGGCTGCTGGTGTGGGAAGAGGAGAACATACTTTAATTGGGTTCTCGAGGTCAGAGGACTACAATATATGCAGGAGCCTTACTGACTGATTTCAGCTCATACTGTGTGATTGTTACCTCACCCCTACATACTACAAATGGCATTTAAGTTCCGGTCAACAGTTTGATTATGTTACTATAATTGTTTTGTAGTGAAACTTTCTTTTGTGTTTCAATCTGAAATCCCTTGCTGTTCAAAGGCAAATTGGATATGAAAGCTGGAATCTGTTTGCTACAGAAAGCTTTTTTTTTTTTTTTTTTTTTAACACAACTAAAGTGAATCTTCTGATCTATCATGTGAAACACATCCATAATCTGCAATAGCTGAGCTGAATATCAGATAAACTTATTAAAATGGATTTATTACCAAGTACATAGGCCTTATGTAGTAGTTCGTAACAATTCAAAATCTAAAAGATTAGAGAAAAACAAATCATAAAAAGTGAGAAAAATACAATTAACACTAAAGACAGGTAAATAAGATAGGTTAAATAAAATTTCAAAGTAAAGTAAAGAATTATGTGGCACTTGAATTTACATATCAGCGTAACATATCAGAAACTATGAATAACTGAGTTATATGTTGAGTTATCAACATATATGATGGAACTAGATAGATAACAAGACTGGGTCAAAATATAGGCTGGCTTGTGTTATGAAACACTAGAGGGGTTTTAATTTAAAATTATTACTTTTAATTTGAAATGTATACAGGAATTTGTGGCATTTGTGATGTAACTTTATCACTCAGTCAGTCAGTGGCCATGCTGTTGCGTCCAATGAAAAAAGGACAAGACTGCCATTTTGAAAATAGCAATTTTTTTTATTTACAAATATTTTATAGTCTTAAATACTGAAGAATAACATAACATATGTTAATGACATTTTAAGTGCTACATCACACATTTGAAGATGAAATGTTCAAATTTGAAAATAAAACCGAAGGCGCCTCCAACATATGATATATGATATAAAAATAAGTCATGACATTTGGATCCACCCATAGTTAAGTCATAGCAGACAGTGAGTCAAAACAATAAATTGAAAACATCATATGCTGGGCAACAGTAAGTTCATAATATGTGCAACACTGGTGTTCATATTCTCCTGATAGTGGTGATCGACAGTGTTTACTACAGTGCTTAGTGTATCATAAAGAGGAATCAAAATCATACCACAGCCTGAAAAGTGATGAACCAGTGTATTACAAATACATTATTGTATTTAGAATTGCTTATAGATACAAATTTAACTTAATAATAATAATAATAATAATAATAATATTAAAGATGTGTTGATTTGACAACCTTGGTATCTTCATCGTTGGACATGGCCGGGTTGTCGTACATCTCCAGACTCTTCCTGCTGTTCCTTGTGATCTTTTCATCCTCATTTTGTTTTTGGCAGCACCTGCAGCATTTACAGAAGCAGCAGCAATATCTGCCGCAGAAGCCCAACGACGCGGTCACCACTGTGTCCCACGGCGCCATGGAGCGCAGCGGCCGGGGCACAAAGTTCCAGTTGCGGAGGACCTTGGGCAGGTAGCGCGGACAGCGAGACTGCATCATGTTGACAATGATCACAAAGATAGCCAACGCAACGATGGGAACACCGACACCGACCAGGACCTGCCAGCCAGCCAACGAAAGGCCTAATATCGACAGAGGGAGAACCAAGAAGCAGAGGAAGAGGTAGAAGGCAGCAAACCAGCGGTATTTGGCCGTTCGGTTCCCCAGACCTCTGGCCAACCTGATGGGCACCCGCGTGAAGGGGATTGGGTACCACAGTAGGATGCCCATGATGTTGAAGAAGAAATGGCAAAGTGCAATCTAGAGAAAAAAACACAAAAAATATCACATTCAAATGACGCTATTACTGTTAAATATGAAAGAAATTGTGGGAAAACAACAACAGTGTTCAGCAAAGCTAGCAGCGCTCTCAGAGCCTCTTAGGGGCTAAAAGCTAACATGCTCTCATGTTGATGCCTTACCACATTAACTGTTGTCATTTAACGTGTCGGACATATTTGCTATTTTGCAGTGAACACGACATACAACTGAGACTGGGAATGTCACTAATTTTGCAGGTATTTGGTCATAAACAAAAGTACTGTAATAACGAGATTTCACCTGATGGTTGCGATAGATTTTTACATAATAATGTGGAGAGTATAACAAGCAATCAAAGGTATCGTTTTGAACAACAGGTTTATGTTAAGATTCTTCTCCTGTCTGGCACTGAAGTGATATTTTGATTTGTTATTTGGATGAATGTATCTCTATTGGGATAGACATTATTACAATGCATCCTCTGGGGACCATGAATGTTTGTGTAAAAATTCACGACAAACCAACAGATTAGTTGATATATTGCACTAAAAACCAAAACCGTCAACCTCATAGTGGTGCAAGATAAAATATCACCACAGTCCAAAGGATAGATCCTGTGGGGACCATGAATGTTGGTGTAAAAATTCATAACAATCCATCAAAGTATTGTTGTAGCTGATGTTGAGATAAAACTCCAATATGTCCACCTCATAGTAGAGCTTGATGGAATATAATTAAATCTAAAGGATTCATCCTCTGGAGACTGTGATTGTCTGTACAAAAATTCAAGGTAATACATTCAAAATACTGTAGTCGTTGATATGTTGCATTAAAAACCCAAAATGTCAACCTAATAATAGTGATAGAGGACATATCATCAATATCTAAAGCGATTCATCCTCTGGGGACCATGATGGTCCGTAGCAAAGTTCACCTCAGTCTGTGCAGTAGTTGTAGAGATATTTCAGTCTAAGGTGCCAGCATGGCTGTAAGCAACATCTTACCTGGAGGGAGTTGGGCAGTGTTTCTCCGGGGCTAGCCATAGCAGCGAGTATAGCAGTGGTTGTTGTACCAATATTTGACCCCAGAGTCAGAGGATATGCTCTCTCAAGGCTGATGACACCAATACCTGGTGAATGAAGATTTACAAGATATGTGTCGGTGTAAATTTTAACTAAATCAAATAGTGAAATCAGTGTGATAATGATGACTTACCGACAAGAGGTGTTATAGCCGAGGTGAAGACAGAGCTACTCTGAACAATGAAGGTCATCCCTGCTCCCACGACGATCGCAATATATCCAGTGACCCAAGCGAAGGGGAAGGGGAAGTCTGTAGTCAAACAGAAACACAAGGGGTGAGCAATAAACCCTTTGAAGTGAGCACGGTGTGATTGCACACATATCACCCGCATGACCTGAGCAAACGATTTCTCTCAAAACAGTGTTTGTGCCTGAGCTTTCTCCATCACACAGCAGGGATGCTTGACCTGGAGGTGAGCCGCAAGCCACAGGGAGGCTGTACCTGTTTTGCTCATCGAGCGTCCCCAATGAAACAGGTGAGCTGACTATCAAGCAGGCTGGACCGAGCACGAGGAGGAGGCACCCCATTTGTTTTTTTTGGTTTGGGTTTTGTACCTGTGTTGAGCACCTTCTTGATGACCACAGCCACCTGCCCCTTCAGCATGGAGTTCAGCAGCTTGACGATGAGGATGAGGCAGGTGCAGAGGATGAGCAGAGACAGAGCGAGGAGGATGAGGCCCACGGCCAGGTCGGGCAGCTTCACATTCACAAAGAGGTGTTTGCCTGCAATGGACGGTCGAAGAGATGATTGGCACTGTAGACTTGGATTATGTAAGATTGTTTATGATAAATGGCGCTTAAAACAAAACAAAATACCATTTTGTAGGTTCATTGTAATTGTAAAACAAGCTGAGGGTGGTATATCAGTCGAGGTCAGTTTCTGATTTTAATAAAGTAAAAAAATTAAAGAGTATTTCTATTTACAAAACTAAGCACCTAATGATTTAATTTGGGGCATAATAATTTGAAGAAGTGATCCATTTTACGGTCATGTGGCACTCAGGTACTTCAGCGAGACGCCATGAATGGACCTATTGAGCAGGTAGACGGGTCAGGGGTGGGTATGAGCTGAGTCACTGTAACATCTCAAAGGTAGTCATTGTCCCGACATCAGACGGTCTGGATGAAGGAGCTTGTTGTGGCCAAATGGCTCTCTCATATTTCACAGAGCCATAGTGGATCAGGTAATCCTAAATGCTCGGTAAATGATCCCCCCCCCCACCCCTCCCCCTCCCTAAAAAAAAACAGGCATTGGAAGCACGCTTACATTTCTCCTGGTAATCGGTCCAAGTCGTGTTCATCTGGGTCCAGGTCAGGTTTCCGTTCTCCCAGCAGACGGCACCGGGAGCGCAGCTCTCCACCGTCTCATTCCAGAAAGTCTGAGAGAGAGAGAGAGAAAGAAACAGCTTTAGATACAAAAGAAAGAGACGACACAGTAAATAATGCAGCTACAGATGACGGCACACTTTTTTAGAAAGTATGATCTAACAAAGGAATCACTGCGGTCACAATGTGAGAAGGACACACATTAAGAGAAAAGAGTGGTTTGTTTACTGCTCTAACTCATCATTTTATGCATGTGATGCAGCTCTTGTTGATTTCTCACCGTGTTGCTCTTCTTTTTGCACCATACTTTGATCAGACTCTTGTTTCTGGCCTCCGGGTCACCAGTGGCAATACCCGTGATGACAGATTTGTCCAGCTGAAAGAAGACACTTCATTTAGGAAAAAAAAAAAAAGGCATTTCTTCTTCATATTGATGTTGCATCTCCTTTATGGCGTTGTTGTTACCTGGATGATGGAGCTGGTGAGGGGGTCTGTGATGACGTTGAGCAGGTCGGGGGCGTCCTCTCCCGTCTGGATGTTGAACGAGTCGATCATGACGGAGGTGAGTTTGTACAGGACGCCTGTGGCCACTTCCAGCGGCAGGAGAATCAGCACTGACAGCCAGTTGAAGAAGTCGTGGACCGTGGCGCCTGCGAACGCCCTGGAGGTGCAGGAACACACAACATGAACACGTACCAGACACTATTGGCAGAGTTCCTATTATTTTTCTCTGCACGTTTATCATGACACGCTTTGGTTTACCTGCGGAACTCATTTCGGTCTCCTGCCTGCATCATGGCCACGATAGTGTTGGTGACAGATGTCCCAATATTGGCTCCCATGATGATGGGCACTGCAGACTGGACATCCAGCACTGAGGGACAGAAGATGTATTGCAGTTATGAATAATAAACTAGAGCCACAGCTATAAGGCAGCCATTTAGATGACTGATAGGTCTGAAAACACACTTTCTGGTGCTACTTGGACACGTCTTCAGTGATGAACCCGGGGTCATAGGGTCTTACAGGTCTTTCATCATCAGACATCTTAAACATTGCTCAACAGATCGCCCCTCTGGATCCACAGCCACCGAGAGGCCTTTTCAGCAGCCTCCAGGATGTCTTGGAGGCTGCTGAAAAGGCCGAAAAGATTAATGGTTTCGGGAATTTTTTCAAACATTTCCTGGTTCCAGCTCCTCTCTTTGTCTTATATGATAGTAAACTGAGTATCTTTTGGTCTTTGGACCCCATAAAATGTCCGTTAGGGGGACTGGTTAGAGTTGCAACCACCAACCAATGCATGCATCTTCCATGTGGCTGCATGTGTGTGTGTGTGTGTGTGTGTGTGTGTGTGTGTGTGTGTGTGTGTGTGTGTGTGTGTGTGTGTGTGTGTGTGTGTGTCTACTTACATCCAGAGGACACCATGCTGACCACAATGGAGGAGGAGGTGCTGGAGCTCTGTACCAGCACTGTGACTAACACACCGATCACCAGACCAGCCACAGGGTTGGACAACACAACATTGTCCTGGAAGATGTCACCAGCAACTTTGCCTACACACACACACACACACACACACACACACACACACACACACACACACACACACACACACACACACACACACACACACACACACACACACACACACACACACACACACACACCCTCAGGTCAAAAAACACTCCATACACATTACATAAGCCCATCGTAGGACCTGAAATTATCTAGTAAATTAAGAGGAACAGAGAAATGGCTCATCGTGTTCTGTTTTTACCTCCGACCAGCTGGAAAGCCGAGCTGAGAACATCCAGCGAGCAAATAAACAGGTAGAGAAGTCCGAGAAGCAGAACAAACTTCACAATACCGGTCAGCACACTCATAATCTTTCCTTTTGTGTCCAGGTCTGCAGGAAGAAAACACACAGTACTGAATCAGAGTCAGGTTTTGTGAAGGCATCAGCGCTGCATAGGCCACTAAGAAAGGCGAGCTGTCTCACCTGACCACTTGATCCCAGTGTCTTTGAGCTCATGGAGATCCCAGGGATCGTCTGCATCTGGGTCCTCATTCACCAGGTCCACCGTGGAGTAAGCCGGCAGGATGGACTCATCTTTAGCTATAGTGTTGTCATCTAACGGAGGGCCGGAAGGAGAGAGCGTTGGAGGAAAAAAAGTAGCAACAACAGTCTAAAGTAGCAACAACAGTCTAAAGTAGCAACAACAGTCTAAAGAGGTTTTAAGTATCCAAGAGGAAAAGACATACCAAGAGTGGGGGAGGAATCCGTCCCCACTTCTGGTCTGGGAGCCATCACTATCAGGGAAACACAGAGAAGTTACAATAATATAATCAACTCATACAACATATGGAATTTAATTAAAAGATGTAGTAAAGTTGTTTTTTGTTATTTTATTGAGAGCAAAAGATGATGTTGAAATGTCGGTGTCTTGCCTGTGTTTTTAACCTTTTCAAAATAAAATGACTGCTCCAATATCATATAATACACTTTGATATCTACTAACCTGCTGTGTAATAGTCCAGATAGTAAAAGATGAAACTCAATATTTAAAATTTCAAAGATGATTGACGTCTTAAAAAGCGCACAAAATAAAAGAAACACAATCTTATCACTGTTACCGATCTCAGAAATTTAAAAAAATTAAAAAAGGAATACAAATCGATGCAAAGAGCAGCCTTTTTACACGCAGGTTCATCTCACGCTCCCTGAATCATCCATGTACATATTTCTAACAAATATTTCTACTATAACTCCATCAGTTTCACATGGGAATATGTGTGGCCATGTGCGGACAGGAGTGATAGGCGGTGTACGCACCTGCTTGAGTGTCCGGAGCTCTGAGCAGGCAGCAGGGGAGGCTTCACCTGGGTTACCTGTTGCTCACTCCCCGGCTGGTAGCTGCTTTTATAGCGCTGAGACGCGCGCACACCCGCTGCTCTCAGCGCAAAGGTCTCGCACACATGTGCAGAGTACAAGTGTCTGTGTGGTGCATCTGCATGTGTGGGTGGGTGGGTGGAGGGGAGGGGGGGAGCGCGCTGAGTGATCAACACAGTGAGACATGACTTGATAGATTGTGAGAGAGAAGTTAAAAAATAGAGCTGAATTGGGGAAATATGGGAAAAGTTTATTCTACTTTTTCTTTCCTTTTGAAATTGTATTTATTTATTTAGTCAAGAATAACATTCTGGTCAATTTAACTAATTATAATAATGATTATTTAGCCTAAATAATGTTGGTTCGCCCCTTTCTTCAGGCTTCTACAGGTGTATTTAAAAAATAAAAGCTGCCCCCTGGTGGTTGTTGAGGAAACACGACGCAGCATTTCTTTTGGACTCTACTCAACAGAGGGGGCCAAGATAACCCTTTGGGTTGCAACGACTTTTTAGAGGTCGCCATACACTCCTCAAAACAGTTTGTGTTGTAATTTTTGTTAATTTTTCTAAAAAATAAACATTATAGTCTATCTCATTACTTTTAATTACATATAAAAGCTCTGCATTATATGTTACATTTAGTGGTCTCAAAGAACTTCATTATTTGCCTCCCCTTTACACACACATTCACACACTATTGCTGGCAGATTTGCCATGCAAGGTGCAATTGGACAACCTTCAGTTGAGAAAGCAACCCGCTCTACCATTTGAGCCGCAGCTGCCCCCTATAATGCATTTTATATTCACCATTATATACATTTTATAGAATTATAATGGTTATTACACGAAGACCATGAACTGTAATGACAAGTCACAAATAGACATGAGTTTTGCGAGTTGTCATGCTCTGTGTTGATGATCTTTTCAATATTTACGAGCTGATTGGTTATCTGTCACATCAACAACAACAGCTCAGTGTAGTGCATTTCACTTTTTAATACATTTTCTTAGATTTCCAGCCGACAGCAACTGATCACAGCTGTAACATGAACACAGGTTAAAACCAGTGTAGTGTATACCATGATCTGATCCATTATCTTCACACAGGTCCGATGACTCACACACACAACCTCACTCTCTCCCACTCACACACACATGCCCAGGTTTACAGCTCCTTAGATAACACATGCATGCACACACACACACACACACACACACACACACACACACACACACACACACACACACACACACACACACGCACACGCGCACACGCACACACGCACACACACACACACACACACACACACACACACACACACACACACACACATATGCTTGCGCGTGCACAGGTTTATTGCTTACTGTATTAGTCTAAGTTTGAAATGAGATATGGTGAAGATATGGCTGTAACAACATAGCATATTACATCTAAAATAAATGGTGTGAATAGAAGTAAATGATTAAACCAGAGTTACTCCCAAAGTGCAATAAAAAAAAAATCCCTGCAGATATAATGCAGAGCTTATAAAAAGGGTTCACTGAGTTGATGGCAGAGATTATTGTTGTTATTATGATGTGTATTTAGGATGAAATTCTTGTGTTAGTTTTCCATGTAACTAAATGTCAAAAGTTTTTCTGTAGTAAATCTGAGATTTTAATCAGTTTTTGCTTCTGAAAAGCTTTAAGCGTTCACAATGCATTTAATGTACTTTAGTTTTGTAGTTAATTTTATGTTTGCCCTAGATTTTGATCCTTTAGCTGCACATCAAGCCTGTCAATGCTCTTCTTCTGTCCCTTTCATCTCTTTAAAGAGACAAACCTATACATAAAAACACACCAGTAATCTCTGCCACAATTGAAATTATTTAAAAAATATATAACTATGTACAACGTATCACTGTTATTTCACATTGGCTTAATTTGCCTCAGTGGCGAATGAAACTGATCTTGTAGCTTGTAGCTTGAAAACAACAGCTCATAACCAGCAGTCAATCATTACAGTGCATTGCTCGACTGCTACGCAACCAATGAGGTGATTGCAGCTGCAGGCAGGGTCAGGTGCTCGGTGTTCAGCAAAACAACTGCAGCTACAAATACCTTCACTGAAACACATTCCCGCCATAAAGATTCTGTTGTCCAGAAACACAACAGGATGAAATGCGATGTTCTAAATACAGATACAAAGATTAGACTGCAAGATCACTTGCACTTTAAACATGCAATAGACATAAAGAAAAACATTAACAAAACAGCTCACATTGCTGATTTTAACAGTAAAAGCAAATACGAGCTGAAATTATGTCAAACATGAAAAACGTGCCAAATTTTAAACCTGGTTTTGAATGTAAATTCATTCTCTCTTTTTTTTCTACGTCCTGAAAACTAAAAATATGAATATTATTATATTAAAATATTACTAAATATTACATTTCCAAATTTTCTAAACTTCCAAAGTAGCATTGCATTAATAACTCTGTGAATAAACTCTAATAATAATAATAATTCTTAATTAATTTAATTAATTTATCTCTGTCACTGATCACATACAACATGAACCTCAACCCTACCACATAAAACCTAATTAAATATATTTATAAAACTGATATATGACCAATATTTTCCTCTTGGTCCTTTTGTCTGATGAGGGCAGTAAATCACCAGTAGATTATTAATTATTTCATTAAATATTACATTAATGTATTTCATGAGGCGTCGTATTCAGCTGCTTTTGTTAGTTTGTAGATAAAGGACATAAAAGACAGGTGCCGTTCACAATTAGATGATGATTAATTAATTATCTATTTATCTTACTGATAATTGTTTGTTTGTTTACACTTCTAGAGCCTCAGCTTCTGGGCAGTTATGAGTAATATTACGTGTAATGTGTATTTGATCTGTGTTTCTGGCTCCGGCCTCGAACTCTTCTCGGTGTATACAGTAGTGGAGAGCGTGTCACATATTAAGATGCCCCTTATAGAGGCTATGTGTTCCAGTTAGTTAGTCATTGACTAACCCATTGGGTTTAATGCAATCCTTTCTCCCCATGTGATTTCAGGAGACCCACATGTGGAGATCAGCTAAAATTTACCTTTGACCTTTGGAATGCTGCTTTCATTGTCCCTCCACCCACATGCTAATCAAAATACCTCGTGGTCATACCTGTAATTATGTATTGACTAAACTGTCCTTTAAAAACACCCCTTTTCTTCTTCTATTTTTAAAATCTGTGTACTTTAAAATCGTATTACCCCTCTTCTTCCAGTATTAGACAGTGGACAGTAATGTCCTTCTGTAACCCATCTGAATTGCTTGGTTTTCTTTATGGGATTTGCTAAGTGTCATAGTCCATGATTGCCTGCAGGGTTGCTGAGGTGATATCACTGATCTGCAATGCTGGCACAGTCCACAGAGGGTCAAGCAGTTTGCCCGTAGAGTGGTGGCCGCCCTGTAGTACTACGCTGTGTGTCGGCTGTGATGTGATCTATAAAACCATTAAAGCGCAGCTGTTAGATCTCAATCAAACTGGTTAAATCAGTGAGGGCGGTGAGAGCGAGCAGCTATCAAGGTTACGACCAAAGTGACACGGTAATTGGATGTGATGGAAGGTCGGTGTCTTTCCATAGGTTTGATCTTTGTATTCTGAAGAGACTAAAACAAGAACAGCATGTTTGAATTGGCCTGGTAGGTCAATGGCAGTGATAATAACGTCATGCACATTCACTTTTAACAGCATGTAGAGCCCATGTTGATTGAAATAAATAAAAAACGCCATCACATCTTCCAAAATTTAACAGAGACTTACAACATGATGCCAGGATGTTTGTACTGCACTGAGTGAGACCCTGCTGCCTCCACATGGCCACACTGTAAACTCAGCAGCTACAGTTCATTACTTTGAAATCAACTGGAGAACACACGGAGCACAAATGTCCATCACATCTGATGGAGTGCAGAGTGTCACACCTGCAGCAGAATCCTCTCTCTTTGATGTTACATGTTGTAGTTTATTGTGTCTGAAGCACGAAGGCGGTGTTGAGTATCAGTCGGGGTCCCGTGATGTTCTTAGACACCGAGAAATAATCACTGACAATTCAAACAGTGTCACCGAATATGGGGCAATGATCCAGCAGGAGAGGTTATTAGCTTAAAGTATTCTAATGTTTGTTTATTTTTTAAGAAAAATTATATTTAAAACTGTATTTGAAATCACTTTTAGGTTTCAATTGATTGAGGAAAAAACACATTTTAATGAAATTAGTTGTTGTGCTTCCTCAATGGTACAAATATTTTAGAAAATGCAGCATAAACCTTCACTAATCCTATTGTGTTTAATTTTCCATGACAGAGACTTGGCACTACTTTTGCTTCATAATCTATGTTTGCATACTTTAGGAAAAATATAAACTTTTTACTTTAAAAATCTTTCTTAAAGTCAGTTGGTTGATCAGTGAGTATTTTCTCACTCCCATTTCTAAAACAAAAATTGCAGTTCGTTTATTTCAATGAAACTTTCCAATTTATGTTTTTGGTTGAACCCATTTATTTCTCATTTGGATACAATGTAAACTGACAGCAGGAAATACATTGAGTCAACAGCACATGTTTATGTGATCGATTATTCAGTTTTTCTAAGTTATCCAAGGTTTAATTTTAAGAGTATTTAAAGAACATGCTCTGATTAAATATCTTTGAAGCCCATAGTTGGAGGTCTTCACTTCAGGTTACATGTGGCACAGTGCCTGAGAGATGAACCTGGGGGGAACAAAACAAAAATAACATCAATACCTTGTTACGTCTCTCGGTTTTGATGGCTGGACAGTGGGGGGATGATATTCAAAAAGTCTTTAGTGAGTAAATTAAACAAGTGATTGGAACAAAAACAGGAATTTAAAATGACAATCCTCTATACATCTAATTCAATAAAAACAAGTGATATGTTATATGTTTGGTAGAGGTTACAGCAGTTTGGTCTTTCTCTGGTGTCTTCTGTCACCTGGATTAGGCTGCCGTGAAGTTCCCACGTGTACCAGCAGATGGGGACAGATTAATATCGAAAGGTTTGTGTTTATTTCAGAGTTGAAAGCAAAGCCTGCCTCACCAGTGTCGCTTAATGTTTACTTTCACACAGTCAACACAGTATCAGGCTCAGATCAGTTCTGTCTCATGGTTAGACAGCAGAAAAAAAAAGAGCTGTGTGTATCAGAAGCTAACCAGCACTATATGAGCCCCATTATTAGCCCCACCTTTACCAGCTGCAACATTATAGTGAGGTTACACATTCATGCATCAGCCATTATAATCAAATCTTATAATTTACAATATTTTACTTTTAGTTTTAGTTTTTGCGCTCACAAAAGTGCTTCTCCTAATGACAGAAAACAAAATCCTTTAGTCTACCAAGAACTCCAAAACAACGATCTTCATCGCAGCCCACAGCTCCTACAAGACTGCGAACACACAATTACAGAAGATTCACTGAAAGATTGAGTCCTCTTACAAGCAGAAAGATTCGAAAGGCTGCACTTTCATTTTCCAGAGAGAAACACAAAGACAAGCCTGAAACTCTCTTTTGGAAAGTTTTATGGACAGATGAGACCAAGTGGTGGAGACAGACAGGAAGTGCCTGCATGTTCCAATCTACTACACCTCGTCTTCTTACTGAAACATGGAGGAGGTCATGTAATATGGCTACTTCTGGAGCTGTGTGACTCAGAAAAAGAATAGTTCAGAGGCGTTCAGACAATTTTTGCAAAGCAGTTCCTCTAATCTGATTGGCCGGACCTCTATCCCGCAATGGAAGGTCTCAGATTGGCCACCAGATTTAAACCTACTGAGCATTTTCCTCGCTAAAAACAAACATCAACTTCTTGAAAAGCCTGGAGAAACATTTCCAAAGATAATACTAAAAGTTTGTTTACAAATCTGAAAAAAAAAGGAGATTCAACATTAAAATGGCTTTTTGTATAAAATGAAAATTGTGCAAAATAAAAGCTTTGGTATAAGCTTACTTGGGTCTTACAGTAAAACTTAAAATCAAATAACTTCAGTAGCAACGACATAGTTGTGAGCCTGTGAACCTTATGTGATCATGCTAAAAATAACAAACTGGATGTGTACTGTATTTGTCAAAAGTGGCTGACAAAGCTGCTGTTATCTGCTGCAGTGGACCACTGAGGCCGTGCATCAAGGTAACCTATTGCTGCTGTTTATCTGATGCGAAACGCCGCTTCCCCGACTCAGCTGCCACCAGCGTGCATCACGCAGCACATGTTCACCAGCACTTGGCTGACCTTGGCGGTGATTGATAGGAAATACTGATTCATAAGTCCTCTACATGCGCCAATGGGCAGCCATTCCTCTTTCTTCTTATCACACAGCAGGAAAGATGAAATATAAAGTGGTGGAGACGGAGAATCTTCCTCCACCTCGTATGTTAATAAAATGCAGATTTAGTTTTACTGTCACAAGGGATTGATGTTGTGTAGTTGACTTTGATTGGACTGGATGTGTGACAGTTTATAGGTGAAAAACACATGTACATGATATGTTGTGCTGCATCAACTCAGATTCCAGAAAAAACACCAGCATTTCAAGCATGTGGTTTTTAAGAGTTAATTTATTTTTCAAATGCAATGTATTGATTTGTGTTCTCATGTTTTTGGTGCTGATATAGAACTCCTTTTCTGACCCTGATGTGAAACCTGGATGTGAGTTCATACCAAATATTGACTTGGGATCTCATTATTTTTTGGAGCTGATCAGTTGACGTCCAGCAGATCCTCAGTATCGCATCATGATCTGAGGAAACAATATGATTTATTGACAGACAAAATGTTTTATTTATCAGCGATATTGGCTGCAGCTCATTTCTGTGCCTCCACAGAGAGACACGCACACATGTGAGATGTTACTGTGGATCAAACAGAGGAGGAAACGGGATTCATTTACCTCGCTGAGCCACTCTGTGAAGGCGGAGATGCGGGTGAAGACGGTGGGCTTTTTCACTTCATTGCAGACGCTGGAGGAAACAAAGCTGGTCACGCCCTGGACGTACCACCTACCATCCTGACCCAGACAGTTGAAGGGACCACCGGAGTCTCCCTGACAGAGACAGAAACACAGCATGAAGAAGCTGACCTTGTTCACAGCACGTCGTTCAAGTCTGATGTGTACAAGCTGCTTTCTTTATGATGCCTCACACACATTGCATCCAGAGACGAGGTCTCCTCCCGCACAGATCATGGTGCTTTTCACGTTGATGCCCCACCAGTCACTGCGGCTGCACATGCTGTGCTCCACCACGGGCAGCAAGGCCTGCTGCAGTTTGTCAGGCATAGGGCCGTGGCCTAACACCGAGAGGACAGAGCTGCTCAACACCATGCAAATAAATACATCTTTATGTTCATTACATGTGTCAAGCAATGTGGGCAAATTATTTCAAATCTGTAACCAATTATTCATTACTGTAACAGAGAAGCATAATTACGTTACTTCACTAATTACTCAGCAGCAAAAGCAATTGGTTACATTATCTGTCAGATTACTATTGTTAGGAAAGCTAACTCGATCCAAGGTACCTTGAAACCTTTCATGGAGCTAAATGAAACTTTTTGGAATTGCGATTTAACAACTAAGCCGTGCGAGGGATATACTGACCATCAACAGCTGGCTTAGTGTTAGCCCTCATGTACTACTATCCAGTTCTAAATGAAACTGATTTATGAATGCAGGCGTGTCCTTGGCTCATGTTAGCAAGCCAGTTAAGAACACGCAACATGTCATCAGGTTGGTGCTAGATTGGATCAGCCGGGGGAATCCACACTCCAAACCCTACGCTGCTGCGACTGATTGTTTAACTGATCAACTGGTCCCTAATCCTGAACCTAAATTTAACTCACCCACAATCTAACAACCAATCGCAGGTAGAGCGTCCCTCCAACTGATCCAATCTCGCACCAGCAATGTCATAAGACTTTGGATGCCCGATGCAATGGCCAAGCATTGTTTCTAGCCTCCAGGTTTGCTTGTGCCCACTGCATATGTGCATTAGTGTTTTCCCCTGTTCGGCCCATCCACACACTCACACTTAACCCATAAACTTTATACTGCAATGATGTCACAAAAATAACAGTCACTTTTCTGGGCAGTGTGACAGTTTCAAAAATATAAAACATAAATGGATTAAAAAATTATAATTTAAAGTCTTTGTTGAAGTCTTTGCTCAGCACTAGTTCAAAGTGCAAAACATTAAACAAACGGAACAATGTGATAAGTGACGAGATCTGCATTGTAAACGACAGATGTGACATTACTGTAAAGGTTGCCCCAGCCTGAGATGAAACAGGGGCTCCCGTGGGTGAGGATCTCTCCGGCCTGTGGAAGACAAGCCACACTAACGCTGTCAGTCATGATGGGGCTCTTATCCAGCTTCAGCAGGGCCATATCATTGCTTGGAGAAAAAACATCAGTATAGTTAGATTTCAACTGACAGGGGCAGTCGAACCTTTCAAACATGTCAGGACTTTGGTTTCAGATGGTTTTATGGTCTTTATAGATGATATTAATAACAGAACTTGTTGAATTTGTTACATTATATTGTACAAATATAATAGGTTACTTGTTATCTCTGCAGAGCAGTAAATTCAAAGTAAACAGTACTATTTATGCCCATTTAAAACTCACAAGAGATACTTTTTGAGTGCATATAAGAACAGTCAGAATATACTCACCCATCAGCCACATGGTCAATGTCCCACTTGGGATGGACAATGATGCGCAGGATATCTCTGACCTGTTCGGTGCCCTCCTGCTGGCTCATGTCATGCTCTCCTAAGACCACACGGTACACATCTCCTGGCCTGAAAGACAGTATCTATCATTTAAAAATGCATTGAGCAGCGTTATTTCCCTCATACACTGTTTTTGCCTGGTTTTTATGAAATTCTTGACTATGTCTGGCTTTAACCCTTTAAGCCCCAGAGGTCCCCAATTGGGGTCCATGGAGAAGACTTAGCAAAACTATTATTAAAATATGGCCATTTATACTGATATTTACACATCTGAACAAATCTCACAAGTGTTCCCTTTATTATTAAAAATATTTTTTTAATATAATTTTTTTTATTGTGTTTGCAGAGATATACTCTTTTTATTATGGGTATGCAATTTCTGAGCAGAGGCCTAAAAAATAGGTGTGTTTTTAAAAGGTTAAGCTCTCAACCTGTGATCACACAGTAGTGAGTTAGTCACCAGATGCAGTGTCCCGCAGTCAGCACCCAGCGAGGTCCAATCAGAGTCCCTCCACACGTGTGATGATAACGGCTGCCATGCTTCACCTGCAAGGAGATCTGAGAAAGAAACATGGAGAATTTAGGATATACAGTAATTCTAAATCATAGAATATGGTACATTAATGCATCATAGTGACCTGCCAAGGCCAGCTATGGGGACGAGCATCCTCTCCATTCACAACCCTGTTAGTGTTGGGCTTCAGGGCAGGTGTACCACATCCGAAAACTACAAACACACAATCATTGATTCTATAAGTGATGTTTATTTAGTACTTAATGTTCATGTCTGACAACTGTATTTTATAAGAACTGTGCTACTTTATCTCTGGCCTCTAACCAAGCCTAGCAACTCACCGTACACAGCCTGAAGCAGCAGGAGGACGAGTGTCTGCAGCATGTTGTCAGCGTGAGGTGTAGATTAGCACTCTGTCTCAGTTCAGTCTCTCTTATACTTGCTCACTCTGTCTGTCCAGCCAAATGCAGATCACACACTGAACCTGTGGAACTCTGTTATCAGCGTTCACTGCTGATTGTAGCTGAGAAAAAATGTCCTGTTGCACAGATGCATCACTTGGTCTGCTGCTGATGGAAAAAAGAGGTTTATCAAATGCTAGTGAGACAAACCTATAAATAGCCTGTGCAATTTATAAAAGATTGAAGGAGTACATGTGCTTACATACATATGACATGTCTGCACAGGTAATTTCCCAAGACATGACTGTGCTGTAAAATACGAATGGAGTATATCGTGTGACAAAGGTCATGTGACAGGTACGAAGTACAAAAGCGTTAAAATTTGTTTTAAGGAGCAGACTGGAGGTGGTCGGATGGATGAAACACCATATTTTGGGAGGCTGTGATGGGGATTTCTTTAAAGGACATAGAGAACACATCGGTGACATATGTTTTCTTAAACAATATAAAGAAAGAATACTCTTTTTTTTCAGAAGTCTTTATATGTCTCAGAGGTCCCTGAAGTGTGTCATTTAAGGTAATACCACAAAATACACCCACAAATGGTGCCTATCAAAAACAGCTCGCTTTATGTAGGAAATAAATTTGATTATAAAGAATCAACAAAACCATCTCTTCACACCTCCTGCAGTTTTTGTACTAGTTTAGGACTTAGTATGTTTCAATATTGACTCACAATGGGATGTATTTTACATTTCTGGAGGCAGAATTGGATAGCTTCAGTGAAATCCACTACTGGAAAAATATAAAAAGACAGACTTCACATTGCTGACACTAATTACACAGTGATCTCTGGAAAATGTAGTTCAACAGCAGCGAAGACATCTTATTACCAAGCACCCTGCCAAATAACCCCCAAAAAATAACCTCCCATACTGTTGCTAAGTCAATACTTTGCATATAGCTGCATGAGAACATGGATATAAAAAAAACCTCCGGCTTGGACAATCTGTTCCCGGAGTGAAAGTGTGTGAGAGTGAGAATGGAAGTAGCTGAGGAAACAGCTCAGGGTGAGTGAAGAAGAAAACTAGGCCGAGGCGGAGACGAGGGTTTTAGTGTCGTCAGCTGTCTCGGTGCTCAGTGTACTGAGAGAAATAAATTTTCTTCCCTGTGACCACAGAACCGGATAGCTTTGGGTTACCTTCAAGAGAAACAGTCCTGTAACAACTTTCTCTCCTTTAATAACATGTTATACATTCACGAAGGGGCCCGGGCTCCTGCTGAATCTGGAGCCAATTCTTCACGCCTTGCTCAGACAGTATCCTTTCCTCCTGAGGGAAACTAATATCACTCTCTGGAGAGGACAGCGTGCATCTATAAATTTCCCCTTTTAGGGACCAAGTCAAATCAATACTGACTCGACAGCTAAAAGGCTTTGCTTGTTTTCTTGCCGAGTTAAGATAATTCCCCCCACCAGATACGACATGAAGATTTATGGAGCAGACATGTGCTGTGTGTTTGCATAACACAGCAGTGACAGAAGTGTGAATAATGCTGATTAGAGCTGCAAAAACCCACAGCTCACAATGAATGCTGTTTACAGGAGGTCAGTCATATGGGACTGAGCATTTATTATGAATGAGTGTGTAAAGAACAGTAATTTTTTTTTAATTAAACTTAAAAACAATTGATGACAATTTTAAATCATTTTAATGTTGATGTACTGTTATTTAAAATGCAAATATTAGATTTTATGGCAGAACTTTAAATCACAGAGACAAATTGTACTTATGCCATATGCTATGTAAGATTAGGGGCTAAATACTAACATGAGAATACCATGCTCACACTAACATAATAATGTTTAGCAGTAATGGTGTTTTCCATTGCTAATCCCAAAAGGAACCCGTGAGCTCATGGTTATGTTAAGTCGTGCTCAGTGTTTGAGTGGTTAAGTTGTTAGAAACACTGCTGATAGGCAACAGCAACATGGACGCCATCTAGATGTCACAGAGGTTAACAGTTTAGCAAGTTAGTAGGTGTGTAAGCATGTATGGTAATGCAGGACATGCAAAGGCATAATTATGGAGGAAGAAAATTTGGCTGTTGGAAGCTGAGACATACTATAGGCAGACGTACTGAGACGTACTATATAAGAAAAACTCTATACAATTAAAATTACAAAGTTTGAACTAACCATCAATTACAAATTTTAAATTAAAACTGCAAGCAGTGATGTACGGGCCCTCGCACTCCGGCGCGCCGCTTCCTCCCCGAAGCCGTCTCCCGGACGTGCAGCGCGCGAGGGACCGGGTATACCCGCTTAAAGTTGCTATTTTTGTCTCGTTTCCTGTCTCCAGCAGGGGGCGCTGGCGAGCCGTTTGGCCACGCCGACTCGCAAAACACATCAGATGTATCGTCTTACCACGCCGGATGTATGTCACATGTTTCGTGAGGTGTCAACCATCCTTTGACCTTAAACATCAACTTCCTGTGTCACGGCGAGACATCAAACTTTGCCGCATCGTCACGGCGACGCCCATTGACAAAGTCGAACGAATGTCTCAATATATCATCAACTACATGTTTAGGTTATTGTGACCCGACTTTAGGTTCATGGGATCAACCAGCTCGACGGAGAATGTGAAAGTATGAAAAGTGTCATTTCCAGTGGCCAACAGGGGGCGCTATGACTATGAGCGAATATTACCACGCAGGGGTCTTCAGGCTGTTATCATACCTGTGATGTTTGGAGAAGGTCGGTCCATGTACATAAGATTTAAAGAAACTCGTAGTTTCATGGCGAGACCTCAAAATGGCCGCCACGCTACGGGCACACACATCGACGAAAACAAATTATTTATACAATTTTTAATTCCAAACATGTTTTCTGTCCATAGAAACTAAATTCAAGTCGGTCCGACAAAATCCCGAGGACTACTTCGACAAAGTACAACGTGTCAGAATCGCCCAAAATGGCGACTCATTTCAAAATGGTGGACTTCCTGTCGAGTTGAAGTAACGGTCCAATGTAACTTTTTTGCTCGTCGAGGTGTGACACACGTGTCCACCGGATTTGGTGAATTTAGGTAAATGTGGCCGCCGGGGCATCTCTGTAGGGGGCGCTCTAGAGGCGTTTGGCCGCACCCACTCGCGACTCCACTAGAATACGAAATGTTTCGCCGGGAGACATGTGTGTCTCCACTTTCATGAGTTTTTGAATATGATAAATCCAAAAAGGAAAATCACTTTACGTAAGGAGAAGAACGACCAAGAACATTTTTACGAAATACAATAAGGCTTTCGTACCGATGCTCGGTGCTCGGTGCGAATGAACTTCCACGGCCTCTAGCATTTCTGAAAAAAATGCAATAAAAGCGGAACACGGCCCCATTCGAAGTCACCCACATGTGGCACACCACACCCAAAAATGTGACCACATTTGTGTTCATTTGTAATTTGATTTGTCAAGGTTTAATTTTTAGCAGCTCAATGTCCATGATATCAGCCTGGGGGAGGGATTAGTAATTACAAAATCCCTTTTCGTCTCGTAGACTGTATAAATAATAATAAAGTATGCAGCAGCTCGGGGGGAATCGTTGGAGCAGCTTCACCCAGGTCGCTTCAAGGTGGCGCCACCGCCGACGAGTGTGTCTTCATTACTGCAAACCTTCGCCTGTCCCGCATGTGAAATACTGGGTAAAAACTGCAAAATGCTCAGTTTGGGGAACCAAGTTGTAGTTGTGATAGTTTAAAGGCGGACATGTTACTGTTTGTGATATGCAGGTCTGTTATAAGTGTGGAGGTCGGGTCCAATTTCATACAGCTGAATGTAACTTGTTTTAAGTACAGTTGAGTGTTTCTATAAATTGCATCTGTATTTATACCTCCTCTGGTATAAATGCATCTGCATGTGATCGGTTTAAAAACATCTAAAGAGGCATCAGATGCCTGGCCCTCTGGATATAATAGGCGTGCAGCATGCGCAAATGGATCACAGCCTACAGTGAGGAAAGATATGGCTTAAACGGGGCTCTTCATGAAACGTAAACAGTATAAATGGTGCAACAATTTTTCTTAACACAATGTTTTTGGCTGTGACGAGTGTTGACAGCTCTAGTGGTGGTTAAAGGCTGTGGAAGACAACAATTTACCAAATGTTGGAATTAACTGTGAAACTGTTGACTGGTTTTACTCATCGCAGACATACGTTGTCATTTCAGACCTCGCGAAGATCAAATTTAGTGAGAAAAACACCCCGAAGTCTCTGTCAGTAATACGGCTCATGATAGAAAACGGTTACACAACTGGTGTATTTATGGCGAATAATAAATATGATGGTGTACGTATGCCCGGTTATTGTTTTGCAACATGAAGTTTGATCTGATTTAATCTGCGAGCTTGTTCACTAATAGTTCCAACGTGTCGAAAATAATGAAAGTGTTAATTTCTTTGGATGCATTTATTGAAGAAATGACAGATAACTGGACTTTCTGACACGTATACACTGAAGACACAGTAGGTAACTAGGATAAAGACTGACACAGCACACACACACACACACAGAGATGTATATTTTGAATGCTTTATTTGAAGTTAATAATAAGATGCAATCTGGAAGATGAACTGAGCGCTCCGTGCTGAACTTTACCTCCATCCCGCAGGGATTTCAGTTTCTTGCTGTGGTGCCGTCGTTCCTGGGACTCGTAACAAATAGTTCAGCGTCTTGCTTTAGCGTGCCACTATTTGCTCATTAGCACTGAATATAGAGCCTAATGTGAGGGTGAGGGTTTGTTAGTTTTGCTGGTCTTATAATACAAGTCAAACAGTTGTAACTTCATACTGACGGGGACACAAATGTACAAAATTCGTGCTATTTGCACCATTTGAGACAAATCAACGCTGCTGTCCATAAAGCCTAACAAGTCCAGTCATGTCTTACTTTGTCAGGAAATGATTTTGGCATCATATTAGAATACTTTTTGTAGCATGAAATATTTAGATTCTAATAAAATGTCTGGAAAAATATAGTTTGGTATAAAATTATACGAGCTGATCTTAAACTGCCTGCAGCTACAACCTTTTTATTGTCTTTTTTATTCTTTTGAGAATTTTTTTTTTTCCCATCAAGCCATTGTTCTGCTGAACTATGTAAATCGATATTTCCAAAGAGAAATACAGTTAGTCACAGAAGCAGGTCTGCTCTTTATTCGGCGGTAGCTCAAGACAGAGATAAATTATCCGAGAGCAGCCAGCACAGTTTAAGGCCAAGTATATATCTCCCAAGGTTTTCAGATATGTCAGAAATCTGACTGCAGCAGCCTGGAGACAGAGGAAATGATGCCAATTAGACCTCTGAAACATAAATCAAACTTTACTGCTCTGTCACATCAAGTGGCCAATATTCCGTTTCTAGCCACTGACGGTCATTAATAGAAGGCATGAAATAGGCTGAATAAATGCACAGCACATGTGTTAGTTCATCATATCACGTTTCACCTCAAGAGAGGATAAATGTGATACAGGAACATTGCATTATTTTTTTGAAAACCATACAGTGATTCTTTTTTTTTTCTTTTTTTTTCCCAGAAGAGCAGAATATGCGGGATTATAGGCATGGATGAGAAGACTGATGCTTCCCATGTCACATACCTTAACATGAGATGTTTTTATTAGCGGTCAGCAAAAATACTTTTCGAAATTTGAAATTCGCATTTCAACCAGGCGCTGGCAAAAACAGGAGAAATAAGAAAGAATGGTAGTTGTGTATACTAATAGATTTTAATAATAATAATAATAATAATATTTGAACAACTATTCGAATATTCAAAAATCATGTCCCATCCACAGTTTTTATAGGTTTTTTTTTATATAAATAAATAAAAATACATGATATGTTAATTAATAAAGTTTCAAGGTGTTGGTATATGTTTTATTAACTTTAGATGGAGCCAGGTTTGTTGTTTGTTTCATGGTGTGGTGCCAAGCTAAGCTAGTGTGGCACACCCAAAAAATGTGACCACATTTATGTTAATTTATGACTTAATTTGTCATTGTTTATTTTGAACGATTTATTATGTAGAACATGATCTTAGGGATTTAAATAACAATCTAAATAATACAGAATGTAATCTAAACATATGGACAGTACAGAGGGACAGTAAAGAATTGCAGCGCCTAGCTTTAGGGTGTGACTCCCGCTCACTCCTCAGGTGTAATCTGGAAGAAGGACTGACCGCCTCTTGTCTTCATTGCTGCTGAACTGTACCTGTATCCTACAGCTACAGCCAATGCTCACTCTTGGGAAACAATACTGTATGTGCACGCAAATTTTTGTAAGGCTTTGTGAAGTTATGTTGCGCGTGAAAGTGTAAATATGTAGTTTAGAAATCCGCGACAGTCTCGAGCCGCGAGTTTAGCCTTAGCAGGTAACGCGGGTTGTTTGTACCTGAGTGTTGTCTTGCAGGAACAAGAGGAACTAAGTCTAGTTATCTACTTTCACAGTCATTATTTGGGCTCTCACACTGCTGTTAGTTACAGAAAGCGTTCATTTGTTTCAGTGCCTTGTGAATAATTATATTTTGAAGAGTTAGAAGTTAGTTTATATGAAATGTTAACTTGTGAACGTAGACAAATGTATGTTGTAGATTGAGAGTTTTGTCTACTACACTGAAGATGAGTTTAAAGCACGTGTGTACAATGTGAGTAATTTTAGTTCAGAACAAGTGCCCTGAGTTTCAGAACAGGGATAAAGAGAGAATCGCACATTAGTTAATGGTTAAAGATGCTGTAAAGTAGAAATGAAAATGAGTTTTAAGTTCATCACACCACAGAAGTATGGGTTGTTAACTACCCATCCAAATTTGAATGAAAAAAAACACAGACAAGTTTGTTAAATTAGGCTTTGAAATCGTGAGATAATCATCAGTCTTCTCTGCTCTGAGACTGGGGGGGGGGCGTGTCCTGAAGGAGCTGAAGCTCCGCCCACTCGCTGGAAGGTGTTCAGTGTTCTGCATGACAGTCCTGTATAATATATATTGTATATTATATAATATTATTATTTTGGTTTATTTCCAGGAAACACAAGGTGACAGCCCAGCAAGCAGGAAAAGCCAAAGAAGACACAGCAGTTCCACTGTTTAGAAGATTAGATGAGCTGGGGGGGAGGTACCCCGGCGTGCTGCTACCGCTTCGTTAGCCCGGCCACCATCCGGGACAGGCCCTCGGAGCCCTCGGAGCAGGTGAGGACGCTCATGAGGACCTGCCCTCATTGCCGACGTTAGTGACCCAGGCGGCCGTGTCGGAGGCGGTACCGGCGAGCTACTTTGTCACCTGAGCGGAGAGAGAGAGAGAGAGAGAGAGAGAGAGAGAGAGAGAGAGAGAGAGAGAACTGTAAACACTCTGAGCAGCTGGAATAATAAAAACAAGACAGATGAAATGCCGATAAACTCTCCATCTTTAAGACGGATCCGAAGGTGGACGTGATCCTGGCCTTGTACTCGTCCATCCGCGTCAGCACGTCAGACGGGGGACGGCACAGGGGGCATCTGGGGAGGCGGTTGGAACTCCGCCCTCACCGAGCACAAGGCCGGGAACTGCTCGCACACGCCGAGGTACCGGATCGCTCTCCGCATCCAGGTGCCTGAGTGCTGCTCCCGCAGGGTGTCGTGCAGCCGAGCGGCACTGTTGCTGAGACTGCGACGCCTCAGCTGCCCGACCAACCCCCTGGTCGCAGGACAGCCTGCAGAGAGAAAACGGCGGCGTTACACGCGGCTTCGTTTGCATCGCAAACATGTCTTACTTGTTCGTGAGTACAGCCGGGAATTGGCCAGCTGCCTGATGATGCCCTGCTACCACCCTCCGACCTTCTTGCACCGACGGCACTCCAAGTACTCTGTGGCCATGAGGTACCAGCCGTCGATGTCCAGGACCCTCCGGATGGTCCTGTAGAGCCCAGCCTTCGTCAGGGACCCGGTGCACAAAGGCTGGGGGCACGCCAGCTGCAGGCGCCAGATGCGGTGCGGCATCCACAGAAACAGCCGGCATGCGAAGAAGGGTTCGGAGGAAGCGGGAGGCCGGTTGTAAACTGGCCGGGTTTGGGGAGGGTACCACCACAGGTTCAGGTCGCCGGTGAGCCGAGACCTCCCCGAGCTGTTCTTGGAAAACAGCACCCGGCCGATCCGCTGCTGCTGCTCCGCAGTGAGAGCCGCTCGCCAGGTCCCGGGCAGCAGCTGGAGAGAGAGACAACGTACAGCCGTTTTAATACCCGAGGGGGGCAGCCGGAGAGTCTACCTGTACTCTCTGATGCCTCACCTCTGCACTGTCAGCAGGCGGCGGGGGGAGGGAGGATAGCTACCCTGGTCGTCTCCTCCACGGCGGCGGGAGCCTCTGCCACGAGGAGCGCTGGAGGTTGCAGGGGGTCGTCCGACTCCTGCGATGCCTCCAGCAGCTCCTCGTCGGTGGGCTCTTCAGGAGGAGGAGGAGGAGGAGGAGGATGCTGGAGGAGCGAGAGAGGACGGGCCTGTACGTCTGAGGCTGAAAGAAAGGGATTCAAACATTTGATCAAAAGGACAAAAGGACTAAAGCAGGACGGAGTTGAGGAGACACAAGGAGCAGAGCACCACGTGATGGAAACTGATGATACCGCACTATGGGGGATACAAGAGGAGGTGGCGGAGGAGGAGGAGGAGGGCTGGTTATGTGGTTAAATAAAGAAAAGAATGATGAAGAAAGGGTTTCTCTACCTGATGACGGTGGGTCAGGTGACTGGAAGTTAGTGATCCAAAAGTTTTAAATTCAACCCAGACTCACCCGGTCGTCTCCTGTTCTGCTGTGTGATCACAAACATTTAAAAAGACGAGTCAACATCGATTCAAGCCGTTCTGTTACAGACAATGTGCTGCGTGAATATTCATTTATTGGTACTTACACTCTTCGATGCCAACTACCGCCCTGACCAGTTCTTCATCTGAAGGCTCCTCGCATGGTGTCGAGAGAAGAGCTGGTCTGGAGGAGGCTGTAAATAAATACACAGAAATGTAAAAGAAACTGAAAAAGAGTTTGACTCCATTCAGGCTGAACTGCAGCTTGCCTGGAAATGCACGCTTAGTAACCACGAGCTTCTTCACTTTGGCCTGCATTTCCACCGCAGACAGAGAACGCCGCCCAGAGACGAAGGCTGCAAGAGCCGGAACAAGAGTCCTAGAATAAAAAGAAGTGAAACACAACATGTGAAATGTGACCAATAGTAACATGTCGTTGGAAAGGTTGTGCATGATGAGCCATCTGCAAATTCAAACACATACTTGGATGAACTCTTGGCCCCGCGACTTCCAGCCGGGACAGAGGCGGCGGCGGTGGTGCTGATGCTGCTGGGGGGGGGGCGGCAGCAGCACTCGCACTCTGTCTGTCTCTCTTTTTGATGTAGCGGACGGCGTTCTCCATCTGCGTGCCTGGAGTTGGCGCCTTCCTCCGGAGGTAGTTGACAAATCTGTGCGGACGAGAGACAGACGGATTAATTCAGGGCTTTTTTTACATGTTCGTGACTACGACAGATTTATTACGGTTACGATCCTACCGGATTTGTTTACGGTCCTCGGACTCGTACAGGTCCTGCATGGTCTCAAATTTGAAGTACCCGAAGCCAACGAGGGCCTGTCCCTCCTGGCCAGGCTGGAGGGACGTCACCCGCGCCTCCTCAAACGCCCGGTGGAACCTGACTGCCTCCACAAAGTCAGGGTAGGCAGAGGAAGGCGTCCTATGAGCATGCAATGCAAAGAAATGTTGTAACTGCTGTCAGGCTGCCTGTTGTGTCAATCGAGCTCAAAGACCATACCTTGTTGGCCATCAGAGGGGACTGAGACCTTGTCCTCTCTCGCTCCTTCTGGCAGGAGGCGGCCAGGCTGACCGAATAGCCCACGTCGTTCTCCAGCAGCCAGTGGAAGGTCTGGCCCTGGTACCGGCCAAACTGGACCTGACACCGGCTCAGCGCGAGGGTGGCGTTGCTGCTGTCGTCACCCTCGGAGATGACGTGGGCCTGCGCCTCGGCCTCCACCTCCTCCGCTGGTTTGGCCCTGTAGGCGGCCGGGGGTGTGGGGCTTGAGCCTCGGCAGAGGCCTTGAGGAGGAGCGTCCCGTTAAGGGCCTTCTTAAATGTAGGATGTTCCATCTAAACAGAGGACATAAATAGGAGTACAGTTTCATCTAATTCAACACACTGCTCAGCAGTTTGTCATAAATTAAAGAATATTCCATCACATAAAAGATAAAGCAATCTCACAGTAACGTGTACAACAACACGTGTTACTGGACAGAAAAGAAACACATGCAGATGTTTGATTGTTCAATTACACATTTATAAGAGACTGTTTTATACTCTACATAATAAATAGTCCCATGAACAGATGCAGATGATGTCCAGATGCTGTGTACTGTGTGTGTCCGCAGCATCGATGCCTTCATCATGCAGGAACTGCTGACACACTCCAGTCACATGAGGCCGAGCATTGTCCTGCATCAGAAGGAACCCAGGGCCCACTGCAGCAGCATATGGTCTTCAATGGGTCTGAGGATCTCATCCTGGTACCTAATGGCAGTCAGGGTACCTCTGGCTAGCACATGGAGGGCTGTGTGGCCCTCCAAAGAAATGCCTCCCCAGACCGTCACTGACCCGCCGCCAAACCGGTCACACTGGAGGATGTTGCAGGCAGCAGAACGTTCTCCACGGCGTCTCCAGACTCCGTCACGTCTGTTCAGTGTGAACCTGCTCTCATCCGTGAAGAGCACAGGGCGCCGATGGAGAAGCTGCCAATCTTGGTGTTCTCTGGCAAATGCCGATCGCCCTGCACAGTGTTGGGCTGTAAGCACAGGCCCCACTTGTGGACGTCGAGTCCTCGTACCACCCTCATGGAGTCTGTTTCTGACAGTTTGAGCAGAAACATGCACATTAGTGGCCCGCTGGAGGTCATTTTGTAGGGCTCTGGCAGCGCTCCTCCTGTTCCTCCTTGCACAAAGGAGCAGATAGCGGGCCTGCTGCTGGGTTGTTGTCCTCCTACGGCCCCCTCCACGTCTCCTGGTGGACCGGCCTGTCTCCTGGTATGTCCTCCGTGCTCTTGACACTGTGCTGACAGACACAGCAAACCTTCTTGCCACAGCGTGCATTGATGTGTCATCCTGGATGAGCTGCACTACCTGAGCAACTTCTGTGGGTTGGAGACACCTCATGCTACCTCTAGTGGTGAGGACACTGGTAAAATGCAAAAGTGACCAAAAATCATCCAGAAAGGACGAGGACAGAGAAATGGTCTGTGGTCACCACCTGCAGAACCGTTCCTTTATAGGGTTGTCTTGATAATTGCCTCATTTCCACCTGTTGTCAGTTCCATTTGCACAACAGTAGGTCCTGTAAATTGAACTGTATTTTCACAGTAAATCACTTGTGTACAGGTGATTAAGTGTACTTTATGTTGCTTATAATGGAATACTGTGAGAAGTACACTGAATATGTATTGTGCTAGTTGCGGTGAATGCATTTTTGTCAAGAACTTTAAGATAATCAGACTTTTTGACACTTGTACATTTCAGACAGTAGGAGGCTGTAATAGAGACTGCTGCAACACACAGTGGTGTTTATGTTGAATGTTTTTAAAAAAAAAAAATTTAAGTTAATAATAAGGTGAAATCTGGAAGAAGAACTGAATGCTTCGTGTCTTCATTGGTGCTGAACTTTACCTTTGTCCTGCAGGATATTCGTTTCTGTTGCTGTGGTACCATTCCTGGGACCCGTAACACTAGCAGGCAACTGGCACTGGCTTCTTAATAAAGAGAGGACCAAAATGGCCTGTAGGTGTTGAAGAAAGGCAGAATTGACTGATCATAAATTGAATGAAATAAACCTTTATGTTGACGACATAGTATGACTTTTCCTTTCATATTTGACATGCTGTAGCAAGACTTTTTTATTATCATATTTTTTCATATTTCGGAAGACATGATGTAGTATGACTGGTGCAGTGGTTAGAGCCGTTGCCTCACAGTGAGAAGTAACTGGGTTTAATCCCCACTTGAGGCATGCATGTCGGTTCAGAAAAAGTCCCACTCCAAAAAGTGATAAGAAATTCATACTGCATGTCGTCCAAAATGTTCAAAAAAATTCATACTATAGCATACTGTCCAAAAAGTGATAAAAAAAAAAAAAAAAGAAAAAAGAAAAAGACAGCATGTCCAAAAAGTGACCCAAACTTAATTTTTGTTTATACTATAGCCAGGGCGATGCAGCTAAGTTGATGTTTCGCTGTCACACAGGAAATTGATGTTTAAAGTCAAACAATGCTCCAAACCTCACAAAACTTGCATTGGGCACCAACTTCAATGAGTTTTTGAAGATGTTAAAGCTGCCAAAAAAGGCAATTTTTTTTTAAAGAAGAATAAGGAACGAGATTGACAAAAAAATGTGAATTGTGAGCGGGAATATGCGGACCCTCGCGTGCTGCACGTCAGGGAGCCGGGCGGCCCCGACCCGCTAGATCCCCGACGTGCAGCGTGCGAGGGCCCGCATATCACTGCTTGCAGTTTTAATTTTAGAATTACTATGCATGAGTGGTATCAATCATCTATTTGCAAGAAAGCGAATAAGCATATTTCTAAAAATGTCAAACCATCATTTCACTGAATTGGGTGTCATTCAAATTTGAAGGATTTCATATGATGATCAGTCAAATCCAATATCTTCCTGTTGCCCACCTCCTCCCTTTGGCACCATCCTTCTTCTCCCACCTCCCCGCTGCAGCGGACGCTTGCCGGTGATTGAGAAGCAGAGAGAAGTTTGCCTGAAGGCTGCAGTCAGAGATGATGCGGTCTCCAAGTAGCTCTGCGCCAGTTGTAGCCTTCAGGTTGTTGTTTTTTACATGCAATCTCGTTTTCTAACTACTCAGCCTCTGCCCCGCTCCTATCACTGCTCCTGCATCCTCTCAATCGGGATGGATGGGACGGGATTAATCCAATTATCGCAGCAGATGTTGGTTCTGAGTACTTTTTAAAACATTTACTCAGCCTTGAAAAATTGAGTGAGAGTAATTCTTTTTTCTAGTGATGGATTATTTCACACTTAGCTGCACAGTCTTTCTGTTAGAGACCGCTTCACTGGAGTTTAAGTGCTTTGTTCAGTGTGACTTCACCAGGAGAGCACTGTCTGATTTCAATTTCATTTCTTATACATACAAAGAATTAGGAATGTTAAACATCACTGTTGTTGTCTGTCTGTTTTGTATTTAGACGTCACTTTACATTTGGAGCGACTTGGCCACAGTTCTCAAGTTGAGGTCGTCTGGGGCTCACACCGGGAAGTTAACAGTGATATTCAAGCTTGTTGTCATAAGGTTTAAGTCACGGAAATAAAATCAAAGCCAAATTTGTTTTGCCCTCAAGTGTCTTGCTGAGATTCTGGGGTCGTTGTCAGATGGGAAGAGCAACTACAAAGTAAATGTCTTTGTTGTCTGCTATGAACCCTCAAGCCAGTAAAACAAAAAAGTAGAAGAAAAGGAGTGAGCCACTCATAACAAGGCGATTAGACCCCATTTTCATAATTGGCATTGATAGATGAAGGAAAGCTAAATCCAAATACACGTCGTCCCCGTCTGGGCCGAGCAGCTGGAGCTCCACAGACTCCTCAAAGGAGAATCTTCTTTAAACCATCATCATCTTTTATTTCACACTCTGTCTGACGATCCAACCGTAACACCTCGGACACCAGCCGGCGGTTTCAGAAACACAGAGTTTTCACTGTTAATCGACTCCATTTGGGCACCTCGAGGCTCCTGTGGCGAATCTAAGTTTGATTCATTGCCGCCCCGTTTTTTCCCCTCCTCTTCCTCCGCCTTTGCTCGCCTGCCACCTAACTAAAACCTTGTTGGTCAAATTAAAAACAGTTTAGCTCGCTGCACTGGCTTGTATCAGGAGCACGTGAACACAAAATGCTTTGTTGGTGTAAGACGGAGGCAGTGTGGGTATCTCCGCTCCTTTTAATCAGTTGCGGGGTTCAGCTGCGGGTCCTGATGTGATACAAGCATTTTATTAAGGAGATTGAAATTGAGAATTGCACTGTTTTACTGTGGAGTTCAGTTCTATCAGAATAAACGAGCATGTCGGCACATCTGGCTCTATGTGAGGGATTTTGATCCCGACGATGAAACACAATTTAACACTACGACAACCAAAACTGTAGTGACAGATGGAAATGAATGCCGTTAACGTGCAACATTTTAGAGTAACGCTTTTTGGCACCAACCTTTCAGAGGTGCCACCTGGTTATTGTGAGATTAAATTGAACCCAACAGATCCAAAATTCAGGGTACAAGACATCAAAAGGAAATTGATATAATAAGGCTTAATCGGTGACATTCTGATGGCTAATGACCCCAAAATTAACTGTCGGGTTAGATTAGACAGCTCAATGCTTAACACTAACCTACCAGAATTGATATGCTACTGAATTTTGCTTTCAAAGGGAGGTTTTGGAGAAACTCTTTAGATGCCAGCAGAGGGATAGTGACAGAGAAACACCAGACAGGGAAAGCTGAGACGGTTCTCCTCTGTAGTCCTCCTCTCCCACAGAGGCTTAAGTTTCTTGGCTGTGACTGATGGACAATAACAAGGAAGCCCTACCCCTCCATATTTCATAGTTATGTGTTGTCATCATGCTGCTGGTTTTGTTCACATGCAATCTGGAATACTGTTATTGGACTTCAAATGAAATGGAAAAACCACATGCTCGTTTGTTTTAGACAGTCTTGACATGAATATTTCAAAAAAAATTTTTAGAGGTTGTTTTATCTTTAGCTCTGCAAAGATGACAACGTCAGTCAGTCAGTCGGTCGGTCGCTCCACCATTTGGTCCAGACATAACTATCTTGACAGCTGTTTGTTTTTTTGTATCCAAGAAGATGAATCTTAATGACATTTTGGACGTGTCCTCAAGCACTGGGAGGATTATATTTGCATTCATTAGTGAAATATCTCGACAACTGTCACGTGCAGTGCTATAAAATTACTACAGACATTTGTGTTCCTCACATGATGAATTGTAATCACTCTGTTGATCCTTCAACTTTTCATTCAATGTTTTCTTCTCTGTTTTCTAACACTCTAAATTAAGATAGGTTAGTGGGATGAGTTATATCAGTTGCCCAACTGATCAGTTGAATTTGCATTTGTTGCTCCCATAGATGACATTATGAACTCATAGTTGTCATGGCTTGGATCAATGTTGAACTCTTCTGGTCGGAACATCAGCATAAAAGGTTAAACACATCTGTTAATATTTGGTTCTTTGATTAAAAAGGTCAATGGTAAAAATCCTTTTTACATAAAACTAATATTCCCAAAGTGGTTTTTAGTAAGAAGCATTCAATTATCTCCTTTAAAACTACACTAATGGTGGGTGTTAGGTCAAGATTACACTGCTGAGTAAGATAAAAACACAATCTGCTAATTAAATCAGTTCATTTAAATTTTAAGTGTAAGTTCAGCAAATTAGGCACCATAGTTTAATCTCACTACTAAAAAATATGAAATGTTAGATTGCTTAAAAAGAAGTAATCGATCACACAAAATATTAGATGTTGACTCGATGCATGTCACGCTGCCAGTTTACATTTAATCCAAATAAATCAGTTCTAATCATACACATAAATTCGTTAAGTCTCTTTTAAATAGACTAGATCAGAGGTCTTCAACAGAATATCAATATCAATATCAATATCCCCCTATGGGTCCGCGGAGGTACTGCAGGGGTTCTGTGATATTTTTGGTAGATTAAACAATTTTCCAATTTTTTTTAGTTTTTTTTTCCCCAAATGTTTTTTCCACAAATTTAAATGTCTTTAAATACACATTAACATGAATCCAACATATTGTAGCGAATGGATAAATGGAGGCAGAAGATGTTATCTTTCAGTCAGAAATGGACACATTCAGCAACACAGGAGCTCTCTCAAGATGGGCACCGGTTCACTCACAGCCTGAGACTAACCTGAACCTGTCCCTCAAAGCCTCCTGCACTCCTCCAGTTTAATATAAAACACAATTTTATACAATATATATGGTAGGGGGTCCGTGCTCCATCTCTCTGTCAGTTTGGGGGTCCTTGGCCTGAAAAACGTTGAAGACCCCTGGACTAGATTGTTTTACTTTTCTCGGTATTGCAACAAAATAGATTTTGGTATCTTGGAGCCAGAAGTGACCATATTTGGACAAGCTAGGGAGGAGCGAGTGGCAGATTTAACTTGATCAGACTGGGAACCGAAGGACAAGTACGTCCGCCCACCCGTAGTGGAACTCCATGTCAATCAAAGAAGACAAGACCTGAAATATACTGCTCTTTGAGGCCTAATATCAAATTGATTATGGGATTTTATTCCGATGGACCGCCAGAAATATAATCAGAAGTGAATTAACATATTTACTAATGGAAAAAATGTCTTGAAATTGTATTTAATGTGGCGTTGCAGGATTGTGTCAGCTGATAGAGGCTCACATAACAGGTTTTAAAGTGATTTGGATGTTTATTGACGAAATGCAACTTTTGGAGTTATTGTTAACTTGTGATGATTTTATAATCCAGGAGAGTGACATGTTTCTACAGTATGTAAGTAACCCTGAGGAGACTGTTGAAAGAGAAAATAGAAATGTGAATATCAGATTGGGGAAAAACACCTCGGGAACGAACAGCTCCTCCCACTTTGTGACTCTGTTGTCATCTTCTTGGCATGATGACTTTAGCTCAAAGCACTGCGGTGCTTTTGGAGCCGAGTCACGGAGACGCTAACGAGGCTATATATTCTTAGCCTTGTTTTTTCAAAGCTTAAAATCTACAAAGAAGACATTCCTGTTGTTTTTTCAGCAGAGATATTCCCTCAAATATACGAGAACTGCCTAAAAACCTCGCAGGCATCTGTGTCTGTAAATCTCTACATGCATCGTCCTTCTGATGAAAAGAGTGGGCAAATTCAAGACTTAATGTGTTTCTTCTTTCCAGGCGTGCACAGCATGTATACTATTTTGAGTGGCTGTATGTTTATTTGCTCTTGAACATATGTAGTTTAATCATGTTAAGAGGCTCATTTTCAGGATATTTTTCTTCACCTCTGAACGTGTTGGGTTCATAATGGGGCCATTGACCAGCTTGAGTTCACCTCACACTCCCACTGACACCTGCAACACCCCTGCAAATTGGCAGGCGGCTGTGGTTTAATATATCGTCCTGTGAGGAGTTCATAAATCTCTGGCAACCCGGCTAATAGTGCAGCTCTGAATCCACTGAAGAGAGAAGGCCACTCCAGATGCACACTCACAAAAATAAGATCTTTATTTATGTATGTCCTGCATTTCAAAATACAAGTACTGAGGACTTTTCAATGTAGAAAGAGAAAGGGAAAACAACAGACTGATGGAAAAGAGTATCCGAAATATGCTTATAGATACATTCAAAAATAAAAGTTGCAGTCGAATAAGTGGAGTCTTTTTGATAGAGACAAATAAGAAAACACCCCAAAAATATAAGAACTGACATGATATATGGATGCAATTTAGAAAACGTCAAGCTACCCAATAATGAGGTATCCTGTATTCAGCTATATATTTTCTAGCCTGTAAAATATAAGCCTGTTGGTAACCACAAAGTGAAAGTTTGTAACTCTAGATGACCTTGCAGTCACATGGCCAGCAGCTTCAACGTGTTAATGAAAATGACACATACTCAGCTCAACCTGAAACCCGAGGCTTAAACAAACACACACAAATCACTGCCCCGATGTGTCCAACAGCACCTCCACACTGCCGGGTCTCAGAGACGACGAGGGCGAAGGAGCCCTTTCCCCTCCCCCGTCCTTGCAGGTAAATACACCTGTATATTCAGAATTTTATGCAAACATTACATAAATATTGTCACAGAGTCGTTGACATAAAGTTGGAGTCTGCTGACTGCTGGTGCCTCCTGAAGTTTACAGCCAAACACAAAGAGCGCTCTGTGGAGCATGTCAGCATTCACACATGCACTCACACTTGAACAGCAGTAACACACATTGTGTTGGAGTCCTGCCGCGACTAACATTCGCAACCATGTTCACAATATATACCAGACTTAATTTCTCCTCTAAATATTTAGATACCTCCTAAATCATCTCATGTTTCCCAGGTGGATTTATTTTGATTATGTTCAAAGAACTTTGTGCTGACTTTGCCTTTTTTCCAAACACAAGCAGTGTGTGTGTGTGTGTGTGTGTGTGTGTGTGTGTGTGTGTGTGTGTGTGTGTGTGTGTGTGTGTGTGTGTGTGTGTGTGTGTGTGTGTGTGTGTGTGTGAGAGAGAGTGTGAGGGCCCATGTGCTAGTGATTTCACCACTCTCGTCTGTGTACGTTGGGATGACGGGCTGAGGTCCGAGTACCGGCACCACCACTGTCAACAGGAACCCTGAAGCGGTGGATAAAAAGGTGTGTTGGGTCCTGATTGGCTGATTGGCTGTTGCTCTTGTGAGGTCTGATACTGAAAAGAGTGTCATGCTCTTCTCAGTTTCTGAAAAGGTTATTCTGAGCACAGCTTTACAACATTTACATGAACAATGAAATGATTTGGTGGCAAATGCACAGTATAGCCACCAATAAATATAATTTCCAAAAGAGCAGAACGCGCAGCATCAGAGAAGGAGTTTGACATTCCTGGGAATGTTCTCTTTTTTGCTGAATTGGTCACTCAATAACCCCCATGTTACATCAGCAGTATCCTTTTTATACTTTCTTTTATGTTGGAATTAAACAAGTAGTTAGGTTGCAGTTTAAACCACCTGAATACCCTCTCCTCATGCTCTAGCAGTGTTAAGTGTGAGTGAATCATTGGTAGCTGGGGAAAATACAAAAGGCTCTCTCTAAAGCCATTGTTTTGTCTGTAAAAAAATGGCGGGCTCCAATGAAGAGGAACCGGTCTTTATGAAGATATGAAGGGCTTATTCTAAGATAACGAAAACACAACAATTTTTAGTTTCTGTTGATTATACATTTATCAATAAAAGATTAGGAATATTACATTTCATTTCTTTCAAAACAACCCTCTAAATCTCACCAAAGAACGTTTAAATGTGTGAATTTTGTTGTCTTAGTGCAGAGATAGTTTACCCCATATTTGTGCAATGCTAAGGCAACAGACAAAAATCCGAGTGGTCTCAATCTTATTATTTCACTCTTCACAAAAAATGGAAAAGGTCTATTTCGCCACCTGCTGAAATATTGCCTTAAAGAAATTCAAGTTGCACTTTTGCAGGTTAAAATGTATGTAATGTAGTTTTGCTGAATTTAGAATGCATTACCATTGCAGATTTTTGTATTGTATTGTTTACGTGTCCACTGTAATCTTACCCTGAAGTGTGTTTCTAGAAGCCCCATTCAATCAGATGAGTCAGTGAGCAGGTGCAGACGGCCTCACGGACCTCTGCAGTCCAGGATGTTGCTGTCTGTCTAAAGGCGCCTCTGGTGTTTGTCTGGTTCAACCAGACCGAATTCACATAAGACCTGTTGTGGCCCGTTTGTCTCCTTCAGGCAGATTCTTCTGGGGTTATGTAAGTCTTTGGGTGTGAGCAAAGGAGACTGGAAATGTCTTCAAATCCGAGTGGATGTGCTCGAGGTCATCTGATCAGGGAATGACACGCTGTCAGTCTGAGGAATGTTATGACAGGATCCACATCCTCTTTAGTGCCGAACAGTTGTTCCAAATAATACTATGAGCACTATTAATCTTTTCTATAAGCAGGGAGGGGGAAAAGGTGCAAACAGCAAATTCCACTAAAACAGTGGATTTATTATGATAGCTGGAGCCATTCCTTTTCTAATAGCTGTTCATATTCAGAACGTTGACTTTTACCGTCCACAGATGTGCACCTGTTATAATTAACATGACATGCTCTTCACATACATGTACACATGGACATACTGTGAGTGTTTGTGTGACCTATAAGGACTTGAAGGTCTTGGATGGTTTCCCTGAGTTGATCCAGAGGGGGGCACTGTCTCAAAAGGCATTAGACTTTACAACATCACCAAGTCCCAGGATGTGTTGGTGCTCTGTAACATGGGTTAAAATGTGGTGCAGAATCTATCTAAAAAAAAAAACAACAATGCATCTTATACAATCATAGTGACTATACAACTGATATTTGCTGCAGGTGCAACCAGATAAAATAATTGATTACGTTACAGTATTTCTTATGTGGGTGCCTCAAAAATATCCTCTGCAAATGTTACTTGTTATTTAACTACAGAGCAAAGACAAGTCTTGCAGTCTTAATGGTTGACAACTCAAGAGGAAACTGGAGTTCTGATTCATGAAATCCTTATTTATGAGGCCTGAGGAATGTATTTGTATATTGTTTAGTTTCTCATTTTAATGATAATGGCATCAGGAGAAGGCCCAAAAAAGCCTGACCTCATCACAGTGAGCAGCTCCTGTGTGCGTACAGTTCACACTTCCTGTTTTTGGCGAAACCAGCTCTCAAACTCGCACAATTATTCTGAGATCATGTTTGGATGTCGGAGTAACAATCCTCTCGAGCATCATGCGTGTAGAGAATTTAATTGGGAGTTTTGCTTTCACATCAGCCAAATTTCATCAGTTTGTGCTGTGTTTTTAGGGTTTCCATTTCCTGTTTTACGTTGATTATGGTTCCAACACTTGAAATCCAAGGTCATCCTTTGGTAACGCAGTCGTTAGTGCAGGTGGCTCCACAGCAGCTTCCAGTAGATGGTAGTAGTGGGTAACTCTAAAGGAGGTTTGTGGATTCGACTGCAGAGGGTGTTTGATTTTGATTATTACTCAAAGTAATATGTGTACTTTGCTTCTTGCAGGACAAACTGATATTGTGATCATTTGTAAAGGACATTAATGATGCTATTTGGGTGAGCTGGTTCTTTCAGCATTTTAGGTGTCTAAAAGACAAAAATGTATCTGTTCTAATAACAGAGTACAGTCATCACATTCAAGGTGATGAAAGTGGTAATAAAGCTGTAACTCTTTTCCTACAGTCCTAAGCCTTAATCTGTCACTGCAATATGGATACAGACAGGAAATGAAGAATGAAAGAATGCATGACACGAAGTATCTATGTACTGTTTACTACTGTTTACTATTTTACTTAGTCCTGCAGGACCTACAGCGCTGTTGAAAGTCAGTGCTAGCATCAATATCACTGGGGAGTGCCTTGAGCTTTTGAAATTACTTCTCGTATCATTTTAAACCTGCATTCAGTGAATGGCAACAGTAGTGTTGTAGGGTAAAACAATGGGCTGGTGATTGGAACTGTTGACCGTGGTGATATAAAAATATTGATCATCTTATCTATGGTTTTATGAAGTGGAAAGTTTAAAGCTCCCATATTTTACACCTTTCAGTGTTGTTTTTCTTCAGTCTTGATATATTGATATTATTTTGTGGTTTTGGGTACCAAAAATTGCCGACCAAGATCAGGCTGATTTGTATCTGTGTGTTTAAGGCACTTTGATATCAATGACCCTCTCTTCTGATTGGCTGACTCTTTTGAGTGGCACACATCCAGGCCAACCACAGGTATTCTGGTCCAGGTTCTGGTCATCTCACATCTAGACTACTGTAACTCCCTCCTGGCAGGTCTACCTGTTAGCGCCATCCGACCTCTGCAGCTCATCCAGAATGCAGCAGCTCGACTGGTCTTTAACCTCCTAAATTCACTCCCTCTACTCCGCTCCTCCGCTGCTCTCTTCACTGGTTACCAGTAGCCGCCTGCATCCATTTCAAAACATTGGTACTTGCGTACCGTGCTGTGAACAGATCGGGTCCAGTCTACATCCAGGACATGGTCCAACCCTACATCCCAGCCCGCTCCCTCCGCTCTGCTTCTACCAACCGGCTTGTTGCTCCCTCACTGTGAGCTAAACACTCAACAAAATCACGACTGTTTGCTGTCCTGGCTCCTAAATGGTAGAATGAGCTCCCCACCGACATCAGGACAGCAGAAACTCTGTACATCTTCCACCGCAAACTAAAAACACACCTCTTCAGACTTTACCTTGAACAGTAGAACTTTAGTAGAACTTAAATGGCACTTACTGATAGAACTTTGTAGTTTGGCTTTCTTGAAGAAATTGTATTTTCTTGATTCTTGTTTGTTCTGGGTTTTGTACCCTCATGGTTGAAATGCACTTATTGTAAGTTGCTTTGGATAAAAGTGTCAGCTAAATGAAATGTAATGTAATGTAATATTCTTTGGCCTAGTAGCTTGTTAGCGCTGCATCGAAATGACCACTCTGTTTTTTTTCTGCATAAAAAGTTGGACATTTGGGCAATTTGAAGATGGACATATGACATGATTATGAGCATGTGACATCACAAACTTACTAAAGTTCAAATGGCACCGTTGCTGAATGCAAGCTGTGCTAATTTTTTTCTTGGACCGAGTGTTTTGACTCACAGTATTACCTGTATATAGCACCCAGAACGGCTTTATAATCAAAATGGATTTGGAAATCTGAATTTATATAATATGGGACCTTTAAGTTATACATCTAAAGTGTAGATACACTGTACTCTACTTACAGTGCTTACCTTTTTATGGCCACAAATACATCGCAGCCTGCTGGCTAGACCTTTTAGCATCCAAACTTGTTCATGTGAATTATCTGGAAAATTGTCAGATTCACACACTTTGATGCTCATCAAAAGAAATCTGGTCTCTTGCCGAGTTGGGACTTTATAGCCGCGGCTTACCTGTAAATGTTCAGATGACGAGCTCTCGCTGAAGAGCGTAGTGTTTTTATAAGTTAATGATTTCCTCTGTGAACGAAAACATGCACACAGGAAAAGTGAATTCTTCATACCTGTTAGCGTGCCCTTGCCTCTCAAAGCTTTGCTCCGTTTCAGGCTCATGTTCTTCCAATTTTCTTAAAGGGCAGCAAATCCAATTGATACTGTTCCTAACTAAGATAAAAGAGCCAGTTGTTTTGGTGATGTCATCGCTAACAGTAATGAAATTGCCTCAGTATGGGGGGACTGGGAAAAGTTTAACATAGATGAAATTTACTGACAGTATCTGGATGCAACAATGTTGGTTTAAAAATTTATTGCACAGATGGCCACCGCTGAAGAAAAACAGTCTTTTAATTGGTAAAATATTTAAACATCTTCCTGCCAGATGATTTATTTACAGTCTTTAAAGGAGTTTTTTTTTTTTTTAAATGCCAGTCACATGAGAAATCAGAAAAAGAAAAAGAAATTCATTGTGTAAAGTATTGTCCTTTTTCCCCTTTCAGTTTAATCCATTTAAATATTGTTTGGACTGTGGTTGTGAATAGGAGTGGGTGTGCATGGGTGCCTAAATTGTCAACAGGATTGTTTCCAGGAGGTCATAATGAAACACAGATCATTTCATCGCGCCGTAAACTAATAAAGAAGGACAAACAACGGCTCACGAACATAATCAAACCTGACGACAAGTGACAGGCGAGCATTAGCTGCATTTCACAAAATTAACATTTAACTCTCCGGCGGGGCTAAAAGTCACATTTGAAAGGGCTATGAGTAGTTCATGGAAGCGATTATGTGGCTGGCCTGTGGCCTTGTGAAGATCCTAACAGAAACACAAGGTCAAAGGTCATACAGACCATTAGCAGCCTCATTATTGGGGTTTCGCTTCACATTTACACACACACAGAACAGATCCAGAGCCAGAATAGAAAAAGAGACACAATTAGGTCCCTCAAAGGCGCCAGGAACCCTCGGCACTCATATTTGTATGCATGCATGTGCGTGTGAGCATTAGCCACTTGCCGTTGATCTCCCCCACTTCATTAGATATCTATCTCTGTGGAGCTTGAGGTTTGCGTGGCAGCTGAATACACTACAGACTGAAATTCATCATAATCCCGTTGATCTCTGAGATGTTTGCCAAGCTTTAGTGAGCTTGATTTCATTGATAACCCAGTTTGCGGAGGCTTAGATGTGCAGGAGAATGTGTCGGAAAGTAATCTTGGGAAAAGAACAGTATGAAACGGTTGGTTTAAAGAGTTCAGTGTTGAGTTACTTTTATCGGCTAACAATAGCACAATGTAATCATGTGATCCTCCTGATAATTTAACCTAAATGAGAAACGTGTTTGTGGTGTCCGTTGTCTCTTCTGGCACTGGTGTAGATTAGGAAGCTCTGTTTCATATTCATGTGCTGGTGGGGGGGGCAAGAGAGGAATTTTACCCACCTCACTTGTCCACTATTGCTTGTGTATTGTCACACTTAGGAAGCCGTGCACATGCACATGCACACTCATGCACAAAAAGCCTGGAGAATGGTTTGTGACTCTAATGGCCCTTCCTTTGGGGGCACTTTTAATTGTTTGGTCATCGTCTCCATGCTCAGTGTGTCACAGTCAATAAAGTCACATTAGAGGAGACAGGAGGTGAGGGGTGAGGGGGCCGACACAGGGGGGTTAGGACCTCAGCGTGGAGTGAATATAAAGCGACTAAACCCCACCAAAGTGGCATTCTCCTGCTATCAGAGCTCTGCGGAGGACGGGCTGTCACTGTGGCCCATTGTGAGGCCAATGACTCATTCTTACTCAGGGAACAACCTTAAAAAGTCCCAGGGATTTCCAAAAGTGGGGACAAACCTCTTGGATCTGCATCAGCTAATGTGTATGTGTGCATTTGCATTTGTGTAGACCGACTTAAAATTAGAATAGGCTAAACTGCAGCCCAATTTTAGCCACTCAAATCCACACATCGCATAGTTCTTGATCAGATATCACTTAACTCTTCCAAACCATAACATTTTCAGGAACCTTTACTAACACATACAAAAATAACAGAGCCTATGAGGCAGAAAATAAACCAAGCAGAGATTTAATTTGGCTCATATGTTGCAGCAAAGGGCTTTTACATGCATGGCTGCAGCTCTTTATTTGATGTAACGTGCTTCTAAGCTGCTGTCAGTGATAGCCATAACATGTCACCAGAACCTGGGAAGTGTGTGATGGTCACTGCGATAACCTCAGCGCTGCGGCTGAGCCTCAGAGATCCCAGGTCTTAACTGTCACTCTCTGCATCTGCAGACCACCAAGCTAGTCCCACTGACCTCTCTGTGACCTGCTCCACCTCACTGTCATGAACTCCGCTCACCACACACCCACCTATCTGTCTACTGCGGGCCTGCGCACTGTTCTACTGCACACTTCATGCTTATAGTTTTACATTCATTTTAATGAAGGTTGTATTTACCAGAGGAATGTGTTGTGACTCATTCCAGTTGTGTATGTTTCAATGTAAAACCTGAACATTTTAGTTTATATGTCAACACTTAACCTGATTTCTTACCAAAAGGTGTGCACCTGGACATTTCAATTACCATTTAAATGGATTGAATGCTGGACCACAGTTCACTTCCCAGGAAGAATAATTATGTAAATTGTGTTGCCTTTCATTATCCCAAAGATGATGATCCCAGACCTGAAGTCAAAGTTCAGCTGGACTCTGACAGCTGCAAGCTCCTGGTAACTTGGGACTGTAGCACAGATGAACTAGTGATTCATACGATGACCTTAACTCTCCCAAATAACCTGGTTATTTTGCCTGCAAGATCAAATGTCAAGACATGCAGTCGGTGCTAAAAAACCTGTCATGAACTGCTAGACCAAATAAATATTATGGAAAAATAAGCAAATAAACTTAAACATGAATGTAAATACATACAAACTTTACCCACTGGCTAAAAAAGGACATAGCACGTGATGATGTCACACATTGGATGGTCGCATTGAAGCCAAAATTGGTCCCTAGACAATGGTTTTAAGTTTGATGCCATTTTCTTCAGTTAAAGCAAGGATCTTCCAAATATAGGAAGCAGGGGGAGTGACACTTGAGTCCTTCATTGGAGCCCATAGCTAACAGCTTCACTGGCATGTTCGCTAATAAACAAGGTGTATTATACACATTCTACCAGACAAAGAAATTGCAGTCAAAGTGCACTAAAATTAGAAACCATTAAGAAACTAATCAAACATTTACTCCCTGAAAAACATGGATATTGGATTCCCTTGAAGATCTGTTACTGGTACAGTTATCCGAAGGCCATTATTACGGTGAACCGAAAACTGACTAGCGAACCTTAGTGGAATTGCACTTTGAGCTACTTTTGCATCGGCTTTGGTTTCAAACTGTGGTAGTTGCCGCTTGATAAAAAACCTGCCCATCTTTTAGCTTCGCTGTGCAGAACGATGCTAGAGAGTTTGTTTATTTTTTCTAAGCTCGCCATCAATCGGACTTTAGGAGTTATGCGTACTTTGCAATTAGATGGATAGATTATGTGGTGTAGAAACGTGCAAACCTCCAGTGCACATCCACTAAGAATTTCCTTTTTTAGTGAAAGAGGAGTCAAGCTGTTTCCAGGTGTTAAACAACTTTTGCGTTGACACATTCTCGATTAAAATTTTTTGAGATGTGATTTGGACAACTGATTTTGTTTGTTTTTTGATTAATAATCAGTATTCAAGGAACTTTGCTTTTGTGTCCTAAACCATGTCAAGAGATGATCTGTGTGCACACCCTGTGTGCAGCCTTCATTATCATCAGCCTTCATAAAGTGACAGACTATGCTTTCAAAGTAGTAAATCCAACAAGTTTTGATGGAAAAAATCTCCCAGAACAGTTAATTATTACAAATATTAAGTTCATTATCAATATGTTGTTAACCACTAAGATGAAAGTTAATAATTTTCTTTACCTGTTTATTTCCAGACTATCAGGCCTGAAGACCTAACTTTCATACCTCAGCAGGTACAAGACAGAGCAAGGTGAGTCTGAAATATCTCTCCCACTCTCAAATATCATACACTGAATTGAAAAAAATCTGTCTTTTACAAGATTGATTTTCACTTGCTTATTATTTTAATGAATAAGTATATAGATAATTATTCATGCAGTTTCAGTATCAGTGAAGAGAGGGTACTGGTAAGTATAGTTGTTTGTTAATGTATTAAAATGAAAATGTTTATTTAGCTCACATCAGCTGAAATCAGCTGTTGATAATTATTTTATTTGTTCGTTTTTGTGAATGAATGTGTGCTGCCACAAAAAGACTCTGACTGGAAACTGAATAAACTGAACAGATTATTGAATTTAATTTGTTCTTCCTGCTATGTGTCTGAGGACAAGTCTCTGTTGGACACACACTCAGAAGTGGTTCTTGGACACACTATTCACTCCATATAAATCTTGCTGTTTTTATGAGCCCCTGGTTTACTGAAACTGCCCCCTTCTCTCCCACCCTCTCCCCCCCATTACACACACACACACACACACACACACACACACACACACACACACACACACACACACACACACACACACACACACACACACACACACACACACACACACACACACACACACACACACACAGCCCAGTCAGGTCTCCACTGGGAAGGTCACACATTTCGTCTGCATTTGATGACCTTAATTGTGTCTTTAGTGTATAAAAAAACAGACTCATTACACTGACCTGTTTTTCTCCTATTTAAGTGTACCTCAGTTCAGTTTTACGAAACGCATTGTGAGCTAATCTTAAAGAGTCCTCGGAGTCTTATCACACTGGTGAAGTCAACCACCATGATTTTTTTTTTTCTGCAACCTGGCAAGTTGCTCGTTGGTAGAAAGTTCGAAGCCGCGGTCTTCGTCTGGGTCCTTGTCTTGTGTGGCCCTCAGTTTAGAACCCACCTGCCAAACTAATTTATGACCCTGTTAAGGGAAACACTGCCCAGGCTCTTGAAGGCTGAATTTCTGGCCCCACTGCTGCTACAGTATTTCACGATTATCAGGCTATCCCTGGCGGTATCATAAAACACCTCATATTACCACACTTCCCTGTCTGTCTCTGCCGCTGCCTTTTTTACACCCTCTCCGTGGTGGGTCACAATTTAAGGCGGCTAGGAGGAGGTCGTATTTTCTCCCAAAACACAAAATTGGGGAAAGGTTGTTGGATGTATTGGTCATTAAAAGGGGGAGTTGGCCAAACTCGCCGCTGTCATTGTCTGTATATTCTATAGGAATACACGTGGTTTGAGAGTGGATGTATCTTTTGTTGACGGTCACACTGATGCAGAAAGAAGGAAGTCGCAAAGGGACTGCACACAACAGAGTTTCTCAGAGAACTAAGTGTTTTACTGGCAGATCTTTCACTAAAGCGTATAATACTAGTGTTGATTTTAGCTGGCTGTAGATGAAATGCAGTTAGCCCAGTCAATGGCACCGTTCAAGGCCTCTTCCATCGCTCTCCGACAGCAGAGCTGCAACTAGCTCGTAAAGATGCCCATAAACCGACACTAACAGAGCCGGCTCGGTCCAGATACATAAAGCATTCAAAGCTACACACAAACGCATTAACTGCTTGGTATTAACAACAATTTAAAGCGCCAGCGGTTTCTTTTCACCTGAATAGGACCATCAGAGTGCACACGATTGAGGAAGCTTTAAACTGATAAATGTTCCAATTTAACAGCATTAAAACTTTATATTACCTGCCTTCTTAAAGTTTTGCACTTATTATGTCATTGCTTTTGGAGGTGATCCATGAATCACCCTGAAGTGATTTCACTGAGAGTTCAAAATCAACAAAAAAAAAAAGTAAGTGGAGGTCTGAATTAAAGCATGAAGTTTAAAACCTCTTTTGTGGGATGAAATATTATAATCTTGCAGAGTGCAGGGAGATTGACCTGTCAAGCCTGCACTGTATTGAGCAAAGGCTCAATATTAGCCCAGATAATGGCCCATTCTGAATTAGTTAATCCTGCTATTATCTGAAATAAGAACAACTGGCCAGACCCAGTGACTGCTTGGCTGGGAGTCTGTTTTGTGTCTTTGCTTACGGTTTTAATTGTAACAAGCTGAGAGGAGAAAGCAGAAAGACTGAAATCTATTATGCCAATGTCACTCGGGCAAGCATTCCCATCGGAGCATCACAGCAGAAAGAGGTCTTTAGGTGCAGATTCCCACCGGAACGGCACACAAACCCGGCCAGGAAAGCTAAAGGCAGGTCTAAAGAGAAACAACCTCATTTTGCTAGAAAATTGTTAGATTGAGAAATCTGTGAAGCACAAAGATTGCAATCGACTGGAGCAACAAATGAAGCAGACAAAAAGGGTCAAAGGTTTTTGTTTTTTGCCGTGAATGGAAGCACAGTGACCGAGGAATGAAGACTGAGCAGCATTTAAGGGCCCACAAAGCTGTGCATTTAAATAAACAGGGTTACGTCGTTCTCCTTTGGACCCAATGAAGTCCATCAAAGAACATGGTAATGCCCCACTGAATGGACGCAAGGACTCCCAAACTCCTACCTTTTCACTTCGTGTGAAAGAATGTGACATAATAAATACAACACCCCCCCCCCCCCACCCATGAAAAACAGACATAAACTGAGCTTTAAATATTTTCTGCCCCGGTTACAGCTTTAAATCATTATTGGGGTTGCCATGTGGGCCATTTTGTAGAGTGTAGATGTCATTATTTGTTGGAAGTTAATAAGTAATGTTGTGCCCTCAAGTAGTAAAAACAATAATGCAGGAATCAATAATTACTGCTGTGGGCCACAGGCTTTCCCGAGAGCAGCAGAAAATGTGTCAGCTGTGTTGTAGCCAATAAAGTCCAGTCGGCTTCCGGGATCATCAGGGAACAGATTCTGCTCATCCATCACTAAAACTCTAATGTATCATAACAGCAAGGGATATAAAAAAAATGTTTAGATATTGAACAGACTTTAATGTCTGTTAATTTTCTAATGGAGTTGCAACACAATATTATCACATGAGCATTACCAATTCTTTGGAGCTGTGTTACAGGCCACCTGGCAAGTGTGAGCAGAATTTTAATTCTCATTTTAGCTTTGGTTACCACCAACTGCTGAGGGAAATCTCTGACTGCTAAATGCTCCACTGTGTTCATTAGCTGATAGCTAAATTTGTTCATCTGCTGTTTGGTTGCTGTGTAGTGGTTTTATCAAGGCATATCAGCTAAAAACAGCAACCTGCTACTTGAGCAGATGAGAGAAATCTTAGTCACTTACAGAACCTAAATGTACTAAATTACCTTCCGCTGCTGCTGGTCAGTGAAACTGAAACATCATTCACACAGAAAAGCATTTGACTAGCTTAATCCGACAAACCAAAATGAGCCAACAATCAAGAACAGGACAAGATTTTATGACCCTGAACAGATGTTATTTTTTCCTGCTTATCATTTATTTCTGTTTAAGTGAGCACATACACACACAGAGTCACAATTGCATGCTAAAAATTTTGTTTACGACGTGGGCTCAGAGACTGTGAGCCGGTCCAGTCCAGAGACAGGTGTTCCCCGCCAGCTCAGCCCCAGCTGAGCCGCTGCATAGATGCAGCTCTCTCTCCCGCTGCAAAGCATCCACATTCCAACTACTTTTAATTTTACAAGAGCCCAGGGGCCTCTAGGCCCGCTCTGGCTCTGGATCTATGAGGTCTGGGCCTGGATTCTGTCCTTGGATCTGCGCCTTATGCACACATTATCCTGTGTAAATACTGCAGGCTGGGCTCAGCTACGGCCAAATTGGGTGGCAGCATGTTGCTAACGCTTCTACGCAGACATCTGTTCATTTGACCGTTATCTGCAGCCGTACCCCGAGGTCGTCTCGTTTGGCCAGCCACTCTGTGAAGCTTAAGGAGACAGATGGAAGCATACAGTATGTTTTGCAAGTTGGCGAAGGGTTAAATATGCTTCAGATAAATGGAAATAACTTTTGCTCCATTTGTAGCTGAAGTGTCAAAGCCACTCTGCAGTCAGAAACAGGGTGTGGCTCGTTGATTTCTGCTTTTTATGGAGTGCAAATGGATATGCAGCATGTTTCCCTCTTCCTTGTCCCTTTCTCTTCTTTCTGCAGACACAGTATCTCCTGCTACAGGGTGCAGTCCCTCTTCCTCCGTATAAATGATTAAAAACCCTCGTTAGTGTTAGGTGATACGGCTGCAGTGGAAAAGGTCTAGGCGAGAGGAAGAGGGTGGAAAAGAAGACAGGGTGCAGGCTGGGCAAAGAGAGGGGGGATGTCAAGCCAGAGGAGAGGAAAAAACAGATTGGGGTAAGGGAGGGGTGGAAAAAAAGAATGGGTGGCAGGAAGCAAGCGGGTGGGGCGACCAGGGCACTGAAACAGCTAAAGGAAAGAGATGATGGATGAATAGAAGGGATTTGAAATCTAATGTTGATGGTAAAGGATGAGAGAGTTCCAACTGTGGAGACAGCTGTGTTTCATTCAGAAATATAGCGTTTCCACTATAGGGTTTGGTTACCTGTATCATTCCAAATACAAGAATTTGAAAGGTTTGTTTGTGAATCTGGAGGAGAAAAGGAGGCTGTTGTGATGTGGAGCAGAATCCAGGGATCATGACCCACGAATACAAGTCATATTACAGAATCATTTGTAATCCTCTTCTATTAGCCCTTGATTATAAGTGCAACTGTTCCTTAAAGAGCTCCCATTTAAGAGGTAGCTCTTTCTGCACATGTTCATTCATCAGACCGGGAGGTCCAGTTCAAATGAACTTAATGAGGTTTATTTGCTTGATTTCTCCAAAAAAAAAAAAAAAAAGAAGTCCAGAACACACTTTTTTAAATAAAACCTGGTTAGCTTTGCCTTTTGCGGTTATGACTCCTGCACGTGTGTGTGTGTGTGTGTGTGTGTGTGTGTGTGTGTGTGTGTGTGTGTGTGTGTGTGTGTGTGTGTGTGTGTGTGTGTGTGTGTGTGTGTGTGTGTGTGTGTGTGTGTGTGGCCTCTCATAAAAGTAGATGTTACAGCGCAGCAATAGATACAACCACTACAGTTTTTTCCTTTAATCAATGATTTACAGCAAACTGTGTTCAGCCAGTGACACGGTTGAGCTGCATGAGCTTCTGCATGAGCTTCTGCCAGCACGTGTTTATCATCATCTTGCCAAAAACACAGAAGTGCTAAACACGGTTCCAAGTTCCAGGAGAGATAAGATTAAAAAAAAAAGTAAATGAAGCCAAAAAAATAGCTTGAGATATTGAGATCCAATAAAAATGCTACCAAGAATGATTGACTTTATGATTTTACTCACCTTAAACTGTCCACATCACCTTCTAAAGGGCAAGTATGTTCGAAGCATTTATGTTCTCTGTCTTTGTTTGGATATTAGGCGTGGTAAGCGGAGGCTCTCTGGAAGGTTATTCCAGTTGATGATACTTGGACACCCAATTGAAACAACTTAAAAACAGTTGAATCGATTGCCATGAGACAGTCACGGTACCTCCTCTGGTGATCCTCAGACTTTTCCAGTAGATCCATTATCTGGCCACATAAATCTTTAATTTGTCCAGCATTATGATTTACTAGTGTATTTCCTGTTTAAAATAGTCCGTTTGGTAGTATGATTGCCCGGCTTGTGGTATTGCTGTGTAGCGTTCTTGAGAACAGCTCACTGTGGACATAGTGTAGGTGAAGACACGCTTGACTCTGTTTGCTGGGATGTTCGCTGGAACTGCAGCTGCGTGGCGCCCTCACTGCCCACACTGCTGCACAGACTGCTGGTCACTTTCTTTTTTTTTTTATTAAAGTTGAATAATATTAGACATCTAGGGTGTCTAAATCGCAGTGCTAGTGCACACCCTCGGATTCCCAGAAATACACCCACCAAGTTTTAAGCAGATGGAACAAACAGTTGTAGAGATATGCGAAGGACAAACAAACAAAAAAACACATACATACATACATACTTACATACATACATACAGACAAAGATTCCTTGCATTATAAGAAAGATGGCCAAATAATTGGGTTTGGTGCTAATTAGAAAATGTTAGCATACTCACTACCTAAACTAAAATGGTAATCACATTAAAAGGTGTGTTCAGACTAAAAAAATGAAATAAAAACCCAGCCAACTCCCAACTGTGCAGATACATCAAGTGCCAATAAATAATTTTTTCAAAGATAGTCAACAGAGCGCCATGATATTTTTTCTGGAGAAAATACCATGACATGAAGGACAGAAAACAAAGTAAAAATTGGATACCCCAGATTAAAAACATATCTCAACCCACATACTAGGAGTGTTGGTATGAATTTGACGATGTAATACGCTTCATGATACAGGAGTTACAACTCAGTATATTGTGATATATTTGAATAGGCAAATCATTTTATGACCATCTTTTAAATCTATTTTAAGCAAAACTATCGTGGTATAAAGAACACAGGATTGCAGTAGCAGCAAGTTGTTTTTATGCAACCAGAACAGAGGGATCAACACACTGTTTATAGATCTAGTGCCACTGATAACACAGCCCGTATGAGATATGACTCAGTTATGACAGATAGGAACACCTGTGACATCATTAACCCCGGAGCTGTCATTATATAAGGCTGCAGACACACTTTCACATTCAGCATGCCTCAGGCAAGGGCATCTCAGTGTCAAGGTCCCACCCCTCCCTCTCCAGTTATTACAGCTGAGCCGACGCCCTTGAGATGGGGCTTGAATGTCTTGTTTACATCCACTCCTGCACCTTTCCTTGCTACTCCACGACAAGTTCTGTGTATTTGTTTGTGGGTGGTGTTTATCACTGTTGATGGTTGCTCGCTGTCTCGTAGTCACGGGCTACTTGTGGTCATGATATCTTACATTTGTATCGTTCTAGAAAAGTAGTGACAATGTTCTGCGTGTGCAGCAAATGAGATGGGAGGAAAAGAGGCAAAAGGAGACGATGCTATCTAAAATGTGCAGAGTGAGCAATTTCCCGTCTCTTTATTTTTGACAAAGAAAAGCAATTAACAAGCAGGGAGGACGCTAATACTTCTCATTACAGACCTTTGACAGCCTCAGCCTGGCACTATACAAAAGGAGAAATTACATTGGGATGGATGAAGAGAAGTAATAAATGTGAACCTCAGCTATAGCTATTTTATATCTGTCTATGGACCCACTACAATGTAAATTAACTTCTCTGTGGACTCAGCGGAGGGGTGGACACCATAAATGGAATACATGTATATAATGCAATCTCACAACAATGTTAATGCAATAAATCCAACTATCATGGACATTTTGTTAGACAGACGGGTGTTCATTTGTGAGGCTGTATATTGTGATTTTGATATATTGGGTTGCAGTATGGACAGATTTCCCTCTTACATACAGTCCGTGATGCATGTACAGGAAGTGGGTAAAGAAAACCACAATGTTATGATAGATTGATTATTCACATTTTCAGTCCAGATATTGGTTTATCGGTGCTAGTAGCTCTGATAATGCTGACCAAGAAACATACGACATTTGCTTTAGAGGTGAGGACAAATTCACTTTTACACTGTTATGTTGATATAAAAATATTACACAATAATTAATTTGCTCTTACTGCCAACTAATGTCATAACTGAACTTTTAGTAACAATAGGTACTGTATACCAAGTTGATCTTGTATTCTTGAATTCAAGAAATGATTAACAACATATACCAATTGTTCTCTGGATCTAACAGTTACTGTACATGCGTCTGCGATAGGCATTGTGTTTTCTAGTTTTTCTGTCTATCCGCCTGCCTGCCCTTACATCTGTCCGTCCCATTCTCCTGAATGCAATGTCTACACCTCAGGGTAATTTCTTCAAACTTTTTGGGTTCAAAAGTCAAGTCCACAGCGGGCCTACATTGAATTATTCTTATGAACACAATATCTCATGAACACCTCTCGACAATTTAATCAAATTTGGCACAAACGTTCACTTGGACAGAAGGATGAAACTAATTGCAAGTTGGGGGTCGAAGGTCTAGGTCACTGTCACCTCAGGAACACCTAAAGGGACTTTAAATTAGGCACAAAATATGATTTTGATTATAAAAGGTCAGAGGTCAAAGTCACCATCCAATCCATTTTCCCCTTTCTCATGAATGCGGTATCTCAGGAACCTTGAGGGAATTTCCTCAAATGTGGCACAAACGTTCACTTGGACTGTGTGAATCATCCATGTTTTACAATTTGGATTTTCTTTGCAGTAACGTTCATCTGTCTATTGTTAATCACATTTATTGACCAAGCATGTGAACACAGGCAGATACCTTCGAAGTCTTCATTACATTTATCAGTCTGGATAGATATGGATGTAAACTGCAATTTGACTAGTTGGCGGAGGGATAAAACTGCAAAGCTGTAATTCAAGTTAACTTTTCCATTGTATCGTTATAATAACAGAGCCCAAAAGGAAACATGAGAAACTGTACTTGTGAACTGCTTTTAGGGCTGCTGAGTTTTATTCTGGCACACTCACTTATGCTATTTTGTAGCCAGACCACTGACAGCCCTATGAGACTGAAATTCCTCATACAAAAGGTGAAATGTGGCTTCTTAGCTTTCCAACCATATTTCATTTCATTTTAAAAAATGTTATCTGAAATTGATGACGTGGACTTCAACAGCACATTATAAACAGTATTTGTTCCTAGTGTTCCTTTAGAATAATATTCACAAGCCTAAGGATGGTAGCTGCTTGCGAAGGGACACTACTAACTAGTCGAGGAATGCCAGCCGCTATCCTAGGGATGCTAGAGACTAGCCCAGGAATGTTATTTACTAGCCTCTGGATGCTAATGAGTTGTCCTGTGTTAGTGGTTAGTCAAGAGTTACTGGTTGCAGTAGCTTCCTTCATCATACCTTAAGACTACATTTCTATGTCACTGAGCTTGATGCTAAATGATCTAATACTTTGCACCAGAGAAACCATGGCTCTGACCAGTTACCTACAGCTAAAAGCAGATTCCGCACGCTGAGCTAATTGCAAGGTTTCCTTCTTGTTAATTAACAGAGTTTTGCTATAATTATGTTCTGATTCCATATATTTATTACGATTGTGCGTCTTATCTGCATTTTATTCAGAGGAGTCCTTTTCAAAAACAGAGTAAAAGTCTAATACATCAGCTGGAAATCTGAAAATTGAGCTCGTGTATCTACACAGGACGAGTTCAGGTACACTGTTTTGTTTTAGGTCACCCACATTTTGGAAGTGCCCAAAGCTCAACACAGTCACTGTAGTTTATGTAAAATACAAAAACATGAAGGGTAACAAATATGCCTATGGGTCACATTTATGGGCGTAAAGTGCAAGTGTCAATGTAGGTTAACACATGACAGTCAGCATTAATAACTGTAATGATCTCTGTGGGTAACAAATAGCAGTCTGCCTGTTCACCACTGACCCAGTCTGAACAGCTGGCTCTGCCATTGTCCTGCTGTTGTTCATACAACCACAAACTGCAACAATAATGGGGCTGAGCCCAGAGGAATGTCTCTCTCACACACACACACACACACACACACACACACACACACACACACACACACACACACACACACACACACACACACACACACACACACACACCTACAAGTGCACACACAAAAAAAAAGTCTTAGGAGGAAAAATGTCTCACCTCAGCAACAGGATAGTAAAGTTAAATTTAGGAGAGCTCTAAAAGGAGACTGTGTCCTAAAAAGAACCCTTATTACATAGGATTTAAGCACTTCCTATTGAGACGCACTTCTGTGTGTGTGTGTGTGTGTGTTTTAGTTAAATGAGAAATGCCTAAGATGTAGTTTTAACATTTTTTGTGGTGCAGTTTGTCGTAAACTCAGTGAAAATCCCAGCCGAGGTCACGGAGAGAAGAATACAGAACTTAATCCCTAACAAGTGAGAAAATGAGCAGTTAGCTGTCTGCTGATTATAACCTCACAGTCTGAGGCTTTCACCTTTCCTGCCTCTCTCCAGAACTGTTTTGGCCTCCAGTCAAACTTAATAAGCGGGATCCAGAGTTCTTTCCAGAGGTCTCTCCAAACTCCAGCTCATCCATCACTGTGATCTCTATTATGGAGCGAGCTCCCTGCCGTGGTCAAGGACCGTGATAACAAGACAGCGCAGAAACAGATGTTGGTAAAGGTGAACCGAGTGCACGCCGAAAATGGAAAAGGTGAGCAAACACCTTTACTCATTATTGGGCTTTTCATGATGTAAAGGACTTTTGAAGTTTCGGGGTTCAAGGAGGCGAAGGGCAATCATTGGTCACACTGAGGACCACATGGAGCCGGACTACATCTGCACTTATTATTTCCAGCCTCCCTCCTCTTCCTCCAGATTTGACTTCTAGCACATACAGTATTTAATCACAGAGTAATGACCCTGGAGTTGTCTGTCATTTTCGGTTTGGCACAGTCATGCTTTTCAGGCCAACACACAGCAGGATATTCCTGGCTCACCTCCTCACCCTCGGCTTAATTTATCTGTTTCCTCTGAGAACACAGGACATCTTTGACTCCGTGCAACTGCTCACCTTGTGCTGACTTCTTTGACTGATACCTCGAAGAGATCCACCCGCTGTAGGATGCAGCGGCCGCTCGTATTCTCATGTTGTGTGACCCTATTGTCTCCCCTGTGTTTTCCCTGCTGTCAGGAGGGAAGTGTGATAAAGTTCCCCTTTCTTTGCCTGTTTCTATGTTTGACTGCCTCTGCTGTCGGCCCGTTGGTCTCCTCCTACTGCGAGGGGACTTTGGGCACACAGGCGATTGTTTTACGCGAGGTTACAGGAAGGTCAGATCCAAAATCAATGAGGAAACAGCCATGCTGCTCTAAACTCTATTTCTGCAAGCAGGATCCTCTGAGAGGAGCTGGGATATCAGAAGCCCCAAATGGGAGGATCGTTAACATGACAGATAGAGGGAAGAGGAGGGATGAGAGGAAGAGGAGAGGGAAATGAGAGCAACGTGAGAAAAGAGAGTTGTTACTCGTGTGAAATGTGAAACGTGCGAGTATAATGGAAGTATCTTGTTTTCTTGAAAACATCTTTGGTGCGAAGCAGAATTTTATCCTTTGGATGCATTTCATATGTCCAATTATACTCCACTGAATATAACAAGCATTGTTTCATTCTACAAGCAGGAAATTACTCTAAACCACAAAATGTTAAACTTTTTAAAGGGAAGGCAGTTGCCAATATCCGGAGAAAAATGGCACGAATGAATGAAATACCAGCACACAAATTAAAAAAACATTTGTAATTTGGATTTAAAAGGGAGAGGCTACAGCTTCTCTTAGAAAATATATAAATAGTTCCTCTAGAAAGCATTACACAATGCAATAATGTCCACAGTGTTTTTATGCCTTATAGGAAACATCGGGGGGTTGCTTTAATGTTTCCTTCCCTATCGGCTTCCTTGGAGCTGAGCGGATATTACAGATTGGAAGCATATAGTGGGTTTATAAAATCTCACACTGATTATGAGCAGTGTGAGCCTGTGGCTTTCACGTTATTTTGTTCAGTGATGCTGAACCAAGACGTTTCTGGTTTGGGACAAAGCACTGAACTTTGGATTTGGTTCCACTGGCTCCAAACTAACAGAGCAGCCTCAGGGGGCTGATTTCCATGGGTCAAAAACAACTTTCCCATCCACAGGCCTGAAAGCCTTTAAAGCAATAGTTAGACATCTTTGAAAATATGCTTTTTTGTTTTCTTGCAAAGAGTTAGATTAGAAGAATAACCCCTCTCACACCTGTCCCCCAAATAGTATCATACTTGTACGATAAGTTAACACTTTCTATGATGTATAAGCAATAATTCTCAAATCCCTGGTTTTTCCATAAGAGAGGAGTGCTATTGTTGATTAATTGTATGGAAATACAGAATGTTTATAAAAAATGGAAGTTGTTTCCGGGTCTGAAACAATGGATGAATGAACTGTGGGCTCAGATTGTTAAACAGTAGATTCAATTTCTTGACCTTTAACCCCGCCGGACGTAAACAACAAACAGGCATTACATCAACTGCATCGACAAATTAAGGGTTGGTGCTAGTTTGGATCAGCTGAAAGGAAGCAAGTTCTCTACGTTGTTGTGATTTGTTTTTAAACTGTCAATCAACTGGTCCCTGACCCCGTGCCCTGACTTCAGCATTAACCATCACACAACGTAACAATCACAGGCAAAGCATCCCTCCCGTTGATCCAATCTAGCAACAGTTGAAAAGTAAGAAGCTAATGTAGCCTACCGAGCATCTTAATCATTTAAAATGTTTTACAATTTTGAGAATAAATGTGTGTATCTGTTGATATGCGTGCTCAGCTTGGGAATCTGTGCAAGTCAGATTTTCATTTTTACGAAGTACAATCAAAAGTCTCGAAATGTTTTGATCAGACCTCGTAGCTCTGCTGTTGGTCTCCTCTAACACACGAAGAAAAAAGTGGCTAAATGTTCCATTATGATCGGCAGCTGGTGGCTGTTTCTCCTATTTGATGCCGAGTATGTTATATAGATTGTTGTTTGTGAGCTTTTGCGATGAAATCAGCTGCCTGCTGTGGTTTCATCAGTTAGCTGCTTTAAGACAGAGTGCGGTTGCAAAAATAATTTCTTCGAATGATTCTCCTAGATTTTCTTTATGTGGAGGTCAGAACTATAAGTATTTATTAACATGACCCAGGCCAAGGTCTGGCCCCTCTTTTCCTATTTCCTGGGACATTTACTGTAGTGTCCTTTTGGTGTGTCGTGAAGGAGGATCTGACCCATATGAACAGGAGGATGTGAGCTGACAAGCATTTAATGTATGAACTCCACTCATAAATGCCAGTCAGCATCAAAGCGTAGCTACAGCGAGGTGCCAGCCCCACCTGCCTGTGAATCTGTATTTTATCACTTCATGGAAGCAGCGGTGATACAAAAAAAAAAAAAATACTCGCAATATTCAGAGTGAAGTACAGAGTGAACCTGTTCTGGTTAAATATTAAAAACAAGGTCTGATGTTATTACATCAGCAAAACTCCTAATTTCCTGTATCCTTTCTCTGAGACTGGAGCTGGAAGTTGGACAGTTTGACTATACTGTACGTCACTTCACGGCAATTCAAGGATTAGTGTGAAGCAGGGGAATTTATGGGGCAGAGTTTTCCAGTCCGACAGTATGTGAAGTTCTGACACGCTCTTAGAAGTGAAGGAAAAGCAAAACATTTTCCGACTCTAAACCTCCCATGGTGTCGAGCAACGAACTGAAACTACCAGATCTCACAAGGACAACTTCAGTGTACAAATGTAAGGTGGCAAATAAGTCGCTATTGGCAGGGAAAATAATGTAGTTTCACAAACAATTTCAACTCTGCGCTTATTTACTAGTTTTTTCTAGATCTTTCAACCATGTTACATGGTCTTGGTCATGAAGCTGTTGAGATGATCTGTTGAGCTCAGCTGTCACGTTATTAAGGAATATCACAGAAGAGGGTGTGCTTCAACGTCAGTGATGCTTTTGGACCTGACCGCATCGCTGCCGTGCCAATTGATGACGTTAAAACACACCCTCGAGTGTAATATTGCGATGATAGACCAAGTTACCAACTAAATAAAATATGTAATCAAAATGTATTCATATTGTGGGGCAATTCACTCTCAAAATATTAAACTTTTTGTTTGTGTGAAAGCCATTTCCATGGTAATACATGGGGTGTGAGTAACAACTGTAAAACAATCAGTCACGTCTGAACGCAACGTTTACTACTCCAGCAAGTTGTATGACCCCTAGTAACAACCCAGAAAACAGAGAAGATGTGGAGTCTGTTTTAATGCTTTCTAGAGATTGTGGGATTTCTCGAACTGAATAAATACCACACATGGAAACACAAAACTGCTTTGCCAGCTCATTCGTGTTGTTATTAGAGGATGTGGCATGGACACGTGTTTTTAACTTGCGCGTAGAGCACAGTGCTGTCATGCTGATTTGAGCAAATGTACAGTTGATCAATCAGATCTCTGGGTCGGAACGACTTGTTGTATAATGTTTCATACATGTAACACTTCTAAGACTTATCATTGTACATGAAACATATTTCTGGGTAGTGCAAATAGTATATTTTGTTGACATGGAAAAGGAAATTCTTTTGTTTGTGCTCTTTTTATGAACTTTCACAAGATTGTCCAAAAACTTAGGATGCGACTGTAAAAATTAATTGTATAATGTACAATCAATTTCAATAATATTTTAGTAGTTTGCTAAATGGAGGCTTTTATAAGCATAATAATTATATTAATAATACATTTTATTTATTTAGTGCTTTTCATGATACTCAAATAGGCTTTACAAGTTAAAATGATCAGAAACAACACAGTACAAATATAAATCCAGCGGCAGTGAAAACACGCAACATTAATCACAAATTAAAAACAATAATCATAATCTATTCAATTCAATATAAAATATATATTTACAGCTTACTTTGTATAATGTATTGCACATTTTTTTTTTCCTTTAAGTCTGTTCCTTGCTGTCACACCGTGAAGCAAATTCAGATGACATTTTGGGAATGAAGCCATCCAAGTGTTTGAAGTTCCTTTGTGGGAATCCAGACAGCATGCAGATGATTCGTTGAATTCATGCGGTGGTGTTGAGACTGCTCTCGAGAAAACATCAATTACAGTAGATTGTTCTGGTGGCGTTTGAGTTTAGTGCGAGCGGTTTGGCTGAACCAGCAAAGCGAAGGCTGTGTGATGCGTGTTTAGCGAGCTCTGACACGGTCCAGATCTCGGTTGATCCTTCCTCATTGAATAAGCACATGTCTTCGGGGACAAGAAGATTGATGCTGCTCCCACTGAACTCTGGGATATCCCTGTCCTTAGACGGGCAAGATTTTGGGGTTTGTGGGTAATGGGGGGAAACCACTTCCCTTGCTTGTTAAACAAGATCATTAAAAGGCATTATGAGTTGGCCTCTGGAAAGGCTTTTGCATGTCATTGCTTGCATCTGTTGGAGGGCGTTTCTGGGTCTCTTGTTGCTTTTGATTATTCTAAAATACAGTACTTCTGCTCCCGAGTGTTACAGGAGTCAGTGAACACACAGCGACACAGTGAAGAGGAGCTGTGACATGAGATGATACTTCGAGGTCAAACCTACGTGAAGCAGCTTTAGTGATGCTTTCAAAACATGTGTTGTTGTTTTGATAATACACACAGCAAATCTACCAAAAATAATCAGTATCATTTCATTCTTTTCATTAAAAATTTCTGCAGAAACTCAACATTTGCTGGGAAACAATGATCAAGCTGACACATTTCTCAGAGACTTCAAAGCTTTGCCCTTCTGACACGTTGCACATCCCATGATCGGAGCCATCCACAGCCATGTCAGACCCTCCGACTACGATCACATGTTTTCCAGGTTACCCTGGTGGGATTAAGGTTCAAGTGGTGAGGAGGGGTTCAGTGGTGGTCGCCTCACAATCTTTTATGGGTCAGGAGCTCCACCAGCTTACTGTGTTTGTAAGTTATTTTTTAAAGCTTATGTGAAAAGTCCTCAGCCATGTTTACAGTACATACTAGGGCAATCAAATCAAAAACAATCAATTAAAAAACTTACCAAATATGGAGATACTTCCAGCATTACATAGAACATTTAATTTGGTCTGATTGCTGTGCTTAAAGGAATGTTGAAGAATTACTAAGTAACAGGTGCATGCGTGCATGTGTGCGTGCATGTGTGCGTGCGTGTGTGCATGCGTGCGTGTGTCCCAATGTGGGCTTAAACCTGAATATACACCAACCCCTGAGGATGTGCGTCACTGTGGGGCTCCGGGGTCCAGTCTGATTTTTCAGGGTTCAAACTTGATTTTAAGGTTAGAATTAGGTTTAAGTGAGGGTTAAGGTTAAGGTTAGGCATTTAGTTGTGATGGTTAAGGTCAGAGTAAGGCCAGAGGGAATGTATTATGTCAATGATAATCCCTACGGGGATATGGAAACAAGTTTGTGTGTGTGCATGTGAATGGATATGACTTTTGCAGATCCATTGCTCCGCCTTAGTTTCAATAATAGTCCCCATCAACCAAAAACACTTGATGCATGCAAAACAATAACCATTAATGAATAAGGAATACATATTTCTGAAAAAAACTATAAACGTTATTCAAGTTTTTACACATAATTGTCAGTTTACAGTAGAAGTCTCCCCACTGTTATTATTTCTTTTATCCGTCAAAGAAAATGTCTTTTACAGAGATGTTTCTGTGACACACTGCGGTCTGTAAACTTGGCTGCGTAGCAGGATTTAAATTCTTGAACGACCTCTGCTTTGGGCTTTACCCAACGCAGTGGAAGCCTGGAACTAAGTTCAAACTGCAGGTCTGGCACACAGTGGAAAGAAGGGGGTTAATGTGATTAAGGTCGTGTCTGAATAGAGACTTCCCTGTTAGAAGTCAGAAAAAGGAGGATTAGATTTGTCATATGCACAGAGGAGCCCCGACTGTGGTTGTGCACACTTCACTGCTCGGGAGGAATCCGTGAAGCGAGTGTCCGTGCTGTTTGGGATGTTCATCGGACAAAGTAATATGAGGGCAGTGTCAGCTTGAGAAGGTACTGGGCTCACTTCCCAGGAATAACACGCTTGCGAACATGGATGTTACCAGAGTGCTTTTATAAGTAAACGAAGGCCCCAAACACAGAGAAGGTATTAGTATCAGTGCTGTGTGAGGGTCATTAACTATGCATGTTAACACAGGAGTGGCGCTGCTTCCTCTCTCTCCTCCACTGTACCATCGTTCCAGTGGCAGTGGATGGCCCTCTTATTAGGTCAGCTGAAAGTGGGACATTAGCACAATTCCCCCAGGCTGGGATTTATCCCACATCTCTTCCAATTAGCTTCCTGAGCTTTTGGAGATAATTGCAGTGTACAGTGTAGAGACAGGAGCTCCCACAACCTCGCTGCTGTATTCCCGTCTTCCTTTCCACAGTCGTGCACTTCCTCGCAGAGAAAGAGTGAAAAGAAAAAGAAACTTAAGGAACTGGGAGAGTAACTATAGGATCAACATCCCATCTCTCCTGGTTAATCCAGCTCGGAAGGCGGCCCCATCCCTCGAGCCCGCTTCCGTTAAGTACTTACATACGCTACCGAGAGTTTGGAGTTGGGAGAAGTTTGCATGTGTTGTCATTTATAGCGCTATCATCTTTAATAACGGGAAGGGATTAGCGCCACTGCCTTTTGATCCTCTAATCCGCACTCCTCAAAATCCCAAACTTTATCGGCTTGCCTCTCCGCCGGACCCGCTGATCTGCTGGGAAAGACAGAAATTGACCTGAAATGAAGCGCTGTCCTGTGAAATCTCCGACAGGTGACGGCAGTAATTCACGGTGGAGGGGAGAACAGTTGGCCTAATGTGGCCATGGGAGATGAGCCTGTTGGCTCAGACGAGGCTGTTGTCAAGGGAGATTAAAAGACTTCATAAATATGCCCTTCCATTTTTTGCGGTGCCGTATATCACCGGGCTGCATTAATCATCGCTGCCCATCCGTAGCGCAGTAATTGCATCTGAAGATGAAAGCCGAGGAACTTCATCTTTCCACCTGTACCATAGATTGGATCACATATTTGTCACATATGATTCATGTCAAATCTGGAGAAAAACGGGGCACATATCCTCCGAACACCATCTATACATGCAGAGACTTCCAACTCACAGCAGATAACACAGAGATGTTTTTGCTTAAAGTGCTGGAAAGCAGTAAATTCAATCTACACAGTAAAAAGTTAAACACAACAGAGACAAATGTTAATGGATGAAGACACTACACTCAAAGTCCGGACCACTGTTACAACCGGCTTCCTTTGCTCTCTTTATTAACATGACATGGACTCCCTTCCATCGTGTCCTCAGGATTGATGTTCCACTTTCATTTACGGCCCTCCCTTCTCCACCGCTGCGCTTCCGATAGAGAGGGAATAGGTTTGCTTCAGCGTCTGAGAGCAGCGGCTCGTGATCGCACACTGGAACTAATTAACGAGCCAGGCCTCAGTTTATGTTAAGCAACGTTTGAGACCGGAGGACGACAGGAGCTTAATTACATGGCGCTCGGGACAAGAATAGCCGCTAAAGGTTTCAGCGGTGAAAAGTGTGCGAGGGTCTGCAGGGGCTTGCAGCTCACGCTCGCATGTGCTGTCACTGAGTGGATATTAAAGTCGTGTGTCACATTGTTTCTCTTGAAGATTTGCGAGTCTCGTATTTCTGCTGGGACATGTGCTGGATAAAGTGCATGCAGTAGATTTATTCGCCCCCTTTTGTCATGTACACTCACAGGCTGCATGACCAAAGAGGTTCACCACTGCAGAGCTGTTAACTCTTAGCTTAGAAATAACTTCAGGCTGGAATCAAGAGACATTTACAGTGTGTGTGTGTGTGTGTGTGTGTGTGTGTGTGTGTGTGTGTGTGTGTGTGTGTGTGTGTGTGTGTGTGTGTGTGTGTGTGTGTGTGTGTGTACATATGAAAATGTACACTCGCTTCACGGATTCCTCCCGAGCAGTGAAGTGTGCACAACCAGCTTGGTTGACTGTCTCTGTATGCTGACTGTCCGCTGGGAGTGTTTCATGTTCTTGCATGTGCTCTGACTGCATAAATGCAGCATTGATAAATCTAATGTTCAGTGTTGGGCTCTAGTGTAACTCAATCTGAAATAAAAAAATTTTTTAGAGCTGTACTACTTTTATGTTTTTTTGACATGGATCTGTAAGTTCAAAAAATAATAATAAAACAAAAACGTTGTGATGTGCAGTATGATTATTATAAGAAGTGATTACTCATTCATTTTTGTTTGGTATTTTCTTGTGAAAATTTGCATATTCCCAAAACTTTAGACCAAAGTACTTCCTTTTCTTTCAGTGATAAATTGGTACAATTATGTTTCATTGAGTAATGAGGATTTGCTTATCTTTTTCCATTAATCTGCCCAACACTGAAGTGATCCTATTGTGTGCGACTGTTTGGAGGTCCCGGTGTGAGACCCAGGAGGGTCACGAGGAATGTCTGCCAACCTGAAGACGGGCCTGGAGAGGTTGAGAGGAAGTGAGGACGATTGTTAGCTTCCAGAAAATGTAGTAGCCATAAAACAATGCAGGCTAATGAAATACTTCTCTGATAGATTTACAAACTTCAGGCTGTGGAAAAGGAAGTTAATTTTTTTTAGCTCACAACATCCACAGGAAAAATGATGTTAACTACGGGATGCGTAAAAAGCAGACGGTGACTGAGACTTTCAGGCCTGTAAAGGAGGAAACTGTTAACTGAGGGTGATGTGATGAACTGTGAGCTTGGCTTTTTCCTTCCTTTTATCTTCTTACACTTCAGCCGCAAAGCCCCAATCCTCCACCCAGAGCCTTACAGTAAAAGTTCATGTGAGTTCCTGCACCTTTGATTCTATGCATTTCTCCCAATGTACTAAAAATCTACAAATGTTCTCACGAATTCATAGTGATAGTGATGCGTAAGAGCTTCCAGATTTGCTGCTGAACACCTACAGTATGAAGTCGTTTCTGTTTCCTGGGAGTCCTGGGATGAGCATTAAGTTCACGAGATCTGCAATTATAAGTGATTTGTAATATGTGAAATGGAGAAGAAATGTTTTAGGTCAAATATTTTTGATATTTTGTGGCAAAAGCAAAGCAAGTCTTACTTTCCACATGAGGCCGGATCAGTCAGAACAGGGCAGGCTATGAGAGTGAACGCTGACAGTTTAATCTACTTATGGAAACATTTTTGTAACTTAAACCCAGTGAATCCTATGAAAAACACATAGGCAGCTTTATTTTGAAGATGTTTATATGGGTGATATACTGTCTAGTAAAAACGGTATGCCATTACTGTGGTTTATGTTGAGCAATAAAAGCTAGACCTGTTCGGGGCAAATGTGGAATCAGTTTATGCGGAGGAATGTGGAAAACTGCCGTTGGTCACATGGTCTTGTTAGTCCAACACATTCGAACTGTTTGTTATTTATGATGCTGGATTCCTGGGTTTCAGCGCTCACCGGGACCTCACCTGCTGCGTGGGCTCAGCAGGAACCCTCCAACCAGACTGGCTCACCTCTGGCCGTGTGCGACAGACAGAAAAGAAATAACACTCTCGCTGGTGACGACATCTCGGTTTCGTGTGAGCGCGAAGGGCTGAAAGGCACGACTTGGGTGCATACGTACGGCTAGAAAAAAAACAAGTTTGTAAGAAAAGAGCACTGTGCTTCAGCTCGGCCACAGTGGTCAGTCTTTTCCTTCTGTTTCCCCTCACAATAACCATTCTGGAGAAGTGGCTGCCAAAGCCGCAGCTCTTATAGAGGAAACCGTGACCAGCTGTGACGCAGCTGCCTACACTTGACACTCCAGCATCACTGAGTTATTTCATTCAGCGCAGCGAGACGACCTGCACATTCAAGCCTTGATTATGTGGTCAACATGTTCTCAGCTCGGTCAGAGTCCTTATCTATTATCTGACACCCTTTTACCTTCCTGCCACGTCACTATCATGAAACAGTGAGCCGCATTGTTTGTCATTATGTGATCCGTGCCCACTTACAGCTGTCAACAGAAAACCACATGGAAATCCCCAGAGCTTCAGTAAATGTCACATCTGAAAAAGGAAAGCTTGGACTTTTCCCTCCTCTGCAGGCTACTGTGTGGACTCGGTGCTGTGTCCTTATAGTCTGTGGTTCTCTGGTCCACAGGATGTGACTCGTATTTTTGTCAACCGGTGATCAACGACCAACCTAATTACACACTAATCAATCAAGTGTAATGAGTCTGCGCCTGGCCGGGTGTGGCCCCGCTCCACCCCTAATCCACTGCATCTGATTAAAGGGTAATTCCACGACCACACTTGTTTAACTTCACACGCTAAACTTGTTCTTTTTTTTGAAGGGGGGGGGGGGGGTACTTTTTCCGATACAACCTTTCTGTCATGCGGATCCTGTGTTTCAGAAGTGACTTAACTGAGGGTTTTGATCAGCTTTTAATGGCCAGACAGGGGTTGAGTTTCACTGAAACACAAGACAGGACTACACAATATATGCTGCTTGCATTATATTTAGTTGAGCTTTTATTTCTGTCTTAGGAAGTCCATAGAGGCACCGTATCCCACGGTACTTTTAAAATACTGAATCATCTGTCAGTAAAAATAATTCCTGTAAACAATTTGATATTTTTCTATGTTTCGAAGCTTTAAATGAAGCACCGTAAGGTATGAATCTGAAACAATGAAAGCACTGACATCATAAAACATCCCAGTTCAGGGTCGTAAAGAAAAGAAGAACAGAGAGGCGGTTTCCTACATTTCCAGTCAAACATCCCTGATCTTTTCCTTCATTCTACAAATCTCCACGAGACAACCTCTGCAAGGTTCTCTTTTATTTTCCCCTTTCTTTCAGCTCTGCTCTGCGAGTGTGGTTCTTTCATGACATTTCGGTAATTAAAGCCAAATGGCACATCCCCCGATTAGCCCCGCAGCTGCTTGCATTTAATTCTGTACAATCAAAGTGTCCCGTTGAGCTGCTCGCTGTCACAGCTACCAAAGCTATTTGTCACAACAGAGATAAAAGAGGCATTTATGAGCAGTAAAGATATTGCTCATGTTGTCTTACAGAGTTAAGACTTATTTTAATAAAACGAAAGAAAGACGTATAACATTTCAAAAACAGTGGTCGTTGCAGATCATGCTTTCAAACCCGCAGAAACCGCTTTTCACATGAATTTCTACAGAGTGACTGTGGTGCAGCCGCAGAGTGAAGTGTTAGTTAAAGTCAAAGACAACCCTGTTGGGAACTTTGGTAATGAAACCCTGTCAGACACATACGCACGTACAAGAGCTTAACATTTCCAAAGTTGACACTTGTGGAAAAAATACAACCCAAGTGTTACCTGATATTCTGCACCCCTGTGTCATAGGTTCCTCCAGATGGGCTTTTTTCCCCCCAAAACCCTGTGACCTTAAGAGAGCTGCAGCAGCATGTGATCCCACAAACGCCCCCCCCCCCCCCTCCCCCCACCCCCCAAAAAAAAAAAGTCAGAGCACAAGCTTGTTTTTGTTTTCGGACCCGTTTCCTTGTGTTTTGACTGGGTTGCATGTGTGCCAACTATGAAGTGAGCTCATGCTTTTACATAAATGAACTCATCAGCGAAGCTTATTAAGGCAAGAAGAACCGCTTCACCTCCACACCAGGACCTGCCTTTTCTCTGCTGCTTTGACATCTGTAGACTCACATCTGCACATTCAGCATCAGGAGGGGTTGCATAACATCGTAAGAATACTTCTTCGCTCTGTTTCTCTCTTTGTTTCTTAGTTTTTCTACCTCTCGGCCTTGTTACTTCTGAGAAAAACTAGAACACAGAGGCTATAGAATAAAAAAGCATATCACAGGATGCCTGTCTCTCAGAATGAAATACATTTGTTTTCACAAAAAGAGCTCTAATATAAAACTTTCCAGCCTCTTAAAACTGTCTCGTCTCTTCTTGACTGTGGGCAGTTGTGTTCCTCTGGGTTAAGTCATTTCATTTTTTGGAGAGAAGTTTGGATTTTTAATGCCATGAGTGAAACGTTGCCAACATGATCCCATTTTTCAGAGGACAATTTCTTCTTATTTATTTTGGCATTTCCAAGGAAAAAAAACAAAAGATGCATTGAAAATAAGCTAGTTATAATAATGTAATTGAGCTAATCATTTCCAATAGTGAAGACAAGGACTGATTGCCAGCTCACTGCACTGGATCCAGTAGGAAAACTCTCCTGCCCTGTATCCTGGAGACGAGAGGCCTAAACACTTCAGCTTGAATTTAGTGCAATCGTTAAACTATTCTGAAGTAATTATGAGCCTTTAAATGAAGAGTGGGATTGCCCTGTCGCCAGTGGAGCAAAAAGTCACTCCACATGAAGGGGATTTTCAGGAGACGCATGGGCCTGTGTGCCCTGGCTGCGGGCCGCCGGGGTCTCCAGGCGGGTGGACCTCACACACACTCACACACGCTGGAGCTCTGAGGGCTAATGACATGAATGTTCACCAGGGCCGCTTAACGTTCAGGCATGGATACATGTACAGTATACTCACATCGACATGATCTCACACATTTAGTTCAGTGTCACATTAAGGGAAGTCATCATTCACGGCCTGAATGAGGGCACTGGGCAGCAGCCGAAACAAACCACACGAGACTTTTAATACTCCCTGTGTAGTCACACAACTCAAACAGTCATAATGTTTTTAATCTCTGATAAGAAAACACAAGATTTATAGAGTGTTGCTTTATCCCAAAGATAAACAACTCAGACAAAGAAAAAGTTTAAAATACTTTTTCTCATGTCATCTGAGAAATGTGAGTTGGTGATAGATCAGTCAAAAAGTAAAAATTATCTGATTAAAATACAGAGTAAAAATCAAGATAATCTACTACAGAGAGAGCTGGGAATGAGAAAGCCACCAGGGTAGATCCACTCACCGCTCATTCACTTGGTCCGGCTCCGTAGCACACACACACACACACACACACACACACACACACACACACACACACACACACACACACACACACACACACACACACACACACACACAGGCTGCACAGAGCAGAGTTGGGAGGTGCTGGAGGAAAGCAGAGTAGTGACAAAGACAGGAATGGTACAGCTATTTTTTTTTTTTTTTTTTACTCAGCTTGACTCCTTTAAAATAGATTAAAGCTGCCATAATTTATATTATTTATGTTAACAATTAAACAAATGACTATGTATGTTAAAGGTGTTGTCTGTATGACGAACCTATTAAAAGTTATTACTGTAATCTGCAGTTGCCTTCGGCTCTACGGAGCTTCAAAGCGTTTATTTTGGTCCTGTGGGCTGCAGTGTTGTTGTTAAGAATCACTCTTACCACTTCTACAGTCCCGCTATCGGACGCATAAGGTAGCTGTTAGCAAAGTTAGCAACTAGCTGGTGAACATAGAGGAGCATATAGCAGCTAATGAGGCAGGTAATCCCTATTGGAGTTGGTAAAGGAAAAAACAAAAGCGAAAAAATAAATTAACTTACATTCAGCAGGTTGCCAGAAACATGACATGAATGCCTTTTTTGCTCCTGTCTGTTAGATGTGAAATAGTCGCATGCTTGTGATGTCCGTGTTGTTTTCATGGCTTGTTTCAGCTGTTTCCAAGAGGCCAAAAAAAAAAAAATCTCTTTTTGCAGATTTAAAGTTAGGACCAAGTGGCAATCAACTGTGACGTCACCCACTGGTTTGTGAACTTCTGTTCTGAAGCATCGAATTCGGCAATTTGCCCGTCGCCATCTTGCTGAGTGACCATATTTGAACGAGCTGGGGAGAAGTGAGCGGTGTATCTGACTGTATCTGATTGGGAACTTGAAGACACTGCGCCCCGCCCACCTATATCAGAAACCTGACTGCACCACAGGCCTGTCAATCAAACAGACACGCCCCCAAATATACCGCTTTTTGAGACCTAATATCTAATTAACGAATGTTTTGTTTGAGCCAACTCCTAGTGGCCCTCAATGGTATTGCAGTTTAAGGCACATCCGTATTGGACTCTTCTACGTCCACTTTTATATACAGTCTGTGGTAACGAAGTGTTGGTCCACCAAGACAAGACAAAGAAAATGTGTGACTTACGTAGGAATTTGGTTGAAAATGTGTTTGAAGTGAGAAAATGGTCAAACTCAGAAACATGGCACTGACTGCCCGCATGTTTTAGTTAATGTTTCCAACCAGAAGTGCAGATTTAAGCCAAAACAGAAAGTGAGAACTCATAACTCAATCCCGTTTTATGGTTCACGGAGAGCAGCAGCAGCCCAGGGCCCTCAATTAAAACGTCAGAGTCGCTCAACCTCAGTGGCATCTTATCTGATTTCCCCATCGCCCCCAGTGTCAGACACGCAGAGGGATACAACTTCAGTCACTCTTTTTCACCACTCAGAAATGTCCCCTTCTTCTCCCTGCGGAGACGGGGGTTTGGAGTCGGAGCTGGTGGTGCGATCAGCGCGTCCCCGTGCTGACACGGCGCTGACCGCAGAGAAGTCGGTCCAGACTACCGGACAGATGTGTTTCATTTGGCTCTATCTCTTGACACATCCTGTCTGCATTGCATGCAAGGGAAGATTTTCACAGCGGCAAGAGGCAGCGACACCGGACTGAAACCTGAACTCAGCACTGCAGTCTTACACTGCAGCTCGCTAACATCCCTCCACTCAGCCGACATGAAGAAAACACCTTAGTAGTGTTTCTTCTGTTAGAACTGACAGTTTGATACTTCAGTGACTTCCACGTTAAAACACATCTATGGATGCATATTTGATGCATTCATAGTCCACAAAGGATGAATTGTAATTATTTTGATCATCCCTTTCCATATAGTACCAGGTATCATTTCATTCTGCCAAATACTTTGGCTTCATAACCAAATAAATGCAAAACTACTTTTATTGCCATCAAACTCAACTTACCGTTGTGTCTAGTTGTAATTAGTGTGCTAGTACACCAAACTAATGCTGGGTTCAGATGACAGTTTTTTTTCTGATGGCCACCTTGTCAGATTATTCATTATAAATTCAGAGTTTTGGTACATGACAGACTACATGTTGCTCACTGACCAATCACAGCTCGCTGTGTCTCACAACCTGAGTGATGTCATCAGGGAGAAGGTGCCATGATATACTGGCTGGCCAATATCACAGAGACCAACATAGAGGAAGTTCTTGTATAAGAGAAGATAAAGGAAAACAATTTGACATCCTAGTTTTTTTGTGCGGACATCATGAAACATCCCTGACGCAGCATCAATTGTTGTCGACGACACTGTAGCCTGTTTTACACAGAGGTCTCACAACACTGCCATAAAGACACCCACTCATTATTCTTGCTTTGCTTCTTAACGCTGAACCAAACATAGCTGCTACAAAGATGCTCTGCTGTGTGAGTTTAGGTAGCATGCTGGTCTAATGAAATCAGAGGTGTGATGTGACACATCAGCGCGGGGGTATAGTCCTGCATCGTGCCAGCTCTCTGATGTCCGTGTAGAAGGGGAGCCGCCATTGTTCTCGTTTGACTCTTCCCACTTCTGCCAGCTTAACGGCCAACAACAATGTATTTCTTATACAGAGCGGCAAGGCAGAATAACAGCACAGCATTCCTGTCTTGAACAAGCTGTATAAAAGTGACTTTAATACACCAAACAGGATGACGCGATCAATTGCGGACACTAATTTTTGGTCCAGATGCCCGATATGTCTTTCATTCTGTGCTCTGAAGCAGGCATTAGATACAAAACATCAACATGTCATTTCAACATCATTGTGTGCATGTTAGCTTGGCTGTCGAATCGTAAGTCTTTTGACCTCAAGGATCCATACTATTATCACTTTAACAGCATTTTACAACCTTATGTTTCAGTGTGTTTTTAGAATCTGTTTCACACTGAAATATAGTAATTCATATTTCATATGTAATCTTAATGTCTGTAGAACTTTTAACTTCTCAACCAATATCTCATTTAAAATAAGACATCTGGACATTCTTCAACTTCAAATCTATGATTTAAACTTAATGGCTGTAATATATTTAAATGTTTCAACAGAAACTGACATTATTTATATTTGAAGGCAGTAGCCAAGGAAATATCTAAGAACAGTTGCATCTTCTCCCAACATTACCTGTTCTTCGGTTTGTTTCCATGTGTTTTAAATTACACTCCTTAATCTATATTCATTGTATATTCATTCCTCTCTGCCCTGCTCTGTTCTATAGTAAAAAAAAAAAAAAAAAAAAAAGGGGCTACCTCGCATATGTATGGGCGTCTTGGTCTAACAAGAGCTGACCTGCCGTGCTCTGATGTGGTGGAGGGAAGTGACCCACCCTCCCACATGCACGCCTCCCCTGCTGGTCACTCATGAATATGGCTCTAATTGAATTCATTGGAGACAAACGAGTGTTAATTGTGAGGATAACGATGACCGCAGCCAAACTATTCAGATGACGGGCCCACAGAAAGAGGGAGGCCTCCTACCCACCACAGGCCTGTTCCTCCCAGCGGGTGGAGGGGAGGGAGGGGGTCCGTGTGGGGGGGTTGAGGAGGGGTTGAGGAGGGGTGAGCTCCACAGTCTCTTGTGCTCCTTTTCTTTAGGAGGAAGCAATAAAGCAATAAAAAGCCTTGGTAGCTGCGTCCTCTGTGCTCTGACTCCCCCTACGCTCCAGTGTGAAAGAGGTGGGGGTCCTGTGACACATCATAACGGCCAGTAACGACTAAGCTGGTGTGTTTATGTGTGTGTGTGAAATAATGTTCGACTCCCTTTGAGTTTTGCTGAAATCTCAACATTTTCAGACCGACACTACAATATTAGTCCTTTCCTGATGCAAATACAAGCAGCTCTGGCATGAACTTATCCATTATTAAACAGGCTCTTATGCCATCATCATGAACACACACACAATGCCAGCTTTGGTTTTATACATTTTATGAACTGGCCTGCAGGACCTTTGCCAGCTGCTTTGGATATTACCTTCGTTTCTTTTATTACAGTCCTACAGAAGTCTGTCAATATTTAAAAAATATCAAGGCAAATGTCTTCATACTCACTTCACCTTCTCATATTTCTTATTGTTTTATTATAAATTCTTCATGAGGTAATATGATCAAGAGTAAACTGTGTATGTGTGGAGATAAACAGATGCTGGCAGCTCTCTTTATTCATTTCAGTGTTGACAACTTTCAACAATGAAACTTCTCATGAATATTCTGCTTTAATTTATCATATCAGCTGTTTAGTTTCTGGCTGCACTTTTCCCAATTCCAGTACAGTGTTTTACTTTAGATGTGTGTTTATCATCTAGACAGAACTTTCATTGCTACTTCAATTGTATTAGTTCTGTAATCATTGCTTTATGAGGGCTTGTCACCTGAGGGGTGTACTACGAAGTGATATTAGTGGGTTAGCGAGGTATGTTGAGACTAAAGCCAGGATTCTCAGTAGGGACGGGTGTTTAAAGCAAAACTACCATTCGAAATTTGCTCTGAACTATTTGATTTTTCTTCGAATATACTTTCTGACGGCTGTAGTTGTCTTTGCATGTTTTCCCACGTTCGCACCGGGACATCTAATACTGGGATAGTTTTACCTGCAAACCACCGGACCCCTGAAGGCATTGTGTTCTTCTTCTCCCTATGTTAATTAGATGGGAAAGGGGGGCTGTGGCTCAGACGGTAGAGTGGGTTGCCCTCTAATCAGAAGCTTGGTGGTTTGATCCCCGGCTCCTCCTGTCCACATGCGTGGACAGAATGGGTGAATGAATTTTTTTTTTTTTTTTTTGTAAAAGCACTTTGAGACTTATACAAGTTCAGAACATTTACCACATTAGAGCTCACAAAACTCCCAATGAGTTCAAAGCCTACACAAACACTACTAAAAACAAGCTAATGTTACTTCTAGCTGTGATGATGATGTAGCTGTAGATGATACATCAATGAAAGCATCGACTACGGCACTATTTTCACTCTGAACCTCTCATGTTAGCATGTAAAATGATTGTTCATTTTGAGGAGGACCTCTCTGAGGAGACTCGACGTCTTTATAATTCATCAATGAAAGAGTACAAGGACACGGATGGTGATAAACTCGTGGTGAATAGATCAACATTACTTCCATTAGCCGCAGCGTCCACTCTTGTGGATAATGTGGATAACCATTGACAGATAATGTGACTCACATGCAGCCATGAGAACAATGTATTTGGTTTTATTGTAATTGAAATGGTGCTCCCGGCTCATTTGGAGATGCTTTCTATTCATTCCAAATTCTCCAGAAATCCTGTGCTGTGTTCGTCCATTGGGCTTCAAATGGAAAGGCAACAAAGTCAAGCTTGCATGATGCACTGATTTAGTAGAAATGTAACCGTGTGCACTATCTGGTTTCAAAGTCGAAATCGGTCACAGTGGCTGGACATGAAAAACAATGAATTGGCCTTCAGTGCAGCCTCAGAGCAGCTGGACGTAGATTATTAATCTTTATTATATTTTTAGTCTATAAACATCAGAAAAGTCTCTTTCTATTTTTTATTCTTTACAGAAATTAAAAAGGTAACACTAAATTATATTGCTGATCTCAATCCATACACACACTAATGTTAAAAACTGTAATGAAACTTTGCAGAAGTTGTGCTGGTCTTGAACTCGTGAATCCTTTTATTTGGACTCTTTTTGAAGCCGAGGTCGACGTTCGATTGTGACCTTTGCTTGAGATATGGCCATGAAGATCTTATTCTTCCATTTGGCTCCCTGAAAACAAGTTCTTATCCTTTTCGTCTCCTACTGGAGCACAGCAGCACTTAATCACCCCCAGCGTGACCCTGGACTGGCACGAGTTCAAAGCTGCATTCGGCCTCCGCATCACCCAGAAGAATCGGTCCAATCACCTCTGTGTCCCCTGGCCTCCCTCGCTGGCATCTGTCTTCTTTCCATATATCAGAGGTGAGCTGTGGCCATAAAGGGGATTACTCTGCGGGGAGACTGTGCATCCATTTTCACCATTAAACCGGATTCAGGTGCTGCTTCCTCTGCTCTCCATAGGCATCCAATGAGTAATGGATACCCTTGTGCCTCTCGCTGCCCTTTCTTATCTACTGTACAGCCTGGAGATGCTCACTGAGTCACACAGACAGAAAGACACAGGCAGACACTCACTCACTCAAATAGAAACACTTAGTCACCTACAGTTCTCGTCTGGAGGCTTTTATACCGGAGATCTGTGTTCAAAAGAGGAATTTTGGATCGTGACCCGTTACGTGACGGATTGGCCTCTGCACTGTACCACGTCCTTCATTCCCTGTTCTCCGGGGACTCATACAGACGTAATGTGCTCTCCAGAATTTTACCATAAAGGTTTTAGTGCTTAATCAGTGCTTTATTTCACCGATCTCTTTTCAGAGAAAACCAATGGCGCCTGTGTGTTGAGTAGCTGTGAACTCTTAGAGCCACGCTGCACCGCCGGTAACGCTTCATTGGTCTCAGTGCTAAAAGCCCGTGTCACAGGGCTCACTCAGAACACAGGAATGATTTTCACGGCTGAGAGGACGACTCTCCTAAGGAAATTCAGTGCCGGAAGACGAGATGAAGTAACTGTTGAGTTTGTCTCACAGTGAGCAGAGGGGGGGATGGGATGAGATGCACACAGAGGAAAGGATACGGTTTCATCAGCAAACAAATAAATTATTGTGCCAAAAGAAGCATATGGACAAATTAAAGCAGATTACAGTGGAAAAATGGTATTTCCAGTAAAAACAAACAATGAATTAGTTAAAAAAAAAAAAAAAAATTTAAAAAAGCTTTTAAATATTATTTCCTCATTAAATAATAATCCTAAAAGTATTTTTTTTGTTTGTTTCTGTCTCCAAAGTTAAGCCTGTTTGTCACCTTTGCATTCAGTCTGTTTTTCTTTTTTGGAATGACTTTGAAATATCTTCAAATAAAATTATACATAACCAACTTTGTTCCATTTTGTCCCAAAAGCTTCATAAATAAAGATATTTGAAATATTTTTCCAAAATGGAAAAGTGGCACTTAATCCCAATGGAATATTTATATTCCAGCATTTTTATAAAACCTCTATTTTATTTGGTCCATAAATCAACCATTTTGGTCCAGACTGAAATATCTCAACAAGGATTGGATACAGTTGTCATGAAATATTGCATGTGTATTCACGTTTCACACAGACTTTTATGATCAGCTGACTTTTCCGTTATCCTCATGTTTACAGCAAATTGTCCTTGACACCCACTGGACGGACACGCAGTTAATCTGAGATTAAATGTAAAAATGTCAGATCGATGATCCTCTGAGTTTTACTTCAGAGTTTTTCTTTAGTGCTGACATCAGTTCAGATGTTTTGTTACCAAATGTTAGCACGGAGCTTTCAAAAAATATCATGCCAAAGTTTGTAATACACCTGTCATTCCAATAGAGGATACCGTATTAGTGTCATGTTTTTGCTCGCATTGGCATGAAAAGTATGCACACGCATGACCAGGATCGAAGAGGCAGGTATTGTGACGGAGGACATTTGACAAGGTATAAATGTGGTAAAGTCTAATCCAGTACTTTTACGCAGAAATCCAGTCTGTGAGAAAGAGACATGGAATTCTTTAAAGAAATCTTTTCCTCACCATAACCAAGTGGTTTTGTTTTCCTAAACCTAACAAAGGTTTTTTTTTTTTTACATCTAAGTGAGCTAATACGTGACACTCACACACTATGCACTAGTGGGCTAACAGGTGTATTACAAGCTATGTTGTAATACCGGGTTGCAACATTATACATCATTATGATGTCACTTTGAGCTTGTTATCATGCTAATGCTAGAATTTAGCTCCAAACATGCTGTGCCTAAAGTACAACGTCACAGAGCTGCTGGCGTGGACGTAGACTTTGTCCTGTTAAATATTTGGCTGCGGTGATTCATTGTTTTCCTGAAATGGTTTGAGGCAACATGAATGGCAGATGCTCATGTGCTTCTAAAAGCAGTTAAATGTCATGAATCATCACACTGATCAGGCTGTAATAACAGTATAGGCATGGAAAGTGCTGATGGCAACAGCATAATTGTTTAACACTAACATTTCCTCATCGTAAAACACGGAACATCTGACAGTCTTGTCTTCTAGCAACATTGCTCCAATCAAACATGCTTCCAACACGGTCTTCCTCCTTAGTTACTCATGTTGAAAACTTGATTTTAAGAAGCTGAGTTGAAGTAACCCAAATTTCAGGTAATACTTAAAGTCCTTAGTGTGATGAAATGTTGTCACGGCGGGTTGCCTGTTACATGCAGCCAGCCTGCCACATGATGTCATGTCTGTGAGCTTCAACACGGCTATGGTCCCCGGCATGGAAAAAGCTGGGACCTGCTGGTATCCTGCCAGAGCTCAATCAGGAGCATTTAAGTCTGAATGTATTCCCACAAAGGAATTTCTTGATGCCCACAGTGGAACTGAAGCTGTGATGGCAGAACTCTGAATGCAGGTACGGGCCAGTGAAATAAAACTCTGGCCTGGAGGAGCGCTGCCCAGGCCATGTGTTGGACGTGAAGTGTTCCAGAAGTGTTAAATGACTCCTGCGCGAAACTCAATCTATCCCCCTATCGTCACTCCGGTTTGGTCATATTTGATGCTGCCACCTCAGTTTAAAGCTGCTCTCTCTGATGGACTGCTGTTTCGCCCTCTGCGTACCCTCCTGGATGGCAAGTAAACAGCCATAACTTTACATCTCTGGCTGCTGGAGCACAAAATCTTTGATGGCTGAATTAAAGAGCACCAGAGATTGTCTGTAGGGGCTCCTATTATTCATCAAAGAACCATAACCCTGCTTGAACAATACACAAGCAGAGGTGAGGGAAGGACTTCTAGGAAATATTCCATATTGAAGCTTGCCTTAACACCTGAAACAGCAGGCAGCTCCCAGAAATGGGAATTTCCCATCTCGTCAGAGAGGCATGGCGACGTATCCTGAGGGATGCAGGGAGAAGCGTCGAGTGTGTAATTACTGGACTGAAATATAGAGTTCAATATAGCACTCAGACCCCACACACTGTATCAGTGTCACCGCAGAGATGAGAAAATGAGACATTTATTGTGAATGACAAACGAGGGAAGTATTTGTTAAATAGCTGCTTGCTGTGACGGCGACTGGATCAGACTGTTATATTAATGAGTGTGCCTCACTTTGTCACCACAGGGCAGCGCAGGTGTCATTCAGAGCTACACCAGGTTCAGATAATACAAACCATATGTACAGTAATCCGATTTTAACATTCGTTGACTTTTTTCTCTCTAAGACACAGCAACAGACAACAACTACTATTCAGTCACATGTAGCGTGCTAAGGTCACAGGACTATCTGATGATGTAGTCAGCAGCGCACCATGATGATGATGTCAAGTCTTCCAGCATTGACTCTTAGAACATACTGCAGCTGCCCATACAAAGTATGCGCTGGTGCACGTAGTATGTAAACAATTAGGACATACTACCGGACTAGCGATCCGTAGCGTGACGTTCCTGTGAGATGCAACTACGCTGAGCATTAGAGCCAACAACTGTCCCGCTGTGCAAAGGATTGTTGGTCAGAACTGCCAGAGTAGTATGCTGACCTGCATACTGCAAAATACGACCGGATGTAGTAAGACATCCTGGTACTTTTGGCATACTACATTTAACATACTACATGTTGGGACACACACAAAAAAAATTCTGGCATACTAAATAGTACTGTAACACGTAAATTCGATTGCAGGGAACTTTATTTAACCCCTTTCTGCAGTAGCGGTTTTGACTCTATTTCTACCTGATTTTACATTTCTCTATTCAATGCCTAATAACGTCTCATGAACTTTTGCAGAGCCGTGGTTGACGCTAAAATGGAAGAAGACAGTGTAGAATTACATGTATCCTCCATAAGATAACAAAAACAGTCCATCTACAAAATATTAGTACATGAAACTCTTTGTCGTCCACAAGTGCACCAAATTTCAGTCTCATTGGTACATTTTTATTAATGTAATGAGTAAGCAATGTGCTCAGACATCCTTTTGTGTGCTAAACTCGCCCAAAATCGCTCCAAAATAGCTCCAATCTGCCCTTTAATATCTTACTAATAGCTGTTTATAGCAGATCATCTTTTGGAGCTAAATAATAAACATGTTTGTAAGAAATAACAATCACGGTGTGAGGGAGAGCTGGATATGTATGTACTCAAACCCCTCCAAATAAAAATAAAAATATGAAGCTATTTACAACCATTCACATCATCAGCCAGACATGACAGGTCTGTCGTAGCACTACAAACTTCCATAAGTTTGCATTTTATTTTAATTTTTATGGTACAGACTTTAGTTTTGGGAAATAAACAACTTCTTTCACATGTAAATAAAACCGTCTGCGCCTGCGTCCACACAACAGGAGGTGCTGCAGAGAGGCGTTAAATGTTACGCAAGAGTTGAGTGGAAAATCAGGAAATCACCTCGTCATGTCACACTATTTTACAATATATGAGTGTGAGGAGGTTTCAGTTGTCATTCAGTTTTACACCTATATTTTCACAAAGGAGACACCTGATTCAAGGGGTCACATGTAGCCAGACCCAAACAGACCTGAGGATACTTAGATCACAATGTAAGGTGAATTGAAAGTCTCAAAAACTTAAATAATTTGCTAATATGCTTCAGATAAAAATGTATATGAAAAATTGAAAGTCCTTTTGCTGCACACAAACGCGAGGTTAGACCAGGCCCTACCTGACCTGCTTAGACTAAGTACACCCAGTCGACTCTGACCCATGAAGACATCTCCCAGGTTTCTGTGTGTTAAAATGATCAGTGAAAGAAGGAAAAACCATGAGAGAAAAAGAAGCTGCAGAGAGCAGCTTCTTTTTCTCTCATGGTAACAAGGAAAATAAGTTTAATGGGCAAAAATACAAAGTTACATTTGAGTTTGTAGACACATTTCAGTTTTAGTTTGACAACTTGAAGACCTACGGATAGTTTTCTTTCTTCCTGCATGTTTTTAGGAGATAAAAGGAAGAGATTAACTTCATGTACCACTCAAACATGTTGATATAATGATGATATAACAGAAACTTTGACAAAAGCAAACCATTTCGTGGGGTTGCTGAGTTCATAAATGCAATGTTTGAGCCACTTGTTTTTAATATAGTCAAGATTGAATAGTGACAAAAGGACTTTTTCCAGAGGAGGACAACAAGCCCACCTACCTTTAGCTGTGCAGACCGAGTGCAGTCATTAGCAGGAATAGTAAAGCAGGCCGGCACAATAGACTGAAAGAATGTAAAGTACGTACATATTGTTACTGCCTTTGACTTCAAGAGCACGTGGAAGTTTAGCTGGTGACGACAGAAGCTGTGTTTGTGTATCTTACTGACTCAGGGCCAGACGACAGGGACCCAGGGCACCTCATGACATGTATGAGAGGTGACTGGATGACAGATGCTAACGGCAGGACCTTGTTTAAACACACTCATCGAAGACAATGTCAATCAACACCCCAGATTAGAGCTCAGGCTATTAGTCAAGTCAGAAATCCTTCATCTCTCTTTCAGCAGAACTTCAGCAGAACGGCGGAATAATTGAAGTGCCGGCGGACAGAATTGACCCGCAGACAACGAAGAGATAACTCTGAATTATGACAGATGATCAGACACGCACACGGGTGATTTAAAACTGAAACACAGTTTGAGATAAAAAGTTTTAACAAGAGAGCAAGGTCAAGAAGTTTGCCTTTACACGCACAGCTATCTCTGCATGAGGTGGATGACGGAATATTTTTTGCCAGGTAAGCAGTTTGGGCTGAAACACATCACACTTCATGCCAATCAGGGCGGGTTGAAAGTCAAACGTGTAAGTATTGACGGGATGATAGATGTCCAAGCAGAAAGAAAAGGACAACCTCTTATTAGTCCAACTTTGGTTTTTCAAGAGGTTTACATCAATTTATTAATTAGGAAAAGTAGCCAAAGTAGCTACAGTTTGATTTTGATACACTTTATTAATCCCCGAGGGGAAATTTCTTCACTACAGCAGGGGGGCTCTCAGGGGGGAGCTGCTGCAGCAGGCTGCCACTAGCGCGGCGCCAGGTAACCTGACCTGAAGTGCATGTTTTTGGATGATGGGAGGAAGCCGGAGAACCCGGAGAGAACCCACGCAAGCACAGGGAGAACATGCAAACTCCGCACAGAAAGGCCCAGGACCGGATTCGAACCCGGAACCTTTTTGCTGTGAGGCGACAGTGCTAACCACTGCACCACCGTGCCGCCCAAGTTCATAGTTAAATATTTGTTGCAGTTTGTTAGGAAGTGAAACATTGGACTGTATTCAGGTGTAAATGTCAGTGATCTGGACTTGCATTTAGCCACAGGTTTATTGACATTAGTAGTTTGAGCGATATCATTAATGTTAAAAGCACCCAACATGTCCGACCTGACGGCTTCATCCCACTCATTTACTTGAAATTATAGTTTAAACGCCATAGAATGTCCACAGCTTTTTGTGCTTTGAGCTACACGCTAATGCCTGCCTGCTGACACGCTTACAGCGACAATACTAACATGCCATTGCACAGAAAGTGTATTGTTTTGCATGTTCTTAGTTTAGCATCCTAGCAACTAATATCAGCTGATTAGCACTAGCTGGGGCTGATGGGAAGGTTTTGGTTATCCATGAGCAACTAGAAAGTGGGAAAGTTCTGACCTCCCACTGGGAAAAGGGGGTTTGACGTCACATGACATGGCAGCATTGGTGGTAAAAGTTCTTCCTCTGAAAATAGAGAGACTTGGTTTGTGCTGAATGTGAGAAATGGCAGTTCCATCAAAAACGTGTAGAAATGTAGTATGCAGTTAATATTGTCCTCCTGAACTCCCCGTGTTGGCTTATCTGGATAGTGATGAAGTTGTTGGTTACTTTTCTGGATTATGACAGCAGAAATAGAGCAGATTTTCTGAGGGCTGCCATGTTGCCTGTTTGTGAACGCTCTCAACTCGGAAGTGGGACGTGCCAAGTGGGAACTTTCCCAATTCCCAGCTGCCCGAACGCACTATTATTACTCTTATAGGAAGGTATTTGGTCATAAATTGAAGGTATTTGGTCATAAATTAAAGTGTTCGTCAAAACTGCTACAATCCCAACAATAATAATTAGGTACATTGGTGTATCTATGGTCCTTTAAGGTCCTCCTCCTCTCATACAAAGCTTTTAATGGGCTCGGACCGAGTTACATTACCAACTCTCTGGTTAACTATGTGCCTTAAAGAACACTGAGATCATCTGCTGCTGGTTTATTGGAGTTTTCCAGCAACAGTCAAAAGAAAATTGGGGATTCAGCTTTTGGCAGCTACGCTCCAAAGCTGTGGAACAAAACTACCTGTTAGATATCAGGGGAGCTAGCTCAGTTCATACTTTTAAAAGAAAGCTCAAAACTTTACTTTAGCCTTTAACTGGCTACTCTTGAAGCTCTCTTGCACTTTCCTGCCCTTTGAACTACCGTGACTTTAAAATGCATATTGCTATTATATTTTAACTCTATTTGTGTTTAATTTGATCTGTTCTCATTTATTTTCTATATTATTATATGTTCCTTTATATCTGTTTTTATGTGAAACACTGCATGTAATTCTCTTACTGTAAAGCACTTTCAGCTGCATGTCTTGTATGAAAGGTGCTGTACAAATGAAGTTTATTATTATTATTATTATTATTAATATTATTATTATCTTCACCTGGGATAATATGACGACAGTGTGCTCGCTGTTTAAACCATCTGGTCTGAGCCGTGTATGAAATCTGACTGACTGTCTTCAGTTATTCTCCCGAGACTCACACTGAGATCCACACTGCCAGAGACCAGGTGTTTGTTTAGAAGTGCCAAGAGTTTCCTCTCTTTGGAGCCTGGCAGCCGTGGACAAAAAGGCTGATTGAATAAATTACCATTCAGTACCTCTGTAGAGCAGTCATGGTTGTCTGTGATACTAACACAACATAAAGCCTAAAGCTTCGAACAAAAGCACTGTCTCCTTTTTTTTTTTTACTGAATCAGATGTGTGAGAAAGAGGTTACAGGGAGGGAGGGTGAAGTCATCTGACAGAGGAGCTGATTTTCTTATCTTGTCACACATCACATCCACCAGAGTTTATAAAACCTGCATGTTTTTATTTTTCTGGGTAATCCCCCTCTGTGAGTGTAACGCCGCATTTAAACCCTTATTTTTATTTCAGTAGTTTAATTTGGCCGCTAGATTCGATCGATTGAGTTTAAGTCATGCTGGTGGATGTAGAGAATCTGCGTATGGCTTCTATCAGAGTGATGTGCTGTTCTCAACCTCTGAGTATGTTTGTTAGTAAGAGCAAAACATTTTTGTTTGAGTGCATCACAAAGCCTCTGCGTGGATGATGTCCTCAGAAACCACAACCACAAGAACCATGTTAACTTTTAACAAAGATTAAAACAAAGATAACCTGGAAACATAAACTACCAACATGTATGTAAGACGCACACGAGTACAGTGCAGCGTCAGGGAATAAAAGTGCACATGTGATTTCTATTGTGCTGAAGAGTTCTGTTTTACAGATCCTTTTTCACTTGTGAGCCTCCAGCTGGTCCTTGGGTGTATTTTTGCAGAAAGTGAAATCACCCGTTTTATGTATTTATAGGTCACACTCCTGTGACACCGGTAAATGCAACCTCTCTCTGTGGAGGGTTTTACTGTGTAACCCGATGATTTGCCAGAGTATCCGATGCCGGTTTGAGATCTTTCTTAATAGCTTCTTCTGAGACTGAAACACTCTGAAGGTGACTGAATCATAGGCTTTTGGATAGAAACAGGAACACAGTTGTTTCTACAAGTGAACACTGCATGGTTTGGTATGTATTGCTGATTTAAAAGACAGAGAGACTGCAGATGGAAGCTAACAATTGTTAAATCTGGTACAATTAATCTTTTCCGCTTTAAGACGAATGTATTTTGTACATAGACCCTGTTATTAATGAACTAAATTAACTAGAATCTGACTTTTCTTGCTTATCCCAATATGACTGTAAGGATCATTGGTCTGTCCACCTCTTTGGTCTAAACTGGAACAGCTCAACTGTTGCGGATGGATTATTGTTAAATGTGGTACAGACATTCATGTCCATTGCAACGGTCATAAGGTAAAATGTAGATATCTCAAGTAACATAGTAACCTTCCATGAATGTGTGTTGACGGGTATTTGATTGTCTACTGGAGTGCATCACTGAATGAGTTTGTGTTAACGGTCCAGCAAAATTTGAGCCAGTTGCTGGGCAACACTGTCGGTGGTTGTTTGGCTTAAGAAAGTGTAGTTGTGAACATAGACTTTAGGGGCATTTCCACATTAGATTTGATTAACTTTCACTGTACCAGAGTACAAGTGTACCCCCTGTGACCTCCCACGCTGGTTAGCATTCACATCACAACAACACGCAGTACTTCAACACCAAATGTAGGCCATATCTAATTGATACCGTTTTTACAGTTAGTGTTACAATAGAGCACTACTTCATGTTGCTGCTGCTTTTGTTTTGGATACTCACTTGTCTTCAAACCTCATCTGTCATGCAAGAAAAGATTCCCAATTTTACCCAAATTAAACAGTACTTACTTTTGTAGTATAGGAAAAAAAACTGGTGGATCCCTACGTTGCAAAAAAAAAAACGTGCTCTCCGCTGAAGTTTTAGGTGTATAGTGAAATCGCTGTGCGTCGGACCAGTTTTCACAAAAACATTTGAAACTCGGGTCCTGATGACGATCAAGTGCCAAACGTGGAATACTCACTGAAGAAGGTTAAAGCTTCCCCCTGCTCTGTGCAAATCACCGTTTGACCCTCGTGTACCAACCTTTTCCACTTCAGCCAAGTAGGAAAACATTTTCACCTTATATTGAGGTTTTTAATGTGCAAATTGAAAATATCCTTAAAAGGCAGGTGGCTGAAACCCCAACTTATGTTTCTTATGTGGCAACACTCCTCATACAGCTCAACACATTCCAGGGTGCTGTGTTGGCCAGTTGAAGGTTAAGTGCCCTGCTCAAGAGCACCTCATCAGTAGTCATTGACAGAAGGGGAGAGAGTTACTCATTGGGTTTCCACAGCCAAATTTCCCCAGCCAGGGTGGATTACAGTGCCAGCCTGAAACAGCTCCTCCGTGCAGCAGTGCTGGCATGCGACCACGCACGCTCCGACACAAACACTGACATTCCTGAGCCTCTGGAGGTTCCTCTCCCCTGCTCTACACGCTGCACTGGGATATATGATCCACCGCTTATTAAACAGAGCTTACTTGTAATTAAGCCTCCCAGATGGGTTTTACTCAAGGTTCGCTCTAAGCCTCTCTCTCCGTCTGTCTCCCTTAAAAGTGACGAGTGAAGAGTAATAGGTATCATAATGTGCCATAGAAAAATGACAGACTGTTGAAAAACGAGAGTTGGCCGTGAGAGTGTGCGCTCAAAAAAATTCAAGTAAACCAAACACTGGAAAACATCACTGTCCTAAAATTACCCCTCCAGAGGCGTCGTAAGAAGTGCTGCGAGGGAAAGTACACCCCCAACATGATTACAGAATATCCTTTTGGCACCTTCTGCTAGGGAAGGGGAAACGGAAACATTTTGAATAAATATCTTCTCCCCTTGTTTATCCATACATGCCAGTGTGCAGATGGGCTCTCCAAAGTTAAAGTCATTATGTAATACCACTGAGAATGAGATAAAGGCTCCGTTCTGACTTATTGTTGCCTTATGTTCGAGTCAACCATAAGAGCGACTCTGCATGGTATCTTTGTTTAACAATAAACAAAATCTGACAACATACAACATGATGAGGACGATGGAACAGCCTGAAGGCGATGTGGCGCAGCTGGGCAGGGCGGCAGGAAGCCACGTGTCCGGCAGGAGAGGGGTCCGGGATCCTGACGGCTCCGTCTGCTGCACGTGTAGGCCTCCGACACCTCGCCGCAGACCTGCGCCGCACTAACAGCTTTTACAGAAACATCTGGCAGGCGACAGGTCTTTTTTGCCAATTAGTGGTTCTCTGCACTCGCCGTATGTTCCCATACAGCACACACACACACACACACACACACACACACACACACACACACACACACACACACACACACACACACACACACACACACACACACACACACACACACACACACACACACACACACAGAGAGTCTATGCTCTCAACCTGCCAGCTCCTGCCAGGTTGGACACACAGGGAAGCAAAAACATGAAAAGAAACCAATTTAAAGGGCCTAATCTGCCCATTTTTAAACATGGAGTTTATTTTTACAGTCCCCAGCTGGACTTGTTTCGAGTGTGTGGAAGCAATCAGGAAACACAGAAAGAGAGAGAGAAATTATGTTCACAGATTTCGAATGTCGCTAAGCCTCGAGGATAAACCGTAGAATGTTATAAAGGCCCAATTGAAACGATCGGCCTGCTCGGGCAATTGCCTCCAAATGGATGTCGCATTTTGTCTTTATTTGCTGAAGAAGGAGGAGGGTCACATTACTAAAATAGAATCATTGGGTTTGTGAGACCAGGCAACGTGCCGATCATTAGCCCTCAAAAGCCACTTCAAAGGCTGCTGGTGTGTGGATCACTTAGTGGAGAAATGCAAGAAAAAGCGCAGACCGTTTTCATGTCTTTGTTTCCGTTTGTTTTCATTTATCGGGCTTGTAAAGTGTTGTCTCCACCATGTGCCTGGAATTACTCGGCTAAGCTGTACGCATTTATAGATTTTAATGGTGTTGTTTCTCATGCGGTAATGTTTTCATTGTACTGCTGCGTTCTGTAGTTGTGTGTGGCATCACTGGACAGAAAGAGACGTTTTGTCTGAGATATTCACAATGTACATGTATAATAGGGAATCTGCAACCACAGCAGATAATGTAAGCCTTTAATATTTGCAGGCCTGGTTTCCCATCCTTTTTGGACCACTATGACTATGAAAAAGGTGCAATATTAACACTGCAGCCCTGCAAAATCACAAACACGTTAAGCCAAATTAAATGGTCAAATTGACCTATTGAAACTTTTCGAAGACGTGACTGGTCCATCCAAGGAGACAATAACAAATATTTCAAAAGCTGAAAAATCTTATTAGGACTAAATCATTATTTTGATAAGATTACAGCATCAGATTTCATCATAACTGATCTTATAATGCTCTCAGTCTTCTCTTTGTATGCTAAGCTAACACAAAGTTACCTACCGTTGCAATAGCACACAAACAAAAAACAAGCAGCTGCTCGGTTCTTGAATGCCCATAGATCCAGAATAAGATGAAGTGTAACTAAGGAGTTCCAACAACTTGTTTACTATCAACTAGAGTTAGCTGTTGGTACTGGAGAGTTATACAGCTGCAACATGCAGAGATGTAAAATGATATGCACCCAAATTGCACTAAATTGTTGACTGACCCACAGATGTAAAGGAACCTTGTCACAGCTCTGTCGGGTCATTTCTCCCGTATTGCTCTGTCTCTTCCAGTCTGAACCAACTTCCTTTGGCCTTTTCTTAAATATGTTAATGTTTAAGATTCATTGAAAGATCCATCTACGCTTGTGGAACAACGAGTTCAGAGACTGTTCGAGTTGTGTGCACCGTGACATGAAGAGAGCAGGAGGAAGCTATAACCTTCGTGACGATGTATTTGAAGTTCCGTCACTCGATCAACATGAGAACCTATTACCCATGTTGTTGTTAGCAGTCGTCCGGGTGTGTCTGCGAGGTCACCATTGACATGAGCGAAGTGCAGCGGTAACATTAGCAGAGGCTGCAGTGTGGTGACAGAAAAGGAGATCTGAATTAATGGTGGGGAAGGTGTGAATTAACACAGATCAGCGACTATCTTATTAGCAGAAAAGGTAAAGTAGTGTAGTATTTACTGTTCAGCAGCGTGCTCACTGTCTGTAATACTTCTATTCCCTAATACTGACAGATGACTGCTGTATTTGTGTGTCAGTGTCCAACAATATGTAAAACCTTTCACTGAGGTTTTCTCTGGATAAGACTATAAAACAGGGCTGGAATCGATAAATAGTTAAATAAAGTGACTATAAATGTTATTTATTAACACACTCTGGATTGTGGCTCAAACCTTGGGTCGCTTTAATTCACTGCAAAACGCTAAAACAGAAACACATAAAAATACTGCCAACCACCGGCTCTCCAGCCGAGGTGTTTGTCAGGCTTCAGCCCTGTTTGACCGAGGCAGCACCCTTCCCCTCGTCCTGCGGATGACTCTGCGCTGCCCTCGTCGTTTGACATGTTGCTCCTCTGATGGATGTTCGCCGTCTGGACAAGGTGGCCCTGCGCTTTCATCAGGTCCTCAGCAGGCAGCGCAGATAGGCCGAGGGAGCGAGGGCAAGCATCGGGGAGATAAAACAACCGTCCCATGTCACCACGCGGGAAGATAAAACAAGGCTCCTCTTCACAGATCGTACATCAACATTATACCATCTGACGCCAGGAAGCAGCAAAGCATGCTGGGTAGATGACACACCTAGAAAGATGGATCTCTCTAATCTGAGGAGTAAACACAAATTATCCGGGGATATTTTTAAACACGTGCATGGGAAGTTGGTTTCAATTTAGCCAAAATGTAACCCAGCATTTAAGTTTGTTTTTTTCTCAAACCGATTTACGTACACTATTTTTTTATTAAATTTATTTTTATAACAGCACATGTCTTACGTTCAGTGACTGTTTTAACCTTGGTGAAATTCATTACTGTGTGTGTGTGTGTGTGTGTGTGTGTGTGTGTGTGTGTGTGTGTGTGTGTGTGTGTGTGTGTGTGTGTGTGTGTGTGTGTGTGTGTGTGTGTGTGTGTGTGTGAGTGAGCGACATGTCACTACCTCCCTATCCTGCTGGGACCAGAGAGCCTGACAAGTACATATCTAGCAGCCTCCCCGATCACACTCTTCATCTGGGAATCAGAATGTATAATCTTAACGTCCTTCCCGAGTGCTGCCTGTGCACGTCTCTTTAAAGATCGACCGTACGGCGATTTTTCAAGAGACCTTGATGATCTTGTGATGAGGAGACACAGAGGAATGACTGGGAAGGTCTTCATCCTTCACCTCAGCTCACTTTCTCTCTCTCCTGTATGCTGTATACACACACACACACACACACACACACACACACACACACACACACACACACACACACACACACACACACACACACACACACACACACACACACACACACACACACACACACACACACTCACGGCAGCTCACGCTCACAGACAGTTACACCGAGTTTGATCCTTCACCGAGCCGAGCAGTTTCCAGTTGCGGTCTGACAAACACTTGACATCAGACTCTCGCTGTATCACTCCTCGGTTCCTCCTCGTGTTCTCAACCTTTCAAACCTGATTATTCCTGATTGTTCTGTTATCCTCACAACATGCCAGAGCCACCTGTCATCCTTTTCGCCACTTAACTAAATGTGGTTTTCATCTCTCTAACATGGTTTGGATTTCCACTCCGAGCTGAGCTGCCGTCTCCTCTTTCTACGCCTGGATTATGGTGTTCAGATGCCCACACCAGCTTGCAGGGAGGGCTGCGGGGACTGTTTATTTGAAGAACCTGGCACTCACATTGTCTCAACAACCTTCCAGTCAAGTGCACCACAAGCTTTAATTACTCCGGTTTGAAATGAGGCTCCATTAAAATGAATGACCTTCATTAAAGTGGTATTAAGGGACAGATGCCTTTGCTGGTAGGGTGAACATGCAGCTAGAAGGTGGGGGGGGGGGGAACACTTGTCCAGACGTACAAGTGCTTGAATAAACAGGTCTGCAGTTTTTTTTCCCGTTTGGCCTCTTTGAGCGAAGCCCCACTGCGACTGCCATCAAGATTACAGCCACCTGGCTGTGCGTTCAGCTCGGCCCCTACCCCAAACATTTTAATCATGGATGAAATTCATTTATATGTTGCGATAATTGTGCCTAATTGTTTCTTTGAAGAGGAGCGAGGCCGGCAGCATCTGGCTGACATATGGCTCCGTGCTTGTGAGAGCGACTTTGGGCGCCCAGCAGGAAGCTGTGGGCTCCATCGGCTCTCCATCGGCCATTTAGCCGGAACGCCGCAGTACAAGCCGTGTTTCTGAGGTAATGAAGCCGACCTGGTGACTGAGTTGGACGAGGTCCCTTCTACCAGATGTGTTTGAGCCTCGTTGAATGTGTGTTCTTCTCTTTAGGAATTCAGCACCGTCAACTTCTTCAGCAGGGCTTCCTCCTTCTGGTTGTACAGTACATTGCATATGGCCCACAGGCCCAATGATGGAATGCACAGACACACATGCTGTACTTCAGTGTATCTGTGCAATATTGAACACACAAAGACATTCACCAGTCACACCTCACATCCTAGAATCCCAGAATTACCTTTATTATGGACTATTCTGCAGCTACAACCACTTTCAACAAACAGAGTCAAAACAGGAAGTAGTGAGCCATTTATGTGGAGAGGTGAAAACTAAGTGGTAACGCTTAAGTTTTGAGCCCTTGTTGTTAAAAACACAGCAGAAGAGCAACTGATGTGCTGTTATAGTTCAGCTAAACAAACCTGTTTTGTAGCAAGAGCAATCTGATTTCATCCTAAACACGTTGTGAGTACCTGTCCACACATCAGCAGGGCACAGTAGACCTGGTTATCTGGCTATACTGAGATGGAGATGTGCAGCCTGTTACTTCCAATTCTTCATCATTCTTCTTTGCATTGTTACTTCTTCACAAAAATGAAAAATGATCCACGGATGGAAAATGCAGAAGAGAATCTCTTTGTTTGGTAGCTGAATTCACATATCGCAGTGAGCGCCGACTACAGAACTAAAGACGTTCCCTGAACAATAAAAGCCACCCTGTGTTTCGCCAGTTGGAGGCTTCTAATGTGACCTTGAAGTAACTTACAGCTCTGATACGGTGTTAGAAGAGCGAGTATCTTCAGTGAGTGTTAAATCAATAACATACAACCACAAACGCTAAATTTCATAAAAGCATCATTTCAAGGCAATTTGCCACTTGAACATCGGCCTCTGCCCTTAACTTGGCGCCGCAAAGTGACATTTACTCGTCTATGCAAAAGACGTTGGGCCTTAAGTTTATTTGTGAACTGCTGTAGCTTGTGAGTTAACCACTGGCTCGCATTACACTGTCACACTAGCTTCTCTGTTTTCTCTCTGCCCTTCTGAGTGTTCGTCCCCGGCATTTCGTTAACCATTGTGCCCCATATTGTTCAAATAAAATGTTTTTGATGAGGGACGATAAAGCTCGCCAAACTAACGGCCGGTTAGAAAACTCATTAGCTTGTTAGCATAGCGCGGTCACGAAGATACGTTTGCTCAGCGTATTTAAAAGACATATTTGTACCCTCGATTCTTCGTCTCGCAACTCTGCAAACCATTGCTGTGTTGTGGAAACTTAAATAAAACATGAAATGGCTCATCAGATCCAATAGCTTCCTCAATTTATGACTTTCCAGCTCTCAAGTCCTCAAAGTTGAACTCTATGGCACATTCATGAGGATTCATTTTTCCTGCTCGAGCATAAACAGGATAAAATAAAAAAAAGCAGTTAGGTTTCAATAAAACATTTATGTTCGCATTTTTATTATCCGTAACCACAATCTTTCCCCAACCAGTTATATATATTTTTTTTGTATAACCTTAACCACGGGCGTGTTTTATTTGCTATAACAATACTTTAAATCAAACATCGGCACCGAATAGTGGTTGCTGTCTGGTGATTGGATTGGCTCTCAACGTTCACGGGCTCATAAATACACAGCTCTTCTGTGATTAAAGGATCCATACATGTATATACCAGTGACTGACACACACACACACACACACACACACACACACACACACACACACACACACACACACACACACACTCACTCTGTCATGTCAGCTCCAAAGCACATGTTGTCACTGAAACATGCACACAAACCTGCAGTCAGTCACATGTAAACATAACCTGCCGCAAAAATGTCTGCAGCTACAAACACAGGTTCCCATTGGAAAGGTGATTATTTTTCTCTCTCCTGGAGTGATACTCTCACTCACGCTGAGAGCCCGTCAGTCAGTCGGACCCCACCCCCACCCCAACCCCCACCCCCTCATCAACATCCTCACCTCGTCGCTGAGTGTCGTTGATGCTGACACGTCACATCTGGAAGCTCTTCCCGACATGTGCTGCATAGACATTTCTCTGCTCACTTTCCCTTCCCCAGGAGGCCTGATCGTGAAGCTCCTGTAACGATGTGGAAAGAGGAGACTTGAGATTTCCACATAACAGCTCTGGGCTAATGAATGCGCTCTGGACACATTCCTCCCCCTTGATATTACCGGATCAGTTTCCTCAATAGGTGAAGAATAAACGGAGATCAAAATGGTAGCAAATTGCTATGAGTTTCAGAGTCTTTAGCACCTTGTTTGTTTCGGCGGCGTTCTTTATGGAAGGTCAGACGAGTGAAACCTGTTTGTAAATTGATGTGGATGAGACGCTCTGCGGCGTGTGTGGTCGCATGCTACACTCGACTGTAAGCAAAGCATGAAATCTGAAAGATGTTCGTTGGACACTTGATGCTTGTTGGATTAGCCGGCAGAAACAGAGCCACTTCAAGCCTCGGTTTCCTGTGGAAAATCTATGCTAAGTGTGCTGCTCTGTTACAGACCAGGGTGTTTCCTTGGCAGCAGGAGAGAAAGAAATAATCATTAATATGTCTGAAGGGTGAATGATGTCATACGCACGGGATATATGTTGCTGTAAGGCCGTGCAGGACGTTTGCAGGGAAGGTGACACTTTGGGCTATAGTGTTTCACACTGGAACACACGTCTGCACACAAACAGCAAAGGTGTGCGCACGCACACACACACACACACACACACACACACACACACACACACACACACACACACACACACACACACACACACACACACACACACACACACACACACACACACATACTTGTGCAGCCAGGTCCATTGATGAAGGCTTGGATGATCTGCTTCCAGTTAGGTCGCATACTGTTCCTGTTCGGCGGGCGTACAAAGAGATGGATCCAATTTCAGGACATGCTTTTAATGAAACTCAAACTGAAACACGTTTCTGATTGGAGAACAAAGACGGGGAATCAAAAGCTGTTGCAGAGGTGACCCGGGCTGAAGCGTGCTCGCAGCTCCAAACACCAGCTCTTCACAAAAGTCCAAACAAGGCCCCACGGAAGCATCCTGTTCCCGAAACAGCGCGCAGCAGCCCGACAAATGAAGCCTGACTTTATACCGCGGCTATCTAGAGTTACAATTTGTTTTGAAAAGTCTATGGCACGTGGATAAACTACAATTTAGTTTGCTTATGACTTCCAGAGATCTACGGGCTAAAAGTTAAGGCTACTGAAACCTCAGAAAGCTTTGAGGAGTCATGAAAATTATACATCAATGATCAAATGTCCTTACTTTGATAAGATACTGTTTAACCAGATGGAGCAATACTTTGAGCTTTTTTCTGTTAGCACTCTGGAAACGGATATTTCTGTTTAAACTGGCGATGTTTGACACGGTAGTTCAGCATTTTGGAAAATATTATTTATTCGCATTCTTCTCCAGAGTTTGGTATTAAGATATAATTGTCAAAATGAGGCCAAGTATTCAGCTACATACAGCCAGTTAGCTGAGCTCAGCAACCGGGCAGCCTGGCTTACTCCCAACAAAATCTGCCTCCTCGCACCTCCAAAGCTCAGCATTTAACACCTTGTTGTTTTAATTGGTCCATGCCCCCAAAAAAATTGTCATTTCATTTCATTTTATCACAGACAACAGTTTTTTTAACGTCACATTACAATGATGCGAAGTGTGGATAATCATTCAAATACTTTGGAAAGAAATTGTGTTGGTGCTCACAGTGTGTGTCATGTCCAACATGGCGCTAACGTGAGCTTGACGACGTCTGAAATTGTTGATATGGCTTCATATTTTCAGTTATGGGAGTGGTATCAATCCTCTCATCCAACTTCTGGCAAGAAACTCAATACACATATTCCAATATTATTTTTGTCAAAAAATCCCAAGCTAATTGAACTGTCCAATGCAGCTATTTGAAGTAAATAATTTTTTTGGGTGAAAATCGTCCTTTGTTTCTCAACCTAGCACGTGAGACTACATTAAGAGTACTAATCTCTTTCAAATGGTCCGTATCTTAAATCCATTCTCCCTCTCAGACCAGGACGAAGGAGCATGACGTTCCCCACACACACTGCTGTGTGTTTGGTGGTCCGCTTCCCACCCCGCGGTCTCTGAGCTCAGCCTGCACCTGCGGCCGGTTGTGTCCAGAGCTGAGGAAAAGAAAACAAATACAGTAAATAACTGCCCCGGTGCTCAATGGAGCCTGAGAGTGGTCTCGCTCATTTGCCGCAAACCGAAGGTTCAAAACGACTTCGAGCACAATGGCTCCCAGATAGTGCTGCATAGTGTGAGCGGCCTCCACTTCTGGTGTGCATGAGTGACCTTGTGATAGTATCAGCTTGAACAGTGTGTGTGTGTGTGTGTGTGTGTGTGTGTGTGTGTGTGTGTGTGTGTGTGTGTGTGTGTGTGTGTGTGTGTGTGTGTGTGTGTGTGTGTGTGTGTGTGTGTGTGTGTGTGGGGGGGGGTGGAGGTTAAGGGAGATGTGAGAGCAGTGGCTGTAAAGGTTTGGTGCAGAGGTTAAATATACGGGTTGCCCACATTTACCAGAAGAAACAAGCGGAAAGTCCTACACAAACATCATTGTGTGTTACTGAGGCACAGAGGCTGAGGGTTGGAGCATCAAAGACTCGCTCAAGGACATGGAGGCAAACTGTCTCAGACCCGACGCAAGCTGAAACTTGAGAATGGAAATGAGGTCTTTCTTGATTTGCTATCTGGTTATTTTCATTTTAAAGATACGTTTGTCTGCCTTTTTGTGCAGGTGTTGCCTTAAAAAGTCATAAATACTGTTCTGTATCTGAAGACAACAGACTTATTCTGTGTAATATGTTCCGCCTTGGTTTTCATTGTAGTGAACAGAGGGCACATTTCACCACTCCTCCCAGTTTTTGCTCTGCAGACAGGATTTTATTTATAACAAGGGTGTAATTTATGAGAATCTGAAGGCCCTGACTACTCCATAACCCGGGTCAGACTCACTCATTCTTCAGCATGACAGGGCTGGGCTCCTGGAGTTATAGGATCAAGGCTGATGTCTTACAGAGCACCGCTTGGGGGAACAGGTATCTGCACTTCCTTATTTTATCAGCTCTCCAACAAGTGAACACGAACACAGGCCCCTATAAATCATTTGCTTCTGACGACAGCCGAGAAGCAGGAAGGCAGAGCATCGTCTGATGTTGTACATGTGTGCCGTCATTTTTTCTTTTTTCTTCGAAGAAATGTAGCATGACAGACTGAGCTCCCACCTCGCCTCTGTGTGGGTGGAGTGCACCTGCACAGTATGGCCAATAATTGACTTGCTAATTGGTTCATTGCTACTTGTGGTATGATTTTAGCAGCCATATTAGCTTTATCATCTTCCTCCTTGTTACATTAAGAGAACATAAAGAGTGTTATGCTGAACAGAAAATAGATTTTTCCGTCTTAACATAAAACTGCCACAAATTTTGTCTTTTTAAAAACACGTTTTTTTTCTCGTACGTAGGGTTTAATGAATATGAATTTAATCTACACCGAATTCTCTGCTCTAAAAACTAATTATTTTATTTTATGACTTAAAACGTTCTGTTGTGTCTTTCGTGTTACTCTACGTGACCAAACTAAAAGTTTTGTGGGTTAGCAGTAAAAATAAAAGCAGTAAAAAAAGTAGACTTTCATATTTTCACTAATATAGATATTTTCATATGTTGTACTTTATTTCATTCACTTCTGGCAGTCTTCGTAGCACTTTTATATGAAGCACCTCATGCCTAGGTCTCTCTTCTGATAGGATGTGTTCCAAATACTTCCCTTAGTACACTAAGATATTAGCACTCTTACATGTAAGGACTCTAACTTGTGTAGTACTTGAATTTTAACTGGGTAGTGTTGTGACAAATGGCACGCTGCCGTTCTGCACTTACTGGAAATAACCTTAGCACCTGAATCCATCACCTCTCCAACATGTCTGACAGCTTGGATTATTTACTCAGAAATACGCTCTGATTGGTGCACACAATAACACAATATATTATACTTACATAACATAAACCATTTTGTGCGGTTCTTCAACAGCTGTAGTTTCCTCAGACACCTTAATTTGAAAATGCTGTACGTCGGTGGTCCCTTTCTGTCCTCTATGTAGCCAAAATGGTGGCCGCTGAGTGCGGAAAGAGTTTACCATTTTCAGAACAATTATCCGGGTGCATGTAGTGCACTGCATGTTACTATACTTAAAATAGTGAGTGTGAGTGTGTAAGAAAGCCATTTAAAACACAGCATATATACAAGATTAGGAGTCATTTCAAATAGCATATTATCAAAAGCCATAAAGCACAAACTAACTCCCATTTGAGCTCTTTTCAAAATTACATTTCATAACACTGTCTGTATGTATACACACACATAGTGCATGTGTTTATACAAGCTACCGAGAGCCATTGTTGAAACCAAATGAGTGCGGGAGTGAACCGGCCTTCTTTTATTCAGGAGACCTTGATTCTTTCCACGCTACTGTTTCTGCTGAAGGGAGCGAGGAAGAGAGAGTGAATGCACAAACATGCACACGTATTATCTCGTGTATGTATATTGTGTGGGCTGAGTGGGCTGAGTGTGTGTGTGTGTGAGCAGGGGGAGACAGATATTGTCACAGTCAACAAGACAAGAACAACAGTGTCATTACATTTGTTTGACCAATAACTTCCTGTGGAAGATAGATGTGTTTTGGCCCGAGCAGCTGTTCCCTCTGACAACAGTCGCTCCCCTCACATGATGGGTCTGTATGGCGAGGGAATTATTATTCACTGCATGTGTGTGTCTGCTTGTGTGTGTGTGTGTGTGTGTGTGTGTGTGTGTGTGTGTGTGTGTGTGTGTGTGTGTGTGTGTGTGTGTGTGTGTGTGTGTGTGTGTGTGTGTGTGTGTGTGTGTGTGTGTGTGTGGTCTGGGGGGCTAATTCACAGGGCCCAGACAGAAACCCCTGATCCCACCTCACACTTTTCAGAAGGGCCACAGACACTGGAGGCCTTTTCTCCGTGAAGTTACCATCATTGTGTGTGTTTGGCTGTGTGCATACATGTGCGTGTGCATGTGTGTGTGTGTGTGTTTAACTGTTCACTGGACCGAAACCTAAATCAGCACATGAAAGGTGTGTATCTCAGTGTTGCTTCTCCTGCTGCTCTGACAGGAAACAGACCCTCGCTGCGGTGTACGGTTTCTCCGACCTCAGACGCAGGACTCGATTTCAAACATGGTGCAAAATTTGAAACAGAAATGCGGCATGAGCAGGGACAATAAGGCCAATGTTATGTCACGAGTTAAATTTAATTCCACAGATTGCTTACTGCTGTTCTGAAAGGATCACTTTTGCTTGATTTTAGAAAAAAGTCGATACTTTGCATGTATTGAAATGTGCTTTTTCTTTCTTGTAATGTTTCATATTTACTTCAAAAACTTTTAAAAGAAGAGCTTAATAATTAAATTTGGGTTTGAGTCTGTTCAAAGGGAATCTCCGTGTGTGTCCTCGCAGTCATTACCCCTGCTTCTCCAGCCCAGCAGGAGTGTGGTGTTATTTGTCTTGGGCCGTGCATGTGTGTGTGTGTGTGTGTGTGTGTGTGTGTGTGTGTGTGTGTGTGTGTGTGTGTGTGTGTGTGTGTGTGTGTGTGTGTGTGTGTGTGTGTGTGTGTGTGTGTGTGTGTGTGTGTGTGTGTGTGTGTGTGTACACAGGCCTCCCGAAACACCAAAGATTATGAGGGCTGAGACAATAAGAGCTCAGGGGAGGGGGAGGATGAGCGAAGAGAAAAGAGAAGGAATTATGAAGTATCTCTCATCACGTTCGTCCAAATGTTTTGACTAGACTGGTCGAGTCGACTCTGTCATCGCTAATCACCTAACAATAAATCCCCGAGCAGCTCTCGGTGGGGAAGCAGAGAGTCTGGCTGCAGCCTTTCACACAGCGTTTTCAAATATTCACTGATTAATGAAAAGAATGGCTTGAATTTTGGTTTCTGGCAGCTCATCACAGACATTTTATACTTGATGGTCACATTGAATCTCAATGAAATTTTATTGGATTTTCTGTTTTGCTGTTTGTTTTCTGCCAAGTTGCATTTCTGTTTCGGCAGCTGAACATGAGCGAAGCATCAGCGCCTGTCGGTTTTTGTAAGCTCTCACATGTTGCGTGATCTGCTCTGGTGCTACAGTACAATGCGTGGTCCTCTGCAACAGACATGAGACACCCGTCAGCGCGTCTGAAGCGAAGACAGCGCTGTAGTTCCTAATGAGGCCGAGGAGTGACGGCGCGCAGCAACAACGTGCTGACAGGACTGACCAACACCGAAGCTCCCGAGGTGGACCGGCACACTGACTGATGTCTTTAACGCTCCAGCCTTTCATCTCCTGTGTTTCCTAACAGTTAGACAAAGTCAACATTCATGTTAATTGGAATTAGCAGCTCTACTCGACACAGGATGAGTCATTCTTTCAGGGTTTAACCTCCCAAAGAGGACAAAACTGGGGGGAAAAAAGGAGACAATTCTCCATCATTCTTCTGGAGCACTTCCTGGACAGATTTGTGCCTCGGTGTATTGTTGAGTTCTCGTCTTTCTCACGAGCCTCTGTCCAATGCACCATTGTGCTGCAGTGCTTCAAATGTGGTTCCATTTCCTGCAGGCATTATAAACCCAAACAACCAGGATATGCTGTTTCCCCAGCACCATCCAGTACTCCAGTTTTAAACGGTCTTTCTACATGGGGAACATGGGAACTAGATTCAAAATGACAAGGCAAGATAGAGTCATGATGTCAGCATTCAAACCATTGTTGAGGGATTGCTTATGGGGGGCCTTGGAAACCAGCTGTAAACACAAAACTGACATATCAACCATAGTCTATATAAAAAATGGACGTGGTCTCATGGAAAAGTGAAGGCAATTCAGAAGTGCTGTAAAGTTCAATACCCATGATGACTACTTGGGGATGCCTGCAATAGACTCCCATTCAAATTCCCTCTTTCTAATCAGTTTAAACAATTCCATAATTGGTTGCCTGAGGAGCAGCCAGGTTTCCCGTGTAGGTGAGTAGGCGTAGTGTCCTCGGGTCCTCAGTTAGATCCACTTTGCTCCTCCCCAACTCATCCAAATATGGTCACTGCTGGCTCCAAAAAAAAATCAAGATGGCGACAGCACAAAAGATGAGACTCAAGGCTTCAAAACGAGCAGTTCACAAACCAGTGGGTTGTGTCACAATGGGTTCCAACTTGATATTAACACCTTACTATCCTGTTACAGTTACCTGTTTATTCATCTTGCAAGCAAGTGGCAACATTAGCATTCATTTGAAGTTAAGTTCTCGGCCACTTTGCAATTGTGACTCCAAATATTCATTCATATACCATCTGTAGTGTGGTCAGCATCAACTGCTGAGGGAATTAGTTGTCTCTTTAGCAGCTTAAGGCTCCACTGTGTATCTGCATGGTGCTGGAGAGGTAACATACAGTGGGTTTTTACAAGTGACAACCCCTGGGGCTGGAAAATGAAGCCAACATGGAAAGTTCCTTGAATGGCCTTTTGAGGCTGGCTTCCCATAAACCTCCATATTAAAATGCCCAATATTACAGCAGAAACAAACAATGTTTGCAGCCTGGTACAAAAGATATTTTTGTCTCTATGGCTAATTTCCCAGTTCATGACAACTGTACGGGGGCTGAGTATTTTTTATATAACTCACCCATTTAAATTTGACTAAGGTTTAAACATAATTAACGGCAGTGCTGCTTTGAATGACAGCTTGGTGCCGTCAGATGGTGAGCTGCCTGCAGGTTTCATTTGGCCCACCTCAGTTCAACCATGCACCACCTCTTAATTGATTGATTTTTGGATCAGCCAGGAGTAAGACTAAGTTAGGCCCCGACCCGGAACTGAGCTTCAGGAAACCAATGGGTGACATCACAGAGGCTGTGTCCATTTTTACATATAGTCTTCAAGAGCTGTCTTGCAGAAAACAGCTGCCTGACACTGAAGACACAGATGTGAACAGTGAGTGAGAATGGAGGGAGTAAAACCATAACAATAAGCATAAAGACATATCTCCATACTACAGAATTTAGTGATAATTCTGTCTGGGTTTGTCTTTTCACACAACACATAGTCATTTGATTCATTGTTATTAAAGAAATATTCATTACAGCAATTTAAAAAGTTAAATTGTTGAAGTAGGAACTGCATTAAATCCTCAATTTTCAGAAACAATAATGCTGAAGTTTTCTGTTGTCTCCCTTAAATGCTGAGAGAAGGGTGGAAGTGGGGAGTTGCTCTGAGCTGTTTGATTGTAGTACGTCTCACAATTTCCTCCTTATGAAATAATCCGTCTATCTGACCTGATACACATCTTTTTTTTGTTGTTGCCCCGGGTGAATTCGGAGAATTAAATTAGAACCATCTTGTAAATCACCAAGCAAGACATATCGTGGAGAATGGTGTGTGTGTGTGTGTGTGTGTGTGTGTGTGTGTGTGTGTGTGTGTGTGTGTGTGTGTGTGTGTGTGTGTGTGTGTGTGTGTGTGTGTGTGTGTGTGTGTGTGTGTGTGTGCGTGTGTGTGTCTTCAGTCAGGCAGGTTTTCGACTGAAGCCCTATGGCCTTATGTCAAGCATTTGACCTTTTGCTGGTTTTCAGTGTCAAGGCTTTTTAGGTACCCAAGAGCTGCAGTCTGTTTCCATGGAAATGTGGCTTTCAGGGAATGTCTATCACTGCTGAAAGGGTGACCCAGAATACCCAAACACACCCTGCCCAGTCATATTAAAATTCCTCTGCATGGCACTCTACGCCGGGCACACACATTCCTCATCACTCTGGCCAGTGGATGGGGACGGCTACCAGTTGCTAAGCAACGCCGGCCAAACACAGGGGTCAGACAAGCGTGTCCATGTCATTCCTAACGTGACGGCGGTTTGCCATAAACCTGGGCCGGTGTGGTAATGATACTCCTGCGCGGTGGGCGGGGCCGGCGTTCGGCTCCGTGGACGCTGGTCGGAGCCCAGTCTGGCCCGTACTCACAAACGGGGAGGCAACACAGGAAACTGGGGCTTCCAGTAAAAACATGTAATTAGAAACACATTGACTGGGAGCTTTAGCATGATACACCCATCAGGAAGGGAGACACACATGCAGGCAGGGATGCACGCGGGGTTAAAGAGGAAAAAAAAAAAAGTGATTGAAGTGGAGGACAAGATCACTGGGTCACTGGGAAAGTCCCACGAGAAAATCCAGTGTTGAGAGACTAAAATGGAAAAGCAGAGACGTGGACGGTGACATGCAGGACACATTGTTACAGACACGAGCTTTAGACAGCAGATAATGAAACGCAGGACCATCTCGACACCCAGTCTGACCTGTCAGCCACTTCAGTTTGATATGTGACAGACAATAATATTCTACTGTTGCAAATCCCTACTAGTCCCACTACTGTTTACAAGATGCAGTATAAATGCCAGCGTACTTGAGAGTGCGTCAGTATGGCCTGGAGGCCTCACCACTAAAGAGCAGGCGGCGGGTAGCACGAGCTCAGCGGGCAGCGTACGTGGGCCTCGGCGGGGCCGCGTTACTCGGGCCGCGCCCTGCACGGCCATGCGGTGAACCGAGCTCCAGAGGGAGTCGTGTGAGCGTCGTCGCTAACCAGAGCTCTTCGGGAAGCCTGACAGGAGCCCACAGACGTCCTGCAGTTTCTGATTTCCCCACCGTGAGCAACGGAGCCGAAAAGTAACCCAACATGAGCACCAGTAATTAGTTAATTGTTGAACAAACAGCACACGCTCGAAGACGTGAAGACAGACATGCTGTAATAGTTAGGTGTTCTTTAGGAAGCCAAAACCACGCGTGGCAAGATTTATTGAGTTTGAGCAGCAGCCCGAGTGATAGGAATAACTCGCAGCTCTCCCACTTCAGTCCGCCGCTTGAGAGATTCTCACAGAGTTCAATCCGGAGATACCAGAGAGCCTCTGCGGGGGACGGACGTGAGAAAGAGTCCCCGCATCCACAGAGAGAAACCATCAGAGGCACTCTTTGGTGTGTGGCTTTACAGATCAGGCGAGTGGTGACTATGGCCTCAGAAAAAGGAAAAAAAAAAAGAAGCCTTAATTAGCCTCCGCTCCCAGCAGACTGCCAACCTAAGAATAGGGGTTAGATTAACAACGAGAACTGAACGCTTTTAATCAACTCTCAAAGCCTTTTTTTTCTCTCTCGTTACCCTCCTCTATCCAGTGTCAACAGTTCACAAACACATAATTAGAGCGAGTGGAGGAAATGGATGTTTGGTAGATGATCAGGCTTTATACATTTCAAAATACTAAAGTGTGAAGTGACAATTTGCAGCCTCCAGATGCACAATAAACAGCTAGAAAACGGGCATCCATCAAACAGGCAGTAAATGAGGACGCGAATGGAAGCGGACGGAAAACAGGACAGAACTGCGCCTCTGTTGAAATACATGGAAGTCTGTATTGAACGATGATTAATAAGGAACAACGTAAACACATACTGTAATAAGGCACAACAGCCCCGGGCCATTCATATGAAAACATACTCAACGATTCATTACGAACGTCAACAGAAACAGTACTGTGGATTTTTGTCCCTAATTTGGGACACATTTGTTCACAAATTTGTGAAACAGGAACCTTAAGCACCACTGATTTCAACACAACTGGTCATAGGAAAGGACAGAACAGCTGAACTCATTCATCTTAAGCTAATGATGTAGCTGTGATATATGTCCAACAGCTATCCAAAAAAAAAAATCCCTTTTCAAAACAGAACGAAAACATGTGAAGTTTGGTCCAATTAAAGAACCTTTCATCCATGTAGTTCAAGAAATAGATGAAGAAATACTAAGTACTGGATGTTTATACTCTGAGGCTATCATGTAAACACAAACTTATATTTTATGAGCTGTTTAAGATTTTGTAGCTGATTTGGTTTCTGTTATCAGAACTTCAGCTCTCTGTCTGCTGATCCAACCTGGTATCACAACAAAGCATGTTACTACACCCGTCAGTCCACTAGAGGATACCGTGTCAGTGCCTTGGCATGAAAAGTAAAGTGTTTAAGGTTTAGGTAGGAAAAGATCACGGTTTGTGTTCAAATCAAGCAGCAACCAACAGCGAAATCATCCATTTGTTTGTGAACCGTAGTTCTGAAGCCTCGAGTTCAGATCCAGGTCGTCGCCATCTTGATATTTTGGAGCCAGAAGTGACCATATTTGGACAAACTGGATCTGACTGGGAACCCGAGGACACTACGCCCCGCCCACCTATAGACTGCGCCGTAAAGGTCTGTCAATCAAACAGACACGACCCCAAATATACCGCTTTTTGAGGCCGAACATCTAATAAACGATGGGACTATTTTCAGATTGACCATCTGAAACCTAATAAGAAGAAGTGACTTTAGCTAAGGACACCATTATGACTTGTGTAAAAAAAAAAAATTCACTTTGTATTTCATGAGAAGTTCAACAGGAGTCTATTGAGAAAGAGTGTTTTCGGGGCCAAACCCTAGTGGCCCTCGGTGATATTGGCCTCATTTTTCAGACCCAGAAGCTACGTCCACTTGTATATGCACTCTATGGTATAAAAAATAAGTGATTATACGTATACGTTATATGTTACTTAAATTTACGTAACATAGTTTAAATACGTTGTGTTATGTAAGTATCTTATTTATGTTACTTAAAATAAATCCACATTGTTGACTCAAACACTAGTCTCCTGGATGAAAGTCCAGTGTTTGTTCAGTCCAAACACCCTCAACCTCTTCATTAATAAGACTTTATCCCTTAGTGTACTTCGTCACATGACCTCCTTCTTCAACAGTTATATACGTGTGTACTTTTCACGCCTATGAGGCAAAACGTGACTCTGACACGGTATCCTCTAGTGGACTTGACAGGTGTATTCCAAACTTCAGCGTGATGCCGGGTTGACTGTTTAATAATGCTATTGTAGTACATATATAGTACGCTCTCAAACAAGAGTATAATACAGTTCAGACACACCAAATAACACATGTAAGTTGTTACAGAAAGATGTAAACATGTTGAGAGCGTCCAGGTAAAACTAAGAAAAAGTGCGCTGAAAGGTCTTTGGTTCTTCAACACTTGGCAACAGGCCACACATGTACAGTAATGTTTTCAGACCACAGTGGAGGAGGTCAGGCTCTGACAGTAACACTGGTTAGATGTCATGAAGCCGTTCTGTGAGCAGACACAGCGGCTCCGGAGGCAGATCAAACATATCTGGGATCGTGTTTGTTCAAATATCCAAAACAAGACGGGAAAAAAATGACAAATGTAGAGTCTCCGTTTCAATTCTAAACATCTCGCCTTAATGTTTTCCATATTCTACATGCATGTATGGTTAATAGCAACATTTCAGCTATCTATCCATCTGTGTATACAGTATGTATGTATAAGTCGTACTGGCAGCACGAAGCACGAGACTGAACTTTATCTGGGGAATCAGATCTCATTCGCAGCCTGTGCTTCCATAATTGGCTCCTAGCTCTCCGTCTCCCCGTGGACGTTCTCCATATGTACTTTGAGGTAGTCGTTCCTGGTGAACTTCTTATGGCACAGCTGGCACTCCGCCATGGGCCGGTTAGGGTTGTGCGTCAGCTTGTGTCTGCTGAGCATCTTCTTCAAGCTGAACGACAGGTCGCACACCTACAAAACACAAGTAAAGGCTTTTAATGGTCATAATTGCAGCAAAGAAACACTTTATTTAAATCTGGTGACCTCTGATCTTGTTTACCATATTCCTCTGCCCGCTGTAGACTTTAGGCTTATCACAGACACAGCCAGACTCATTTGGAAGTCGCATACTTGGCGACAGAAATCCCCCCTTTTTTTTCTCACCAGTAGCAGCAGGGAATGCACGCAACTTAACATCCATCCTAAATGAGCCATTTTACACTCTACAAATGACTCCACGGCTCTCGATCAATCAGGATAATCCGCCGATGGCTGGCGTTCAGCTGCAGTTTAACATACAGCTTGGAGAATCGCAGCGTGTGTCCCTCCTCGCTCCATCTGTGAAGAACCTCAGCGCTATGAATTACATTCAGAAAATCGTACAGACAGCTTACATCTGCGGCCGAGCGGCAAAAAATCGAAGCTATGAATGAAAGCAGCAGAGCGATCATACGATACCACATCAATAGTCTTTCAGGTGGACGTCTGCATTGATGTGCGATCATGTTGTTGTTGTATATGGCTCCGGCAATCCACAAATCAGATCCAGTGTCAGCAAAATATTTTCAATTTTGCAAAGTGAAACGGTGACAGGAGCTGACGAGAGAGGGGCCTCCGCGTCCCGTCCTAACCCAGATGTTACTGGATGCTTCGACAACATTTTAATGCTGTTATGACAGACGCAGCGTCCAGAGCCCCTCCAGCTCGTCTGGAAAATGTTCCTGGAAGCGTGCGATCCTTTTGTCTGACTCAAAATCCACCCGAAAATAAAATCCACATGTTATTTCTATTATCTCTAATCGTTTCGCGTCGAATTATTTACATGAAAATGTCTGTTCCAAAGTCGGGGAAGAGAATCCAGATAAATGTTGGACGGGACACTGTCCGATGATGCTTCACTGACGATAGATGGGATTCTGATTTTGTGGCATTAAACGATAACTAGGGACGATTCCCCGGCGATATGGGTGCATTCTCCGGTTTACAACTCAACACGACGCCGAGGATTGAGGCTCACTAGATGTTAAAGGCTCAAACGATAATTTGAGAATCCAGACTCTGGTTGTTTTTAATTGTCATCCAAGAATTACGAGATATTTGTGTTCTAGAGTTACAAACTAGGAGTATTGTAAACAAACAAAGAAGCTAAAGTTGTTCAAAGTCTGACACTGTTGATCACCGCACAGCAAAATCAAGACAACTCAAGCAGTTTCAAATGTTTTTTGCCTGAATATCCACATATTTTCAACACAGGGCAAATATATGAGCCTTAGTAATGTTGGGCGAAATAATGAAATTTGCGACAGTTTATTGCCATCAAATTATCTGACTTACTTAATAATTGTGCTTTAAGTTTGTAAAGCTGCCGTGGGATAGCCACAGCAAAGACTACAACTTGAGCCCCATTTGTTTAACCTGCATTTGTTTACAATTTGGTAAAAATATGCTTAATCAGCCAATAGCAGCTCCCGTTTGCGATGAATCCACACACTGTCACCAACATGTTTAGTCCTGCAGAAAACCTAAAAACCTGATAATTCTTAGGCATCTTTCTTCTATGATTTCAAGGTGGACTTCTGTACGTTAGATCATGATATATGTCAGAGATAATAAGATTGTTGGGAAGTGTTAATCACACTGAATCTAAAAATATGTGAATCAAGTCAGTGTTGCTCAGATTTTACTGTATTATGACTCCAAGATGAAGTACTTTACTTGCATGACTGTGCTGTTGACCAGACTAGATCAGGGGGACTGCAATAATTAAGTTCCTGTTGCTGTCCCCCATCGCTGTCCCCCCCTTCAACTCCGTCAATGCTCCCCTGCAGAGTTTGAAAACCTCTATTTTTGTATAATACAAAAAATATCATGTTAATTGTGTTTGAAAGGTGTCACATCTCTGGATCCTTTGTAGTAGCTTGTAAAGAATTTATATTTATCCATCTTATTAAAAGGTTTTGTGAGTTTGACAGAATTTCATTAGATTTTCAGTTTAATAGTTCCCCATGAAAGAGTTGTGGCTTTCTTAATTAAAAACAGAAAATATAGAATCAGTTGCACCATGTTTCCAATTTCTACGAATGGAAATATAAGCACAGCATTAAAAAAAAGTTTGTTCTGAACACTGACAGCAAATTGTGTTGCATGTTCCCTCCCCAGTCTCTGAGAATAATTATTACCCCTTCAGTATTATAAGCAGAGGGTAATTTCTGCCTGTGATCTTCTCAATGTGTTTACGTGAGATCAGCCCGCTCGGCCCCTCCAGAGAACCCAGATCACTATCTGCCTCTGACTGAGCCCCAACTCTTCCACACATCTGGTCTGGTGCCAGAGCACCATCTCACTCACACACACACACACACACACGCGCACGCACACACATACAGACACACACAGACAAAAACAAGAATCGGTGAAGGACATTGGCTGGTGTAGAGGGATACTCACATCACATTGGAAAGGCTTCTCTCCTGTGTGGGTCCTCATGTGCTCGTCCAGTCCTCTTTTCTGGCTGAAGGCCTTGTTGCACTCGCTGCATTTATACGGCTTCTCCTGTGGCGACACACACACACACACACACACACACACACACACACACACACACACACACACACACACACACACACATAGACCAGATTTAAAGAGGGCACTTCATCTGGCAGTGTGCAGCAGAACGATATGTAAAACAATAATTCCCCCAGTTTTGCTCACATATGGACAAAACCTGGAGGAACAAAGTATGATGACACATGTGCACATGCACGCACACGCACACACACACACACACACACACACACACACACACACACACACAGAAAAACAAACAGGCAGAGTGGAAAATACAAGAAGATGTGGAAATATCCCTGTAACACACATTCACCTTCACACACTCCTTTCTCACCCCGGTGTTCTCCCTGTGAGTCTATGAAGATATTAAATGAAAGATTGTGCAGCCCCTGCAGTAGGGAGGAAATGACCGGCATAGGGGCCATCAAAAACACATGGATTCCTCAAAAGAGTAAGAAAAATACGGAGCAGAAAATCCCTTTGAACGTGTATCAGTGCGCTGGCACTGTGGGGCTGTAGAATATCACTCTTCTGTCTCCACACTTCATCAGTTTACCAAAGAACATTTCCTCTGCGCCTTGTGGAGGCCAGTCTCTGTGTCAGTCAAAGCAAGCTATCTCACTGTGGGTGTGTTAGCACAGAGTACGCATGTGTGTTCGTTTGCATGTACAGTGTTGAAGAGGGTGGACAGTAGGCGTGTGCTGCCCGGTCGGAGAGGAAACGGTGGTGACACCTAAAAGACTGGAGGAGAAATGAGAAGCGTGGAGATAGCGAGGTCCTGGTTCCCAGTGTCACTCCTTTGGGAAGCTGTTTTTGACAGGTCTGGCTGATAGCGAAGGCTCTACCCATTTAAAGGTTAGTTGTCATGGGAACAGGGTGAATGCAGGAAGTAAGGGTCCTGGGAAAGGCGCTATCATGTGGGCGGGGCAAGGAGTGCCCAGTGACACCGGATACAAAAGGAGGTAAAGATCAGGTTCACCGCATGCGCGCCTTGAAAGTATTCAACTGTGTGTGCATGTGACAGAATACAGGGAAACAATGGAGAGAAAGCGCTGTGTGTGTGTGTGTGTGTGTGTGTGTGTGTGTGTGTGTGTGTGTGTGTGTGTGTGTGTGTGTGTGTGTGTGTGTGTGTGTGTGTGTGTGTGTGTGTGTGTGTGTGTGTGTGTGTGTGTGTGAGAGAGAGAGAGAGAGAGAGAGAGAGAGAGAGAAACCCGCCTCGAGGAAACACACTTTGATCAGTGTAATGCAGATTTCAGCTTTAACAAGGATCTTTTTCCATCAGGGAGGATGGTTCTAATATGAAAGAAAGAAAAAACTATGATGGGGTCAAAGTTCAAAGGTCCAGAAACACATGGATGGACTTAGGTGATGTACCCAGAATGCATCATTGTGACCCCGGTAACATCGAACATCTGTACCTGGCGACCTTCACTCCTCGGCAGCTGTTCAGCCTCTGACCTTTGACCTGACCTTTCCTCTGAATCCGACCACTCTCATCTATAAATGTGAGGACGGAGTCGTGTTTACTTTCTCCTGCAGAGACGATCTTCTCGTATGACATATGTAAAGCAGCATGCTAACAGGAAGTCATTTGGCTCCATTAGGCCTCAGGCTGCAGTTAAAAATCAACAAACAGCTTGTAGTGGGTTTGGATGGTTTTTTAGACGAGCTGGCAGCATGGCTCTAGGCCGTGTCAGTCTGTCTGCTTCTCCGCTTTGATCGAGACCACAAGATCTCAACAACTACTGGATGGACTGCCATGGTGCAGACTATACTAGTTCAAAGGGAAATGTCTCAACAACAAGAAATTTGGCTCGGGCACTCATGGCCCCCTTCAGTGCTCCTCTGACTTTTCATCCAGCACCACATGTCAAAATATTAGTTTATTCAATACTTTGATTTATGACCAAATTCTTGCAGAGCTACTGACACACCCATCAACATCAGCACTACTTTGTGTTTAGTGTCAATTAGCAATTGTTAGCATGCCAACATGCTAAAATGGAGATTGCTATCAGAACACATGACTATTATTGTTCTCTTTGATACTATAAATCAGGGCTGAATGAATAATTCAGTGGATTTGACACCACATATGTTGCAGATAAAAGTCAGACTGTTCGCACTCTTTTGAAAATGCCAATGTATTACCATAGCATTACCACAACAACACATCTGAGTCTAGCTGTCAGCTGTTAGCTCGTCACCTGATCAGAACTTTTTGTAGACTTATGTAGAAGGGTACATTATTATTACATATTAGTTTAGGATTGAAGTGTTGATTGTTAATTCTATGGTTTTAAAGTGGTCTGGCTTGATGATTCCCAACCTTTATTGCCATACATACCCCCAACAGGCCTGTCAGATGAGCTCCAGTACTTCATCAACACCACCTGTTATTACCTCCGCAAAGGATATTATGTTTTCGGTGTCCATTTGTCAGCAGGATTAATTCATTTCAACCATTCATGACTTTAAGTTAATGTGTTTGGCCTTCTTTGCTAATGTGCTACAGAGTTTCCATGCATTCTTAATCATCACAGCTTTTTCTTTTTAATTAAATAGGAATTTGTGTTGTTGTTGTTGTTGTTTTTTTGTCAAATCTGTTGAGCTCGTGTCTTCATGTATGCCTTAGAAAACCCCAAAAGTACCCACTGAAGTGCAAGAACCAATTCATGGGAATCACTGTCCGAAAGCCCAAAATATGTACCAACCTTATGGTCCAAGAAGCAAAGATGACAATCAAGAGCGTTTGTAATCTGAGAACATAAAGGCACACCCGTTTACAATGGAGAACATTATCAAAATATCCTTTAATATCCAAATGGTCAGCAGTTCATATCTACATCAAATGTTTCCCATTTTGTTTTGATGATGATGTGGTTTGAGGCACAAACTCCAATCGCCTCCATCTCAAATCGCCTGTACATTAACAGTGAGCTGCGGCTCATTCGGCCAAATGACATTAGTTTTTCTCAGCACTGACTTCATCTGGCTCTGCTGTTTGTAACTGTTCAGCCCATATTTCAGGGCTGTGAGTAAAGGCAGGTCTGGGAACATTAGGACCAAAACATCAGTCAGTTTAATCAGCCAGAAAATGATACCTGCCAGTTTCTACTGAGCCAACTGGGCAGGATACCTCTGTTATGGACACACTGTACCAGCAGAGCGCCGAGCTCTGGACAGCATTAAAACACAACAAATCACAAAAGTGAACTATGTCGACAGACCCGACTGTCACAGTCATAGCTGTAGAAACTGATGATGGACATCCATGATGAAACACTTATTAAGTCTCATTCGTCATAAGTGACACAAACACGTGTCCAGACATGGAAAATGTCACTATGGCTACAGTGAGCCGAGAAGTGACGCAGCTCAGGAAACGACCTCATGACGTCCGGTGAGAAACCTACCTTTTCCTTTCTCCACCCCGAATGCTGCTTTACTTTATGTTTACATGTTCAGGCCAACAAAACAGAGTTAGCTATGAATATTCTGCAAGTGTGGGAGTGCCCTCAGAAATAAATGTGAAGGGAGTGTCGCATATGTTAGCCACAGAGAAGTCAGACTTTTTTTTCACTTGGCCAACTAAATTTTTTCTTTATGCACACTCTGCATTTCAAACAATGGCAAAACAAAACCTGAAGCGTAGCACTTCAGACTGTATGATAAAAATCAGTGGGACATCTGGGACTGTGTTGGCATCCCTTTCACTCTTTCTCTGTCTCTTCCTATTCACTGTCTTATCAGTTTTTATCTAATTTTACATGGAAGCTCATATAACTGTTAAACAGACATCCGGGCTGCTGCTCTATTTAGTTTTTGAGGTCAAAGAGAATTTTATAAAGGCCGGCTGGTTGGCTCGTTAATAATGTCAGTCACTGCTCCTCCTTCTCCTCCTCCTCCTTCTCCTCTTCCTCACTGTCAATCCTGCACATGGAAGGTTCTAGTCACTGATTCAAATCTGAATCAAGCAAAGATGGCTTGCATGGCATAGACCAAAGATCCCCTTCAGAGGGCCAATTAGAGGAAGAAGAGCAGAGATGTTCTTAACAGAGACTGAAGCCGGAAAATAGAATCAGACCAACATTTATTGTATTTTTTACATCTTTGCTTTTCCAACCATTATGTGTAAAAAATATCCTGTTTCTTTAGCAGGATCATTGCCTTCATCACTTTACTACATCAGGTGCAGTACAAAAAGTTCAGAGACTGTCCCTGCTGCACAGAAACAAACACGTACTGTGCTCTGAGCAGGGGAAACAAATAACTTTCATGAGTAAGTATTTCAGATTACATCGTCTGATCAACATCAGCACAGACTTTTTTGTGACCACTGGTACGTATCTGTTATTTCACAGTAGAACTCAAATGTGAAAAAAGGGCGCACGTCAAATTTTATGTTAAAATTTTGAGGAACAGAAAGGAGTCGCAGGGAGCCATATATGGTGATTAGGGTTGGTGGTGACAATTGTGTTGAAACTTCTGCATTTTCAATTAACCAAATGCCATTGCGCCACAGTACAGATCGTTTGCGGCGAATGTTTTCCCTCAAACGTCTCTTAACATCACAGTAGAACTCAGTGTTGACGGTCTGACCCTGAGGGATGAATTCACGGTGCACAACCCTGCAAATGTGAAAGAAACCCCACCTGGTTGCTTCGGACCTGACGCACCTTCCTCCATCTTGGACAGTGACATTCTGCCTTGAAATGTGAATGCAACTCAGAACACCTCGCTCAGCTCATGGCTTCATTGTCATAGCCTGTCTGAAGCATTTCAAGGGTCTCTTTTCGTGGTTTGACATAACATTTAATGTGCACTCTCTGCTCATGTTTCAGGTCCTTGGTGAAATAGCAAATGCACACGTACGAGTGGGCACAAAAATCTCTTTAATAAAGGTGCTGATTTTGTTCAAGCAATGTAACTTGGAATACTCACTGAGGTTACTGCTTCCCTCCGCTCCAAGCGCATTACTGTCCTGCGCTCTGTTTGTGCACTTGGATCTATTTGATCGCACCTTGTATAATACCACCACAACCAGTTACCAAAATAAAAAGGATTCATCCACAGAGAAAAAAACATTACAGATGTACAGTGGATTTTACTCTTTACATCAAAACCATTCATAATCCGATCAAGACTAACCGATTAAATTGTGACTGTGAGCCGATAAACTGCAATATGAAAAAAATAACTATGTGAACAGAGCAGAATGGTGGTTTGTACAAATGGAAAATACAAAATAATTGATACACAGACAATAATAACAATATAAGAAACGGGAGGACTCACCCGGGTGTGTGTGCGGATGTGCATTTTAAGCCCATCGTTCTTGCTGAATGCTTTGTCGCAGTAGGGGCACTGGTACGGGCGCTCACCTAGAGAAGGAAAAACATCAGTGTGCATTAGACATTGTTCATGTATGAAAGCCATACTGGACCATACAGGTGTGAACTACTGTTGAAACTCAAATGAAGATCTTCCTTTAATCCATACAGAAGCCCATCCAAACAACATGTGTGCCACACACATATGTGTATTTGTGTATCATCACCTATCCTGTACATGCTGCTCCCTCTGTCCCCTCCTGTAAGAGGTGTCTTTGACCTGCTCCAAACTCAGATCTGACTACTGGAGAAGCACGAATCATTCAGTCGGAGCAGCTCATTTCTGATGCACACTGACTTTCTGCTGCAGAGAGAAAGCTTGTGTTGGCTCCACTTCATGGCTCGCTATCTGAGCTTCAACTGGCCAACAGCTTAGGAGCACATGAGAGGCAATGTGGCTTCTCCCGGTTGGATCAAAAGCAGTCCAGCGAAACTCCTACAGATCCTATCTGAGCACACAGCAGTGATGACAAAGAGAAAGTGACAGGCTGTCAGTCAAACGCCCCACTGACACATGGATCTGCTTACAGTGCGCTGATCTGCTGGCCAGATAAGAGCCACCCGGTTGATTACTAATCTATAGACGGGATGTGAGGTAATTTATAGAAGCTGGAATTAAAGATTCAGACAGGAAAGTAAAGTAGAAAACCAATAATGGCCTCTTTTATTTCATACGGTGGAAACTAAATTCACTTGTGTGCCCAGCAAACTGGATCTATATTTTCTTTCTCCTTCCTGCTGAATTTATACACACAGTATGCCTGCAAGTGTACTCAGTAAGATTTAATGAAACACTGCCAGAAATAGACACCTACAGCTACACATTTGTTGTTCATTCCTTCAGTACAACTATCTAATTTCTTATCTGCCTCACAGTAGCCTAATCTCTCTTCAGTGACTAATTGTTGAGCAGGCAAGCAAGGAATTTTATTGATGGGGGAGATGTTTTGCCCCTTTAAGTAATAAGGTTAATTAGCTGTGTTTCCTTGGGATTCAAAATGCAAAGATGCTTATTAAATCAGAAAATCCATTCAGGGAATATATGAGAAGGGTAATATTATCCTGCTGCTATAAACACGACTGTGTTGGAGGAATACTTCCGATCTGTTTATCACATTAAGCCTTAGTCTGCAGAACAGCCAAGATGTGAAGGCTTTTTGTGGAGATGTTTGAATATTCTGCACTGAAATGGTTTGCATCACATGAAGCTTGTGTCTCTCGGCAGAAAAGCTACGACAGCTGTCATGTAGCAGGTCGACAAGTTGCCATAAAGCCCCCACAAGAGGGCTTCAGAGGAGCGCTGTGACACAAAGTTATAAAACATGTACCCTCAGGTCAGTGTGGAAAGGGTTAACGTGACATATGTGGACTGATTATGCTTACTGAAACATGTGCACGAGGGCAGCTCGGGCCCAAAATCCCCCTCCTGTGCAATTTCAGCCTCTAGGAGGCCTTTTGTTGACAAACAGGAAAAGCTGAATCCCAGATGTGTTTTGAGACAGCGGAGAGCAAATCCTATGTCTTATGTAGCATGTGTGGTATCGGGTTCAGGCCCAACGCTGGCCTTGGGGAGTCCTGGGGAAGGCATTAGTGTGCTAATAGCGCCGGGGCACAGTGTGCTAGTGTACTCTGCGGCTTGGACCGCGTCCCTCCCAGGAGCTGGCTATTGTCGGTCCATACACAGCACAGGCAGCCCCACCCTGCTAACACCGAGCCTCGCACTAAGTGCACACCAATTCACCTACTTAACCTATACACTCTTCAACATGTGTGTCTCATCTGGAAAAGGCAAACAGGGAAAATGATGGTGTTCGATATTCTAAAGAGGTCATTCATAAATATGGTTACTAAGACTTCATGTGTCCCACTCAAAGCTACTTTTGTTCACCAGTCGTGGCTTTTTTTTCAGCCCGCTTGGACTAAAACGAGCAACTGGATCCCGTAGCGAAACAGGAAATAAACAAATGCTACTTGGAAACCTAAGTGGTAACAGTCTTGCAACATCGGTCTCTGTTATTCATGCGAGAGGCTCCGTGTCTGTTCTACTGAGTGTTACTGTAACTAGAAACCCTCCACTTATTCTCCAGATTGGGCCAGATTGTTTGGGGATTATGAGGGGTGGCTGTAGCACTGAGCCGGGGCTTTATGTGTGTGGAGATGGTAACTGATTTAGCATGTGCTGAAACAGTACACCATCTCTTTGACCCTGGGTGTCTCAACCCGCCCCCCGCTGTGGCCCTCACACTCCTCGTCTGCTAATCGATCCGTTTGGCACCCCTTGTGTGTTGTGTATGTGTGCGCGTACGGCCCACGTGTCTGGTTAGCAGATGGTCGGCTTTGTCGTTTTTGCGGGCCGCGCGGCGTTCGTGTTATGGAGAGCGCTTTGTAGCTTCGGGGCTCCGGTCTGAAAGACATTAGTGCTGTCCGTCAGAAATTAATTCCCGGTTTCCTCCAGTTCAGGCAGACAGTGGACCTCCACTGTCCTTCCCTGAGCCCGGTGCCACATGCCGACAGGGGCCACGGAGGTAATGTGATATCAGCGTGTTAATGATGATAAGAGATCGCCTTTGATGAGCCGTAGGAACGCCCAACAACTTTTACACTTGACCTTTCCATTATAGTAGATCTCAGTAGATTTCTCCACTTCCTCAAACAATTCGCTCAAAGTCGCCCTGTGTGAAGGTTCCTCCATCAGACGAGATCGTGGCCGAGCCTCGCCACACATGCAGCAGATCTGAACCTGACACGTGTCTCAAAGCCCGGTCCTCAATCCCAATCAAGCATCTCACAAAGTCTGCAATAACACCGCTCTATAGCGACAGACAATAATTCAGTACACTGTGATTTTGCTTTACGAGATTGTAACCATGACCACAGTCAAGACAAACAAAGTTGTCTGTACGTAAATAGGTTCATTGATTTCCAAGTTCTGCCAGATGTGAGTTTAGAGGACAGCTGGTCTGTCGTGAGATCCCTTAAAGCTGCAACGTGTTGCTTTATGTAACAGCAAAATATGGCTGAATATAATTACCAAATTGATCAAGATCCTCTGTGCTGTGTCAGCTGAATGGCTATTGTGGATTCAAACTCAGAATCTTGTACTTTGTATTGTTTTTAATATAATTTGTTGTCTGGTTGAGAAACTCGTACTTACACAGAGAACAGCTTGTGCCACAGAGCTATTTATCTTACAGTGTACCATGTAAAATTAACAACAGAAAATGCAGATTAAATATAAATTTGCTGGCAAAGTCCTTTGTAAAATCATACAAATGTTTCAAAGTTAAGAGGACAGTCATCTAATGAAGTTATAAATCTTCACTCTTGCACAAAATTGGAAAGCCTTTAGCTTGTTGAAGCAGATCTCAGAGAAGAAGCAGACACTGGAGTCTGGCCTGTAAGTTTATTATCTACAGTATACAACCTGTTAAAAATAGAATATAGGCTTTGACAAGAATGATTACTTCGAGATCTGGACCAGTGAGAACTCTGCCTGTCAGTGTGTGTAAACCATACACGACCTAACATAAATGTAATGTTTACATTAAGTAACACAGCCTGGTTCATCTCACTGTGTCCCTCATTCAGACCTACTGCAGATTATGTGCGTCGGCGCTTTATTAGATACGACAGGACCTTTAAGGTAAGAGACACTTGTGGTGGTGGTGCTGCAGAAACACAGCAGGAAGATGAAAGATTTGAATGATCACTGCTGGATTCTGAAATTCAATTTATCATTGAGGCTTTATTTAATGATCGTCGTGAGCGCAGGATGCTGGATCTCATGTTCGTCAAGTGAATTATTGTTCATTTTCTCATTAGTTTCATCGTCTATTTGACAGTGAATTCTGCTGCCTAATGCATGAAGTCCAACAGTTCGAGGTGTGATCGAAAAGTTTAGAAGATTGTTCCTGTTGCACACGAATAGAGCGCAGCACAGTGATGTCCTTGCAGCAGAGGGAGACAATAACTGTTGTGAGTAATGAGTAGTATTGCCAGTTAGTAGTAGTCTAAATTATGTCACTTGATCAACATCAGTACCTGTGATACACATGTTTATGTGAGCAGTTGTGATTTCACCATGCTGAAACATAAGCAGAGAGCGCACATCAAATTTTGTCTCAAATTTTTGGAAAACAGAAAGAAGACATGGTGAGCCCTCTGGTGAGTCGGGGTGGTGGGAAGCTACGATTGTGTTGTTGTGGGAAAGAAACTCGCCTCTTTTCAACGCGCTGTGAGCGGGCATGTTGTCATGTTCAAGAACTGAAGTGCCATCCCGCCACAGGTTAAGCCATTTGCACCGAATGTTTTCCTCAGAGAGAGAGAGACAGAGAGTCACAGTAGAACTCTGTGTTGAGAGTCTGACACTGGGAGAAATTCATGGTGCACAAAAAACGTGAATATCCACCTGGTTGCTCCTGACCTGAAACACCTTTCTTGGTCTTGGACAGCAACGTTCTGAACGTCCCAAACGCAAATGCAACTCAAAACACATTGCTCAGCTCACAGGTTCATTACTATTGGGTCCATGGTGCACACATGCCAGTGGTCACAAAAACATGTCAGCTGATATTAATCAAGCGATGTATCTTGGATTCATTACTGAAGGAAGTTCCTGCTTCCCTCTGCTCCATGTGTGTCACTGCTGTGCTGCATTCGTGCGCAACAGGAACAGTCTCGAAACATTTTGGTTGCACCTTGTTCAAGCACTAAAAATGTATCACTGGATATTCACATATTCATTCACTGCAGTTGTCATAGACCAAAGCTGAAAGGAGGGAGAGAATCGGTGAGACAATGATTGAGATCATCTGATGTTTTTTTCACGTCAATCGACCCGATCACACCGCAAGGCGAGAATGATTTTATAGTGTTCTAAAATATATCCCTCTCAATCTCTCTAAAAAGGGGCTCATTTACAAAGTTTCACAGTTTATTATACAGATTTTATTTTCATCAAGAATACAAAACTAAAAATTTGATGACAGTAATCTTCTCTCTAATTTCTGTGTATTTAACCTTTACATGAATCATTCGTATCAAATATCTGCTGTGTTGAGGCTCAACCCGTTCGTACTTGGTGCCACAAAGTGTCTTTGATACACCTCATCCCAGACAGCTGTTAAGAGTTGACGCATCATTGTTTCACTTTCTTCGGTCTGATGTTTCTGCTTGTTAAATTTACAGGAAACAATGACTTCATTTGTTGGTTATGAGATTGATTATGAACTTCAATTAATAACAAGTGTTCCTTTTTGGACTGAACATGTGCAGACTCACTGGAGACCTGCATGTGAAAAAAAAGTTCATTTTTGAAGGGCTTAAATGCACACAGCAGTCTGTTGTAACGCAGCTCATGGGCTCACACTGATCATTGTTGCCAGCATGACATGTCCTATGATGTCAGCATGACAGCCAGTCACTGGGACCTGTCAATGTTTCCCCTGGCGTAAATAATTTTCATGACCCCACGACGGTTGTTCGCCACATCATGGCACGCATGGTGGGAAAATTTGCTCTCACTGAGCTGTGATGTAGAGAAGAACATATTAGCTCCATCACGGGGCCAAAAAGAATCATTTAGAAAATGATAGAAACATTCATCATGACTACTGAGTTCCACGCGGTTCGCGTCCAGTGATTTGACAGCTCACATTTTATGGGTTGTCCGTGATCTCATAAAGGCTGCTCTCCGAGAAGACGCCTGCCTCTGTGGCACCTCAACTAATTTGCTTGAGCTCAACATGGTGTTTGAACCAAATTCAATTTAAACTAAACCCAAGCCAAATATACAGCACGTCTTCTCAACTGCTTAATACCATCAGGTTGATTTTCTTTCAAATTTCTCTTTAAGCTGTTTCACACCTTTCTCGCCCGTTTCTCTCATAATACACCACAGTGTTGGAGGGTAAAATGAGAGGGGAAGGAAATCTCTGAGGAATCCTTACAAAGTCTTCTGTGTTTAACAGGTAAATAATCAATGCTGACTTGTTCCTGTGAAGCAGGAAGACAAACAAGATCAAGCTTTCCTGTCTGCCAACCAGCGGAGCTGCCGATTTAAAGGCCTCTGCCTCAGCTGGTGGGCTTCTTTAAGAGATCATCGGCTGGAAAACAAGAAGGCTTTGATATTTTACTTACATTAACGGGCTCTTTTTATGATTTTGGAGAATCTACATATCAACAGATGGGTTACATGAGCAGTGTGTGTGTGTGAGAAAAAGATGATTCTTGTCGCACAGGGAACAACTCACACTGTTCATCAAGGCTTATTTTTTTCCCCCTCACACAAAAACACAACAAACAGGGGAAAAAAAGCCCAAGTCTATAGAATGAAGGGACAGATTTACAGCCAGTCAGGGTCAAGGGTCATCCGGCTGGATGCTTTCTTGGAGTGGTCTTTTCTCTCTTTGCTCCTTTCTTTCTTTGAGGTGTCCCCTCAGCTCCCACCCCTCCCCCAGCATTCCTCTCTTTTGTTTATTCTATATAAATACAATCAGACCAGGCCAGGGACCACACTGGTATACATTCTCTCTTTCTGTTGGTTTGTCCTTCACACATATGCATGTACGAGAAAACACACACACACACACACACACACACACACACACACACACACACACACACACACACACACACACACACACACACACACACACACACACACACACACACACACACACACACACACACACACACACACACACACACACACACACACACACAGGGATACAAAGGGAGCTGTTGACAAAATGTGGTCGGCTTGTCAGTGGACCACCACTCAAACATACAAGCACATTTTGACACACTGCTCCTATAAACAGTGTTGGAAAGGCTACTTTTCTAACGTAATAGGTTACAGACTACTAGTTTCCCTTTTCAAAATGTAATAACTATTTTAATTACTTCATCAAAGTAATGTAACTTATTACAATTTAGTAATGTTCTAACAAAAGTTTTCAACTGGGCAATAAAGCTAAAAAGTCCTAAAAATAAATTAAACTCAGTTATGTCAACTTGTATTTATGTTACTTAAATATATATCTTACTGGATGGGCAGAAAATAAAGAGCTAAATTACATCCTGAACACATAAATAACATAGTGGGGCGGGACTTTATTTTAGGTGACTGAGTTACATGAACTTACTTGTTTACGAAGATTTGACATCGAGCACTTTGATCGTGACATAATTTCAATGGCTGGTAAACCAGCTTTACACTGTACAGTAATGTTAGAGCCTTTTTCTGATTTCAGAATAAAAATATTATCAAATTTCCAGCAGTTAAAGATGTCCTTGTTTGATGACATGGCTGTGTGGTTGATTAGAGCAATGCACATTGATCTGATTGGCAGAGGAAAGGTGGCGTGAACTCAAACAAGAGAACCAATCAAAAACCAGGCTCAATATTTACACAAATACCATCGAAAAACTGAAGCCTGTCTGGACGTAGACAGAAGGACTTCCTCTGCAGCAAAAATACGCAAAGCAACAGAATGAATGTCATATTCTACATATAAGCTTTTACCAAAAATAATATATTGGAAGTAACACCGTTGCAATCACCAACGTTTTGAATTGTAACTGTAATTAAAAAAAAAAAAAAAATTAGATTAAATTCCATTTAATGAGGTAACATGTCAGTTACATGTAAGTGGTCACTCTCCAACACTGCTTTTAAACAGCTGGAGAGAAGGTTTGATAGGCTTTCGTAAACACTGCTGAACTCATTTCTATATTAATGTGTACCTTTAGATCCAAAGATACACAGAGGATGGAGTGACAACTGACCGATGACTTTAATACCAACTATATTAGGTGGGCTGTATAATAAGCTACATGAGTTTAAACAGACTTACAGCAGGTGAGAGTGTTGTGATAAATCTCCAAAAAACAACTGGACAACAAAAAGAGAACATGACAGAGAAAAGGACGAGAAAGGAGCGATGATGTTTAAGTGGGAGTGATGAAAAGATTGGAGATAGCCAGGAGCAGCCCGGAGACAGACAGAGAGAGAAAAAGGAGAGGGAGTGAGGCCAAGGAGTGTGTGTGTGGCCGTGCCAGGTCTCTGCACCAGTCTGTTGGTAAGGAAACGCACAGGAATGTGTAGCTTTCCAGTTTAAGGCTGTTTAATGAACATCCAGGGCTCTATTTCTGTGGCGGCGGAAAGGCTGGCGCAAGCGGTGTTGCAATTTTCTAAAGTTAAAATGTGCTTCATCCATGTTTTGGGGATAGTCTTCATCTGTGCAGAGTGTGAAGGTGGAAGGAGAGGTGCACTCAGATAGGTGTGGTATCAGGTCTGTTTGTGATGCAACATCAAGCTGATGATTGTTCACCATGTTGCTTAGTAAAAACACTTATTTGAGAAGATAGATGCCTCTCTCATGTCTGTTTGAAAAAGCTACAGCGAGCAGATGATTAGCTCAGCAGAGCTATATTTCCTTTGTATAATTTGCACACACAAAAAAAAAGGTGTGGTTTTATGATGTGCTGGACTGTTTCTTGGATGCAAACATAGATGATATAACCGGATATAACATCTTCCATCAGGGAGCTTTGCAGGTGCTGGCGGGCAGACTTTGCTACTTTTAGACCAAGAGGCAATCAACCATGATGTCACCCACTGGTTTGTCCACCGCCATTCTGAAGCCTCAAGTTCGGCATTTCGGTCATCGCCATCTTGCTATTCTGAAGCACGAAGTGAGTGTGTGGATGAGCTGGGGAGGAGCGAGCGTGAATCCGACTCAGTCTGATTGGAAACCCGAGGACACTACGCCCACCAACCCATAGCGGGGAAACTGACCACAGGTCTGCCAATCAAACAGACACACCCCATAAAATACAGCTTCTTGAGGCCTTACATCTCATTAATGATGAGATTCTTTTCAGATGGACTGCCAGAAAACTAATAAGAAGGAGTGACTTTAGCAAAAGACACCATTATGACTTGTAGAAAAAATTTATTGACTTTGTATTTCATGAGAGAAGTTGAATGTGAGTCTAAGCAGCCGGCGCCTTTGGAAGGCAGCCCCCAGGCTCTTTCGCACCAGCCTGATCTCACATACCCGAAAGCTAAGTCCACTTAATATGCAGTCTATGTAAAAAAAAAATTAAAAAAAGACCAGCGAGCTGTTTCCCTTCCAGTCTTTATGCTAAGCTAAGCTAACAAGCTGCCGGCTGTAGATTCACATTACGATACAGACATGAGACATGAGAGTGGTATTGATCTTCTTATGTAGGAAGCAATTATTTACCAAAGGTTGACAAGGGCAAAAAGTTGAAATCAAAAATAAACACATTTTGAATCATGTCATAAATAAAGTGAGAAGTAAAGCTGAATTTGATTAAAGCAAGAATGCCACTTTGGACTGATCAGAGGATTCAAGTGTCATCGCTCGAAGGACATTTGCTGTTATGATACTCCACATCTTTCGCTTTACTGCTGCAGGTGACGCTAACAGCAGCCGATTTAAAAAATAAAACCAACTCTGACCTGTGTAGGTCACTGACCTGTATGGCTGCGGATGTGGACCCTCAGCGTGCCGTTGCTGGCAAACTTTTGTCCGCAGTACGGGCAGATCTTCTCCTTCTCCCCCGTGTGTGTCTGTCAGATCAACGATAAAACGGACATATTGAGGATGTTAAGAAAAGCATTTGTAACATTCATCCTCACATCCGTCCTACATTACGAAGTAAAAAGTGATGTACTGTGATAGCTGGATTTCAATGTCACAACATGTACTTGACAGATACATCAGAAAGAGAGAAAATTAAGCTTTTTCAAACTGTATCTTCAAACAAGCACTCATCCAAACACGAGCCACAGAATCTACACTCCGCTTTAAATGTCATGCTGTTAACTGAACTATGAGTTTAGGTCAAGGACAAACAACATTTCAGCCCCCATAATGCAATAACTAACTAGTGGTAGACTCAGTGAATGGAGATGCACATGTTCACATGACAGTGGATTTTGTGAGCTGCCCTGGAAGCGGGATCAAAGCAAGCAGACCATGCAGATTTGCCAGGGTCCAAAGCCCCGAGGGAACCTAAAAGGCCAGGGTGCACGTATGTATTCATCTCCTCCTCCTCCTCCTCCCTCTTCTTCCTCTCCCTTCACCTCCCTGTAGTCCTCGGTGTTGAGCTGTGCGGACCCATACGGGCTGCACATGCCAACAAGGAAGAGGAACATGTGGAAAGAGTGTACTGCCTCCTCTACCTTCACCCCCCCTCCCCCCCTCCAAACACCGCTCCTCTCCTTGTTGAAAAGTGCGCTCTGAATTCCTCCTCCTGGCCTGTTGTAAATTCCCCGAGCATAATCGTGAGTATGAAAGGCTCAAACTCGGAGCGACAGTTTCAACAGCAGTACAACAATACAGGAACACCTCCTCTCCGGGCCCCCGTCCTGCCCTCCATCACCCCACTGTGTCCCTCTGACACCTCGGGTGTTTCGTTACAAAGGGCTCCATCCACACTCACACACTCGCACAGAAACACACACACACACACACACACACACACACACACACACACACACACACACACACACACACACACACACACACACACACACACACACACACACACACACACACACACACACACACACACACACACACACACACACACACACACACATTTACAAACACACACAATCGCACACAAACAAATCCACTTCTATGAACACATGTGTCCCAGATGGAGAAATGATGCGTTATTTAGTATGTTGTTTGTACAACACAGAAAACATCACTGTTATCATACCTTCACAAACACTGCAACAACACTGGCAGATCCACATGGGAACGTCACATTTTAAACCACTAGAGTGGACTCTACTGTTGGTTGTGTGTTATTATTAAAGCTTTTTATGTGTATAAATGTTCTGTATGTCTGTGACCAACCCAGAAATTTTCTTTCATATGTGCATTCTTCCAGCCGAGCTCTGACAAGAAGTGAGACTGTCTTGCACGAAGCATTACAATGCATGCACATACATGCTGCGCACACACACACACACACACACACACACACACACACACACACACACACACACACACACACACACACACACACACACACACACACACACACACACACACACACACACACACCCTCTCGTATATCATGAATCCAGGCTCACAGAGGAGAAAGCATTTACTGTAACACAAGAGCGCTCCATGAATAACTCGGGCCTGTTCTGCCAGATATGTGCAGCGTTACTGTTCATTTACACAAGCAAACTGCTGCTACGCCGCACATCCACACACGACTCACAAAATTTAACATCCACTCTGTTCTGTTCTGTTCTGTTCTGTTCCATTGACTTCTGCTTTTCATAACAAATGTGTAAAATCAGACATGCAGCCCTGAGCTCCGGTTAGAACAAGGCCGTGATAATTACTTGGGATTATTTGGGATAGCAGTTGCAGAGTATCAAAGTGCACATGAAGTAAGATTTAAAGAACAACAGTGTGGCAGAAAGCCGGGCTCCTCCACACATGTACACACAGCCAGCGAGTTGTCCTCTCCCCGGCAACCTGACTTTGATCAAGGCCAGATCTCTCAGCAGCCTCCAGACACCGTGAGACACCGAGACAGTTCAACATGCCTGTCTTCAGCCCTACTGTTCCGAGACAACCTCCGAGACATTTCCTTTTGCCGTGTGCCAAGAAGCTGTTTGGTTTCAATCTTGATCCATAACCACACCGGACGTTGTCAGGTTCGGGGCTCATAATCTGCAGCAAGATCTGTTCGGGGTTTTGAAACCCTGCGGAGCTAATGGACTAACTGCCATTTCTAATCAACGCAGGAATTGATTTCCGAGCCTTCATGGGCAGCAACGGTCAGGATAGATGTCTCCAGCAGGTTTGATCGTCCGAGACATTAGTACAGTCACATCACTTTCATGAGATGAAGAGTGAGATGCAACACAATGGAAACAACTCGGTAAAGTAGATGATTGGTCTGTCATTTCTTACTTTTGTAAATTTTGTTATGAGACTGATGAGGGAAAATTCTTCCACTGCTTTTGCTTTAACTGAAGATAGAGTCTAATCTTAGAATTTTTTTGAAGGTTACATAAGTTATTTTCTCTGTGCGTTTCAAATAAATACAAACACAATTTAGTTTGAACTGAATTTCAGGACAAAGTGGCGGCTCCACGGCTTCAATCACGGCGTGTGATTGAGGCCGTCTGCTTCGAGCGCCTCTCGCTCACCTTCTTGTGGCTCTTGAGGACAGACGGAGTGACAAAGGCCTTCTCGCACAGGTCGCACTTGTACTTCTTGTGGCCGTCGTGCACCACCTGGATGTGGACGTTGAGCGTGTCCTTCCTCTTGAAGGTGGCGTCGCACTGGTCACACTTGAATGTCCTCTCACCTGCAGAGCACACGGGAACGTTTGTGAGAGCCATTTCCAGTGGGGCTATTGTTGGGCTTTGTAAACACACAGTCATCACGCACAGCAAGAGGGGACCCAATTTCACCGGGGCGATTGTGTGGGAAGAAAACCACAAAGAGAGGGTGTTTCATTGCACCAGACAACTCCAAACAATGCTCTTTAGAACTGTCTGGTCCAGCTTTATTTTTTTTATTTTCTATAAAAGTCCTCTTTTATTGTAGCTGAAAGGGAAACAGTAAAACAAACTGCTCTGCCATATGTTTGGTCCGAATGTCAAAAGGCTGTTTTTTTTTTTTTTTTATGTGTAAAAAAACATGCCCTACTTTATTAATTCCACAGAACAGCTTTAAAACTAGACAGTCCGCAATCAGACGTCGGGTTACAATCTCAGCTGTTGCCTGATGTTTTCCTTCACGCCTCTGCTCTCTGCCTCCACACAACAGCCTCTATTGTTGGAGAGTAGATGTTTCCATTATATGGAGATCATTCAATTTCCACAGAGTAGCACAGATTGGAGGGAGCGAGTGGTTACAAGCTTGTGCTCTTTCTCCTATTACTGAGGCGGATGATGGTCAGCTCAATAAAAAGGAACAACAGCAGAAGCTGAGCTTCACTGTGTTTTTAATCAGACCCAAACATTCACTGGGTAATAATGAATGTCAACGACACCCTCACATAAAAATTCCATTAATACACAGAGCGGGGCCTCAGTCTGACATTAAACTACTCGTAATACTACACAAACAGTAATTTAAACACACACAGGATTATTTTCAGCGTCTTAAAAACAACCGACACATAAATGTGCTGAGCCTCGTACAAGAACCACATCGACCGGTTTGTGTTTAAGCTGCACTTACGTCGCAACTTGTCCCATTCAATAGTTTTCTCATATTTAGAATTTAGAAAGTCGTGCACACAAAAGTATTAAAACACTGACAGTGAGAATTATGACGTGAGTGGATTTAAAATTTAAATGTGCCAGCAAAAATCAACAAAGATAATTACAGGAAATTTCATTCAAAACAATTTTTCTGACCCTAATAATATTAACCTGACGGGTAACTTTTTTTTTTGGCACACTTGACCCAGCAGTTCAGCAATCGTGAGCACAATTGTGAGTCACTTTCTCAGCTGCCTGAGGGTCGACACGCAGGTCACTTTCCAGGGATTATCGTCATTGTAACATCTGACAGTGAAACATCATGGACTGTATAATATTCTTCAGTGTTACACCATTCCCTCTTTATTTCTGTCACTGCACAGCGCTGCTCTAATGACACGTCTTTGGCCAGCGGAAGAATATTTTCCACTTGTTTCAGGTATTCAAACTGACACGGTGACATATAACTTTTCATCTGTTGATTCCAACAGCAAGACCAGAAACTCTGCAGTGTAAAATTATTATTTTTACGGCTTTTTTACTGGTTTTGTGCATGATATTTGCACATAAATAGAACAGGACTGGTAGCTTTATACAGAAATTTCAATTCCAACCATGAAAAGGTGGTTTTCATCAAATTCCAACCAGCAACGTGTTGAATCCCACCTGCATCTGAGCAAACACACCGCCCAGAAAAAAGTCCAAAGTTTAGTATAAGTGTATGACAATGACGCCTGTTGAGTTTCATCTGAAAATGCTACGACAGCTGTGCTTCATTTTCTCACTGTGGGCCAAGTGCTGCTTTAGTTTTAACCCATGAAGACAGACAAATTTATTCAATGTCACTCTTCTTCTTTCACCTACAGTACAGTGAAATCACACACTCGATCCTCCAGCCCTACATACTCCCCAGAACTTGATACATAATACAAGTCATGGTATTAAGTTGCCTGCCGCCTGAGACAGCAGCAGGAAATGCCTTGAGCTTTACAATCTCTTTGTTATCTGGCTCAGTTAGAGGACCAACGCTGCATCCTGCCAAGGCTCTACTGCAGCTCAACTGTCCAGGGAGAAGGTTTTCTGTCAGACGAGACCAGACAATCAGAAAACTGATGTCTTAGCAGGGAGACATCTGATGGGGTCACAGCATCTGGTGCTAATGGAAATAGCCACAGGGGTAAGGATGAGATGACAGCTAATAAAAAATATAGGACTATCAGCAATGAAACTCGCTAGGCTGGTTTTAAAGGTTACCCTTCTAGATCATTTCATCTAAGTACAGGGACACAATGCTTTACACCAAGGAACTGGGTTTACTTTGTTGTTGCACTTTATGTACAAATTATTAGAATAACACTTTTGTTTTATCAAATTTCTTCCACATCAGAGAAGCTTAGAAGCTCTGGAATTGAGACGACATAAATTTTAAGAGATGTGCCACATTCTTCATCTTACAAGTGAACATTTAAATTCAAAGCAACTGCACACATCATTTCTCCTTTAAGTACAGTCAGGAGCTTTGCAGCTACAGCTTTACTTGGTCTGGTATGACCAGTAGCACATGGAGGCTAATGGAGGCTAATGCTGGCAAAACATGGCTTAATTTTAAGCACGATTGCATGATTGTGTGTGTGTACCATCATGTTTAGCTTAAACATTATAGCGTTGTAAACCATTAATGCTCGCATTCATAGTTGAGTCAGTTTGTGCAGTGACCTCTGGCAGCGACAGATCCCCTTGTTACTGCAGACTGCAGATGTAACACTAAGATCACAGTCAATTTTAACCTTAAATCTACACTCATATGATTGGTCGAAAAGGGAGGAGACACCTGATTGGATACAAATATTTCCCTGTTGAAACAGATGCATTTGTGAATAGAGTAAGAGCAAAGAAGTTAACAAATGACAAGCAGTTTGTAAATACAACTAAATATGTTTTTGATGAAAACTCCAAATACATATATCTGTGGATTTCTGTTACATATATTTAAAACTAGAAATACATTTAAAATGCTGACTTTTCCATACTTTTATATTTCCTATTGTATTTGTGGATTATTTTTACATTTATATACAACGATAAATATTTTTGTGTGCAATTAGGTTTTTGTCACGTGTGGTTATAAACCACATGTGACAAATACAAGTAATGGAGGCAGGCTATTAGTTTCATTTCATTTTCATTCCATAGCACCTGACACTTTTTTCCATTCATCCCAAACTGTATTTATTTATTTATTTTTATTTAATTTTATTTGTTTTGTTTTTGTGTATATAGTCTCTGTGTGTGTTCCTCTTATTTTTTTTCTATAATAATTATTTTGTATCTATCTTATTTCTTATATCGTATATGTATTTGTAAAGTTTTTCATATTAGGTGCACCTTTTAGTTTTTTCTGTGCTGCTGTGACGACCGAATTTCCCCACTGTGGGATTAATAAAGAAAAAAATATATATATTTTACGGTTTACTAATAACCTTTATGTACCAAAATGACATCATTAAATTCCATTTTGGACGATAAAATCATAAAAAAAATAATAATTTCTTCATTATGTTCTGAGAACAAGTTTCCATATTGAACAACATATACACCAATATGTCGAGATCAGTGGCCAATAAAATCAGACAACTGATAAATCAATAGATCTAAATTGACAGCGGTCAAATTTCATTTCTTTTTCTCGTACGTTTCCTCAAAGTGTCAGCCTCTCAGATAGATTTACAAAATACACAATATGTGAGTAGAAAACACCAACAATCAACAGAACAACATTAGCGAAACCTTAGCAACAAAGGCTAAAGAGTGGATGGTTGTTTGTGGGCATATGAAAATCAAGGTAACATTGCAAACGAGGTGTTCAGAGCATTTTTACAAGTTAACCTCAAGTTGTATATGCTAACATTTTAACAATATATAAATGACAGAAAATCACAAGTCCATACTTACTATTGTGGATGAGTAGGTGGCGCTGTAGAGAGAAGGGGGTTCGAAACAGCGCTTTACACTCCTCACACTGAAAAGGTCTTTCCTCCGAGTGCGTCTGTAGAGAGAAGCGAGCAGCGTGTTTGTAAAGTGCGAGTCGAGAGGCCTCCTTCCTCACAGCGTGGACGTCGAGGACGCTTCTTAAATTAATGTGAGAGGATCATGTGCGAGGCTCCGTGGCCAATTTGGTTTGTTGACTTGATGAAGACAAGCAGCTTGAGGGGCTTTGATTTCAAAGTGCTTCTGTTTTTCTGCCGCCCTCCTCCTCCACCTGTCTGTCCGCCAGCCTATCTATCTGAGTGACACCTCAATCCCAAAAGTAAACATGGGGAACACGGGGCAGGGAGTGCCAGAGACCCCACAGATAACAGCCACCAACGAGACCCTGATGGATTACAGCCTCACTAATAATTCTAGCTTTGAAGTAACTCTGCCTTTCAAATAAAATCTGTTGGAATAATCAGCTGGATATTGTGCTATAAAGAAATTAATAACTATACCTACCTAATTACAGTAAAAAAAATTTTTTTTTTTAAAGTAATGGATTATTTCCTCACCTTCTTGTGATTCTTGTAGACGTTGCGGTGAGCAAACTCTTTCCCACACAGCTTACATTTGTAGGGTTTGTCCTCGCTGTGGATGATCTTATGAGCCGTCACCTGGTCCAAACGCTTGAAGGACCGACTGCAGATCTCACAGGTGTACGGTCGCTTCTCTGTTCAGTGACACATTAACACAGATTCTTTCAGGTAAACGGAGATGTTACACAAAGTAAATAACTCACCTGTTTACTGCAGCTTTTTCTTACCTGAGTGTGTGATCATGTGGCGCTTCAGCTGATTGGTGGAGATGAACTTTTTGTCACAGGCGTGACATTCAAATATTTCATGTACCTTCAACACAAGAGCAAAAAAAAAAAGAGTTTAAGTTTTGGTCTTGCTGGTCATTTTTAAAGACTCAGGGTGAAGGGCCCGTAAAGTTCAAGAATCACGGCCTGCGATGGTCAGCTGAAGCAAAATCTTGTCCGTTTTCATTAAACTGATGTCTACAGACAGAAAAGCAATTAAAATGATGAAAAGTTTCAATCCCTGTTCTGCTTCAGAGCATAGTTCCAATAATTGCACATTCAATAGTTCCCCAGTGAACAGCTACAAAAGCATATGCTAATGCCACAAGGCTCCTCTTGTCACGGCTGCTCCTGCAAAAGCTTGTTCAGCTAAATGATGACAATGGCAGTTTTAATCTGCTTTGGAGCTAAATTGTCATTATGGAAAGTTTGATTGCTCTTCTGCAAGAATAATACTTAACGCCCCAATGGTTTTGATGGAATCTATAAGGACACGGCAGAAATCTGACATATTATTAATAACACTTAGTGTTTCTGAACATCTTCATTGGATGTTTTTACTGGAAAAAGTCATTTATCAAAACCTGATGTGATGCTGACCTAAATTTATAGAATGACATTCTGCCTTTCTGATCTGTATTTTCCAACAAGAGTGTGTGATTAGACAACACTTCTATTATCATGAGCCATATAACAGTAAAAAGTGGCACACAGACACATTAGGAGGCCTCAGAGGAATATCACATACTCCTATTTTAAACCACCCCAGAGATCTGAAACTGGAGAGCACTGACTCGGAGTCAGGGGAAGTAGGTTAGAAGATTCTCTGCAGGGCTCAGACACAACTTCCAGGTGACTTTAAATGTTTCCAAGTGGCCTGATGATGAATAAGCTGACAGCGATAAATTAATGTCTGCTGATTAATCTGGATGATACATGTTGACAGCACAAAATTAAATTACCAGCTGAGATAATTGATGAAGGAATGGTGGTTAATGAATGATAACCAAAATTTTTTTTAAAAATGTAGGGAACTGGTGTACTAATCTAACGCCATAGTATGCTTGAAAGTGAAGTCATGACCTGAAGGTTAAAACAGCTGAAAGTACACTAAATTATCGCCGCACACAAGGAATCAGCAGGACCAAACAAAAAGCAGCAAGAATGGAGAGACCCTTGATTCGGTGCTATATATTAAATGCATTTGATATGGATCATAGAGAGTGTCTAATCAACACATTTTTATGTTTACATAAAGAAACACAGTTTGGTCAACGGAAAGTATTGAAGCAGCTTTAAATTGTTGACAGTAGTAAAGACCACGTTTCTGTCTCTGGACTTTTCTAAACCAGTTACATACTGATTGGATGCCCGTGTGAGAAACATGGCTTCCCTTTCATTCATTTGAATGGCGCACGGACACCGAGGGCCCCAACGCAGGGGGGTCCAGGAAAACAGTGCAGAGTCGTCCGGCCAAAAACAAGCTCATCACCAGAGCAATGCTTTAAGTTGGAAAATCAGATACAGTCCTGGTGGTTTGAGGAATGATCCCTTTATGTTTCTATTGAAACTGACCTGAACAAGACACGATGTGTCATGTTTCTGAGAAACATATATTTACACAGATTTATTGTGTAAATATGCAGAGACTGACTGAGCGAATGTTAATGCGAACGGGGTTTCCAGACTGTAATCACAGCGGATCACAGCAATCTGACGGAGCCCCGCTTGTGATAATGTACTAAATATAGTCATTTAGACACATGAAATATTAGCATCTACATTTAGGCTCCCTGTTTCTAATGACTGAAGGAGCACATCCGCCAATCAAAGTTAAACAAGGGTCAACTCTGACCTGTGAACCTGCCAGACGCACCTGAGGATCGCAGCCCTCGAGCTTCAGTATGATGGGAACTGAAGCGAGCTGTTGCAAAGCGTAATGCAGCCTTTCCTTTGAGACACAAACGGCCTCTTTCTACTGTTTGCCCCATGATCATCATAGCACAAGTTGTATCACCAATCATGCATGTCAGCTACATTAATAATAATAATTTAATGCAATTAAATTAATAGCATGTAATTGCAGTGAAATCAAATCTTTAAATGGAAGAATGTGGCCTGCAAAGAACCACCTAATCATAAGTGCCTATAACATCTAAAGTATGAACTGAAAATAGGAGGATACACAAAGTATAAAAACACATTTATATCTGAATGGAAACATTTTAACAGCCGTGTTCAAATCTGTAATCCATCAATAAGAGCGAGAGAGAATCCTGACGCCGAGGTTAAAACCTTATAGTCTGCCAATAGAGCCTCTTAAATTTCACAAGACCTGTGGGATGAGCTCGTGAAAAACAATCCTTCCCTCTGCTCAGTGTCACCCGGAATAAAATTGCAACAACTTGATCATAAAGAGGGAATGAGTGAACTCAGCAGCATGAGAAGCAAATGTGAGATTAAGAGGTTAGACTGGGTTGTAGAGAAGACAGTGGAGTGGGATGGATACCACTGTACAGAAAGAGACAGCACCAAAGACCCATCACTGTAAAAATGGATCATGCAAAACTAAGTAAGTTGAGAAAATCCTCTCAGATCCAATGCAAAGTATCTGGTTGGGATGAACTGAGCTGTTTGGAAGTTACAGAGTCTCACCTTTCTGTGTTCCTGCAGATTCAGAGAGGAGGAGCATTTCCTGTTGCATATGGTGCATGTGAGTTTCCGTCGTGAACTCCCTAAAAAAATAAAAGCATTACAAATCTCCATCTACAGAACTGATAACATCAAGCAAGAACTTCATGACACATCATTACACATTAAAGGGAAAACACCAAACTCTTAATCATAGGTCAGTGATCCCAACGTTTTGGGCCCAGTGACACCCTCCCTTTATCCCCCTCTGAATTACATGACCCACATCTGTTGCGTCTGATCCACTTCCCCCTTCGCCCACACTATCTCACACACTCACACACCCAATGTCCTGACCACATTGGGGAAAAGAAAAAAAAACCCATAAAGGCTCAGATCTGAGCTCCATCAGCCTCTCAGATGAATGTCTTAATTTCGGGTTGATACTTGATTCACATGTAAGACTATAAGAGATTCCCGCTGCCCTACATCCCATCATAAATAGCTATGGAAGTCCAATTATCTGAAAGCGCCAGCCGCCCCAGAACACACAGGTCAGCAATTATGGAGCGCAAGTAATTAGAGATGTGTCTCAACATCGCAGAGATCTGAACTGATCGAGGTCATCAACTGTTAATGCAGATCCTTGAGAGCTGAGGCTGCTAATGGACAATTATCGTCATTCCATCTTGGGGAGAAATAGCTATGCATGTGAATGCATGTGTGCAACAGCGAGAAAGGGAACAACATCACAGAGAAACAGAAGGAAAGAAAGAGACGCCAACCTGTGTGAACATTTCCTTTGTGCTTCTTCAGAGCGTCCTTGCTCTTGAATCTTTTGCCGCAGCTCTCTGCTTTACATATAAACCTGGCATCTCCTTTACAGGCTTCCTTATGCTGTTCAAAACTGTGCACACCGGAGGAAGAAACAGCATTACCACTTACAGAATAATAGATATTTATTAAATACTACGACCCTGTGCCTTAAGGAACGAATTCCCTGTGTGATTGTACATTTTTCTGTGTGCATGTTTGGACAATGTGTTACCTGGACTCTGAGCTGAATGTGTTGTGGCAGAGGGAGCACTGGTGAGCTTTAGAGTCAGCTGATGGATCCAGTGACTCAGAACAATGCAAAACACTGTGGAAGGATGCAAAAAACAAAAACAAATTAGGTGGCAAATAGGACGTGAATCACATAAGGTTGAGAAAATAAATTGTCCAGAACAAAAATACAACATAAATTTATTTGAATTCTTCTTATTTACTTATTTTAACTTATCGTGAGATTATTAACCAATTTTGTACAGAAAAAAAAATGTATAGTTACATGAGAAGATACACCTTTTGAGGTCTATATACAACTACATCTTAGAGCAAGTTATCTCAGTTTAGCATTAATACTTGAAAAAGGGGAAAACAGTGAGTAAAATAAATTCCTACAATCACCATTAAAAGTCCCCTAATTAATACATTTGATCTTCTTTCTTTAATTGTACAAAAACTAAATGTTAAAACTGCTGCGTCTGTTTTTATGGGGGTTTATGTGCAGGACTATCTCTTGGCTGTGCACAGTGACACCACTTCTCAACGGTTCTGTGTTATCTGAGAAAATCTGAATGTTAAATAAAGCTACAGTACAGCTGGTTAAGTGATGGAGCAGTAAACCCACTGGCGCTGCAGAGCCTGTTTGATGGGGAACTTCTTGCCACAGTTCCTGCATTTGAACTCCTTCTCCTCCGTGCTGGGCCTCTGGTGCAGACTCTGGAGGTGGGCGGCCAGGATCTCCTCACTGGGAAAGCTGCTCTCACACAGCAAGCAGGGGTGGTCCTCCTTCTTTATTACCAGCTCTGTGGAGATGTGGTACACACACAATGAACAGGGTAAATCAAACTGCAGAAATCCAAGACGTAAATATACCCAGTGAGTTTTCTTTCATGTGTATCATAAATTGATTTGCTATGCTCGAGAATATTTAAAATAAAAACAAATAAGGAAATTAAATAGTACCCATTTCTACAAGATGCTTGGCGTCTTTACTGTTCTCCTCTTCATCTTTAATGACTTCTTCCTCTTCCTCCTCCTCCTCCTCCATATCACTGTCCAGATAGCCAATGAGGAGCTCCGTGTCCGTCTCTATGTCATCCACAGCCAGGTAGAAGATGTTCTCTCCATCCTAACAAACAAAAACACGCTTATTGTTGAGTAATCACACAATAATAACAATGACAGAACATGGCTCGACATATCTGAGAGGAGCGTAAAGACAAAACACTCTCATTGGTTGCTAAATCAGTTTTATCTTTTTATGGTAATGCACACTGAGTAACTATTGAGGCCTGGTGAGGGCTGAACTCATTACACCCAGACAGCAGTCTGTTAAGGGCTGATTGAGGCCACAGGTCAAAGGCTCAAACCCTCAGAAATGTTGTCATTAACTCCCCTGTTCTTAAAGGTCACGTTAATAAAATCAAACCGTCATTTTGTTTTAACTATGGGATTCGAAATATACATAAATACTGATTAAGAAGAGGAAAGCCGCGCAATAAATGTCATTGTTGATGAAACACAGAGATTTAACACACACGCATGACCTTTAAACGACCAATCACTTCGGGCGTTCGAGTATTAATGGCAGGAACTTGGCCCCAAGACCTGAAATGTTCATCTTCTCTTCCTTCCACTTCTATTTTTCTTCCACCCTGAGAGAACAACGTAGGTTTTAGCTTTCACACAGAAGTGCAGGAGGTGAAATTACCCAGATCCAGTGTGCTGTTCACAAGTGTGTATGAGTGTGTGTTTCTTTGCTTTAAGAGTTTGTGTTTTGAAAATTCTTCAGATTATTAGGTAGTCATGGGCCTGGCTACTGTTGTTGACACTTTATTTGTCAATATAATCTTGAAAAAAAAAATCTTGGGTCTTTTGGAATTAACAAATTGAGGAAAGAAATTTGGTGGCTATTCACAAAAATATTCCCTCTACAAAATCCTGATAAATTTATGAATCCTAAAAAAAAAAGACAAAAAGAGAGAACCGAATCAAATATGTTTCTCTACTCCTCCAATTCTACATCCAATTTACACCCATTTTTAATAGTTTATAAAAGGCGTCTGGCTACAAAGTGATATATCCTTTGACATGCAATTTTATTGAATGCATTTTAACTGGAAAACAAAAGCAGGGACACAAAAACACAAAAAATATAATGTGTCACTGACTCACTGACACCATTGGTCCAACGAATGCTTTGATTTCAAATTAAAAGCTCTCTCGCTGTTAGAAATGCTGATGTTATGTATGTTGATGACTTAGCTTCGTTTTGAGCGTCACAAGCTTAAGCAGAGTTCAGTGAGTGTTGAGTTGCAAAACATTGCTGAATTTGTAAAAATGAACAAACTAGTTCTGCGTTACCAATACTAAATGTAACTAACTAACTCCACTGCACTCAGCTTGTTTATAGGTGGGATATTTCTCGAGTAGATTACTGATTGTTTAGGTAGATAATGGAACGTGACATCAAAAGTAGATTTTCTTTCAAAAAGCCCCTAAAACAAAATCTGATGAATCTCACATCCTGTGGTTTTTGTTGTCTTTGAACTTTTGATAGTTACTGTGTATATGTGACAATTTAATCTTTGTTTTTAGTGAAGGTTACTATGCAGTCATTTTTTTACTCATATTCTGAGTCTTGGTTATTTATTTATATTTTCAGTTTTACTGATACAGTGTTCAGTTTTGTTTGTTCGTTGTTTTCGTGTGGACCCCAGGAAGACGAGTGACCATTTTGTGGAAGCAAATGGCGAACCAAAATTTGTAGACTGAATGCTATACACACTGTGTTTACTTAAACTCACAAGGTCATTTGGGAAGTTTTACAGAACAAACACAATGAAAAATTGTTTGTTTTCCTGACTTACACTTCTAGGGGGAAAAAATGTTTGGGAGGTCTTTCAGGCTAAAAAAAATAAACGTCTTTATTTTCTGAATTTAGAATTTAAAGAATTTTACTAATGCCTGTCAAATGCTCTGCCCGTAGTCAAAAGCTGTATCTCTTTGAGGTCTCTCTATTTGTCTGTCCTAACAGATGCCTGTAATATTTATCATTTTCTTTCTTGTATGTAAGTCTGAGGGATTCATTGTCCACTGAGTAGAAATGTACCTGAATGGCTGCCAAGTTCTTCTGCTCCTGTGAAGGCGCCTGATGGACAAACCGCAGCCAGTTGGCATGGCGAGGATTACTCGCATCCAGAATATACAGCACGTCTCCTTTACTGCCACGGACCTGAGAAAAAAAACAAAAAAACAGCAACTGCATGAGTCGTCAGAAGTGTACAACTGATTCTTCTTCTTCTCTCGTTGCTTTGATGGTTTGTGTTGTGTACATCGGAGTGTGTTGGCCGAACAGACACGTACTAGCGTGCACAGCTGTGTATTTCACAATGTGGCAGCTACAGATAAATACATCACAGCGTTTATTTTGGTGTTTATCATCAGTGGCTCCTCCACAACGTGAGATGAAAGTCAGTTTAAATTGACCAATACACTCAATTGATCTGCAACATAAACAAAAACAAAGAACATGTTTGAACAGACCTCCTGTGTCATGTGATAAAGGATGTGTTTGGTACTGATACAAGTTCCAATGAGACTATTTACTGTGTTTACTCTCCTATTTATAGTTACTATTTTGATAAAAGTTCATAAGTGCTTTAAGACTCATTTTACGGTACAACATTGCTTGTAACTGGTTTCTGATTGTAGACGTTGTTAATGTTCATGCATCATCTGTTGTACCTGTTCACGTTGGAGTTTGTTTTAACCACCTTCTCCAGTGAGTTAGTTTAGTACAGTGGTTTCCAACCTCGAGTCGGGGTCAGATGCCTCACAGGATAAATCTAGAGGGTCCTGAGATTATTAATGAGCAAGAGAGGAAGTCTAATCAAAGTCTCCCTGCATTTCATACTTCATTTTCTGGACTTTAATATGTGATCCTTTTTTGAGGCGGTTAAATTGTGGTTAGATTGATCACTTCAGGGTTCAAACAGCAATTTAAATGAAAGCATGAGAGAATTTAAGAGGGGAAATGTCTCTTTGGAGGAACTGCTAACAACTCAGATATCTGAAACCCAACAACTACACACTGATTTTTTTTTTTTTTTTAAAGAGGTCACAAATGTTGTAAAACACTGACTTCATCTTGGACTGTGTATTTTATAATCTCATCAAAAACAAATTGTGTAAGGTCTTAATCTGAAAAGTATCTTGTAACTACAGCTGTCAGGTATAGAAATGTAGTGGACTTAACATTTCCCTTTTAAATGTAGTGGACTAGAGGCAGATGTACTTAGTACTGATTAAAATATCACTTCACATGTTTGATGCAGCTTTTACAGGTGTGATGTTGCACTGCTATAAGGAAAACTCTCAACTAAAGGCTATTTAAAGTCATATTTTGCCTTGTGTCATATTGTGCCTGCCAAGCTGACTCGAAAATCAACATTGCTATGTATTTTAATGTGTGCCTTGAAATGTGTAAACATAATGTGCGCAATCACCTCCCACATCAGCCTGGTGTCCGAGCTTTCATCCAGCTCGCTAGGCAGCTTTTTCTCACCTGCAAAAGGGCCAAACTTTTCCCCCTTTAAAACAAACACAGGGATCACTTGTCAAACAGGATGGCTTTATAAAACACAGTGGCAGCCAATATGAATTCAAACATAATAACAAAGTCAAAGATGTGATTTCTACACTTGTAATAAATGTCTGTTGTTTAATGTGACACATCTGGACACATCTGGACATTGTTCCTTCTGACCTTCCAGGGGGCGTGGTCAAAGATGTGTTCTACATGGAGTATATTCATGTTCATCCTCAGCTTGTTTTTATCACACATTTACACGACAATGACGTAACATCACTCCTGACACACAAAACCACTCATCCTCTGTAACATTCCGCAGCCTCACGCGCTTTCTCGACATGTCTGACAACATTGCGTGGAAAAGTGTACAATTGTGTAAAAACGGCGTGAAAAATGCTTTCTAACGTTAATGAAGCTCCACGAGACCTCCGCCGCGCGACCCTTCTGTGCCGACATGATCACTTGAAGTGAGCTCCGAGAAACAACTGGAGTTACTGTAGCTACGTGGCACTTCACGTCAGAGGAGCCATGGGGCTGAGCTGAGATTTTGACAGCGACTATAAGGAACAAGGCGAACAAAAAAAAAACAAAAAAAAATGCAACTACAACGCTGAGTCTTTAAAAAAAGAAAAACACAACACAAAACGCTTCCTGCGTGTAACCTCGGTTACAAAGTTGCCCCAGTCAGAAACAACAAACCTTTTTGACTCGCCTCGCCGTGTAAAGACCGATTCCATCCTGGACCTTTGACGATTTCAGAGAAAATCTGTCAGGCACGTACATACCCAACATTGTCATCACTCGGAAATGTTTCCTTCAGTGACAATTAGTTGGCTATAAGATATGTCGGCGTAAGTGAAAAAGCATTGTCGGTTCTAATTTAAAACAGATAGTTTCTTCGTGAAGCGGTCCAGGTTGAACTTCTGCTGCTCCTGCTGCGAGAAAGCAAAGCGGCGTCCTGATTGGTCCAAAGTTTGTAACCAGAAGCTACCTTTGCTGTCGTGCACACACACGCTGCAGCTGCACCAGCCTGCTCAGGAGGAGGATGGTTGTCCTGTAGGTAAAACACAATCACTTTTACTTGTCGAGGATTCAGATCTTAAACATTACTTAAAAAACGCCATAGTGCAAGTCCTGCCTTCATAGATTTACCATTAGCAGCATGTAGCTACTTAAAATCTCAACAATGAAAGTACTTCTAGATGACGAAATCGCAGTCTTACTTTATATCAGTAGATTATTGTTCATAATGTATGCAATAGGGTGAATTTTAAAATGTTCTGAAATTGTAGCTCACTGAGGTGGAGAAACATACTGTTAATCTACCGTATCATATTTTTTAACATAAAAAGTACAGTAACATAAAAATGTCCCTCTGAGGGATTAATAAAGTATCTATCTATCTATCTATCTATCTATCTATCTATCTATCTATCTATCTATCTATCTATCTATCTATCTATCTATCTATCTATCTATCTATCTATCTATCTATCTATCTATCTATCTATCTTTTTATGTAAAATCGTATTTGTCAAATTAACTTCAGTCAGATTATCGTTGAGGGGTAAAGACATACAATATTTTGCACCTAAAATGAGTGGAGTAGAAAAATAAAGCAACAGAAAATGGAAAGTAATGTGCAAGTACCTCTGAATTGTACTTTACCAGGTTACAATACTTGAGTAAATGCACCTAGTTGCATTACACTACTAAGTTTTCCCTATATACTGTGTACACAAACACTGTATCTTATAGTCGTCTTTAGATTTGTTTTCGTGGGTGGAAATGATTCTGTGAAATTGTTATCTTCACCCATTCAATGCAGTAGTCATTGTGTGACAAACTGGTTTGAATTGGTTAAACATGGCGAAATTAAACACTGACTGTCCACTTCAGTAATATTGAAATTACTAAATAATATTTGGGAAAGTTATTCCCATTGAGTCCTATGAGAATACGTGTTGCTGTAAGATTTCCATTGCAGAAGCTCTCATGCAGCTCTGTGTAGAGTGTATAAAATGGTAGGCCAGATTGATTATCATTGCAGATACTGACCCATTACTAGCTGCAAGTTATTACACAGGAAATTGTTGCACTACACTACACGCATGCATTTCAGATAAGTCAGGAAAAACACTCAGCATCAATTTCCTCATTCATCATTAACCTCAAAACCTCAAAACAATGTGATGTTCTGTGTGTTTTGGCTTGAATTCATCTGCTTTATAATTCAGAAGCCACACTGTATCAACAAGCAGCAGACCAGAGGTCTGACAGACCCTTTCAGCCTGAAACGGTCCTCTCAGCAGGCCAGAAACCACAATTTACCAACAATCAGAGGCTGCTGGGCCAGATGGATCTTCTGGCCTGAAGCAGCAACCACGTGAAACAAACCCTGCCAGATGATACATAAACCGTGACTTGCAAAAAAAAAAAAAAAGGAAGTAGATGGCATCATTCCAGTAATGATAATTGTCACATGACTATTAGCTTGTTGATTTTTTTTGTTAATACTTTCACGATGGTAGTAAAATTAAAAAAATGTCAATATTTTACAGTCTCAAACTCTTCAAATCTAAATCAAAGGCTTCCCAACGATAAAGCAACCGCTGAGAGTTGAAAGGCATGAAGACGGATGCAGAGGCTGCTGTTTCTGCTTAACAGTTGGGTGACATTTTTTTGCCAAAATTTGCAGAACGAATAGGTCAGTAATGTTTTGTCCTATTTGCTAATGTCTGTGTAGCTAATCCCACCTCGCTGTCTGGAGCTGATGTTTTGCAGTAGAGACTGTAGCAACAGGTTGTTCACCTACAACCGATTCAACATTAGTTACATTGCTTGCTGTGTCATTGTTCACTTTAATGGTGCCTTTATGAGCAACATGGAGTTGTGAAAGTTTGGACCTTTCAAGTGGGAAATACAGTTGAACCCCGGTTGAGCTCAGAGGATCCCACAAGGGGAGTGTTAGCTTTTTGAGAGCTCCGACTAGGTTTGACATCACATGACACGGCAGCACTGGTGGTGAAAGGAAGGAGAAATAGCCCGTCTTGGTATGCCTAGTTTGCCAACTGTGTTAAACAGCAGTTCATGAAAACGTGTAGAAATGTAGAGTACAAATAATATTGACATCCTGAGCTACATTTCATCCCCATGTTGGTTTATATGGATGGTGACAGGATTTTTTTTTTGTGTCACTTTTTTGTATTCTGATAGCAGAAATATAAAACACATTTTCTGGGGGCTTCTATATTGTCTATTTGTGAAGTGGCAAATGGGATATTTCCCAATTTCCAGCTCAATAAGTCACGGTATTCATCTGTACACCATTTCGAAGGGTTTTATGGCAATGAAGACCTAAAGAACCCGAGTTTCTATTATTATTTGGATTAATGCATATTTTGAAATGCTATGCTTGGTATTGTTCCCCTCCTTAGCTACAAACCTACGGTCTAGTCTTCGGGCACAGTAGTTTTGTGAAAACAATTTAAACAACTGACTCATGTTTTATTCCGTTTTGTTTTGGATGCTGTGTTTGTGTGCTTGCTTGTGAGAAAGAGATGTGATGACGTTTTATATTATAATGTTTACTTTGCTTCAGCTAGGAGAAAGAGACACCAACTTTTACGCTGGAAGGCTGAAAAATCTTTCTCTCTCAGGTGTTACTCTTGGCAATATGTTTCCTTGAATTTGAGAGGTCCAGCTTCGACATGTTTGGCTGTTGAGTTCAAATATCAACAATATTACAAAAGCATTGCTGAGTCCACCTTTAAATAGTATTTAGTCTCTTTAATTTATAGCTTGTCTTTTCAATATAAAATTGACATGTTGAGAATTTTATTTCTAACGGGTAAACATGGACATATTTTTATATTAGTTATTATATTAGTGTGTTATTCAAGTAGTTTAACTGCACAACTTGAGAAATGCTAATTTGTAAAAAACTACATATTCATTTAAAAAAAAGGAACATTATTGAATTTTTATTTTTATATCAGAAGGTTCCAAGAGTCCAAATGAGATTGTCTTGAAAGAGAAAACATGACATTTAAAATTAAAAGCGTATAAAGTAATGCCAGATGACTTCTGTTTTTTTGAGGTGACTTTCTGTTTACTCCAAACACTCAGCAGTGGATGTGGTTTCACAACAACCACAACTTATGAATATTCTGGTGTAAAAATGCTGAAACTATCAGGCCACAAACAGACCTCACATCATGTCCATTATATTATTTTTATCTCCACTCACCTTGATTTGTTGACTTTCACCCTGCAGAGAGATTAGCATCATCTCTAATCACTGACTGTGTATATTCTGTTTTTGTACACCTCTTTAGCAAACGTCTGACCCCTTTAATCAGCGGTGTGTCAGTGTTCTACGGGTTTTGTTTACTGTGTTTATAGCTCGTGTTTATGCCAATGGCTTCCTGTTGTGTTATGGCTCTATGCCCAACTGCTGCGTGATTGGTCCAAACGACGAGCGTTGGTTGACAATTAGACTGCATCATGATGTACATGTTTACATCAGAGTCAACGAGCTGGTGGGCTCGAGTGTCCCAAATGCTGTTTTTAAAGGGTTTACGGTTCAAAATGGAGGTAAACATGTCCGTCAATGGGGATTTTTTTTTCTCACTGTTGTAGTTGAGATGTTGTCATCGGTGGCCTGGAGTCATATTCCTGGTGTGTTTTTTAGGGAGTTAAGCCACAGGAGAGGGTTACACTTGGGTGACAGGCCTGATTACTGCACTGAGAGGGTCTTTGTGTGTATCTGCCGCACCCACGTCCTTCTTGGTCCATTCCTGCCCCGCATGACCTCTCTGTCAGTGCCTTGGCCTGTCGGGGCAGAGCGATTAAATGTCATGACCCCTTTTTTCCTGTGCCCTCCGAGGACCCTCCGACCCATTAACTTTCACTCAGATTTCCGGGTTATCCCCACCAGCTCTGATCTCCGACACCTGCATAAAAGACACACAGAAACACACACTGAGGTCTTCTCTTAAAGCAGGGAACCCATCACAATACTAGCCAAGCTCTGACAGATTATTGCTCACAGCTTCAGTTTTCTTTACTCTTATTATAGTCTGGAAACCTTGGTAACACCAGGCTATTACAGGAAAATATAATCATCCAAATTTAGTCATTTTAAAATCATGGAGACTCTTTGCTGGTCTGTCCAAATAATTCACGTTCTCTGGTGTTGTTGAGACCTGGGTTGAGTTTAGATAAATTTGGAACATCACATGACCGGAACAATCCTTTGTTTGAGCTGGAAACTGAGAAAGTTAGCTTTTTGATAGAAAATATTTTGATTTGGATCAAATTCAAACAACACTAAGAGTCTACAGACATGCTAGCAGCTCTGAAATGCTTTACTTGGTTACAGTAGTGATTGGAGCTGAACGCTAACATCAGTAAACCTCATGATTATGATTCTAGCTGTTGATAATGTTTTTATGATGATGGAAATATTCACCATCTCAATTTAGCATGTTAGAGTGCCAATTAGTTGCTAATTAGAACAAACTGAGGGTTGCGTCCTGAGGGTAGCATGAATGTCTGAATCAAAACCCAGGACAAACGCTCTATAATGGAGATAATTTGCACAAAACTACAAATGTGAACTTTATGGTGTCAGCAAGATCAAACCTAGTAAGATTCCTCCTCTGGGCACCATCACAGACTTTACATGCTTTTATAATCCATCCGATGATCCAGTCTGGATTTCAGTATTGGACCAAACAATCAACTTGGCCTTGCATACACAAAGTCAAAGCAAAACCAGCAGACATGATGCAACAATCAGGACTTAAAAATCTGACATGATTTTTTGAACCAAACAAAGACATTTGGATGATCATCCCCACAGGACCAAGACTTTCAACCCGAACCCACTGGGTCCTGGAACTGAACTGCCAGTTGAGTCTCTGTGGGCCAAAAACTACATAAACCACATTTAGGACATGGTGAAGGAAAGGATTGCATTGAAATAAATACGTTCGGAGTTTCTTTTTTTCTAAGCAAATATTTTCACTGGGGGAAAACCTCAGTTTGGCAAACATACAAATGGTTCCATACAAGATTTTCCAAATGGATGTGTGCATTTTTCTGAAATCTCCCAAACCTGATACTGTAGATTGAGGGGCCAGACCACCTTTTGTTTCATGTTTCACAAACCCCCGCAGTCCCTCACCACAGCTCCCTATTTCAAGGCTGTCGCTGAATAGCCAGCAAACCATTTCCTGAAGCTCCGAGGTCACTGGATAAATGATGTTTTCATTTGACAACCCCGGGTCGCCACTAAAGGAGGGTCTTCAGAGGGAGCCTTTTGAAATTACAGTACTGATGAAGCTTGAGAAATTACAGGCACTTAGAAGTGATTTCATGATCGCAAGAGAGCAGAAGGGACCACCCCTATGCAGCTCGGGTCAGAGGGAGCGATGGCAGTGAGTACACAAACACACAAACACGCACGGCCCTGCATGTGCATACGGCTGACATGCTAGATACTGTGCACACATTAACAACCACCACACACAGAAATCAAGTGCAGACCCATCAGCAACATCTATATCCTCAAATGTGTATCATGTGTACAGGATTGTTGTATGATAATAAAAATGACCTTACACTTAAATATACAGCAGAATTAAATCAAATATTCAGGAGCCAGTCGTTGTTTTTTTCACTGCTGGAGTTATCCTAATGGAGATCGGCTGAGACGACCAATGCCCTGGGGCCACTAGTCCCTCTCCACCCTTCCTGGGAATGGGTTCTTGGACAGGATGGCTTTGGAAGGAAGCCTCCAACTTTTTGCCTGGCCCTCTGCTAAATCACAGCTATGTAGAGCTGGTTTGGACCTGAGCCCTAATAATGATCTATCCCCAGAGCCGCTGAAGTGGAATCATTTTCATCATGGTCTACTCCTCTTCGCTTCCCAGTCGGGGCTTCCTCCCCGTGTGCATGTGTGAGATTTCAAAGCGTCATAATTTCATTTCACACTGTTTACTTTGGAGATTTCTAACACACTGCACCAGTGTGGGGCTGAATCATTTAATTTCACCGCCCTTGAGTGTAGCACCAACCCCAGAGATGGCAGGAGCCCTTCATTCAGCACTGAGCCTTTTACACGCAACAGTGTTTCCCTGCTTTTCTCTGCCACAGGAGTCCCACTCAAAGCCCTCCCAGCGCGTCCGTCTGTTTGCTGTCTGTCTCTGTTTGGATTCTATTTGAGCCTCCGCTCTCTCTTCACCATCTCCGTCCAAAAGTGTCACTCAGTTCTAAGTTGAGCAGCAAGTGCATTGACGCACACATACACAAAACACGCTCACAAATGCCAACTCCTAAAGCCCTCCGTAAAGAGAGGGTGGTGGTGAAACTCCTGCTACAAATGAACTGCTATAAGTCTATGAAGCACATCTGTGACATTACATAGTTTCTGTAAAGCTTGTTCTGTTTCACTTTTTTTTTTTCTGTCTACTTAAATGCATTAATAATAATTCAACATTTTGGGAAATTCCCTATTTTCCTTTGCTTGTTGAGAAACATTATTGTTCTCATATCTGCCCATTAAATATGAAGCTACAGCTGGGACACAGTGCTTTTAGCTTAGCATAAGGACTGGACGCAAAGAGAAACAGTCTGGCTAGGCTTAAGATAAAACGAGATAACATGTTAATTGGTGAGCTGTAGAAGAGCTGGTAGACAGAGTTTGGACTGAGTCACCCTCAGTTTCTACTATGCATGCCGAGCTTGGCTAACAGCTGGCGAATAAACGAGGCAAATTATGTTCACGATGGCTCATTTCCATGAATCGTCCCAATAAGCCATGAAAGTGAGCCAGACTCCATAATTAAAAGGCTCTTTTTAATGTTATAAATGTCTCCTATGCTTTTTGTGCAATGAAAATGTCTGCTGTGAAAAAGGTCCGTAGTATTTAGCTCACAGACATGGTATCAATCTTTTTACAAAACTGTCTGCAAGAAGGCAAATAAACTTATTTCCCAAAATGTTGAACTCTAGTTCAATAATGATATGATAAAAAGGAATTTCCAAATGAAGAATTACATAACAAGTGAATCAAATAAAAGAGTGCAGTTAAACTGAATTCTCCAGTGCCGGCTCAGTGCAGTAACCTGCTCCACCACACTATCACACCTTTAGTTTTTCCGCTGTGATTACAGTCTGGATATTCTGTTCGCATTAACGTTTGCACAGCCACTCTAAAGGGCGAACAAATCAACAACCAGTGTTGGTGGTTAAGAGCAGAGATGTTGAAGTCAAACTTTTTTTTTTCTAAATGTAACAGCCGTGGTTGCGTTTTGGCACATAGGATGGTTAATGCCAATTGATTAAAGGCTGCTCCAAGAGTTTAAAATTTGCTCCACGCCCAATTGGATGCAATGACTGGAAACAATTCTGTATGGCGTATGACCAGATCTAAATGTTTACACAGTGAATTAGTCTGGTAACACCAGCTTGGTGGAGATATGTACGCCAGACTAGGAGCAGAAGGGCTAGCAGGACTCTATCCAAGGTAGCAAAATTCAGCTGTAAGCATCTCTAAAGGTAACTCATTGAAATGTGTATCTTGTTTGTTAAATCTGTACAAAAGCAGTCAATGAAAACACAGTTTTTTAAACAGCTTTAAAAGTTATGTTTTGCAGCTTTTGTTACCTTTGGATACAACCAGTCGATTTGTTTCCGTTTCTATCCTCAGTTAAGCAGCGAGTAAGTGTTTTTCCTCAAAGTGACAAAGTAGTTCTTTAAAGTGTTTAATGTCGACGAAGGATTTGAGCTCAGACATCTGGTACTCCACAATAGAGGGTTTATTATGTGTATAAATCACAACTTATTTTTGGACTTGTTAAGTCAGTCAACAACAACATTAACAACATCAGTTGAATTGAGGAGTTATAAACAGCTTACGTTTGTTTCATTACGTTCGCTCACCAGTTCACATCCACCTAAAACTAATCTGGTGTCGAATAAAAAGAACCAAAGCAGGAATCAGAGCTCTTCCGTGCACTGCTGTGATTACTCCACCACTTACCCAGGCCCTACATGTCTGTCTCCACTCCTTTCCCTGCTCCATGTACACACATATATACAAAACTCATACATCAAAGGCCTCCACTCATTTCCACGTAGAAGATAAACACGGAGAGCCCTGCAGATGGTTAGCTCTCGGATAGAGGTCTCTCTGTCCGTTCATGTTTGCAGGAGTGTTTGTGAAGAGATCTCCTGAAGCATGTTAGAAAAATCCAAGTCTGTACGTGCTTTCCATCCTTCACCTCTTGAGCTGACCAGAGAGCAGGATGTTCTTTAAAGCTTCACAGCAGATATAATTCACGCGTGCAGGATTACATTTGAGCAGAGCAGCCCAGCTTTATAAGTGGCTGTTTACGGGGACATCCATGACTCTTCCACAGCTCCGTGGAAGCTCCTCCACATTGTTCCAGGGGAACAGCAGGTTAATGGGAGCCAGGTTGAGCCTTCCTGCATTTCCTCCGAGCAGGAGCGCTTGATTGACAGCGAGTTGTGCCGATGAATTGGAGCGCGGCTACCCAGAATCAGGGTTGGGATGGAAACATGGCAATTCTCGAGCAACAGCTGCTTTTCTCGGCCACAACAGAGAGAGTATTTCCATCCACCTGAGACTGCTCAGTACGTGTGGACATGTGCACTGATGTGCGTCTGGCTTTTCTCTTTGCTTGTTTGTGGTTACATGTGTCTAATGGCTAAATAGTATTGCAAGTTAACCAATTCTCCCAAATTTAGAGCCTGTTTTATAAAGTGAGGAACTTCAAAAAATAAGTGTGGGTGAAGAAAGACTGTATCACAGACGATGGCCTGTTCAGTCTCACCTTTTCTTGTTTTGTTTTTCAATAAAAAAAAATTAAATCAACAACAAAAAGTTAAACCATCGAAAAAAAAAACATCTTTCTTTCTCATTTCGATACTTGGTTTAGTGACTAATGTTAGCAAACTTAAGGCATAAGCTGATTCTACTGGATCGGTTATTGACTTTATTACTCTTGAGTTTCTTTTCAAATATTCTTAACATTGTGTTTATTGTGACATCCTAAAACAGCAGTCGTGTCAGTTACACAGCTAGCAACAACTGTTTGTTTGCATAAATGTAGTCAGACTGAACTGACTTAAACAATAGTAGGTTTTACTGCTTAAACGTTTAATTTGTGAAAAGCGGGTTCCGTTATGTTTTCCTCTTTTTATTTTGTTTTATTTAATTTATTAAATGCATTATTTATGTTTTGTTTTAGTAATTCATTTATTTGTACTATACAGTATTTCATTCAAACTGGTTTTAGGACCGTATGTTAATGTGCTAACAGAGCAACAGTACTTATTAAGTAGGAGTAATAAGTAAGTTATTTAACTCTCATTTGGCAAAAAAAGACTCAAAAATAACAGAGGTTGGCGTCATTTGTGGTTGACTGAACATGCTGTTGTTAATGCCGGTGTCAGACTGCCACCCATTTGTTTGAGATGCAAATGATTAACTATTAGAAGTGACAAGGTCATAAATGTTGGGATTTTCACAAGTCTTTAGATTTATAAGAAACTGTGTAAATGTTTTGATGGTAACTGCAGGAAAACAGCTGAAGCCAAATATTTCTGTGTAAGGCCCAGATTTGGTCCGTGGTCTGAAATGTGCCTCTTACAGTGTAACACTACGACTCTTTAACAATCATAAAGATGATTAAAAAAAAAAAGCAACATTATTTGTTATGTTTGACAACAGATTTTGGCAAAAATTTATATCAGTATTGTTAATATCTGTGTCCTAAATCAAACACAACTGACTTTTCTCAGACCTGTTCCTCCATCCATTATGAAACTGACATCATCCATCATTTTATGTGTGAAATGCCCAACTTTCCTGATCAATAATATGCAGCCAAAGTAGCATATTTAATCTTCATTGAAGAAATCTGTGCAGGTTTACACAGCAGTAACACTGTGTGACTGCTTTTATACAAAAACACAGATTAGAGAGTGGACCATGTGAAACAAGATGGTCAGTTCTCCCAGAGCTAAAAACAAGCTTTCTGGACTTTCTGGAGCATTGAACCGTAATAATTAGGCTTTTGTAGATCATCAGCATATAAAACATGAATGGCTCGTTGGGAAAAACAAAGAGAGAACTCAAAAGTATGCAAAGACGTCCTTCCTGGAAATCTATCAGAGTGTACGTTGATGAGACACAGATTTTATTGCAAATGATGGCACCACGAGTTAATATTTTTCTGGTGGAGCTGCAGGCACCACTTCTTAATTAAACTTATTTCCAGCGGATAATCCATCTCCTGTCGGTCTTTTCTAGTCACTAATCATTTATGGGATCAAGTTATTTTAAAATCCCTCTGCGCATCAAGTTCTGCCTACGCAACCGTAACTTAGGTGTCTGAGTCTATAAACACAATACGCAGTGTGGTCTGTCATCTCGGAGCCATGATTGTGAGGTTAACTGCTTGGCAAAAGAATATGACACCCAGGGTGACACAGGGATTACTTGTTCTATATTTAGTCTTTATGTACATGAATATTGGCAGGACAGCTCTGTACATGTGACACACACACACACACACACAGCGATACAGTGATAATAACACAGATCTCCAGCACAGAACACATTTACAAGATGGGCTCTAGAGCAAACACTGGCTGAGATACATCAGGGAATGTCTGAACTACGACAACTTCCTCATAAAACTGGAATTTTCTTGCAACAGTTATTATTGTCATCAAAAAAAAAAAAAAATAGAAAACCAGACAATCAAAAAGAGAGACAAAAAGTATAAAATAATTTAAATTGCTCCTAAAACATGTAGTGAATATGCAGTGAGAGATCTATACAAAGCAGGCAGCTACTGTGTCTCCACCAGGTCAACGTGATTTAGAAACTGCAGGATGAGACAAATATGACAGACAAAAGCAAATGTCATGCAGCAACAAGATGAAAGATGATCTTCTTTGAAGTTCTGCCTCCCCAGTAGCAACATGATGTCGAGACAACAAGCCTGGAAACGAAGCACCTCACACTATGGGCCACCCAGACGTGCCACAATGAAATGTAAACATAAATATACAGGTTGATATCTCTCTCTACAAACAGTTCGGTCACTGCCACAGGCCCATCAGCTGTGTGAGTAGTCAGTCTGTATACACTCCTTAGTAGAATATCACTTAGAGTTAAATAAACTTATTTAATATATATATATATTTATAATAGATTTCTTCTTTGCAGAGTCATTTAGCAGTATTTCCTTGTTTTCACCAGTTTGCTCTGGTATTTCACTGAGTGACCGCTGTGTCCCACCACGTAAACGTCCAGCAGGTAGGTCTTGCCTTGCTCCAGACCCGTGATGGTCTCTGTAGTCACAGCTTTCTGCAGGTTCGGGCTGTGGAAGTACTTGCACAGGACCTTTTCTGACTTCCTGCGGGTCTCTGGCCCGGCACACTGATTCTGTTCCCGGCGTCGCTGCTCCTCGCCATAATTGTCGGCCACCTCCTTGCGGTAAATGCAGAATTTGTTGCGGTCCTGTGTTCCCAGCCAGGCCACGGTGACGGAGGAGCAGGTGCGCAGCTTGTCGAAGGCCTTGATGCGTGTGTCCTCCGGAAGCGAAGGGAAGGGCTGCTTGCTGCTGGGTCGTGTGGTGGCGAGCACCTTCAGAGTGGAGGCTCCTTTCCTGCTGCCTCGCAGGCGGATCAGGTACTTGGCTTTTGGCTTTCCCCGCAGCTGGAACTGCCGTACGCCCTCCACGTTCTGGGAGAGCAGCAGCTTGCCATCGCGCCTCACCTGCACCTGCACGGCATCCAGACAAGTGTGGACAAACAGAGTGACCCTCTGGTGGGAAGACACGGGAGCGAAGCGCAGAAACTTGCTGCCCTTTCTCTTGATGAAAACATCCGATACTTTGCCGTCCTTCAGCTCCACTGTCTTCTGACGAGCCTCCTCTTTAGTGCGGGCGAAAGTTCCAACGTACGCTGTGCTGGTGTTGGTCGCAGAATTCACAGCAAACACATCAAAGTAGTACTGTGTGTCTGGTTTCAGGTCTGACACAGTAAAAATGTTTTTATTGCCGATGCACACCTTCTGAATGTCTGATACTTTGGGCTTGGCCGTGTACGCCCGTGAGATCTTGTTGCTTGTTAGGCCTCGGTCTTTGCCAAAACCATTGTCAGAGGGAACAAAGCCAAAGTGCACAAAGTCAAACGGGCTAAAGTCTCTGCCGGGCTTTGGAGCCATCATGAAGGCATCATCGGTGCTCATTTTAGCCTCAGCAGCACACATACTCTTAAAGTTGTGCTCCTTGTTGATCACCACGCAGTACTGGACAGGCTGCCCCATCAGAGAGCCTGTCGGTGTCGGCTTCCAAGCCAGTGTGATGGTGGTGCGGCCCAGTGCGGTCACGTCCACGCGGGGGTCGTAGGGCAGCTCCGGGTAGGGCTGGTCAGATTCTGGAGTCGTGGTGGCGTACACCTTGAAGTTGCTGTCTTTCTCAGTGGACAGCAGCTCCAGCTGATAGAGGCCGGAGGGCGTGCTGGTGGCCACGTAAGACTCCACATCGTTACCCTTGTAGGTGAAAAGCTCCGTCCCCTCATCTACTGTCACCTGCTGTTTCTGCTGGTCCAGAGGTTCGGGCTGCCCTGGAGAAATAAAGCAAACACGCACAACATGAGCCTTTTTGCTTGATACTAGCTCCAAACTAGTATTAGCCATTTAGCAGTCATGACCTTTAAAACATTTGTCTTTTTTGTCTTTGATGTAAGAAAATTTCCACCCCAAACTAAAGATGTTTAATGTTATGAGGTCATGATGAAGCTCTGCAAGCCACATGGACGATTAGCTGCCTCACATGTTTTCACTCCAAACATCCCCAAAGATCACAGGCCAGCATTCACTCGGCCTTTTCAGTGGAAGCTGGGCTACAAAGAGACTCCTTGTAGCTTTTATGTAGGAGAGAGACAGTCGGAGCTCTTACTCCGGTTTGAGCAAGGAACCATAATATTATGTTTGTCAACCAGAGAGTGTGCTCAGTGGTGTACTAAACATTTATGCTCAAAGATCTACTCCCATTAGAGACATTTGACAAAAAAAAGGTCTGCAAAGACAGGAAGAAGTTCTTCGGCTGGCCTGTTGCTGCACCACTTCTTGTGAAGTCAGACTTCTACCAAGTTTGTCATTTTTCTACCCATTCAGGATCAATTATTTTCTCTTGAGGCAAGGTACAAGTCTTCAACTACCCAATAAATCATTTTGGTATATTTGATCTGACAAGCGCATAGACACACACACAGGTGCTCATGATATTGACATTCAAATATATGCTCACATCACACATCTATGCTCTAAACCGCTGCTTTAGTCATCTGGCAAGATCCCCTGTGCTGAAAGGACACCCTCCAGATGGAGAAAGTTTTAATGTGAGGCAGGAGGGGGAAAAAAAGCAAAGTAAAAGAGGAAGGAAGACAGACAGACAGAGTGCAGCAGGATTTACCTTAAGAAGACCAAGGCATCTTAAGTAAAGGGATGTAATGGCTTTGATTCAGTGGGCTGACTGGAGTAGAGCCCTGCTCTGAAATTATAGACGTCAGCTTGGGCCGAGTCAGACCTCATAAGTGGTCAGACTAGACACCACGACTGGGACTTAATTAAAACCCACCAAAACACAAAGTCTAACATCACTATGTAGGTTAATTGTGTGTGGGTGGGTAGTGATATTTCCACGTAACGTCTCATTAACCTATTCCACTGCAGCCTGATGTCAATTATACCTGATCCCTCTCCGCTGGCCTCTTCTGGTAGCTCCTGCAGCGTGAGTTTCCACTCCAGAGGAGCATCACAAGGTGTCACGGTCACAGACAGGGGTGTGTTGTCTTCTTCCACCACAAAGTAGTACCTGTGAAAATAATAGGCCTGATATGAGCACCAGCATTCATCATAATTTGACATTATCCTAAATAATGTGTCAGAGTAAATGCAGGAGCAGACAGAGACTGTAATGCTCAAGCACGTTATTGTACCACTGACCTTGGTCTCTCTCCTTCTGAGCTGACAGACTTTCTCATCTATTATTTAGTTTTTGCATCAACATAATAGATCATGTTACAGAGCAACTTCTGAGGTTTCCTCTCTATTTACAGTAAACGGCCATCCACTAGTTTAATGCTTTCCTCAACGATTGTTATGAGCAGCAAAAGGTGGAATTGGTTTGTTTTTTGCAATCTTGACAGCATGTAGACAGCTTTGATCTCCGGGATTATGTCATTCATACCTTTTGGGCGTGTCCCTGAAAAGGTAGCCACTGATCTCAGCGCCGTCTGGTATGACGGACGAGTCGTGGAACAGCGACTTGTCTCTGATCTGCATCTGAAAGAGCCCTTCATCTCTCGTCGGCAGCTTCTGGGCCACAGATCCCAACCCCAAGAGCACCAGCAGCACCACGCTCCAACCTTTACACTGTCTCATTCTGAAAGACACGGAGAAATGACTTCAGGTTAATTCAGAGTGGCATGTGCAGTATGTCCTACAAACACAAGCAAAATGTTTCATCGTAGAGTTACATTTATAAATGCTGTAAAGGAATAGTTTTTTTTTTTTTTTACAAGTTATTTTCTTGCTGAAAAGATTGATACCCCTCTCATGTCTTTGCAGTAACTATGAAGCTCCAGCCAGCAGCCAGTTGCCTTGTTTCCAGTGCTTATGGTATGAGAGCTAAGCTGATCAACTCCTGCTTGTAGTTTATAGCATGCAAATATGAGAGCAGTGTCAATTTTCTCAGCTAATTCTCAATAAATTAAAACCCTAAAAGGTCTGATAATACAACAAAACACAACTATTGATACTTTTGGAAGTAGCAACAGATGAACTATGATGGATTTTTTTTTTGCCAATATCCTTGATGCTGATATTTTCTAACTTTTTATCTGATTGCTGTTACCGACATATGCACGTATTTTGCCATCTAATTGCAGAGACCATCAAGTCTCTCCTCTAGTGGAATTAATAGCTATATTATTATGCCCACAAGCAGAATACAATGCCTTCCAAAATGTACACATTCATTCCGCAAAGTAAGAAAACTACTTCAACTATCAGCTAAATAGGACCATACGTCATATTTATTTTCATGGAACGTTTTCTTTCAACCAAATCTGAAAAATTCATTCTCCTTGAAAGGCTTGAATGATGTGACACTTTAAAAGCCACAGAAACTTTAACATCGCGGACACGCTGTTGCACCGTTGCAAGCAAGACACATAATGTTTTCGCACTGCATGTACACCCTCATACGGGGGACTTGACATCTGCCGTTCAGTCAAGCATTGAGCATTTAGACAAAATCAATGTGTCATTTTACCAGCTTCAGCAGAAAGAGTCTGATGCCAATATTTCATTTTAAAACCTTTATCGGCCGATACCAACGGCGTACCGATATATCGTGTGTCACTAGTTGTAGCTTAATATTTTGTGTACTGACATGAGAGTGGTTGTAATTTTCTCAGCAATCTCTCACCAAAACCAAACACGGCTCTGAGATAGAAAAAAAATCATTTAAGAGGTGGTGGTGGACACATTTTTTTGTTTTTTTTCCTTGCGAACATTGCCAGGCTGCCTGCTTTTGTTTGCTCTCTTGTTATGCTAAGCTAAGTTAAACAACTAGTTGAAGCTTGATATTCAGCACACTTTCATGAGAGACATCTCAAGCCTCCTATCGTCTTAGAAATATATTGAATATCAAAATTGACCAAACACTGGCTCCAGGTTGGGTTTTTTTGCATTATTTGTGGGTTTCGTGGCCACCATAGATTTCACACAGAGGGATGAGGCGAGGGGTATTCAGTTGGTTGCAATAGATATATGCCACCACATCATGCACACTGCTCCTTTATATTGGTGACTCATTTCAATTACAATGTCTACAAAATGTCTATTTTTGTCATGGACGTTGTGAATTTTCCTTTCTCTTCATCATTCTGGCATCGGCTAAAAACAGTAAACTCGTCCTAATAAGTGACAGCTATTTGGCATCACACGGTTTTGGCACCATGCTTACGTTGTTTTAGCTCGGTTCTGCTTTAATTTCTTTCCACAACATATTGTATTTGTTCCTGAAAAAATTTATAACTATTTTTTCCTTTTAGTTTTATCTTTAATTACCATTAAACATAAAGTCCTGATGACAACACAGTCTCCATCTGTGAGTGAATAAGAGAGTAGGGGACAAAGAGAGTGAATGAGCACCCCAGGTCGCAGAGAGCAACGGGGGATTAGATTTTAACAGGAATGTGTGAAGGAAAAGACATTGCCTGGCGCCCCGGGGAACCACACAGTTTCATAAAACTCTTAATATGAAAATCCACAAATCCATGTCGTTCAACTTTTATTGATGCTAATATAAAAATGTTTGGTGGTGCAGGCCACAGTTGGAGCTGTGGCTCAGGACGAGGTGCAGCTGACTGTGGCTCAGAGCCTCTCACGTATCCCCTGTCTATTGATTTTGCCCCATTGATTGCAGCTGATGGGAAAGCCAAATCCCTGGTGATTTAATCAGTGTAATGATGGCAGATTAGCTAGATACTTAACTGCCATTTACTGCAAGCGAGATGGTGTCCTTTTAATGACCCCTCTCCCTCTCCCTTTCTCTGCTCACCCTCCCTTGTCTGTCTCTTCCCCTTGATCAGTTTTTTCATCAACCAAATAATCTCATTCACACTTGTGCTCACATATTCTTCTCTTTTGGTTCTTCTTTACAATTTCTCCTCTCTAACCTGATCCTTAAACAGAGGCGGATAAGTAAAACCAGAGGGCTCAGGCCCGGCCGGGCCTCCACACCACAAATGTGGCTTCATTTCTGTATTACGGTCGTTTAAAAACACAAGAAGCGGGAAAAGGCCCTTGACAGCGCCTGTCAGTGTCTCTGCTGTTCTGTGAGCCCATGCAGCCTCCCGTCGTGCCGCCAGACTTCAGAGAGCAAAAGGAAAGCCGCCTAAGTGGTACTTTGAGGTTTGACTCACACAGAGAGTGGAGATCCTTATCGCCTCAGCTTGTCTCATTCCACTTCAGAAACGTGTCAGTCGGAACAAAGACATGTCTATTAATACTCAAGACAGCGCTGAGGTGGCATGTACAGAGCTGCTCAGAGCTGTCTTTCATACCTACATCCCCAAACACATCGCAGACACAACGAGGGCCCCGTCCCCCCGGCCAGCTCCGTCCACCACACTGATGTCATTACACATAATGCCAGCTCGCACTCATACAGTCAGGGTTTTATCACCACCGTCATTAGCACATTTGAAGTTTGCCTTCAATGCGTTCCTCACATGTGACACTTCTGATTTAAACCCTATGAGCTCTCTACTTTTCCCACACGCACTGAAGCACTCAGTCCCTCACAGCACACTGCATGCTGCAGAGATGACATCTGAATATCACAGCAGTTGTGTCGGGTCACCGCGGTTTCACGAACCAGCACAGAGTCAACATGGTCGCACAGCCCGCGCTGAATCTGCTTCTACATGCAGGCCTGTACCACTCTCATGCCACAGAGTTCCCTTACCAAAATAACACAAAAAAAAGCTGCATCTGGAACAAATGAAGTCACATGTTTAATTAGAACGGGGAAGAATGTATGATCGCAATTTGAGGAAAGGATAATTTTATGGCAAGGTCATGTCGTGTCGACTTTGTTTTGCTGTTGCATTTTATCTGTTTATTCATCTATTTATAGGTTTTTGTTTCACTTTTTGTGGAATTTGCGGAGTATTTTAGGGTGAAAAACATTGTATATGTTCTAATTGGCAGGCTGTGGAATGTAGAAAGCTGTGTAATGGGATTAAAGGACAAATGCAGCAGTTTACAATAGGTGGAAATAGTCATGATCCTCTTTCCCATGGCTGTCTTTGACACATCTACAGTGTCAGTTTTGAGGAGAAAACTGAAGAAAAATGACCCCCACCTCCTTTCCATTCCTGTGTAATCTCAGGAATGGCATCCCATCAGCTGAATTTCTACTCTAACAGCTTTGACCCAGCTCTAATTTGGGGCCATTACAAGAAAATCATGTGCAAAGCCAAAACACAATGTTCACACTTTGTATTTACATCTTCCAGATGCATGCAATCAGCCAATCCACTGCAAAATGAAAATCATTCACGATCCACTGAAGATGAAAGCAGGAAAATATCCATTACATGCAACAACTTTCATCCACCTGATCGACTCTGCGTGCACGTGTGTGTACTTCCAGCGGGAGAACACTGACTATAAGCACACGATTTCCATGTATGGGGTTTTTTTCTGGCCACAAGACAGACTACATCCTTGCATCCCCAGGCCTGTCATGCGTTCGCACACGTATGTGCTCGAGCACCAAACTGCCCCTGACCTCCCCTCACTTTGTTTAACCAGCCTCTCTCTCTCTCTCTCTCTCTCTCTCTCTCGCCCTCTCTCCTTCCCTCCAGCTCCTTGTCAAGATGGATAAGCCTCCTGCCTGCTGCCACATGGAGCTCATTAACAGAACGCGAGGGAATAAAAGACAGTTTAATTTCAACACAAATAAAGAGACATTTCGGATTCCACCCAACAAGACGCCTGGCATGGGCTCGCAGGACCTGAAGCCTCTGTGTGTTTTCTTTAGGGGAGTCTGGAGGCAGATTTATGGTGGGTCCTCGGTAGCGAGCTCCATCACCGCTGTCACTTCAGGGCCAACGTGGGGATTGGAGTGAGTGGAGAATATGGAGGGGGGGTAATGGGAGGGGGGCTGGGAGCCAGGGATGGAACCACACAGGACCTGGACCTGTTCTATAGGCAGGCCAAACCAAATCAGGTCTGGTGCTCTTGGACAGTTAAACAGCTCATTAATGAATTGGTAGAGACTGTGGTAAGGGCTCAGGTCCAAGAACGGAGACTTATATCTCTCTGTGTGTGTGTGTGTGTGTGTGTGTGTGTGTGTGTGTGTGTGTGTGTGTGTGTGTGTGTGTGTGTGTGTGTGCGCGCGCGCGTCCAAACCCTCACATTCCTCTGTTCCACTCTGTATATGAGTCTAAATCATCACTCAGGTTCTGTCTGCTCGCCATCCACAACATCACTCACAGTTTTGATTTTCTGAGCTCTCCACATCATCAGAACCACGAAGGCATGGCACAAAAGCATCATGGAAAGGGGAGCCCAGTTTCCTTCCCCTCTCCTCCTCCCCTCCCCTCCCCTCCCCTCATTGCTTCTTTATAGTTCATCTCTGGAGCTCGCGTTTAGCATTGCATCCAGGAATGCCTCCGTGAGGAGGTCGCAGGGCCGCGCTCTGCGTAAAAAAACATTCAGATAGCAGTGAGGGTGGGGGGAGTGGCGGTGGTGGCTCTGACTGATGTGCTGGCATTGTGGCTTCGACGGTGATTATAGATTACAAGAGAAAATGCCCCCCCAATGGGAAAGTCATCCACCCACTTGCCCATCATCCGGGGCACACTCGGACAGGGCTGGCCGCCTCGTGGGAAATGAGTCAATCATGATCCGTTGTGTTGTGCTTCTCCAAGCACAACACAGAAAGCCTGTTCAGCAGCTAGTGCGAGCAGGCTCTGCCTCTTCTTGTGTCCATCTGAGGGAGCATAATGAGGGGCTTTGCAAAGCGAGTGTACCCGGAGGGGGAGAGCGGGAGCGCACGGGGTGTGGGATATGATGAATAATGTAACAAGGAAATAAAAACTTGCGCCCTTAATCTTCCACCACTGACTCTGGATGGGTGACAAAAGGCATCGCGGAGGAGACTGTATATACACCGCTGAAGCCTGTCACTTCTCTGGACGCACACGGCTATAGCAACACTGGCGGAATTCTTTCAGCCGGAGAGTTTTCATATGCAAATCACGGTTTAGTTACGGTATGCGACGCAGACCTTCCCATTTTAAGACTTTTTTTTTGTTCATGATTCATTCTCCTGAGAAAATAGAAGGGAGGCAGTGTGGCTTCACCCTGCTGCTAAATACAGTTATTCAAATCCCCACTCCGGGTATGTCTCCCATTAAACACCGACTGAGAGGCTCTCACATGGACCGGATGAGGAAAACAACTTCCAACACGAGCTAAACTGCCATTAATCTACCTCCAACCGATTTAATTAAAACAACAGAGACCACGGCAAGTCCAATTTATCCCAATTTTGACTTATATTAAAAAGTAAATCTTCGTGAAAACGCTCCTTTACAGTCTGTTAGGCTCGTACAGGTGCGTAAAAGCACCCATGGGTGACACAGTCAAACTAATATTTATGAAAATATGTACTCGGTGTATAAAAAAAAAAAAAAAAACACTTTGTGAGTTAAAGTGTGTGTGAAGAGAATAACACACATTGCGCACAGGCAGCTAGAAATACTGCGCGTATTGATAAATCGCCTTTATTGGGTGCTGTGTCACCCCTGGGAGCATGGGAACTGTCGCGAGGCACAAAAGCAGGAGGATTTTCTAAAGTTGCTGAAGAACAGTGATATACAGCCCAAAACAAAATGAGCTGATTTTTTTTTACAAAAGCATGCAGTTGTGGCTTGATTGAAACGTGTTTGAAACTTTTAACTTCCCGGAGTTTTAACCGCAAAACCTTTCAGTCCCCTCTCTCTCTCTCTCTCTCTCTCTCTCTCTCTCTCTCTCTGGCAGACATTTCAAAGGCACTACTTTACATGGAGAGTCCGGCTCTGAATTTATTTGGAGCTTTTATGCACATTTTTAAATAATAATAAAAGCCTCAGAAAAGTTAAAGACAGCAAAGAAGTTTTTTTTTTCTGCTCTCGTAATTTCCTAGAAGCTCCGGACCAGACGCACCGCTACACGCCAGAAGCAAATCATGCGAAAGAAAAATAAATTTAAAAAAAAAATCTTTACAGGAGACAAGTCTTACCTCTCGGAATATGAAACGAAGAAGTTGTGTGAAGGATAGTGCCTCTTGTTCCTAAAACCACTGATTTTTTTTGTTTTTGTTTGAAAAAAGTGCCTTTAAACTAAAGCGATTTAAAAGAAGAAAAAAAAACCACGTTGTCCTCTGCAGTGTCCAGTTAGTTCCTTCAGTTTTCACCTCTATTGTTGGTGCCTATCAATCGGATTAGGCGACTGCTCTGGTGCGTGTTTGCAGTTTTCTTGCGGATTTAACTGGTCTCTAGTGGGCAGGAGTGTGTGTGTGTGTGTGTGTGTGAGTGTGTGTGTCAGTGGGTATCCCGAGTGCTGGCAGTGCGTCCCTCCCCTGCCGCGCCGCTGCTATTGAAACCTCCACTGGATTGGAGGCAAAACTGGTGCGAACTTCTTCTTCTTCTTCTTCTTCTTTCTTGCGCTCTACACTCCACAGAACCTCCCCACTCCTTCAGCAGCACGCCACAGAAAAACCAACAGGGACCAGTAAGAGTGATACTCCCAGATTTCACTGGCCCTCAAAGACTTTAAATGTGCCTATTTTTTTGTAGGCACATTTAAACTCCTCACGGCTGTCAAAATAAAAGTAAAATAAGTAAAATAGGAGCAGAGTGTATTCCTGAAAGCAGACAGTCAGATGTCACATAAATCTAACACCTCGTGGTTTCTGGAGAGCGGGGTTCCCCCTCATACTTTTTTATTTCCATGCTGTTTACTCTGATGCTCCCCGGAAATTATTAGTTTGGGCAATAGCGCCCTGCCGAAGTCACGCAACCCCTGGGGCTATAGTGTTCAGGCAAGTTTTATCATGGGCCCTGATACCTGGGTGGGTGTGCAAAGCATGATCATGATAGGCTCATCTGCAGAGCAAATTTGGTTGTGGAAAGAAATTTCTCCTGAAGTGGAATGTGGCTCACACAACCGATACCAAGTTTTACTCATCAGCTGTGGACATTCCCACAGAGGCATTAGTGCTGTTGTCTGTTCCCAATTTGAAGCACCAGGGAAACAAATATTTATCCAAGATAAGAGCCATTGACTGAATTGCCCCCAAATTTACGGCTTGATGGGGGTCCGTGTCTGATGAGCAGGCAATCTAGATTTTTGAGGATGCTGCCGTTTCCTGCTGTTTCCTCCCCAGGAGGACCGTCTTTCGTGTTGTGTTGAGGTGCAGATTTTTATGCATGAGCGGCTTTCGGGTTGCATAGAGCTTCCTGCAGGAGCATTTACAACTCGTTCATCTAAAGGTTAGACCAGACTCACTTGTTTTGTACTTTATGTTTGCAGAGGCACCAATAGCAAGTTGTGTTCTGAGAATAATAAACATGTGGGGAACATCCACAATTAAAAAACGAGTCATGACATGTTTGCAGGGTAGAACTTGTAAAACAAGAAAAAAATAAAGACATACTGACTCACATTCAGCTCTATTGTTTCTGAATATGGTAAATTTCTCTCTCTCAAAAAAAAGTATTTCTAAATATATTATTGACCATTCATCACCAGTATAGATCTGTTAGGTTGCAGACTGTTGCTAGTGGGAAGATGGACAACGTGTTGGTACAACAGCGTCATCTAGCGTTTGCTAGAGGAAGACCACAGAGGACAGAGACAGCAGGGAGCACTTTGGGAAATGGAGATTTTTATTCTTTGTTATAAAATTAACAAAAATGACAAATGAGGCTAAAATGACTGCAAAGAAAACAGCAGTTTCAATAACATACACTGTCCAGTGTTACAAACAGTTCTTACAAACAGTTCGGTTGCACTCATGAACTTTTTTGTTTTTATTTTTTCTGTAGCCTATAATAAACAGGGACTGCGCTTATATTTGCACACGTAACCTACACACACATGCACGTGTGTGTGTGTGTGTGTGTGTGTGTGTGTGTGTGTGTGTGTGTGTGTGTGTGTGTGTGTGTGTGTGTGTGTGTGTGTGTGTGTGTGTGTGTGTTATCATGCCTGGGTTTATGATTAGTGCCGCTGTGACTTGCACATCCTTGGGATTAAAATAGATGCCAAATTGAATCTGCTATTAGCCACACCACCAAGCTGTGAAAACGAATCCACTCTGGGGACATGTATATTCACAATGACCCAGACACACACACTCACACACACACACACACACACACACACACACACACACACACACACACACACACACACACACACACACACACACACACACACACACACACACACACACACACACACACACACACACACACACACACACACACACACACACACACACACACACACACACACATGTATGCATGCGCTGACCCAGCTACATGCCAGAATCTTGAAAATGTATCCACACCAGGGACAGTTTAGTGCAAAGGGAGGGAGGAGGTGGAAAACGCTCCTGTGATGCTAATCCCTCTGCACCGCTCTGATTCAGAGACTCAAAATATCATTTAAACAGATTTACTGAAACAATTTGCACACAACACACATTTTTGACCTTTTACTCTTTTGGAGGAATTCCACTGCGTCCGCTCATGCTCTGTTGTGACGACGCCCTGTTTGACGCTTACACAGCATATAAACTACAGTTCATACACATTTGGTCACTGAAACTCTGGTGGAGTTAACATCTCATCTGCACATGTTATATTTGAAACTGATTTCCAAGAGACTACAGCCAGGCTAATGCTAACATGCTGATGCACTGTAAATTATGTTCACACTGTTTTATTCTGACATGTGCAATTTGTGTTTATCACTAAACACATGAGGTTTTTTTTTTATTTTTACTTGTACAGCTTCGTAGGTATGTCATCGCAAAGCTAAGTGTTGGACAAATTTGAATGTTGGCCTGTTGATGTTAGAGGAGAAACTACAGTGGGTCAGCAACGTCAGAATGATTAGTCCTCTGAGGACCGTGAATGTCTTTACAAAATTTCATAGCAAGTAGTTGTTGAGATATTTTCAGCCCAGTTTCACAGCAAAGAGAAACTGTGTCAGTGTCACGCTTTCCCTCGCCTATAGGCATGAAAAGTACACGCATGTATGACCAGGTTCACCGAGGGACCATAGGTCCAAGTCAGTAGTAGGTGACATAGCAATGTGGATTTCTCTTAAGTAAGTTACTCTAATAAGGAAATCGTAATGTTTTGGAAAGACAAAACATGACACTGACACGGTATCCTGTAGTGGGCTGGTGGGTGTATTACACACTTTGGTGTGATACGGAGATATTTTAAGAACAAGTAGGGTGTGACCGTGTGAGAAGCCATTTTTTTCCCATCTTTGAAGCCACATGGAGTATCCAGAGAAACTGGAATAATGTTTCTGGAAAGATATGTCATTTTTCAGTACCATGAAATAATCATCATTTACCTTTATTAGTTGGCAGCAGAAATGTTAGATATCTGAAAACCTGGACAAATAAAATTTGTCAAGATTTATACTTTCTTCTGTCACGGGTGGTGGTAGGTGATAAACATGTTTTTTTTGAATAATTGGGTTGAACCAACCCTTTATCAAAGTAAGCTTAACCTGGTGAACTTCAGCAATGATTAATGGTTCATTATCAGTGTGAAACCTTGTTGGTATAACTTGTTTGCTTTTGGATATCGAGTCATCCATTGAACCAAAATAGTTTTCCTTCCCAATTGTGTCAATTAAAATGTCAGCAGTAGGATTCTCCTACATTTAAGGGTAATATATCAGACTGAGGTAAAATGAAAACCATGGTCATGATTTCATGCTTTAAGAGAAAGTCTGCAGTATGTTGTGGCTTCAAGATGTTTACAGGTCAGTCCTGAACAACAGACGCACGTTGGGAGTCCTGACACGCTGGTCTCAGTCTGTTTGCTTTGGGGGTTGAGTCTGTCACTGACTGCTGCTTCACCTAACTGATCTCCTTACACTTCCCCAGCGGCTCAGGTAATCCATTAATGCAGGGAGGTTGGAAAGTAATATCTTATTGGACTTAAATGCATTCATATGATGCTGAGCAGAGGCTGGATGTTGTAATCTGCATCACTCAACCCCCCCACATCCGTTTAAAGTTGCCTGAGAGGCTTTCAGTCACAGCTGCAGAAAAAGGAGGACTGAGTCTTGCCTTTTAGCACTACTTAATACTGAGTTCATCATTAACTCAACAGAGCTGAGAGCCTTCTCCAGACAAACATCCTCTCTGTAAACACCTCTCCCCATCATGTTTTCCCTCTCATCTCTCCTTGAGGGGTGCAGGGAGGACAAACAACGTGTGAACTCTGACCTGACTAAAGGCAGTAAGACATCTCGCCTTTTTATTTAATAGCTACACTGGACGAAGCATGCGGTTGTGTGCACACTGGGTGATATTAAAGGCATCATCCCTGTGGAGAAGAGCAAGATGGCGTGGGAGGAGAGACAGGAGGTTACAGTTCAAGGGAAAGAATGAAGGGAGGGAGGGATGGTGACGGGAAACCGGGCAGTGCAAGCTTTACCCGGTCGTGTACCCACCTGGCCTTCAGCAGATATCAGCTCAAAACTAAATGAGGAGTTGATAAGGCCTGAAGGGTTCATTACTTGAGGAGGGATTTTGCTGTTTTGTTGAGTTTGTTTGGCTGAAAGATCCATGATGCTGCAGAGATAAACACAGAGGGTATTTAGGTTTTATGAGTGGTTCAGCATTTCTAAATTAGTCTATAGGCCATCCTCTTACTCACTCATTCACTCTCCCTCTCTTCTTCTTCAAAAAGCTCTTTTGGCTCTTGATAGGAGGAAGAAAAAAAGAGGCTAAAAAGCCACAATTGAAACCAGATGAAAGAAGACACGAGTGAAGAGCGCATGTCGTGTCAGCGTCTAACTTCCTCTCATTATCCAATAAGAGGGTAGTAGTTGTCAGCATCCAACTTCATCCTATTACCCAATGAGGGAGCAGCATGTCGGCAGTGCCTGAAATACTCAGGGGACAGGGGAGAAATAAACAAAGAGCAATGTTTTAGTCTCCCAATCACTCACTCACTGAGGCAGATTCAAGCAGGAGTCTGTCCCGGGCCTTTTTAGTGAAACTCTAGAGCGCAGCAGCTCCAGGCATGGTATGCCTATTGTAAACACAGCCGTGAGGAGGAAGAGACAAGTGGAGGAGGCTCTGTTCTCCACACTCTGTCTTCTGTCTACAGATGGAAGGAGGACAAACCAGAAGAGGCATTACGTCATGTGTAACAGATTACACAAGTGATATTCACATGTTTAGCAAGCAGAAAGAGATTTAAATTGATCATCTTTAAGATTTCTGACACCATTTATGGTCATTATTTTGCTGCATTAGCCACTCAGTGTATTTAAATTAACTTTTTATAGTGTAGATTTTGATGTTAGAGGCAAAAACTGGAGAAACTCTCTTTTAACAGGAAGAAAACCTCTGATAACTGGAAGGAAAAAGTTTCTTTTAACAGGAAGAAAACCTCCGACAGCTTGAAGGAAAAAGTCTCTTTTCATGTCATGTGAACCGTTAAGTCCGTACAGAGCACCGTATTAAACACAGCAGCTTTATGTTTATGTCCATCTGTCTCTGTTGGCTGGTTTTAGCTCCACCGACCTGTACATTTGAATGTGAGGACATTGAGAGCCACTGTGTCCAAACATACTGATTCTGATATGTGGTCACATACTCTATTACAGATATTTTGAAGTAATATCATCATTTTTTTCAAATCACGTTCCCACATCACAATTTAATAAAATTATACAAACAGTACAAAAAAATTTGAGAATTAAGGGATAACATTCCTGGACCCACTTTTTCTATAATGTAGCCGGATTGCAATTTATCAACCCACATTATAATCCATCACTCTGTCTAACATCTATCATGTAAATTCAGTTAAATATGTTCCCTTCAGATGTAACATTATTTGTTTTCCATTATTGCATGTATAATAGAAGTTAGAGGAATATAAAGAAAATAACTTCTGTCTGTCACTACACAAAGTGTATGTCATTTATTGTTTTACAGCTAAACTCCAACACATAACATTGCCATAGTAACACAGCGATGCTAAGGGACCGTTAACAACTGTCACTGTCAGTGTGAACAACACAAAACAACATAGTAAAAAGCACATAACACAACTAGTTGTTTTGAACCACAGATAATGATGAATTATGTCCATACAATCCAGTGCAGTATTATAATTTTCATTTTTCTCAGTTTATTTTTGCAGTAATGACATCACATGACACATGACACTGCTAAATCTAAAGTTGTAAATTATGTTACTTTTAAATGTTTCCATTCACTAAGGACCAGACTAATCCTCATAATAACAAGGCTCATCCTGTGCATAATTTTTTTTTTTTTTTTTTAATTACACAGTAAACAATATAATTTAGACCTGCTTCCATTTCAGGTTGTTTTTTTCTATAAAAACAATGTCATCATAACTAGGGCCTTATTTTACACACACAAAAAAGTCTGAGGTAATTCACCAAACTACAACTTTTATGCACATGTAGAGTATGTAAAAGCATAACTCTGGCATGAAATACTTACCAGTGCACCTATATGCACATATTAAGTTGTTGCACTATTTACATATAAATGCATGTGCAAATATTAGGAATTGGTTGCAGGTTTTTCATTTCAACTTTGATTTTCTCAGATAATCTGGCAAACAAATAGACAGCCCTTTTGTGGCATTGCTGCGTAGATCCTGTGTTTCTCATTTCTCCACCAAGGGTTCAAAGACATAGGATTTACTGTCATATTTTGTGGTGCAGCAAAAACAGAAAGCAAACTGGAAACTTACATCACATGTAACTCATGCGTTGCACGAGTGCATACATTCGTAGTATAACAAAAGTACTATAATTCAGAGCCGAATCATCAACTTGCCCCCATAAACACATCAATATGTGGAGCAAATAACTATGATGATGCCAAAAAAAAAAAAGGTCCGTTAATGCACACAGCACGGTGTCATACAGATTTAGAGTTTATATCGTGCAGGGAGAGAATGCAGCAGCCATCGCAGAGACCTGAGAGAGCCCAGCGAGGTGCTCAGACTTTATTAGATTTGTTCTGTGGTTGTCAGGAGGGACTTTCTCCAAAAATCCTGAACCTCCTGACTCTGTTGAGGAGGATTTTCAGTCGGTCCCAGAAGAGACTTCACAGGAAAAGACCATAAAATCCTTTCAGGGAACATTCCTGCAACAATATCACAGTCTGCTGGAGCAAGCCAAGTTTATAGCTCTGACATGAATTGCTAGAGATGAACGAATTTACCCACACACACACACACACACATTCACGTTTACAGCCCTGGGGGGAAATTTATGGACATGAAAAATCCAGATTACTGGAGTAAAAAACATATAAATTAAATTGGTTATAAAAAGATGTTTCATTGACTTGAAAGTGTGGCACATTAGGAGCTGAAGTGGGATTAGTGAGGTTTGGGAAATCTAGTCCTTCACTCCCAAGTGTCAAGTCTGTTCAGGCAATATGTGACTCTCACGTGTGAAGCATTAGGAATGGAAACACTGAACCCTGCTGGACAGAGATACACACTGCAGCTATTTCTGCACGATAAAAAGTGTTTCATGTATAGATTTTATTTTAAGAAATTTAAATGAATCCACAAACCAAAACAGTGTGTAACCACCAACATACAGCCCCATATAAAGGACATGTCCCAGGAGATATCCAGTAATGGAATTTAGATGAATATACTGTATACATACGCCCTCGTGGTTTAACATAATGTCAGTCAAAGCTGTGTATATCTGATCCGTTTACATTCATCTTTTTTCCTCCTCCTATTTGATGCTACATGAAGGACTTTGTCCAAAAGATGCTTAATTCTAACCATATTGATCTGGAACTTGAGCTTTTTAAAACAATGTTTGTAATAAATAATCATTTAAGGACTGAAGAGAATAAAAACTTTGTTTCCCACATCATTCACTTCACAGTATTCACTGATCCTCTCATCTCAATCCACACCATTGCAGTGTCCACTTTCAGCATGTAGTTGTCTGGATTCTTGTCTGTCTTAAAATGATTGCTAATGTTCACCCAAAGCAACTTTAACAGTCTGCACCAGACAAATCAAGGGCTCATAATCTAAAGATGGAGATTTTTTTTTACTGTGAATTTTTTTTTTCTTTTCACTGGGCAGCATCAAAAAGAGGGAAAAAAATTGTGCTAAAAATACTTTGTAGTATTAACACTTATAGGAGCTCTCCTTTTTACAGCTAGTGTTGTTGAAAAAGGATTACAGTGACCAAATATTCTTTATAGGCACATTGTTTTTTAAAACACACTTAACCTTTCTTACTTGCAATGGATGCAGCTTGGTTTAGAAGGCTTTATTGTGTTTGAGAGGTTTATTCTTGTTTTATAATCTTTCAAATCAAAGTTGCAATGTGGCGTTGAGCCAGAGCTGGCTGTGATCGCCATTAACTACCTGCCGGTTCAACATATGGCCGAAATCACACCAGATCAAAAGTAAAAACCAGTGTTATGAGAGATGGATCAAATAAAACCAGCCGCAACTTTGATTTATCTTATGTTGTTTTTGAATAAAGTGGCACGTGATTATTGATGATACAGTGGCCTAATTTAGCTACTTAAAAAAGTGCTGTTTGTGTCTGCACAATAGCCAAACCTCAAAACCACATAATTTGCCCACCACGTGATGGCTGCTAGTTTTCACTGACTTTATCGAGGCATCTCATCCAGACCTGCTCAGGACACCATCTGTCCCAGCTGCTCTCCTCCATTCACCTTCCCAACCTCCTCTGAGCTCTCAGTTAATAAACTGTCAAACTGAGACGCAGACGAGCCAACAAAGCCAGAGGAGGGTCGTCGGGGGAAGGGGCTGTTTAGTGGTATATAGCAGATAAAGCCTGTTACTTTTATGTACTCTTTCATTACTGTCACCTGCACTGAGGATATTCATGGGTGTGCAGGTGCTTTGGAAATTTTAGACATCTTAAAAAATATATCAAATTCAAGAGAGCTCGTTAGTCTCCAAGTGAATCTTGTGTTCTTAAAGGGACGACTGCTGCCTCAGAGCATATTAATGTATCAATGTGCACGTGATCATATATTAGATGTGCTGGAGCTAAAACTTACTGTGAAGCCTTTTTACATGACATTACATCTTTAATCATGAAAGATTAAATACCTTCTGATTTAAAGTGCAGGTGCCACTTTCACCACTGAGGGGCAGTAATGTGCAAGACTTTCTGTTCCACAGCAGCTCAAATAAGGAAGACACTGTTGTGTTGTCCCCTGGGTGTAAAAGAGGTGGAGTGGAGGGCTCCACAGAAGTCTGTGTTCACACACTCAGGTGGAGCTCCTCAGGGTCTCAAGGGCTAAAATTTGTTGTTGGCCCCTTACTGATTAATCCATGATCAGAATTCCCATTTTGCTGTGATAAAAAACTATAGATATTTGTGACTGTTGTTTAGCTAAACAAAAAACCCAATTTAAATTTGTTAACATTTCCACCATTTTCTTATATTTCATACATTGAACAATTGATTAAAGAAAATACTGTCAGATGTATTTAAAATGATGGAATGAAATTAGGTTTTCTGTCCACTAATTAAAAAAAAAAGATATAATATAGATATAATATTACATATGATATAAAATAAAAGGAACTGGATTTGACACATCTTTTTGAAATTAAAATTTCTTATAAATTTAACTCAAATATTGTTGTTCATTTGAATCCATTTTAAAAGCATCTGATGTGCAGGCTAAACTAAAAGAATTACACAATCATATAAACACTGTTATGTAATTTAAGGAGGTATTTTACAGAATAGAAGTGACCATCTTGTTTTCAGTGACCTCCACCACACCTGCTGGCTCTCCACCAGGCATCTGGAGGCCGGAGACACCTGTCGTCCATGACCTCTGACCCCCAGCTGCAGCTCTGCTTCGGGGACACTTGAGATGCTCTTTTACAATGTATGCTGGACATGCAGACACGCACACAAACAGCCACACACACACACACACACACACACACACACACACACACACACACACACACACACACACACACACACACACACACACACACACACACACACACACACACACACACACACACACACACACACACACACACACACACACGCCTAATTGCATTACCTGCAATAATGCAATACAGTGACTACCAGGTGCTTTCATAGATTTAATCAGAAAACACACTGCCTCTGTGTGTGTCCTCTTTGTTTCTCCTTTAAACAGAATTACCGTCATCCCCATATGTCTGAGTTCCCTGTTGAGACCTGACATTACTCGCCCCATTCATGTATTTGTGTGCAAATAAACGGACGATAGGAAGCAGAAGGCTGCAGGCTGTTATCTGTCCATGTGAATGTTTGCTGTTACAACAGATCTCTGGCTTCTGTGCAACAAACCAAGGGAAATGTACTCTGACGTTAAGATAACACACACACACACACACACACACACACACACACACACACACACACACACACACACACACACACACACACACACACACACACACACACACACACACACACACACACACACGAGTGAAAGCCAAGAGAGCGCACACAGATGTACAGATGTGAATCACTGGAGAGCACTCATGGGAATATTGGGAATAGGATTAGAGACGAGAGTCGAGAGAGCGCTAAGACAAAGGAAAGTGGATGAAGCTGATCAAACATGATGAAACCGGAGCGGGATTGATCTTTTGAGTTCGCTGCATCGCTGTTAGCTGGTACACCCGAGCCCAGTCTGATGAATCAGGATCTCATCCTGCTTTGTAAAGCATGACAGATGTGCCTGCTAAGTCTCAGTCCTCCAGCCTCCGAGAAACCAGCCACCTCGTCAGTCTCACAAGCCTCCTGAAACGGGCCGTAAAATGCAAATATGTGCCACTCCTAATACCAACCTCCTGCTCGTTCAATCTCAGAGAATATTACTATTCATACATAGGGAGTTTTTTTTTTAATTAATTCTGAAGAAATAGTGGCTCGGGGTGATCGTTGGGGTTGAGATGATCTTATCTACGCTCACACACAAACACAAGTTTGTGATCTGACGTGGATGTAACATCGTTACCGACACCTCTGACCCTGTGTCAGTGTTTCTGCGTGTGTGTGTGTGTGTGTGTGTGTGTGTGTGTGTGTGTGTGTGTGTGTGTGTGTGTGTGTGTGTGTGTGTGTGTGTGTGTGTGTGTGTGTGTGTGTGTGTGTGTGTGTGTGTGTGTGTGTCTGTGTGTGTGTGTGTGTGTGTGTGTGTGTGTGTGTGTGTGTGTGTGTGTGTGTGTGTGTGTGTGTGTGTGTGTGTGTGTGTGTGTGTGTGTGTGTGTGTGTGTGTGTGTGTGTGTGTGTGTGTGTGTGTGTGTGTGTGTGTGTGTGTGTGTGTGTGTCAGTGAGAGGCTGTTTGCAGAAGCTTTATCAGTCAGCAAACACAAAGAGCTATTCAGTGCCCAGAGAGACACAGCATAGGGACATTTTGCTGCAACAAAGACACCTCCGTCCTGGAGGCCATGCTGGGTGCATTAAAAATGAAATCTACAACGCAAAATTAAAACCACAGGTAGAACAAGACTCTGAGTACATCAGTCTTGATAAATAGGGGAAAAAGGGGACAAGTTAAAGGGCCAGTGCACCAAAATTCTAAAAGAAAATTATTGATTGATCCAGCCATGCAGGGACGTGATTGCTGTTTGGAGATATCAGCTGACAAATCACACTTAATAACTCATTATTACACAATCAGCGCAACCCATTAGCTTGGATAATTCACCAACCTCTCTGTCTAAGGTTGTACCAGTGGAGTAGTACCAGTGAAAACTGCTCACTGCAAGGTCTTTTGGTTAGCAAGATAATTGGAAGTATTTATCCTGGAAAGAGATGTAGCTGTTTAATTTTCTATTATTGAAGTGTAATACTGTGATTAATTAACAAATCTCAGAGACAGATATCTCAAAAACTTTGTTAAATTAAACCAAAACTATAGATTCCACTCAAGCTAAATGAGGATTTTGAATCTCAAGGTTCCCACTGAGAAAGTAGGTCGATGGCACCTCTGCCATCAGCAAGTCCAATTGGTACACAGGTGGCACACTTCCTGTGTGCTGAGACGGGATTATAAGAACATACACACCCCATCAATCCCAGAATAGAGTCGTCTCTGCTGATGGATAGGTCTGTCAGACGGGAAGAGCTGATCAATGCCATCAGCACAGCCCTTGAAAACATACAGAGCAAGCCCAGAGTCAAACAGACTAATCAAGCACACAAAAGGAAATGCAGATTACCTGTTGCTATGACGACTGCAGCTGCAGCATGACAGCCATCCACTCTGACGGAGAGACCTAAATAGACCTAGCTTTACAAACATGGTGAAATCTGATATTGTTTGGCAGGCCAGGTGCTTCCTAACAACCAACGACGTGACCAGTAAACTGGTTCAAATCAGTGTAGCTGCTTAATATCAGTTACTCAACTTCACATGATGCATCCTCATGATCAGATGGTAATATTTCTGTTCTAATGCTTATATTTGTTCCCCATGTATACTGCATACTCAGGTGTACAGTTAAATTCTGGTAAATATAAAAGTGGATACAGATATGCAGAACTATATAGTTATTTGATGTGTCAAAGTCTGTATGTGGCAGAGCAGCTGGGAGTCAGCGAATGGACCCCCCCACAGAGCCCCTCCTCCTCACCCCTGGCTCCACCCCACCCACCCTGGCTGACCCCCTCCCCCAGCCCATCATCATCAGACACCAGCAGCTGGCAGCCTGCCCCATTTTACTCCCTCTAGCACTTACCGGGCCTGGCTAATCACTGGTGCTCAGCACCAACCATGGCCATCACACCTGCCCCCTCACTGGTGGGACTGTCCCATCTGGGACCTTATGATAGGGAATTTATTTCCAGGGGGGTGTCTTCTTACTGCCCAAAACAGCTCAAGGTGCAGTGAGAAGAAAAACAAGACATCAGTGATTGGAGGCTGACATTTAAGTGTTCAGACTGTGGAATTGTAAAGTTCCCATTGCTAAAACTTTTGTACATGCAGGAAATGCTTTGCTGCAGCACTGAATAACAACACAACAATGCTAATGATAATGCATGTGATCCCAAACCTTCCTGTGTACACACTTGGCAGACTTACAGCAGCCATAACAATAAACTTTATGGCATTTTGTCGAAAAATATTCCCACACTTTTAGGTGAGGTTATGAAATTGTGATTGCTTTTGTAATCAAGTGCTTTTGATTTTATAAGAAACATTGTATAGGTGACAATGCAGGGCGGAAGGCTGCGTTGAGTTTGTGCTGAGATAAGCTGTGATCATTAGCAGGGACCAGATGGTGGGTTGATCATGCACATTGCTTTGCAACTCCTGTATCTGTCCTCTTCATTAGAAACCACATTCACAGAGAGATACTGCAGTGATTTATTCAGGCTCAATCTGGAAAAAAAAAATGATCCTGTGGTGTCGTAAAACAAATGAGCTGCTGTGTTCACACAGAAAAGGCTCTGGACTAAGACTGGAAAACTGGGCCTTGCTGTCAAAACAAGAAAGTGAAGTGTTACTCATTTGCATCTCGCCAATTCCCAGCTGATATTAGTTTTGTATTTTAAAGTAAATAAAAGGAATCTGCTGAGGGGAGAGTGAGCCTGGAACCCTCTGTTCTTTTTCTCTTTTAGTCCTAAAACGCAGTCAGTCAGATGGTGACATACTCAGGATTCACAAACACACACACACTCACTCTTTCATGTACAAAAAAAAACACTATTTGCCAACACAGTGCTGCTGCTGCTGCTGCTACAGCTGCTGCTGGCCATTTAGGAGGCAGATCTTACGGTAGGCTTGCCTGTCAGCTTTGCGCTCAGAACAGGCGATAGAGATTCATCTCCCCTGACACGCGCTGACATAGAAAACTATATTTAGCTTTTGGCGTCCGTGCGTAAAGTGACGCATGGCGCAGACGCACGCACAATGATTGTGGGCTGAATACTGATGGGCACGAGTCGAAGGGAAACTGTACCAAATGTAGTCTGGTGATGTTTGAGCTTTTGTCAAGGTACTTTTGAGGAGACAGAGGGAATAGAGGGGCGTAAGTGGCATGAGCATCCTCATACGTCATGGCAGCTTAAATTCACTGTGAGTTTAGTGATGTAGATATTGTCTGAGGATGAATGAAACATTTAATTAAAGATATGTCTGTGGGATTCGGCTTATGTCACGTCACTTAATTCGAATTAAATATTTTACATGAACTATATGGGCATTATCATATAAGTATGGCGATGCCTATTGATGCTACAATAGGCCAGACGTCGACACATGATGCTCCAGACTCGATACAAACTCCTGTCGCTGTAATTAGGCCCTCGGTGTAACTCACCCCACAGTAGGCTGCTCTCCGGGCTCTGCTGAGGGTGTAGGCCTACTGCACTTTATGAATAATGAAGAGGTGACGTAAACAATGCGGTCCTCTTTGCAGCTCGGGCTCCGGGCTCGCGAGGCGGGCGCAACAGAGGCGTGATGCGGTCGTGACGTAGGTTCAGTCGGGGATCTTTAATCCTCTGCCGCAGCAGCACAGCCGGTAACCGGAGGAGGGGGTAGCACGGTCGGATAGGAATGGACCGCACAGGCTAGGCTAGCGTACAAGGCCCAAATAGCTCGGTCTTTAGGTAGACGAGAATATCACCGAGTAAAAACAAGAGACTGCGACTGGAGCGAGCCGACTATTTGCATAGGCCAGACCCCCTCCTCTCTGTGCTTTAGCCTGCAGCCTCCTCTCAGACATTTGCCTGTTCAATAGACCTCATTGAGAATATCTTTAAAACGCATATTTGTTTCATTTAAACCCTGAATTTGGTGGTTTTAGTCGGCTCACGGATACGACGCCTCGTCCTGCCGGTTTCCTGCGGCCAGTCGGCTCCCCGGTTCGCCCTTCAGCAGCGCCGCCGCGTCCCTGCTGTTCCTGTCAGCTGCTGCGCATCAGCAAAACATGCAGGATGAGCCTGTGGGGGTGACAACCACGCAGTTCCCCCCGTTGACCGAGGAAAAGGACCGCAGCGGCAGCACTGTCAGCAAATCCGGAAAACAGCCGAACCAAGCCGACGACGGCCAGCTGAGCCCGTTCACGGCGGATTATCACCGACTGAAGCAGAAGCCAGCGTTCCCCGATTTCGACCGAGATCCTTTCTGCCCGCCGCAGTCTGTCTGTGACCTTCAGCACAGCCGAAAAATACATCAGCAGTTAAGTCAGCACACCGAGTTTAGCCCCCCAGAGTCGCCCCCACCCCAGGGACATTTCAGTCACCTGCCGCAGAGGCAGCCCTTCACCAAAGCCGACCCCAGCGCCTCTCCAGTGGAAGAGGCTGAAGCCGATGCTGCGTCGCCATCGCCCACTTCCGTAAATCTAAACAAGATCCAAATGGACTCCCCTATCGCCCACCATATAAATAACGGCAATGGCAGCAGCAGCACCGGCAACATGTTGTCCGGAGGTCTCGGCGCCGCGTTCCCGAACCTCCCCACCCAGGAGATGCAGAGTGCCAGCGGGGGCTCGTCATCACCTTCCCTCCCGGGGTTCGGCACCCCTTGGTCCGTCCAGACCAGCTCGTCGCCCCCGCCCCCGCCCAACTCCATCAACCCCATCCACGCGAACGCCATTAACCAGATGCCCAACACGGACTCTGACAACAGCTTCTACCCGGGCATCCCCTCCTCCATCAACCCAGCCTTCTTCCAGGGTTTTTCACCGGTGTCCGCTAATCCGTGCGCCGGGATTAATGTGCAGGGCTTCAGCGGCCCTTTCTCGCCCCAGATAAACGTCCCGCATCAGCCGCAGAGTCGCAGGTCCCCGGTCAGTCCTCAGATGCACCCCCAGCAGGGCGCCTTCCTGCAGCAGAGGAACAACTACAACCAACACCAGGTGAGCCAGCAGGACATGAGTCACGTGAAGGTAACACGGGTTGGTAGGCAGCTCTCCCATCGTGTTCATATCTTCATCTTTAGTGAGCAAAAATAGACGTTGCTTTTGAAACAGCATAGAGTCGTTATAATTACATGTAAAGGCCAACACTGGGATGTCCTTAGGTGCTCCTTGTGGCACTGCAGAGACAGCCTCAACAGGTGTGTGTGTGTGTGTGTGTGTGTGTGTGTGTGTGTGTGTGTATATATATATATATATATATATAATCTACAGCTATGGTGTGTCTCGGATAAACAGTTTTGTGGGGGAAAAAAACTGCATAATGCATTATGCAAGGACTCAAGTCACTACTCTTGAGGCAAAAGGGAGGGAGGGGTGAACGAGGGAGCATCTCTGAATCTAGCTGTTGTTCTGTCCTGGAAGCTGGCAGTGGGATGTGGTCACATGCCACCGGACCATCCCTGTCCTGTGGTTTGCTCAGTGGGAATGAAAAGCCTGTTTTTTTTTGATGGTATCCTAAATGTGGTTGTGGTGAAATGAAAACATCCAGTGTGTCTCGGTGGTGTGATGGCAGACAGCAAAGGACCCCCGAGGACAGACAGCGACAGCAGAGGCAGGCAGTTATGCAGCAGTGGAAGGCTTGTGTGTGTGTGTTCGTGGCCTTCGGCTTCAGGTTTCTCATGTGATTTGCAGAGAGTGTGTGTGTGTGTGTGTGTGTGTGTGTGTGCTCGGAAGCATGTGCGTGATTGGGTGGGCCGATGGTGCATCCGCAGGGTTGCTGTTTCAGTGACCTTTAACCCCTGAGTTTGATTATAAGTCCCATGTAAATATATAAAACATAAAGGTAATCTCACCAACCAAAGGATCAACACATTAAAGGAGAAAAAAAACAAGAAAAAACAGCATTGACAACAAAAAATACCTGTTTTTCTTCCTGTTTTATTGTTTGTTAAAATGCTTTTTTTTTTTTTCTATAGATCTAATGTACCAGAGACAGTTTTACAGTTTTGACATTCTTTTCCATCAGGGCTACAAACCGATCCCTCCTGCATTTCTATTTTCTCTAAAAGCACTTGCGTCCTTCTTTTTTTTTTTTGAGATTATAAAAACTACTTTTCAAGTGCAGTACGGTCTGGTATAAGAGAAAAGGATTTGAGACAGCACAAGAAACGGTCTGATTTCCCCGTGAGATTAAGCCCAATGTGATTCAGTGTATGATGCTTAAGAGGCGACACAAGGTCCAGGTGGAGAGAGAGTGTGTGTATTAGTTACAGTGGTGGTGTTGCAGCGCACGGGATACTTAGTATTAGTCTTAAAGCCCTAAATCTTCTTATCTACCCACCCGTTACAGGAGCAGATCAAGCTTGGCTGTGGCCAACAGGGAGAAAAGAAAGGCTAGAAATACAGGGGAGCATCAAATGGAATATGTTTGAACAAGAGAAATGTACTAAAATGTGCTCTGTCTGACCCCCGATGTGTTTTTTTTTCCCCTTAATGTGTGTGCAGCCCATGGTGAAGCCATCTCCGTGGGGCAGTCACCAGGGGAACGGCTGGGGGTCTGGTGGGATGTCCTGGGGCCGGGACCACCGCAGAGGGACCGGCATGGGCGTGCCGGGCTCGGTCAGTCACGTCTCGCCCATGAAGAAGCCCTTCTCGAGCAACATCATCGCCCCACCCAAGTTCCCACGCTCCGGAGGATCACTGGGGCCCAAATCCTGGATCGAGGAGAACATGTTCCGCACAGACAGCAACAGCAACACCCTGCTGCCTCTGCAGGTACGTGTCCTGGGTGGTTGTTGGATTTGGCTGATGTAGGTGATATTGTAGGATTATTGTGTGTGTGTGTGTGTGTGTGTGTGTGTGTGTGTGTGTGTGTGTGTGTGTGTGTGTGTGTGTGTGTGGATAACAGGAGGGATTTCTTTTACAGTGTGAGAATCAGTGACTTCAAAGGTGGGAAAGAACTGGTGACAGACTCATACTCAGTTAGACAAAGGGGCCGATGAAAGTCTGTGTGCAAAAGAAACTAAAAAGGAACGAGAATCCTTTTTATCGACGGAGAAACTTAAAGTGAAGGAGTCTTTAAATGTACCAGTGTGTGGATATAAATGAGCACAATGGAGCCAGCAGCCAGCTTTGCATTTCAGCCTGATGGGGAGAGTTGGAGCTCTGCAGGTTTCACCAAAGGTAACAAAGTCGGGGCTCAGCTGCACTCATGTTCAGGAAACTAGCATCACGTACTGTAGGTGAGATCTATTTCAGGTACCGAGGCTGTGATAGCTCATTGTGTGCACGTTTAAATGAACCACAGTTTTAGAAAAGTGTCGGAGGTGGCCATTTGAATGCTGCATTGTATTCTGACTGATGGGACTGTGATTTCTGCCTCTGCTCTGCTCTGTTCGTGCAGCAGGAGGGTCTTTGGTCACATTTTCATCCGATCTCTCTGATTTTATGCTAACATCAAATTTTCCACTTGTTTTCTGAGACAAGTGAATAATTATCTGTTTTCAGGCCAGATTTTCTTCCTTGATTTAAATTACATCTGATGTATAGCCCCTGGTGACATCAACTGGTTTATTTGCCGATTTTATATTTACTCCATGTATTAAATGTTCCTTACATCTTCGGAATCACTGCTTCATCATATATAAGTAACTTGCTGTTTGGAAATGCACATTCAAACAACATTACATGTATTTCATTTTAAAAAGTTACACTCAATACACCACACCTGCAAACATTGTATAGTATAGATGCTTACAAAGAACTGTATTTTGCTTGTTTTGTATTAATCTGACTGGATTATTATTATTAATATTATGATATACTGATATAGCGACTGGACGATTTAATTGGTCTATCACAGATCAGTGTTTATTTGGGATGATATGCAACAATATGATTTTTCTTTTTTCAAGACATAATTCAGGAAAAGATGTTTGGGGTAAATTCACCGTTTCATTGCATACAGTATATATACTTTATTTTTTTTACTCTCTACTATTGGTATCGGTATCGTCACCAAAAATCCAGTATCAGTCGGACTCTATTAAATTCTAATTGCATCTACAGATTCAGGCCTTATATCATTATATCAGTAACTTACTGTTTTGATATGAACATTTAATGCACACAAAACTGCATGTATTCATTTATGTATTTTTATAAGTAACACTCAATATGCATCATTTGCCAACCATGTAAAACGTATAGATACTTAGAAACAACAGTATTTTACTTGTATTTCACTGGATTCTAGACTCACATTTCTAAGACAGCATTGTTCCTTGAAACTCCACACATATTGTCAAGAGCTTAAAAATGCATCATTTCCAATATTATCTTCAGAGCTCAATGTTGATAGTTTCATTTTCCTCTAAAAGCATCCAGACACAGGCTGAATATAAGTGACTCGTATAAGGAAAACTGCATTAATTGGCTATTACTGCACTGAAAAGTACATTTCTTGATTAAAAGGCACCATAATAAAGTAGTTTATAGTTCAGCGTGTCTCTTAAGGACCTCTACACATAATTAATACTCCATCAAATTGCAAACTCGGGTTATAAATGACTGCATGTGCTTCTTATATTAAATACATAAATCAAATCTAAGCATAATGACACTGTGAATGTGACTCATTCAAACTAAACCAATGATATCACCTAAATGATGGTGTCGCCAAATGGTATGACTTGCTATGAGCTCAAATTATTGGTGGTATCAGTGCCAAGAAGTACAACGCTTTCTATTCCAGGAAACAGGCCTGACTCCGAGGATTGTTCATTTCCATAAACAGTGTCAGACCAGGAATTTTTCAGATTCCAAGTCTTTTCCTTCCTTCCTTCCTTTCTGTTTAATGTTGGGCAGTCAGTGACAGACTGTATCTCTGCTGTGTCATGGTTTTAACATCACACAGAGAGTCAGTACATCTGGTGTCAGGCTGCTCACTTGATATTTCTTAAAAATGGGCCGCGGTTTCCTGCTGTTAATGCGTGCTATCGTCCTAAAACACAATGTTGTCAAAGTGAAAAAGAACATCCACCCAACGTCATAATTCTCGTTGCTCTTCCTCATCCATTAAGTCAGACAAGTAAAGTCCTTTCGTGAGCACAAATCCTTTGTGAAAAGTTAGATCTTGGTTTAAAGGATCAGTTCAATCAAATGACGTCAAAGGGCATATCAAAACATATGTAGGTTTATGCATCATATGCTGGTATCCCATCACAATGGAATAAACTGCCCCTGTTTACATTGTGTAAAAAGAGGTTGCTGCTGTGCACCACAGATGAGATTCCATTTAGTCCGACTTTATCGCCAAAGATGGAATAATTCCACCAAAAATAATCTGCATGGTTAGATTGTATGAGAGGTGAATGAGAAAATATACAGGATGCCAAAAGTACCAATTGTAGACATACTACATGCAACAGCATATCCTTTTTAAAGGTAGCTACATTATGTTCTAACAGTAAAAAAAAAAAATAGTGTGCTATTCCTAATAGGTTAAATCTGTTTGTGATTTTAGTTAACTCGCCCTTTAAAGATGACAATTCTTTAACAAAGTGAAGCCAGTCTGTGTCAGGCAGCCTGTTTGTTAATAAATCATTCTGCCATCAAGATATTTGTTATACTACTTTCAAGTTAAAAGCTCTCCATCATCAGAGCATTTCAGCTTTATCTCCACTCTCCATTTTCTGAATTATGTTCGGTTTCATTCAAAATAAACATGAAAACAACACAGAGGCGACATCTGACCAGTCACTATGAAAGCATAAGCAGTTGGCCTTTGACCTGCCATTATGTTGGGTGTGGTAACGTAGCTCTGTGGTATGCTAGTCACCATATATTATCATACGAGTCTGTAATAGAAGGTCATTAAAGAGGAACTATCTCAGTGACCTGCTGATGACCTCATTACCTTACATGTCAGCTCTGCAGCTAAATGCCCCTCCTGGGTTTCTATTCTCTCTCCGTCTGCCTCTAGGCACCGGGCCAAAGATCCCAGGGAAGCCGATGTAAAGGCCGCCCACAAACTTACCTTCAGCCTCCTGGAGCGAATAAATACGGAAAGAATGTTAATCCAAGCGTGAGGCGCTCGCACCCTTAAATCGCTTACATGTTAAGACAAATATGCGTGCTTCAGAGGATTTATTGTTCATAAGCCAAAATCCCGGAAGTGTGTTAGAAACGTGAGGATGAAGACGTGCTCCGTGACGTGTGTTTGTTTGGTTCCACTCTGGATGACAGAAAACCTCACATCTGTGTTTTTGCAGGACCGATCCAGAATGTACGACAGTCTGAACATGCACTCCCTAGAGAGCTCCCTGATCGACATCATGCGAGCCGAGCAGGATCCGATGAAAGGTAAGATGGCCTTTCCCTTTCGGTCTCCGTTTGCGGGGTCAGAGGGAGGGTGATCGTGTTCGGGGAGGCGACCCGACAGCGTGCAGAGTGACTCGGTGCAGGCGACTGACAGACCCACTGCTCCCAGCGCTGTGTTGTTTTTCCACACACCAGCTTATTTTCTCCCCGCTGAGAGCTTAATACTTGTTCCACCAGCTGCACATTTGCTGTACGTGACCTTCCAGCTCTGATCCTGTTGCTACTTAACCTGAGCAGCACACCGATCTGAGTAAGACGTGGAGGACAAGGAGGAGAGAAGCCGGGGCGTTTATCTTTGCTGTGAATAGCTTAACAGATGTTTTCTGACAGATCAGGCCTGCGTGCATCACACATTATTGAACTTAAAGATATATAAATGATCCTGGTTTTCTTTTGAAAATATTCCTGTCGGCTCGACAGCAGCCAGCAGACACTGTGCTGTAGCGTGACACTGCCCGGGCCTCCTGTGCTCAGCTGCTGGACATCAGAGGAGCAGTGTCAAATAACTGCACCGTTCTTACCCTCCTTTCCTACTGACGGCTGCTCGGAGCTCATTTACAGCCTCGCGAGTCAGATACACTCTCACTTTCAAATATCACAGAGAGAACATCACCGGTAACGACCAGACCGTGCACTCGCTTTGGTATTGATTTGGATATATGTACAAGCATCAGGCTGCAAAGTACTCAAAGCAGGTTTGCTAAAATTATGGCTCCACCTGTGCCCTCCTTCCTTGGGCGAGTTTCTTGTTATTTCCCCTTTCTGGAGCAGATGGAGAGGACATGGGCCAGTGTGCACAGCAGAGAGGGAGGGCAGGGGCGTGTGGGGGTGTGGGGGGGTCGAGACTAATTTTAGACGTGATCACACTTTCACACACTGTGTATGACAGCCAAGAGAGCAGATGAGGGGGAGGGGGGCTGCAAGGGTCTGCTCTGCCATTTATAGCACTGCCTCGGCTAACACAACATCCAGGCTAACGGCTCCGACAAACAAGAGCACCAACAGAGAAACATTAACAGCAACCAAAACCATAATTATATGCCATCAGAATGATTTAAATGATCACATACAAAATCCACACATATTTTAGCATAAAGAAAAAATTGTGTCTGTATAGGTATGACATACTGATGTAATAAAAGAGTAATTTAAAAACTGAGAAATTAGAGATCATGAGAAAATTCCAGAAACAGATTTTTTTTTTTTTGTAATGGTGAGCAAATTATGGACACAAGTCCGAATGTTTCTACCTGTTTAACCACTTAAAATTGATAGACAAAAAATATAACCTGACTAAAATATGATTGAAATCAGTGCAACCACTGATGCTGTTTTTGCTTATTGTTTACAGTGCTGACTATTTTCTCCACCATTTACTTCATAAAGTGGAAACAAATAAATGTTTTACTCGGCCAATAGTCGAAAACCTGATGGATATTATTTAGAAAACAACAAAACAAAAACAAATATTGACATCTGAGAAGCATAACTAAAATTGTTGTCATTTTTGCGTACAAGCCAATTCGTTACTCAACAAATGATTTCAGCCACAATCGTGGGTCGGTGTGAATTCTGACAGTAGTGGTCATTTTTGGGGGGGATAGAAAGAGCTTTTGTTCCTCCTTGTGCCGGCCGTAGTTCTCTCTGTAGACATGTGACACGGCTGCTGTAACACACTCACAGTCAGGCATTGTAGTGGTTTTTGTGTGCGTGCATTTGTTTGTGTGCGTTTATTCCCATGTACACGCATTGGCCTCGCCCTGTCCTCTCCATCTGCTCTGTGTCTCATCCCTATTTGTGTCTGTCTGTGTGTGTGCGTGTGTGTGTGCGCGGGTGTGTGTGTGTTTCTCATGTCAGGCCGTGTGGGATGCCCTAACCCCGGGGCAGACGGCCTACTCATGCTCAATGGTAATTATCTTTTAGCACCATCTCCCTCTGTGTCTGCAGCTCTCACGATGCTTCCACTGTTACTGTTTAGCCTCATTAGACACTCACCGGACTCACAGTGCTACAACAAGGCTATGCGAGTATTTGTCGGGACTTGTTAAAATAGTTTCACTTTTTTTTTTTTAACAATTAACGCAGAATATTTGCATAAAGTGTCACCTGTCATCAATATTTCTGTGGTGCCACCCTTTGACTCCATTAGCGTCATTGGATTTGTTGTGCTTTGTTATCTTTAAAGGTTCAAGCTGCCATTGATGGCTTTTTTTTTTAATGAGTTTTCTTAATTCAAACCCAAGATCTACCATAGTCGTAATAGTGCTCACATGACTAGTATTGTTTCCATTGTTATGCTAGGTCACATTAGGTCTTTGAATGCACCACCAGCAGTACTTGGTTTCGTTCTCCCATTACATTTTCCGTGCCTCTGAGAATTATTATTTTTTTTACCCGCACATGTGGACACACATCATGTTGGTGTCAAAAATAAAATCTCGTTTTATAACGGTCTCAGCAGGACATAAATCGGGGTCAGACAGCATTTCCAAATAATTACAAGCGTGATTTTTATTTTTTTATTTCTTTTCACCGTTTCTGATGTTTGCTATTACCCAGCAATCAGAAATTAATTTTTGTCCTCTTTTGGAGGCAGTTTTTGGGTCACGCCTCTGTGGCCGTACACGTGTGTGACGAGACTTGTTGTCTCCGATAGAGGACGTCCAGGGCTTTTCGGTGATGCAACACGTGGAGTTGACTCTGAACAAGTTAATTTTTCTGCTTTTCCAAATAGCTTCTAGCAGATCTGGAACCTTTTACAGAAACAAGAAAATGAATACAAATACAGCCTTAGATTTTTATTTCTTTGTGTCCTCAACAAAGGACACGCAGAAGGCTGTTTTTAGTGCTATAATCTTCATCTTATCTCAAAATGTTTTTGGAAAAAGATGTAGAAATAATGTAGGCAATGTACCAAAATTTTTTATTATGAACAAAAAGTCAAATCTTGTTGTGGATCTCTAAGCCATTTAAAGTATCCGAGTCATTAATTTGATAAAGACCTAATTGATACGTGGTTGGACAAAGAGGTCATGAGATATATCTGCAGATTAAAGTCTAAAGTTACCAATACCCTCTGAGAAATGTCTGCACAGCTGAAACTTGCACTCTTGTACTTTTCTACATGCAGCCAGGAGCTATGGGAGGCGTCGAGGTAAATTCAGCTTTCTACGATGTGTCTGTTTCCATACGGCATATTCCTTTGTGGCATGTTTTGTTCTTTAAATGAATACCAAACTGAGGCCTTAATTGTGGAGTGAGACTTCATTGTCTCTCTGCTTCTAAATTTGAGAACATATTCATTTTTTTCATTGTTAGCTAACATCAAATAAACATTTTGCCCAGTAAATTATAATTGGCCACAAAAAAATATACCAGAAATACTTTACAACTGTAATGTCTCTATTATCCAGACATACATGATGTCAAGGGTTTCAGGTTTGGTCACGTTTATCTGAAATATGGCTGTGCCTCTGACATGGAACCCCAAAAGTGTAAATACATTAATATTCATTATTATTATTTTGTGAAACTGTACAAATATTTATACAAGTTTATTTCATCATTCATTTACGTGATAACGCTGTTTTTAGATATCTTTTTTTTTTTTTTTTGGTCTGTTTTAGACATTTATATTTCTAAATGGCATTTTTCACAAGTATGTTTTTATTTCATTATATTTAAAAAAAAAAATGAAGCATTTCATTTCATATCCTTTTTCAGCCAATTATATGCTCTCTGCTTTTGAAACAAGCAAGCTCAACACCTGCTACCAGATTTAGCCAGTTAGCCTCTGTTAGCTAGAGTAACAACAATACAAAATATTGTGAATCTACCAACTAAAACATGTTGTGTAAAAAAAAAAAAAAAAAACATTTTACACAGACACAGAAACTACATTTCTGCACCTTTAAACATCAGCCTCATGTGGCCAACTAACCAGGCGGGTTGTGAGCTTTGAACATGTGTTATTAAAGCCAGCGTCAGCCGGCTCGTGTCCGCTCTGCAGCCAAAGAGCAAGACTGCCTGTTTTGATTTTTTTTGCTCACAAGTCGTGGTGAGGTAACTCTGAATCACACAGTGGCTGCCAATGCTGCGTTACTTAGGTAGGTAGCATTTGTAAAGCTAAATAACATCAGTATCTGTCTACACCAGCGGGATAGTTAGCAGCTGGCTGGCTGGCGTGTGACAGGAAATAAAAAGTACCATAAAATTACATTTTTCACTGTAAGATGCCATCATTAAATTCAATATGCATAAAATTACAATATTTTTTTTTCTAATGCTCTGTTATTATGATAATATATGAAAAACAACAAAAAGTTCAGCTTTAATCATTTCTATAATAATATCATTTATCTTTCTTTATATAAGAGTAATAATCTTATGATTACTTTTGTAATGATTTTAGTATTGAAGACTTTGGGGCTCCATACTGCTCAGCCATTACGTTAACAGCTTCGCTCCAGTCAGCCTGCTGATCCGCACCTGCTTTATCTGCCACACTGCTCAGAGTGGAGCACACATGATGACGTGTCCCGATCTCAGATCTGTAAAAACTAAATTGTACATAATCCTCACTGTAAGCTGGTGCTTTGTGCCATAACCATTCAGCGATGAACTGCCATAAAAGCAGAAACATTATTTTATAGACAGCCTCTTGTTTGAATGTGTCCTTATCATATAGCGGAGATATAAGATAACCTGAAGGAGAGGCAGGTCGTGTGATTGGCTCACGCATGTTTGGTATTTACCGTAGTCTTACCTGCCTTCTTTTCTCCACCAGGCCGCTCCTCCCTCTTCCCTATTGATGACAATCTCCTTGATGATGGCCACGGCAACCAGGGCGTCCCTGGAGTCCTCGGCTCCCCCAACTGTTACCCTCACCAGAACGGGGAGCGCATCGAGCGCTTCTCCCGTAAGGTGTTCGTGGGAGGTTTGCCTCCTGACATAGACGAAGGTGAGACCGACTTCAAGTATTTATTTTCCCTTTCCCCTGTTCTCAACTGTCTGTCTCTCTCTTTATCGATTTATTGTTAATTTTTTTTCACATTCCCTCAGATGAAATAACCTCCAGCTTCCGTCGTTTTGGTCACCTGGTGGTGGACTGGCCTCACAAAGCAGAGAGCAAATCCTACTTTCCACCTAAAGGTATCAGCAAAAGCAGCAAGCTGCTTATATTATACGTGTTTTTATGGCTACTAAAACCAGGCACCATTGAGCTTGGGGGGAAGCCATGATGCGAATAGCTATTATTTGAATACTGAAAACCCAGCTGAGAACCGATGAATTAATGTATTTTTCAAAGTGTTTGATGCACACACTGATGCCCTCTATGTGTGTGTGTTTCCTAGGATACGCCTTCCTGCTGTTCCAGGAGGAGAGCTCAGTGCAGGCTCTGATTGAAGCCTGCATGGAGGAGGATGGGAAGCTCTACCTGTGTGTCTCCAGCCCCACCATCAAGGACAAACCTGTGAGTTCAGCAGCAGCAGCTCGCAGAGAAAAGACACATTTACCCTGAATAATAAGAGAAGTGATCTAATCCTGAGTTTGATTTTGACTCCAGGTGCAAATTCGCCCTTGGAACCTGAGCGACAGTGATTTTGTGATGGATGGCTCTCAGCCCCTCGATCCCCGCAAGACCATCTTTGTGGGAGGTGTCCCCCGTCCCCTGAGAGCAAGTAATTACGCGCACTTTGTTTTTTTCACAACTAATGTAACATCTTGACAGACAGGAACATATTGTGTGACATGAGATCTGAGACTCCTCCGCTCTGTCTCACCCTGTTATTTCCTGTCTTTTCCCCCTGTGACTAGTCGAGCTGGCCATGATCATGGATCGTCTCTATGGTGGAGTGTGCTACGCAGGAATCGACACAGATCCAGAGCTCAAGTACCCGAAGGGGGCGGGACGAGTGGCCTTCTCCAATCAGCAGAGTTACATCGCTGCCATCAGCGCGAGATTTGTCCAGCTGCAGCACGGCGACATTGATAAGCGGGTACGGCCACCTTGTTTTTATTACCAACTCCCACGCTCTCTACTTTCCTCTGACTCAGTCATCACTGGGATGTGTCATCCACCATTTTTTTAACGTGTGTGTGTGTGTGTGCCATCGCTACAGAATAGCAGCAGCTTGTTACTATGGTGAGCAAAAGCTTATTAGGGTTGATTGAATCCGCTGTCTCTGCTGCATTAAGCCTTTCATGAACATATTAACTGTTTGTATTGATGCCCCTTCAATGTCTCCTACCTAAATGTGTGTACGCAGGTGGAGGTGAAGCCCTACGTCCTGGATGACCAGCTGTGTGATGAGTGCCAGGGTGCCCGCTGTGGAGGCAAGTTTGCTCCCTTTTTCTGCGCTAATGTCACCTGTCTTCAGTACTACTGTGAGTTCTGCTGGGCCAACATCCACTCCCGCGCCGGACGAGAGTTTCACAAGCCCCTGGTGAAAGAGGGCGCCGACCGCCCCCGCCAGATTCACTTCCGCTGGAACTAGAGATGCCCCCCCACATCCATGGTGACGCAGTTGGGGGGGGGAGGGAAAGGGAAATGAAACACTGGCTAACAGGAAAAAAAAAAAAAAGAGCATCGCTCTGCCTCTCCTGGTCTCCTAAGCTATCAGTATAATCGAGTACGTAACACTATACAGTATATACTATATATATCTATATATCTTTTGTAGCAGCCAAACACCACAAGCCTCAGTTTTTCACCAAAACCCCCCTCACATCTCAGGCTCTGACAACTCTACAACTCTTTTGTGGTACTTTCATCTTTTCTAAGAGGAGATTTAAAAAGAGATTGATTTTTGTAGCTTTTTTTATTATTATTATTTTTGTATGTGAGATTTAAAGTAGATACAGGAATGTTTTTTGCATGGGGGCAGCTTGTCTGTCTGTTTGTCTGCTGCTACCCACCCCGCAGTGTGTTCAGTGCACACTTGTTTCTGGGAAGAAAAAAAAACCTTGATTCTCTAACGTTTGACGCCTGCCCCGGGTCATTAACCAAAGGTAGCAAAATGATAGGAGGCTTCAAATTGACACGTTTTCTGCCGCAAAACAAAACGGTTGTTTTTTAATGTTGCCATGGGCTCTTTCTTCTTGTTAGAGAATTTATAAACAAAACAAAAAAGAAGAAGAAGAAGAAGAAGAAAATAGGGTTATTTTTGCGCTCATACTGACCCATAGAGTGATACCTCAAAACACGAAATCTGGTTTCTGCTAACTGTATTCAACATTTATACTTAACAAGCTATTTTAGAAGCTTTGCTGCTATATATATATACATATATATGAATAGATGTGTAGGTATTATATCTAATGCCATTTATAAACCTGAATCATGTAAAATGAAATGCAGTATGCACTCAAACACTTATGGCCCCCATTGCCATAGAAAGAGTGCATGTCATGACAATAGGCTTAGCTACACTACTAGCATGCAGGATAGATGAGAGAAAAAAACACTGAGGAAAAAAACCAACAAAAAAAACAACCACTGAAACCATAATTAAAGACAATAGGTAAAAAAATTCTATAGTGAGTAGCATGATTCTCAATTACAGATGCAGAAGAGGGAAAAAAAAATCAGATGAAGCTGAATAAGTAAAAAAAAAAAAAAAAAAACTATTTAAACTTGCATGCATTGATGTTTCTCTGTTGTTTGATCCGTTTACATACTAACAATACAAAAAGTGATATTGGTTCTACTGTAGACTTAGTGGACGCCATCATCTTGTGACATGGTGGCTTGTGTGGCTTAAAAAAAGAAAAAAAAACTCCTGTTGAGAAGCAGAGTGGTGTTCAGTGGTTTGTGTCTGTGTGTCGTCCCTGTGCTGTGTCGTTTAGTGTAGACTGAGGCTCTAGTTTAGTTCCCGACCGGCTCCCTAAAGGAGAGTTCACCATCAGAACGACTCTCTGCCTTCACCTTTCCTGTCCCGTATCTCCGTTGGTTCCAAAGGTGAACCTGACATTGTGTCGGTCTTGCAGACCAGATGCAAACAAAAGACTAAACTGGGTCGCATTAATAAGCATCACTTCACCGAACTGCTGATTTTGTAATGAAACAGTCAGGCTTTTGTGCTGTGTGGCTGCAGCATCATAAATCCAAGGAGGCTCTGGCCCAGTTACTGGAAGATGAAGCATCTCCACATCTCCTCGCCACACTTTTTACAATGAGGACGATGACCCTTTGGGCTGTCGGCGTGTTAAAGATGAAACTCTCTTCTCTTTTGTTTCTTTAATTTCCACCTCGACCCTTGAAAGGCTCTTTAAAAAACGAAAAAAACAATTTAGGGACAATCTCTCTGTGAGGACGGCGGCCCAGCTGTCCGTCCGGTACTGTACAAATCACGTGTCGTCATGGTTTTAGTGTTTCACGCCCCCCCGGTGTGTGCTCCTCGGTATCAGTGTTCAGGCGTCAAGTGTGTACTGTTACTTCAAGAAACTGAGACTATATAGCTGAGCGTCTAATTTAATTTCCACTACTCCCCCATCACTGGCCCTTCGATATGTTTTTTATGATATATATTAAGCACTACTTTTCTGTATCCCCGCTTTTTTTTCTTCTTCTTCACCCCCTTAAGTGCAGATGTTGACACTCTGAAACCTATTTATAATTCTACAGATGATTTATGAAATTTTTATTTTTTCATGATTACTTATTTAAGCTGTAGCGTGAAGCAGTGGTCTTAAGTTACCTGTGTTCTGTGAGTAGAGCGAGAACCCCAGATATTTTATCGGATATATTCTAACGTAGTCTGGACGTTGCGAGGACTCCCGAGTGATTATAGGCGTAAAAGCTAAAGAAGGAGCTACTGCCGCATCCACCCCACCCCCACCCCCGCCCCACCCCTCCACCTTACACCCCTCCACCCCCACCACCACCACCACCACCTTGTAGCTTTAGTTCTCATGGCGTCTGATGATGTTTTGAATATTGTCACCTGTAACACTTGATTCGTGCTGTTTTTGTGAGGTTCTATTTTCTATGTTAAACACTGTTACTTTGTTCTGTATGTGTCCTTTGGTTTTGTAAAGAATTCTATTTATTTCACTATTTTTGTAGACAAAAAAAAAACCTATTTGATTTTGATTGTATTTTTCTATTTAAATAGGACTAATATTACAATTTATTTCCCCCCTCCTTATAATTATGTCCAAAAGTTCTGTTCAAAGACAAAGAATCCTGTCATTAGTAACAACATCAAAGGTTTTGATATACAGTTGATTCTTCTTTTGATACACATGACACGTTTCATTTGAAGGAAGGAAACATGAAGGTTTTATTATATTCTGGGAAGACACTTGAGATTCTCCCCTGTTGCATCGAGGCGCCAGCTGCCTGTCCTCGTAGATGCTCTGAAACTTGAATATAACACATTTTGAAAGGCTGACTAACCTCGAATCTGTGTTGTGATGTGCAATACTGTTTCTAATGTTTGTATAAAAGTAAGAACTACAGTGTAAACCTTTTTAATGCAGATTTATTTTTTTCATTGCATATTTTGCAGATTTCTGATCCACAGTGTCATTTTTTACTGTCAGAAAAATAAACCCCTGTTTTTTCATTGCAAGTATTTTTAAATCCAGATATCTTTGTACTGATGTAAATGATTGTAGTTATTTTGGATAGTGTTTTGCTAACAAAAGGAGAGACTTTTTCATGCATATTTCTATTTCATTTCATCTTGTTTTATCCCACATTTTAATTTTAATAGTAGCAGAATTCTTGGAATAATTTTTCATATTTAAATGTCATTGGTATTATTTTGTATTTTTATGTGGAAATACACTATATATAATTTTAAGATGCTAATTGCTAAGATATTATTTTGAGTTTAATTATTTTCAAAGCTAAATATTTGTAATTTTATTGTTAAAGTGACTAATTTCTAAATCAGAGTTTGTGTATAGATTCACAAAAGTGGTTTATGAGGTGTTTGGATTGTAATTATCACTGAATGGTTCTTTGATATGCAAAATTAATATCATGTTTATTTTTATTTTTGTTGGTTTTGTATTTAAATGGGGTGTTGATTACAATCTTTTTTTTTTTTCTTTCACTTCCTGAATAAAGACCCATTCTGTTTGGACACAATCTGACTGGCTTTATTTCTTCACTGAGCTGCAGCTTCTTTGTGTGCTAAGCAGGGAGACTTTAAAAGTCCAAAAGGAAATACTGTGTTTCATTTCATCTGACTGGTTCATGCATACACATGGCATGTCCAGTACTGTGCTCTAAAACTCACATGGGATAATGGTTCAAAGGCAGTGCTTTAAGTTAAAGGGTGAGAATGCTAACATCCTCACTAGGACAATGTTTACATGCTGATATTTAGCGGCTATAATGTTCACCATCTGGGTTAAGTGTGTTAGCATCTATGGTTAGCATGCTAACCTGAGCCAATTAGAACTAAATACAAAGCACGGCCGAGGCTGAGGTGAATGTCATCGATTTTGCAGGTCATAAATCAAAGTATTGGACAAATATGAATTTTGATCTAATGACGTGGTGAAGCGGTTAACAATGTTACAACACAACAAATTGGCATGTTTTCTTCCTCCCACTGACCAAAGACATGCATGTTAGGTTAATTGGTGATTTTAAATTGGCTGTAAATCATCAGTCTGTCTGTGTTGGCCTTGTGATTAGCCGGCAATCTGTCCAGGGTAAATCCCACCTCGACCCAAAGTCAGCTGGGATGGACTCCAGCCCCCTTGTGACCCTGTTGAGGACAGAGCAGGTATTGGAAATGATGGATGGAGGGATGATGACATAAGAGGAAGGGAGTTAAAGGTTCATCCTCTGGGCACCATACACATCTATACAAACTTGAATGGAAATCCATCCAGTTGTTGTTTGGAATATTTCACAAAAAACCCAAAACATCATGCCTGCGCAACAGGAAAAGACACGGGAACGTCTAATTCATGTCAATCCTTTGAATAGTTCACGACCTAAAGATTGAGAGCCGTGACACTACCATGGCTAAAAGGAGAAACAATTACAATTTTGGAGCAAATTTACTACTTAGGAAAATTATCATTTTAATTGCTGCCTTAATTAGCTTAATTATATTCTCATTAATATCATTTTACATCTTAGAATGTCATCTTGATGTTGTTGATATTTTTCACGCCTTATCTTTAAAGTTGTGTTCAACCTCACCGTATGTGATTAAGAAATAATACTAAAAGTTGCCCGGAAACCTTCACACATCACTTTTGGTGCCATCTAGAGGTGGATGTCAGAAATACAATGAAAATCCACTCTGAGGTCAACAAGGTACAACTTTATTGTACAAGATCCAAGCTGCAGACTTTTACACTGGGAGTCTCACACTAAAGGAGTCGTCGTCAGTGACATAATGGAGCTGACTCAGCCAGCACATACTGTGTTTGACTGGATGATAGTTGTTTGCTTTGGGAAGTTTATGAGGCAGAGAGAAGGGATTGGATCAGAGGAAGAGGAGGAGGCAGAGCTGGATGGAGGGAGTCTAGGGTGCTGCTGCTGCTGCTGCTGCTGCGTTACAAGAGGCTGTCAGCACCAAAGCAGCTGAGCTCTGCACGCTGATGTCAGAGGTAACATGCTCAGCGAGGACTGCGATGGTGAAGAAGACTGAAATCTGAGCAGATAAGAGGACGGAGGCACTCAACAGTGAGAGTTTTGATCAAATTTGGAGATGAACAGCTGCCAAGTGTGGGGTAAGAACACTTTGTGACTCTCACAGAGCAGCTTTCATTCAGAATACTTCTGTGAACATCCGTTAGTGCTCATGTCTGCACGTGTGTGCATGCATGCCGTCTTACTATTAGCAGTTCCTTTGCATTCCCACTACTATGTGGTAAATAAGCCCATTAAAAGAGGTTAAAAATGCCTTGTTTGTTCTTTGAACTTTTTTCACATGAGGACATGAAATGATCAGGAAATGTTAAACGTGTGTCTGACATCAATTAGAAATACCTTTGGGCCCATTGCTCAAAGTGGACACACATTTTCAGTGAAGGAGAGCCAACTTTATCTGCAGAATCTGCCTCGCTCCACCAGGCAATTCAAATCATGAGTTTTTTAAATGGAGTTCTGAATGGGACATAACAGTCTTTCCACTGCCGTCTTTAACAACAGAGCTGCAGTCACAGTTTAAAATTTGGGATGTTTTGTAATTTTTTTTTTTCCATTTTTAAAGTGCAGCTTGGATCTGTGTTGTTATGTGTATGTATTCTCTGCCTTTGTGCACGCACGCTAGTGAGTGTAAAAAGTGGAACAGTTCTTAAGAAAGCCTTTCTTACTAATGCTGACATCACTGCTGTTGCAGAGTGGATCTGGCGGCGGGCGGGGTTTCTGTCTCACAGGACCTCACACTGGCTCTGTGACCAGTTCAATACCCTCAGAAACATGCAACACTAAAAACACAGAGGAGCTGTATAAAGCAGCTTGTTCAGGTTGTGTGTGTGTGTGTGTGTGTGTGTGTGTGTGTGTGTGTGTGTGCATGCAGGAGTGTTTGTGTGTCCTTTCTGTTTATCTCGTCATGTTTATTGCTACGTACGACTACATATATCATTTGTTTGATGTGCTGGCGTGGTGCACTGACAGACAAACCAAATGTGTAGCTGCAAAGAAAAACATGTTGCAATTAAAAGACAAACTTTCTTTGACTACCGACGAGGGGACAATCCTCCTGACCTGACGCATATGTTCCTACGCCCTCACAAACCAGAGACAAACAGCAGATGCAAAACTCACATTCTCACACCCACATGGGCAAATCTGCAAAGAACAAGCGTGTGTGTCATTCAAATTTGCAAATCCTGCAGCTAAACTTTACGCATTTCATTAAACTCCTTAAATATTTTCTAACAGAAAAGCACCTTCTTTCATTATGTGTCTATATGATTTCATTATTATGGAATGTGTGATGTCTGAGGAGCTGCCAGAATGATAAATCACAGCTGCTGCTGGATCATAATCTGTTATTACTTTTGATTTCACGGCCATCTTATCCAGTTGCGATTGTGTCTCTGTTTGTCATCCTCTTTGTGTAACATAAATGTATAACGTCGGCCAAAGTGCGATTGCTTCATGGTTAGGTTCCCCTGACAGAAATTGTTGTGCATGTTATGTCATAAATTGGGAATGTTTTGGCCTTAAAAAACAAAAGACGGGACCTGGAACTGGGACAGAGATTTCGTTTGAGGCCTCTCACATGCAGCTCTGTTGTTGGATGAGAGCATCGGCGAGTCAAACAGCTTATTGCTTCTCATTACGAGAATCACATCTGGCCTCATGCTGCATCTGGTCACAAATTACATTCATTGAAATGCTCTGTGATCATGACAGCGACACTGTCAGTGTTTTATAGCACTGTGAAAACTGATAAAGGTCTACGTTTAAGAGTCTGGCACCTCAACTGAACAATTCTTATTGCTCAGTTTATATCTTTCCCTTTTACTTTGAATGTCTGCAGACACAAATCTATTTCTGAGAAATGCTGCTGTTTCAAGTTCTCTTCAAATGTTCTTTGCATCTACAGATTTGAAGATGTGGGCGTTGATGGGAACAGTCTGTCTGTGCCACTGTGTCTTTGGACAGCTGTTTGATACCAAGCTCAAAGGAGCGCCGCGTCTGATCTGCAGTGTCCCCGGGTCACCAGGCCTGCCAGGCAAACCTGGTCCTACCGGGCCCCAAGGAGCCGATGGGAATGTGGGTATCCCTGGAAGAGATGGCAGAGATGGCAGGAAGGGGGAAAAGGGAGAAAAGGGATACCCAGGTATAATATAAAGCATGAACAGATAAGGCAATAGTTTACATTTGCTGATAAAGAAATACTACCAGTCTTTCCAAGAAGAGAAAAGCTGGCACAGAGAGGTTTTCTTATCTGACAGCCGGCCAGGAGAAGATGAACTGATGTGCTCCAGAGAATATTTCAATGCTATGAATAGAATAGTTATTAAATGACATGTAAGACAACTATTAAACTTGTTTAAAGGACCACTGTGTAGGATTGCACCACCATATTTATACAGTACCCCAAAAGGGACAAACCAACCACAGACTCTAGAGAGGATCTTTTGTAAGTTTCATGGCCACTGTAGATTCTGCATGCATCGAGGGGAGTGTGAGGCGAGGTGCATTCAGTTCACGCTGCTGTTTAATGTTTTTAGGGCGGACTGACTTATTTTTCATCAGGCTGCTGGTCCACCAAATTTTACATTGCACACTCATTATTATTAGGAGAGGCAGAGATGGCTGAGCCGAAATCTTTATAAGAGCTGGAAATGGTTTCAATCCATTGGGATTTGTGTGTGTGTGTGTGTGTGTGTGTGTGTGTGTGTGTGTGTGTGTGTGTGTGTGTGTGTGTGTGTGTGTGTGTGTGTGTGTGTGTGTGTGTGTGTGTGTGTGTGTGTGTGTGTGTGTGTGTGTGTGTGTGCCTTTAGACTTTGCATCACAGCCATCCCATCAAATTAGGTTCTACTCAGCAGGATGATGAGATCTGAGCTTCTGCACTACAGACACTTTATCATGGTTGCTCAGACATTAGTATAGATTTTGTATCTTTTATATATGTATTCATATATAGAAAGATTTTTCAGAAGGTAAATATTTAATGTTGGAAAAGCTGCCACAAAGTTGCAAAAGATGTTTTGGAAGTGCTGCATCTGTTAGCGGTATCCATCTAAAAATACTATTCTGATATCATCTGAACCGCAGTAAATCTGTCAGGGATAAATAAACCTCATGCACCTGTGTTTTCCATTATGTGTGGAAACAGAAATTCAGACACACACCTTCAAGTGAACATTGAAGTACTTATTCAGAAAAGCCCTCCGTTCTTGCACAAACATACAGTGTGTGGATTACAGCGTTTCCTCGCTCCAGGGTATTTACTGACTGCATGTAAGATAGTTTGGATGAATCAAGCCAAAACTGTGCTGTTCAATGTGGCTGTGGTCCAAGGATGACTAATACATGGCATTGGGTGGGGAGTTGTGTTTCCAGTGACTGTTCCTTTAAATGTCTGGTTTAATAAGGGCAGAGCTGAAGATGATTTATGTGGGTTGACAAAAAAGCAATTATTCAATCAATGACAGTGCAGAAGTGATGATGTGAACATGTTGTTTCTGTTTCAGGGTTAAAGGGCAGGGTAGGTCCAACAGGTAAGATTGGAGTACGAGGTGACCGTGGCCCTGCAGGGAAACGAGGCCCTGAAGGAGAGAACGGTGATGTGGGCCCCGCTGGTTCTCTCGGCCGCGACGGAGATAAAGGGGACAAGGGCAAACGAGGGCCACGTGGAACCGCGGGAACCTGCAAATGTGGCAGCCTGCTGCTGAAATCTGCCTTCTCTGTCGGGATCACCAGCAGCTACCCCGCCGAGAAGACCCCCATCAAGTTCAACAAGGTCCTCTTTAATGAAGGTGGACACTACAACCCACAGACGGGCAAGTTCATCTGTGCGTACCCGGGCATCTATTATTTCTCTTATGACATTACGCTGGCCAACAAACACCTGGCCATCAGTCTGGTGCAGAACGGGCAGTATCGCATCAAAACCTTTGACGCCAACACGGGAAACCATGACGTGGCGTCTGGGTCTACTGTCATGTACCTGAACCCAGAAGATGAGGTGTGGATGGAAATCTTCTTCAATGACCAGAACGGATTATTTGCAGACCCTGGCTGGGCTGACAGCCTGTTCTCTGGCTTCCTTCTATATGCCGACACAAACTACTTCGACACACTGGCAGAGGACTATGAATAGAACCAGTGAAACACAAAACAAGACCATAAACTGCTAGTCACTGTTGTTTTGATGTGTTTTATTATACATATGAATAGTGTAGTCAAACTATATTTTTATACAAATGTTTGTACTGCTAGTTATATTACTAGTATAAAAACGTATCTACTGATTTAATATTACATTATTTGAGAAAACTTGAATGTGTTTTTTGATTTATTTGTAAATAAACATTGTTGACAGGGAGACCTTGGTTTGGAGATTTTATTTATAAAATTAACAACAAAGCTGATTTTAATAAGCATTTTTACAGTTAAGCATCTAAAAACAGTTTATTTAATTGTAAGGATGGACTTAAGAAAGTACCATTTAATATTCTACATGTTTGTTTAAAGTGGGAAATGAACCTCTGACATTTTGACAAGAGCCTTACTGACAGTCCCTTGAGGCTGTGACTTTAGGATCAATGAAGTTATTTCTTTTATGGTTGTTGTTTTATATGGGAGGCTGTGGCTCAGCTGGTAGGACCATTAATTGGAAGGTTGGTGGTTTGATCCCCGGCTCCTCCTGTCCACATGCCGAAGTGTGTCCCTGGGCAAGACACTGAACCCTAAGTTGCTCCCGATGGTGTACCATGTGTGTGATGTACTCCTGATGGCGGGGACCTTGTTGGCAGCTCATTAGTGTGTGAATGGTCTGTCTCTGAAAGCTGCAAAAAAATGTTTTGCTCCTTTTTTTTTTCTTTTTTTTTGTTGCAGTTTTATGCTGTATTTGAGCTTTTCTCACTGAGATAACACTGTTTTTGAAACAGTGTGTTTCCTGTGAAATTGTCCAAACAAAGTGACTTGAAACTCCTTTGGCCATGTAGTTTATCCTATTTGCCATAGTTCTCACTAGGAAACTAGTTTGTAAACACTTAGTTTAAGCTGTGGAGCTGTGATGCAGTTTTATGCTGTATTTGAGCTTCTCTCGCTGAGATAACGTTTCCTTTATTTTTTTTATAACCTTATTGATATTTTTAGTGTTTGGAACATTTTGGACATGTTTTGGAGTTTATATTACTGGTTTTTAGGTTGACATTTATTTTTATTTATTTTATTTTTTTATTATTTTTTTTATCATTGCCTTATTTGGTTGTATTGGTTTTTTATCTTTGAGTTTTTAGATTAAAAAAATAAATTTAGGTTGTATTTTTTATTGTATTGTTTTTAGGTTCAACTGTTTTTTTTTTTATTTGGTCTTCAAGTTTCAGATTCCTTGCTGGTTTCCTGTTGGCTATCAGTGTGTTCCCATTATTTTCTTTTTTAGGTTCAATTTGAAGTCACCTCTTACCTTCAGCGGGACTCGAACCCATTTCTTCTTGTAGTCTCCTCCGTCTCTGAAGCATTGTTTGTAGACCACTGGACTATCTGCAGCGCTGAAGGACAAACAGCGGCAGAGAAAGTGGAACGGGAAACAGACTTCACACAGAGTACTGCAGTCGTGCAGAGGAGGATGTGGAGGCAGACGGAGGTTTGTTATGACGAAGATTCACTTCACCTACGGTCGCAGGTACAAAGAGTCAAACTGTTTGTTTCCTGCTGGAAAAGATGGATCTGACTGCAGGTAAAGATTTTCCTTCGTCAAGGTCGGGATTGATGGCTCAAATCTTACCTTATCCTGTTGATGGTGATTCAACTTTTCACAACTTCATATCTCGTCTCGAAAGAATGTCTGCGTCAGTTTTGGTGGCATTTGAATAAAGATTTGTGGAGTTATACATGTTAAGGGATTTTGCATATTTTAACAAATACAGCTCCTGAATTGATTATATGTTGCTGTAAACGAAAGTTTTGACACAATGCAGAGGATGTCTTGAAATAAATTCAGCTCTGTAGCCCACAGGGGTGAATTGGCTGGACATGTACTACTGTGATAGTGGCTGGTTTTTATGTAATTGGTGGTGCAGTGGTTATATTAGTAGCCCAGCTGCAGAAGCATTTAGAGTTTGAGGCCCTGCTTGGGGTTTGACTAGAATCTCACCTGAGGTTCTCTTTTAATAGCTTTAGATCAGGAAGGTCCAAAAGATTATCCTGCTAAGGTTTCGGGACTATTGGCCCAACGGTCTGGGTGAGTTCACAAATGTAGGTTTTAGAGAGTATTTAGAAAAAAAAAAAAATCACAGTTTAATAATTTTGATTGTAGTCCGAGCTGTTTTCTGTTAATTGCATAAACGTATAGTTGATTGTTACAGCGCCACCATTGACCATTTAGTAAAAAAAAAAAAAAAAATTAGCCTGAGTAGTGGGAGCAATTTGCAACCTACATGTCAAATTTGGTGAGTTTTCAGCATATGGGTTTTGTTGCACAATCACTTTTAGAGAAAAAATAAGCAGAAGCGGAATAATAATAACTGGAACAAACACAAGAGGGTTCTACACAGCCATGCTGCTTGGACCCCTAAATATCCAAAGTCAAAAACGTTTTGTTATGATTTTGTTAGAAATAGAGCCAACAGCAACAGAGGACGCCCGGTTAGTGTTGCGCAGTTGGAACTCCGCGGACTCCGTAGAAGGCGGGTTCTTTGAGTTGATTGACAGTCCATAAGACGAATGGAAATCCATGGTAACTTTCCGCACTGGTTGAATCAGCGCTTCCATTTCAAGGTAGGTTGAGGAGTAGTTTATGTCGTTACTAGGCAGCAATAACGGACTTGGTTTGCTCAATATGAGGAGAACTATCTTGCATTGAAAACTACGACGTGAGCACAAGCGAGGACGCATACACTGCAGTAAAGTCGCGTTTTATTTGAACTTCAAACCATCTATTGTCACCACCCTGGCTTCCTCAAGGTAGTTGTTCTGTGCTCGGTTTATCCCTAAAACGACATTGTTGTGTCCGCGGTACGTCCGTGGTATGCTAAGCTAAGATTAGCTCTGTTTTTAAAAAAACAACAACAACAACAACCTGTTTCTGTTTTTAGCACCATACGTGAAAAACTGCAAAAAAAACGACGGGCTTTGCAAGAGACCTTGGTGAAAAACAAAAACGAGGACGACATTCAGGTAAAGTCTCCAAAGTTATACTGTCAGATAAACTCTTGTTTAAAATACGCATCGTATCGTGTGTCGTTACTGCGGACTGACCGACAGCTCACTCGTCACAAAATGAACAGATGTCATTCCTGACAAGACTCAACACGACCGTGAAAGAGTCAGCCTCATCTTACACTCACTCTTAGTCAGACACGTAAAAACAGCTGCTGACGCTTCAGTAAATCTAACTGTACTCGATAGGCTCTGGTCCCGTCGGCCAGGTTGAGTGAGGAGAAGCCACAAACTTCAATGAAGGTTGGTGTGTGTGTGTGTGTGTGTGTGTGTGTGTGTGTGTGTGTGTGTGTGTGTGTGTGTGTGTGTGTGTGTGTGTGTGTGTCCTGCCGCTTCAAATGTAGGTTTTAGTCGCTCTGCTGTGTCTGCTGCTGGCTGCTCAACACCACCCTCAACACCACCCTCCTCCTCCTCCTCCTCTCCGCTCTCTTCCAGCTTCAATGGGCCTAATGATAGTGTGGTTGCAGGTCTGTTGTTGCCCTCTGTCTAAACTCTTTGCCCGTGTTACACCAGGACCCTGAAGGCAGCGACGAAGACCCAGGAGAGACTTTGAAACGCACGTTAAGGGCTCAGAGACAGAGGCGGAAGAAGAGGGTACATTATCTTTGGCATCCTCAGTTCTCATCCTCTTAATAGCTGTTTTTTTATTTTATTTTTTATTTTTTTTACATTTATCAGATCTAACACTGTCGATCACTCTTGATATTTATCAGCTGCTCGAACAGTCTGCAGTCCAGGAATCACATGATGATGGTGATGTGGAGGAAATCTCCACCGTTCAGCACCACAGTGAAGATGAAGATTCAGCTGAGAAGGCTGATGATTCAGTGGTTTTGTCAGGAAGTGTGACTGGTTCTCAGAGAGGTTTGTGATCCACATGTGCTGCTCAGCTTTTATGCTCCCATCATTCAAAATGTTTATACGTGAGAGCAGTACAAAAAAGGTCCTGCATGGGTCTTTATTTTGCAGCATGTTTGGACATTTTTAAGGCATGATTTTCTAAATAAAGCCACACATTTTCCCAAGATAAATGAGTTAAAATTCTGATTTAAATCCTTAAACCTTGTATCAGAGAATAAGTATACAAAACTAAGAGACTGCTGTAATTTTGCATGAAATAGTTGGTGTAAGTAGCATAAACATACTGAGCAATGACCATAATTGTTCTCACGATGAGCTTTGCTTCTAGGTCTCTCCTCAAGAACTCAGCGTATGTCCAGCTCTCAGCATTTAGACGACTTATTAACGCGACGCCTGGAGGAGAAGCTGAGAGCAGCCAGGGTAAACCCAGTTTCTTTTTTACCGCAAGCTAGTTTTTCGTGAGAATTTGAGAGATATCCTTTTCCCAAAAGTCAGGTGTACAAAAGTATAAGTCCTTGAGAAAAAGTGTTGACCCGTAATGTGTGGCCTCTTGTGTTCCAGTCCAAAGGTGAAAGCCTTCAGCAGCAGGAGGCCTCTCTCGAGTCAGCCAGCCGCCTCCAAAGCCTCAGAGACAGAGACACTGTAACAAGATTTGACAGAGAGGTGAGCGACTCCCTCAATCTGCCCGTGATTGGACTCAAGTAATCCAATTCAGCAGTTAACTCCCTGTGTTTCACAGGTTGATCCGGACAGAACCGGGAGACTCGATGCTCCTCCAGCCCTCAGCTCCAGGGTCAAGTTCAGAGAAACGGCAAGACGAGTGAGGCTTGAGTCCTGATTGAAATCTTTTGCGTAAATAATGGTTATGTCATTGTATTTACTCATTTATTCTTTGAAAACACAGGCAGCAAAAGGCCTACCGACTGCTGAGGAGGCATACAATTTCTTCACATTCAACTTTGAGCCGGATCCACTGGATGAGACCGAGAAGATCAGCAGGAAGAGAGAAAAACAGAGAAAACCAGCTGAGGAGGATGGAGATGAAACTGAAGACCAGGAAGAGGTTGAAGTAGATGAACATAATCAAGATGAAAACCAGGTAACACAGCAAGAATAGCACTGTGTCTGTTTTTTTTCACCTTTTCTGCTGCACTTGCGCAAGACTGAGTAAACACCTGATACTCTTCATCCTTTCTCAGAGTGAAGAAACTCCTCTTGTACGAAACTCAGAGGAGGATTTATTCCTCATTGACCAGTCTCCTCAGGACTTCCTGGAAGTGAAGAAGGCAGAGTACATCGGATATCAAAAACTTGTTCAGCGAGAAAGCGAACTCCTGTTTACGCCGAGCTTTCAAACAGGTACAATATGATGATGTGTGAAACTGCCTGATTTGGGACAACATTTAAATTTGTCACTAACTGGTTTCATATATATTGTTCATAGTTCCAACGTCCGTTAAATTGCCTGAAAACATGAAGCCTCGCTATCTGGAGGATGAGGGTCTGTATGTAGGGGAGAGGCCCCCCGTGTCCCTGACCAATGAGAACATACTGGAGAATCGCATTTTGAAAATGGAGGAGGTAACTTCAGCTTAATATGCTAAACACATACAAAATGCCACGAGCTGTGATTTTTTTTTTGATTTTTTATGAACGTATGTTGTTTTTGGTTTTGTTAGGGAAAGAAGTGGTTTGGAGATGATGGCAGGATCATGGCTCTGCCTGACCCCATAAAGGAATCCTCCATACGACCCCCTCTGTTCCACATGGAGGAGGACCTGGACCCTGCTCTGCACACTGTGTACAGGAAGGTCAGACACACACGCACACTGGGACTCTCACTTCCATCATCTCATTCTTTTGCCACTTCTGAACCAGAGTGCACATTCGTACATTGAAAGTGTTGTGGTGGCCTCAGATTTAAGTGTTCTCCAACCCCTCTACCTTTTTAAGAAAAAAGAAAAAGGGCTGTTTGGCATTTGGTACAAAGGAGCAGGGAGGAGGTGGCCGTTTGTTATCAGAGAAGAGAGCAGAGGTGGAGGCCAACACGTCTGTTATATCATCTCTTCTGACAATATACAGCTACATCAAAACTGCAACATGAAAAGAAATGCGTGCAAGCTGTGTGCAGGTACCTTTGAAGAAGAGCTGGCATTAAACTTGAATTTTAGCTTTTCAATACGTTTCTGTTGCTCCTTATGTTGGATTTTCCAAGAAAGAAAAGGAAGAGTGGTGTTGCAGCTAAACCTGTCAAATACTGGTGAAAAGATCCTCAGTTTGCTCAAAATATCAAAAAAGATATTCAGAGAAAGCAGAAGTAGGTAATGTTATACAGCAAGTCAGTTCAATTGAAAAAAAAAAATCTTTTAAAAAATTTTTTTATACTATTAAACTTATTTTTCAAGCACTAAAGAAAAACTTTATTCAATTCAATTCATTACAGTTTGCTATCTTTGGTATTACTGTATGTGTTTTATACAAATGCTGCATCCTACTGGGTCAAAATAGTATTATGTTAAATAGATCTCTGGTTACTGCTGGTTCTTTTACCTGTTCATTGATAAAGGCTATGTAGGTGTTAATCTTTCCCTGGTGTTTATACTTCATGTTCATCTGCCTCTTTATTAGAAGCAGCTGATTCCAGACTTTATTTACACTGAACTTGTGTCTGTAATGACAAATATGTAAAAGGATTCAAAGCAGTGTTGAGTTCAGGTTCACTGTTCAGGAGAGTCTCTGTTCAATGTGTTCAGTATCATCAAAGAACTCTTATCCTCACATTCAGTTTTTCTTTGGCCAGACAGGCAGGGCCGGTCCTATAAACACTGACCGAGTGACTGCACGATCAAAGATACACCATGCTTGGTGCTAGATTGGAGCAGCTGGAGGGACGCACATTTTACAGTGTTGTGACTAGTTGTCAAGTCTACACTACTGTTATTTGGTTGTTTCACCGTACTTCAAGAAGCTCCTATCTTTAACGTCAACCCTCCTACAGAGTAACAAATAATCACAGGCAGAGCGTCCCTACTGTTGATGCAATCTTGCTCCAGCCTTACACCAGTGGTCCGGGGATTGTTGTGACATTTGATTTTATCAGGGACAAATTAAAAGCCCTCTACTCTTCATACACAGTCCAACCATATACAAGTTTTGATTTATTGTTGTTATTCTAAAGACACACAGCTGTCACATGTGATCATCCAGACAACAGAGCCTCCATTCATGGCTCAGCCGGGTGTTTTTGGCACACTGTTGTCATTCCAGCACTCCCTGATGATGTTATTAATCTTACCAACTGTTTCATGCTTCCTTTAAGCTCACACACATACTTCAATACGTGTGGACAGAGCACCAGCGCCTAGTTTAGTTAATAGTCATCATCCTTTTCCAGGACGATGCATGATGGATGATGTTATTCTATCCCCCAGGCGCTGAAGTCCAAGTATGCAAATCTGTACATTTCGAGTGCAGCGGACCCTGAGGGAGACTACCAACTCGACGTTGACGTCTCCGGGCTGATCTTCTCCCATCATCCACTCTTCAGCCGTGAGCATGTCCTGGGGGCTCGTATAGCTCAGCTGTATGATCAATACCTCACCAGGCAGCACAATAATCTCACCGGGCACCTCACCGACAAGGTGAACTCCTCCGGACAACTGCCTGTGTGCAGTAAAACATCACAATTCCCAAAGGCACTTAGAAATAGGAGGTTACACACAGTATGTACAGTGTCTGGTGTGTTTTGTGTTTCTGCTTTAGTTGAATGGTTTGAGGAATGCGCTGCGGAATATGCTGGAGATCCATGGCGGGGAGAGCCTCACTCAGGTCATGCAGCAGAGGATCTCTGAGTACAGTCTGGAGGTTAGGTGAGTCGGTCAGATTGTCTCTCATTCCCCACGTGTACAGCACCGCCGGCACCTTGACCAACAGTAGTCCTGCTGTCTTTTTTCTCCCCTGAATCTTACAGGAACACTCGGCAGCTGCGAGACAGCGAGCAGGAGAAAGACAGGACTCTGCTGAAGAATATAATTAAAGTGTGGAAGGAGCTCAAGGCCCTGAGAGAGTTTCAGAAGTTTAGCAACACATCGTATAAGCTCTCTCTCAGAAGGTAACCTCTACATTTACTGAAACATGAACTGAATTGTATTCCTGTGATTTCTAAAAGTTTGCTCTTGGATTGAAAATGGAATGTTCATAATTTAATGATGCATTTTCCTCATTTAAATTCTCAGCTGTAAGCACTCACCCCTAGCAAATATTTGCTGGATGATGTGATGTTTGCCCATTAGGTTTGTGTATCCACGTCACTTATGTGCTGTGTTTTCCATCACTGATCCAGAGAGAATGTGGATCGGGCGTCAGATGAGCGAGAATATGAAGAGGAAATCTTGGCAGAGGTTGTGGAATTAGAGGGAGAGAGTGAGGAGGACTACCAGAAAAAGCTGGCAGAGTACATGAAACAACTGGAGGAGTGGAAGCTGTGGAGAAAAAAACAGGTGCCACCTATTTATCAGCTGTTGTTTAGCTTGAGACCGTTTCTAACTCCTGAACAGGAAATACAAACAAAATGGTTCACATTTTGGTTTGAAATTTACTGACACACATATCCTCATATTTACTGTTTTTTTAGAAAGCCAAAAAGAAAAAGAAGAAGAAGAAGAAGAAAGGCCAGGCGCAGGATGACACAGAAGAAGATGACGAAGATCAAGAAGTGAGCGAATCAGAGGGGCCCGCTGAAGAAGGGCCTCCAAAGCCAGAGCTTCCTGAGAGGCCGGACATTGACTTCATAGAGCAGTGGGTGAGAGAGAAAGCCTCCAGGACACGCAGGAAACCAGGAGAGGCCATCCTGATCCCCGAGCTGTCTGCGTCTGGAAACATCACTGCCAGTGAACTCTGCCCCAGGTATTTGCAGGAACATCAGGGGGAGGCTGGGTTTCTTCAAAACAAGTGAGAGTGAGCCACTAAGGTGTGAATAATAAATCCAGTTAAGGTCAGAATATTTGATAGATTTGAAATTGTGTTTTTCATTACGTTTATTTCTCCATGTTTAGGGCTGAAATAGCTCGAAGAGAAGATGTTGCCAGGCGATCTCTTTTCATCAAGATCCTTTACAACGACAAGGAAGTGTCCCGAACCGACAGCCGCTCCTTGAACTCTGACTTCAGGGTGCACTTTGGTCAGATTTTCAATCTCAAGATAGTCAACTGTCCCCAAAGCATCAATTTGCAGGTGCAGTAAAGAAACGCTGAGCCTGCTGCCATTTTATTCACACATTTGCTTGATAGAGGACTGCTGTAGTCGTTTCTCACCGTGTGTGTGTGTGTGTGTGTGTGTGTGTGTGTGTGTGTGTGTGTGTGTGTGTGTGTGTGTGTGTGTGTGTGTGTGTGTGTGTGTGTGTGTGTGTGTGTGTGTGTGTGTGTGTGTGTGTGTGTGTGTGTGTGAGAGTAGGTGTTTGAGGAGATTGGGTCCTCGTCCTCCCTCCTGACTCAGGTGTTTATTCCGGTGCCGGAGCCCTCAGTCGTGACGGGCGACGTCCCTCTTGAGGAGTTTGAGTTCAGCAGCAACCAGAGAGTGATGTGTGACCACGAGGGAGTTGGAAGTGGTAAATGGCTTCATTTGACTTCAGACCTGACACACCCTAAAATGTGGTGCCTTTCTGCTACATTACTACATTTCATTTAGCTGACGCTTTTATCCAAAGCGACTTACAATAAGTGCCTTTCCTTTCATGACCTTTTGATTCACACCCTCTTGTCATTTGACTCACTTCTTTCCCTTCCTTTCTGTCTGTCACTCGCTTTGACTTGTTACATAAACACCTGATCGCAATCATCTGAGCTGACCACAATTATTTTGTATAATCGTTTCCATTTATCTGTATAAAAACAGCTGGGTGAAACTAACAGAAATGTCATATTTCCATCACTACTTCCACGCCGTCTTCCACTATTTGAGGTTCGACTGGCATCACCTTCATTGCTCTCCCTTCTTCTGCTGTGGTTTACTGGCACGAGGGGAGAATTAGCGCCCTCAACTGTTGATCTCACAGTGTTTAGCTTCTAATATTTTTGAATTACGATGAGCATCAATTGACATTAACGTCATTATTTAGCTGCAAGAACACAGCCCAGCCAATAAATGACTTTTCTTCATAAGATGTTTGAGTATTTTTAAACTACAGCGGTGCCATGCAATGAACAGAAAAGGACACTTAAATCATTAATCACAATAATTTGTATGACATTAAATCGTCGATTTAAATTTCACCGTGGCGATGCTTTCTGTCTCCTCAGATGTGCCGCTCTCCTTTGAGGCCGATGGCAGTAACAAACAGACCCTGTTGACCTCCGGGAAGCTATCCTGCTGTGTTTGTTGGGGCGTCGGTGAAGACGACGTACCGCTCGCGCCTCCTGTTTCTCAACAACCCGGTGGCATACACAGGTGGGTAGATGTATTTAGTTCATGAACTACATGATGGAAATTACTGCTGACCATTTTCCTAAGCATACCATGGGTGTTGTTTGTATATGTGAATGCACTTGTCAGCTTTATTTTCATGTTATGCAGGAAAAGTTTCTAAAACATCATTTTTTTGTGTTGGGTTTATTTAGGTGCTGAGTAGCTTCTTTTTTTAACACAAGGAACAGCATATTCACATCACCTATCTTTGCTCAGTGTTCAGCTTTTCTAAAAACGTCACCCGCGAATAAGTTAATTCCCACAAGTCTCTGCAAGTTGAGCATCACATTATATTAACAAACTTCGCATGTATAGTATTTTTTGAGTGTGTTGTGTTTTAAGTTTGTCTCTCACCTTGGTAGGTAATTAACAGTGTGCAACAAACTACCCAAAGATTATATGGCAGTTGTCTGTTAGTGATATCAATCACTGTCTCTGTGTCTTAGTGGCTTGGGCCGTTTCGATGCTGTCACATACATCGGAGCCTCCGGTCTATATGACATGAAAAAAATCGGCGAGTGGGCCACACAGTCACGACTGGACCCCAACGATCCAAAAAACGCCTCCATCATGCAGCTGCTAAAAGTGGGTATTAACAAATTACTGTGCACTTTTGAAGGAAATTTAAGGAGTTGAAAAATATCAGCTAAATACTCTTTCTTTGTGTGTGTGTGTGTGTGTGTGTGTGTGTGTGTGTGTGTGTGTGTGTGTGTGTGTGTGTGTGTGTGTGTGTGTGTGTGTGTGTGTGTGTGTGTGTGTGTGTGTGTGTGTGTGTGTGTGTGTGTGTGTGTGTGTGTGTGTGTGTTTCACAGGTGGCCAGTAGTGGAGAAGTAACGGCTCCGGACTACTTCCGTCTAGAACATCTGCAGGAAGAGTTCAACTTTGTGAGCGATGAAGAGTTGGAGCGGTCCAAAAGGTTTCGCCTGCTCCGGCTGAGGAACCAGGAAGTTGCAGAGTTTCGCAATTACAAATGGGTTCCTGCTTTGGAGAGGGAGGTCACGGATAAGGTGTTCCAGGTCGGTCTTTAAAACATGGATTGTATTGCAGAATGTTATGGTTTATGGTAAGATGCACTAGTATAATAATTCTTTTGTTTTCTTTGGTTTCAGGAATATGAAAAAAGACTGAAAGAGGGAGAGATAATCAACACCAAAGAACATCTGGATTCACACAGAGCTTTAGTGGCCAAATACCTTCAGAAGGTGAGCAGAAACATCTAACGTACACACAGTTTTTCTCCAGTATTTGATACACGATGGTCCTGAGTGTAGTGGACTCTTCCCACAGATCCAAGAATCAGTCATCAACAGATTTGTTCTTGCCAAACACCACTTCCTCCTGTCTGACCTGGTGATAGAAGAGGAGATACCAAGCATTGGGTAAAGACTCTCCACTTGCTTTATCAACTCAACAGTCTGTCTAACTCCCATCTGTCAGAGCTGACAGTCTTTACTCTTTGTGCATGTTTATGTGTTAAAGTAGGAATATTTCTATTTTACAGTCACTAAAAACTAATCTAAACAGTTACTTTCCATATATCTTCTGCATATTATTCTTCTTCCTCTAAAATGACTGAAAAATTACTAGTACCTGAACTCCCTACTTATATTGTAAAAGTTTGGAACGTTTTAGAATCGAAGCCTCAGCAGCCAAATCGGCCCATCATAAAAAGTGACATGGTCTCCATAAATCCCCGGCTGATGTCAGTATGTTTCTTGGCCTGGTGCTGCTTCGGTCTATTTGATCCTGAGATCAACACTTCATTCCGCTGGTGGAGAAACTCTCTCCTCTGGAAGCGGTCGAGGTCATATTTCAGAGCAGGCTTCTCCACATGTGGACTTGACAACAGAAAATCTCACATTAATTCAAAGAGGCAGAAATATGAGGACACTACAAATTCAGCGTAATAATTGTGCTGACTTGGCACCCCGAGGAATGCAAGGAAACATTCGAGTTTACTTTTTACATTTGAGCAGATTTAGACATAATAATAATAATAATAACAATAATACGCATCAGTGCCAGTCATGCTGTTGGGTGTTACTCTGCACATCTTTTTCATTATTTAAATTGAATGTTATAATTTTTTTTCTGTTCCATTTTTCTGCTATTCTTCTGCTATTCATTTACATACAGTGGTGCAGGTCCAGGGTATGTTCTTAGAGTCTATATTTTCTTTTTCTCCTCTCCTATCCTCTGTGTCTCTGTTTTTCCATTTAGTTTGAACCCTGAGTACCAGTACAATGGTGATAATAGACCTTTGCAGTTTTTGATCCTCTCAGGATTTTGCAGAATTATGGCACGAAAGAGTTGCACAGTAATTAAAAAAATGAAAATGAATTTACGTTTTTTTCTGCTTTAAAATTCTAAAGATTAACATCAATAAAATTGCACTAAAGGCAGAAAAATATTTGGACGAGATATCTAAAGATAGTACTTCTCCTTCAGCATCATTGTGTTTCTAACTAAAAACTCTGCTATGCAGTGTTTCGAAAACAATGATCATTTACAATTTATAGACTATAAATAATGTAATTACAACGACACAGAACTATAGCAAATGAGAAATATTTGTATTTATCTGAAAAAGCTAACTGCAACATTTAAAAAAAAAAACCTGTAGCGTGTATTTCTTCTTTGTAACGCAATATGAATAAATAATGTGCTTATACTGATTTTTCAATGAGTTTGCAAAGCACCATGGGACAGTTTTTCCTGTAACCAAAAAATAATCCATCATATTTCCACATTAGATATGTAATGTTGAATGGACCGATTTTCACCTCACGAGTGCCACTTTGAACAGCTCTTACGACGCCATCGAAGGTCACATGACAGTAACTTGTTGAGGTGGACGGTACACATCAGTACTGTGATTGTGAAACTGTAAATACCTGGAGGAACTGAGCACTGCAAGTGGTAAAAGTCCCATCCCACAGTTTCAATGAAAAATGCTCGTTTATGTTCACAAATGAACACTTTGCAGTCCCTCGTAGGTTGCTGACTAAATAATAACGTGTGTTTGTTGTGACAATCAGGATTCTGGGATTAAACATTTTCAAGCTGGCTGAACCCAAGCGGCCACTGAAACCTCAGAGAAAGGAGAGAAAGAAGGTGACGGCTCAGAATCTGTCCGACGGAGACATCAAGCTGCTCGTGAACATCATCAGGGCCTACAACATCCCGGTCCGCCGGCCCCTGAGCAAGTGAGTGCAGAGGGAACGCAGGGAAACGTCTCATTTTCACTCAGAAACACTCAAATTATTTTTAGACACCCGATAAGACGCTGAACTTTGTCTCAATGGGTTCTTATTTCAGTAAACCGGGACAGTCGTCTCAGAGTGCCCTCCAGGGCAGCGATTGGCTCCTCAGCCAGGTACGGTGGACCTTCACATGTGCTAGCAATGTAATCTACTTGATCTATGCTAAGTATGTGCTTTTTTTGTGTGTTGTAGGTACAAGTGAGGCCATTCGTGGAGGTGTCTTTCCAGCGCACAGAACTTCAAACAACCACAGCTGAAGGCCCAAACCCATGTTGGAACGAGGAGCTGCAGCTGCCATTCAGGTGATTTCATGACTCGTTTTTTTAACTTTTGTAAAAAAATACTTACTCAACATTTATGTACAGGATAGATCCATTATATTAAATAGTTTATTATGCATTTATACCTAATTGGGATTATCTTGGCTCCGCCCCCTACTGCTCATAGCTTCAGTCTCTGCTATGATTATAGTCTGGAAACCCTGTTCATATTGAGGTTTATTTAGACACTCTGGAAGGCGGACTAATCAGCAATCAATGGGGGTGGATAAGTCAGGGTTTTCCTTAAGTTGCTGGAGGGCTTGGATGTTGTGGTAGTGGTGGGGGGTGGTGGGCAGTTATTTGACAACAAACTATCTATTTTCACACAACGTTGGACAATTATCATGACAATAATTATTTAAAAATGCACTGTCTGCCATAAAAAGATAATCCCCAAACACTGGTAAAACAAAGCTGCTAGTGGAGCTATGGGGCCTTCGGTGATGTGAAAAACGCTCTGGGGCTGCACTAAGTGTTACAATGGTGGGGAAAACCCTGTACATACATCATATGGTGGTCAATGCTGGTTGGCTAGAGACTGCTCCAAAAGTCTACACCCATTAAGATGCAACGACTGGAGACAATCCTTAATGTAGAGTAGCCACACCCATATATTCACACAGTGAAATGGGGGCCTCGTAATAGCACGCTAACCTGAGGTTGTTTTAATCTGAAAAAAATGAGTCGGCTCATGCACTACATCAGAAATTAAGAGTATACAGTAAACTACTGTTGGTAGTTTGATTTCAGGAAAAACGAGACTTGCCTGAGTTAACTCTGACAAACCAGCTGAACTGATAAACGTCCTCTCTACAGTGCCCCCAGTGGTGACTACAGCATGGCGAGCCTGCAGTCAGTCAAAGACGAAGTCTTCATCAACATATTTGATGAAGTTGTATATGAAACTGGAGTGGTGAGTAAACACTCGTTCTTTTTTTTGGTCTCACCCCACTCACACTACCTGCTCTTTAAACGGCATCATTTGTCATTTCTCTCTTCAGAATGACAAAGACAAAGGCAAATCCATTCACACCCGCATAGAGAAGCACTGGTTGGGTTCAGTCAAGATCCCTTTCAGCACCATTTACTCTCAGTCCAGGGTGAGTCTTTATTGTCTTATTTATTAAATACAAAATGACTGCCTGGACTTCAGGATGACATTTGTTTTATCCATCCGGCAGATTGATGGAACATTCAAAGTGAATACTCCAGCTGTGCTGCTGGGCTACAGCAAGGAGCGCAGCCACGGCAGTGTTGCCGGTTATGATATTTTGCGGAGCCCGAGTGAGGGAGCCTTCATCACTCTGTTCATCACCATGGAGCCTCAGCTGGTGCCTGGAGAGACGATCAGGGAAAAGGTCGGTCCAACCTCAGCGATGTGTCTGCTTTTTAGTTCCCAGGCTGCATCACTCTGCTACTTTCTCTTGGTTTATTCATTTTTCAGATTCTCTCGCCATATTTTAACAAGTGTATTTATTTTATCAACTATTCTCGCTTATTTTTGAAATAGTTTTTGTAGCTGTTGTGTGCATTAATTTTTTTCCTTTTGTTTGTTGTCCTCTTGTGTCACTAATTTGCTTTTGCTCTGCTGCATGTATTAGATAAAGGAAGTGAAGGTAACTGTCTATTAGTACATTCATCGTTTTTAATTTACCCACTCATGACTGCTTGATATATATATATATATATATATATATATATATATATACATACCTCGTGCTCACCTGCGTTCATCTGCAGTAACATTTTGACCTCATGATGCAGTTTGACAGCCAGGAGGATGAGCGTTTACTGCAGGCTGCGGAGAGCTTTGAGAGGGATGCAGCGCAGGGCTACCCGGACCGGCCCTGCATCACCACAGTCATAGACCTCAGCGGGAAGACGGTCTTCATCACTCGGTATATCCGGCCGCTCAACCCCCCGCAGGAGTTCCTGGATGCGTTCCCCAACAACCCACAGGAAGCTACGGTAGGAGGGGATTGTATTGAATCTCGTGTCTGTATTTCTTCTGTAATTGGATCTGCTGTGCTGACACACTTGCTCGGTGCCCTCACAGGCTCTGGTTGCCCGCTTTGTCTCGCTCATCCCTTCACTGCCGGACCGCGTGTCGTTTTCTGGAGTCTGTGACCTGTGGAGCACCTGCGACGTGAGTGGAGCCTCTGAGAGATGCTGCATCTGTACGAGGGGCGATCACACGGTTCAGAGATCGTTGCCGTTGTGCACAAATACCGCTTGATCGGCAGCACCCGTGTTACACGTGTTTTTGCGACCACAGGTATGTGCGCGTTTGCGATTTCACCATGAAGTTGAGCAGAGAGCGAACATCAAAGCAGAACGCTTGGACTCGCCAGCATTACAACATGCCTGCTCACAGCGTGAGAGAAACACACAAGTTTCTCTCCCACAACAACACAATCGTCGCTCCCCACCAGTCCTACTCGCCAGATTTGGACTCACTGCAACTTTTTTCTGTTCTCTCAAAACTTGTGTGCGCTTCCTGCTCAACTTTCATGTCCTGGCGAAATCACAAACGATGCAATACTTACTCGTGAAGGTTATTGCTTCATAATAAAGCAATAAAGAAAAGTATATTTCTTTTAACTTGAAAGCCATTTGAACTGGGATTAACATCTAAACATCTCTACGTATACTATAAAAATGTACACGGCGAAATACAATTTGCACAAGCTGCTACTGTGCTGCGCTCCGTTTGCGTGCAACAGGAACCGTCTCCATACTTTTTGATCACCCTAACATGAGGTCGGGAAATTCCCGTCTTGCAACACCATGTGTTTTCTCCGTTTTGTTTTTTTAGCAATTCCTCACCCTGCTAGCAGGAGACGAAGAAGAACACGCTGTGCTGTTGTGCAGCTACTTCCTGTCCATGGGCAAGAAAGCCTGGCTTATAATTGGCACAGCTGTACCGGAGGTGATTGACATATATTTGTTCGACCTGAAAACGCCCTTCAACAGCTTTAAAAATATTTTACGAAACAAGAAGTCTGTCCGTTTTCCAGGTGTTCTGCAGCAGCGCTAAGCTTTCTGAAATGTTGACTTGTCAGGGCCCCACAGCATACGTCCTCACGTTGGAGCAGAGCCGCTACCTTGTGTGGAATCCCAGCAGCGGTCAGTACTACAGCCAGTACGACACCTTCTGTCCGCTGCACACAGTCGGCTGCTTGGTCAGCGCCGACAACGTGAGTGAAGAAAGACATTCAATTCCTCTTCTTACTGTGCTGTTTCCTTACTCTTTTAAGTTCATATTTTCAGATAGTTTTGAGTTATATATTTGTTTGTTTTTTTATGACTTATTGTTTAGGTTTGGTTGAACATTCAACAATATACATCACCGATGAGGATGAGTTTTGACACCACGACAGCCAATTTGTGGAAACCGTTTTTCTCCCGCTCCTTCTCCCACCCGGGGCTGTCCAGTGTGCAGGTGAGTGTTCAACATTTATCAATAATATAAATAGAATATTTCCTGTGGTATCTTATTCAATTCTCCGCTGTGTGTGTTCGTCTTTAGCCGGAGGAGCTGGTGTACCGCCGCACAGACAAAGCAGCTGCAGCAGAGCTTCAGGAACGGCAAGTACCAGCAGCTGAAGTCACCTCTCTCTCTCTCTCTCTCTCTCTCTCTCTCTGCGTCGACCACAGCCTACACGAAACCCGTGTGTCTTCTCACTCTCTACAGAATTGAGAAGATTCTGAAGGAGAAGATCATGGAGTGGCGCCCACGTCACCCGACCCGCTGGAACCGCTACTGCACCACCACCCTGAAACAGTTCCTGCCCAAGCTGGAGCAGAGCAGGGGACAAGACGTGGCCGAGGGACACCGCCACGAGCTGCAGAGCCTGCTGGGAGACAACAGGGTCAGTCTGACGGGGGCGTGACTCTGAAAAAGGCTGCGGGACCGGAGTCACTGTGTCACGTCATCACTCATCTAGCTGTCATCTCAACTGTAGAATATTCTCCACTCTGTAAGAGCTGGCAGACAACGCGTGACCTCTGACATCACGTTGTAACAGTTAATAGCCAAGTTTGACGGTACCGGATTAACATTGCAACGTTATTTTTGACTGATTGTAATTACATAGTGATGAGTCATACGTTTTATTCAAGAGATCGATAACGTCATTCTGACCAGTCACAACAGCAGTTAGAGATCAGATAGATATTAGCATGTATGTCCCTGAAAATGACGGTCGACTCGTCACACATCTTAAATGCAGATATCTGTAATTCAGTTTTGACTCGTCTAAATATTAGTTGCAGATATCTCAAAACATCGTTACGACTGGTTGGGTTGTTGTGCATGACATTGCTCATGCTTCGCATTGAATATTGACCGGGCGAAGCATTTGAACAGCCGCCAGCAGAAGTAGTGGAGGTTGCTGTTGTGAGTGAGAGAATTAGAAAATGTCATGAAATAATCGTCTTGTAGCAGAAAGTAAATCATCTGCATTTCTCACAAACAGCTCATGTCGTGCTGCAGCGTTAAAACCGTCAATAGCATGGCACGGCAGTGAAGCAGCTTCCCATTGGGTAGCAGTGCCAGAGGATGTTTGAACAGAACCCACTCCCGCCTCAAACTCGCCCTGACTTCAAGTATCTGCAACGTCATTTCACCAAGTCAAAGGTTTTACTTTAACATATCTGTAATTACATTCTGACTCTGCAGAATTTAAGTTATTGACATCTCTAATCAACATTCTTTTCAAGATATCTCTAACTTAATAATAGATATCTACAATTAAATTATGACTATTCCTAATTCCAATGAGATACGTACAAGATCACTTTGACATCATTGTAATTTCAGTTCATCATTCTGACAACTTGGAAGATATCTAAAAAGAACAATGTAGATAAATTGAATTAAGGAAAATTAAAGATATATTCAACTGGAATTATGACTAGTCAATCTGTAATGAGAAAGCCCACGCAAATTAATAGCAAATGTGATGTCATTTGTCCCAGGACGAACGATGTGGTGGATTTCTGAATAGTTGAATTACAGATATTTGCAATATGTCCAGTTTATCTTTTAAATGTTAAACCAACTGCATGATCAGTTTGATCCACTCCTGTAATAAATGACCACTAAGCAGCGTTTGTTTGTGTTTAGATTTCAGGATTCCCCCTTCACCTGCCCTTCTCTGAGATCCGGCCCATCATTGAGGCCGTGTACAGCACCGGAGTCCACAATGTTCAGGCTTCAAATGTGGAGTTCGCCCTGGCTGTGTATGTGCACCCTTATCCTAACAACGTCCTGTCTGTGTGGGTGTACCTGGCCTCACTCGTCCGCACGTGATACAAGTGAAGCACATCGCAGTCTGACACTGTGCTGCTTCCAGCTTTATGTCGTTGTAAATATAATACAGATTTATCGAACCGTACGTTATCGACCTTTCTGAACCTTGTATTCTTTTTTTAATTACTGTATCGAAGAGCTATTTTGAGACTTTAGTATGTTACTGTTGTTTTGGACAGTAATTCAGTTTTTCATGTTTTTAACCATCTGCATTTACATACATGTCCACGTACACTATAAAAGTATATACAGTAGAAACATTGAGCAATCCAACATTGCTACTAAAAACCCCATCAAAGCATACCACAGTTAAAGAGTCAACACCTCTGACTGTATGACAGAGAGGGTTTATTGCAGGGATGTTTTATTGGATTGCAATCAAATGTACAAATATATGTAAATAACTGACACCTCAGTATACTGGATTCTTCCCATATGTTTCCCAATGTTTTTTTTAACCTGTTGAGACCCAACTATGTCACGTTTTCAAGCTTTACAACTTGCATTTACACAAGTATTAAATCAACCAACTGCAGAGTTTCTAACGCCAAGATACTTTTATTGTTGTTATAAATTGAACATTTCCAATAGAACTCATGCAAGACTTTTGAACAAGAAAATAAACCCTGCTGCAGTGTGATGAACGATGGATTACTGTCGTTGGCCAAGTACAAAGCAGACCTCTCCCAACATGAGGGTGAGTAGTTTAACTCCTTCCTCTTTCAGCTTTTCTAAAAGCTCTGCAGTGGTGAGCGACTCTCTCGTGTGTGAACATTGGTCCATTTCTTTGCCCGTTGGAGTGCATAAAGAAAAGGAAAAGCAAAGAAATACCTATCCTGCAACATCATGTACCAAATCCAGTGTCTGTACATACTGTCTCTACCGTAGATGGGTTCTGTGCCAGAGGTGTGGTAGCACAGGGCAGCCAACAAAATGTACTGTAACCGTCACCAACATGGCAGCCATTCAGAGCGGCCAGCTTCAATCTGAAGGGAGAATCCGTTTAGTTTTCTTCATCACCCTCTCTAGTAAAAGACAAAGCCTGATTAAGCTTTCTTCAGTCCGTCGGTAAACTACGCTGATTGAATTGAGTTAACAGCAGGGAGAGAAGCAGACTTCAGTACGTCTGTATCGTTTCGGTGACAAAAAGAAACGCAGTACAACTACAGAAAGTACTCGTGTACACGTTCTCTAGTTTTTAACTTTTTCAAAACCAAAAAAGAAAAGAAAAAAAAATAAGGAACCAGAAAGTACATTTGTAGACACTTCAAATCCTTTCTCACCCCTTTATGTTGTCCTGTCCTAAAGGATTATTTCCAGTAAATATAGATGGAAATAACAGGAGCAAAAAGTACAGTTTCATCGAGAAACATTTTTAAGTGACACAAAATACAGCAAATGGTATTCCCAGGATAAAGTGCAATAAAAGGAGAAGTGACGTTTTAGGAGAGCGTTGACCGGCGGGATTCACTCTCCAGAGCGACAGCAGGCTCTGAAACCACACTGCAGGTTCTGGCAGCCGCTGGCCGTGTCTGCATGAGGACCTGGAGAGAAACACCACACAGGGGTCACCTGATGCCCTGCAGCCCACAGGTACATTATCAACCCCCAGAGCTATAACACTTTAATTGTTATATATCAGATTAATTAATAAACTGTGTGGCATACAGCTGGTTTCAATGAAGGCATCATAGTGGCTACTGTAATGCCGACTTACCTTCCACCTCAGCAGCATCTGTTACTTACACTCGGACACGCTGTGCTAGTTGGGTTAGTAATGTTTGTTATAGTTGTCACACACCGTAATAGTTCTACTCACAAAGACATCCTACAGTTTCAACACCTTTAACACCGTGAACGTGCACGACTTTGTGTTTCAGAGGTAAATAAAAGGCCCCCGAAAGTGTCTCTTGTGTTACCGTTGATGTTGTCGCAGTAATAGAAGTGCTCATCATTGAGGGAAGGACAGGCTGACACCAGCTCCTGCAGCCCCACCTCAGTGATGAAGAGGCAGCCAGACAAGTTGAGATGCTCCAGGACAGGAAGTCCTCCGCGCTGCGACAGAGCCCTGAAACACACACGGCGCAGTGCGACCTCGTTACAGGTACGACAACATGCCGGCCAACACTGGGAACATCATGAGGAACACTGATAATCCAGTCTTAGCCTAATAAGGCCAGTACTGTTGACTATAGCAAAGGTGATGTACAGCACCTTTCACGAGTAATCTGAAGGAATTTAACAGCTGATGGAAACATTACCTAATGGGCACTTCGACACTTCTACTTTTCCATTTGATTTAACTCTTAAACTGGATCTAGTCCACACTGGAGGAGTTTACAGCTAAAACCTAAACTAAACCTTGCTATGTATCATTGAATGCTTTCAAATTGTATCCTACAATACAATCTGACAAAATGTGGTATTTTACAGCTGATCCCAACGACTCATTCATCTCACTTCGTCACATTAGTCTGTGATGATACGAACCTCCTGATAAATCCATGTAAAAACAGGTTAGGTGGGAAATTATGCTACTTTTAGTATAAAAGAAGTTTTTTGTTGTTGTTGTTTTCTTAAAAAAACAGCAATGCATGATCATTACCTCAATCCCAAATCAGTGACTTGATAACATCCAGAGAAACTGAGAAACCTCAGTGAGCGTTTGGCTTTTGAGCAATCAGTCCTGTTCTCACACTGCAGCCCCCCCAGTGGGGAGCATTTAGTCCGCATTTCAGCAGTGCTGTTTCTGGTGGTGCCTGACGCACAGTGGGGCCCAGTAAAAGTCCTAAGGGCAATGTCAGTGGTGCAGCAGGTGGAGTGGCCGCAGAGCATTTCCCCTGACATGGCGTACTGCTGATGCAAATAGGAGGTATCCGAGCCAGTCCTGTGCCCGCGCCTCCTGCTCCTCCTGCAGCAGCATGAGCCTTCAACAATCGGAGTCTCGACAAAGCTTTCTGCGTCAGGGAGTGACATCCCACCACGATGGCTCCACTCTGCTGCATCTTCAATATCAGCGAGGTCTGAAGAGTCCAGGACCCACACCTGCGTGGGCATGTGGGCGCCGCCCCACCGGCCAGTCCCCTGCTTGAAAATGATGGCCTGCTTGTTCCGCCCCACTGGATGCAGGTTTCTCTCGTCCATGAGCGTGATGGGTACCGGGGAACTTTTCAGAAGCTTGGCCCGCCGGTCTGAGCGCTTGTCAACACGGGTAGAAGACGTGAGGTCGCCCAGCCCGACAGACAGTTTCTTCAGGGTGTGATCCGTGATCTTCTCGCAGCCTGACAAATCCAGGTGCTCCAGAGAATGACAAGCTCCGAGAGCGGACCAGCTGGAAGAGAGAGGACAGAAGGGGGACAGCTGTGAGTACTGATGTTTCTGTACACAAAGAAAAAAATGAACACGATTGTTCCCAAGCAAATTTAAAAGCAAGCAACTAAATGTGTATCCAGTACTTAAACTTTGTGCCATAGCCAACGTGCATAATCAGAAATCAGTTTATCGCATTTCAGTAATGATTTTACCTGTCAAACGCAAAATCTGTAACATCAGTCTGGGTCAGGTCCAGATGAGTGATATTGGGGCAAAGACTGAGGATTTGACGGACCTGGAAAAGGACGAAAATACAATAAACATTCAATCAATAAACAATACTCATGATTGGGAAAAAAAAAAAAAATGCATTTACAGTGTCAAAATAAAAGACTTTAGTGCAACCTACCATTTTACTTGAGACGGTAGAACTGTATGCCAGAATAATGGACTTGACAGACGGACCCACAGCTGGCAGAAGGTTCTGGATGATCCCGTTCAGGAGCCTCTTCTCCCGCTGAGCAGTGCTGATTGCCAGGGAGCCCTCTTTGAGGCCCGACACATCTGAGGAGACAAAGAACAAGAACATGGATGACACAATATGTCAGAGCTCATTTTCATCATTACCTTGACAGAATGAAGGACGAGTCACTTGCTACACTGCAGATCTGTTTACTTTGTACCAAAGTCTGTCTGAAACACACTGCGACTTCTTAATGAAGACTTTTTGTGTTTCAAATACTACATTAGTGAGCACTGTACTAAAGACAAAAGCTCACCAGACTCATCCACATCAGCATCCTCGTCCCATTCCTGATAGGCGCGACCCTCTTTCTGCCGACTCTTCACCCACTCCTCGGCTGGCTCCTGGTCGATGTCCTCCGGGGGGCCACTGTAATAATCACCTACATTGGAGACGCACATTTAATAGAAGCGCACCACCACTAATCTGTGAATGAATGCAAGTCTTCAGGTAAAATTGAGCCGAGTAACAGTACTGTTCTTTAAGGTCGTCTACAGCTGAAGCGTGAACCTACCTCGGGCCCAGCGCACAGGGTAGAGGTGCCTCCACAAAGAGCCCGTCTTTGATAGCTCTGACCAAGAGCTGCACACTTGACTGCAGCGACACAGATCTTCAGGGCTCAAATAGTGGAACAGCCTCAGCATGATTTCTGTGGGGAGCTGGGAGATGTGGGTGGAAGAATTCCTGTTCTTTTCCAGTTCTGAGGAGGAAACACAGTAGCTTCAGTATTAAGTGACTCAAATATCAAAATGGTGAAACACCTTTTACAAATGTCATCCGCTTTCCCAAGACAATGCATTTCATGAAGCTAATGACGTCAAATAGTTCAACACTACACTGCTTACACGTGGGTCTTTATCAAGGCAGACATTGAACAGCAGGGAAGTCACAGGAATTAATATCGATGTTCATTGGCTTTATTCCATTTAGCTGCTTCAGTTTCAGGCTCCAGGGCTCCACTGGCTCACTGTCACAGCCGAATAGGACAGAGGAGTCACTGTTGGTGTTATTGGTTTTATAATTCACTATAGTAGACAATCTGAACATAGCATTACTGAAAAGTATTAGTTCTAGATGAAACTGTTGGGAATATTTCAATTTTAATCGAACAGCAAAAAAACATTTCCAGTGAGTTGTTGGCATTATTTTTTAAATGCCAAATAATATTACCGATCGCATCACAAATAGCCAGAGCCCAAAGTGATATCCTCAAATTCTGACAAATCTCCAGTCAGTCAACACACCTTCACATTTTAGAGGCTGCGTAACTGTCACAGTACTGTTCAGTGAACAAACTCCAGCTGTGGTACTGATCACTGTTCAAGTATGACGAGCACGAAGCATTTCCTTATTATCATAAGGAAATGCTTCATCCGCTTCATCTGAGCTCATAAAAGACTTATAACATTCGTAAATATATCCACTGACCATAATCTGTCTTCTCGTGATCGGCATATTTAAAAGCTTTCTGCAGCTCCTCTGCCTGACTCCACAAACTGAAGCCCTTCAGCACCTCAGCAGCACAGTCCCATTGCTGCTGGCTGCAGTGTTGAGCGATCACTTGTTTCTTGATGTCCTTGAGCTCCTCGTAGGTGAAGTACTGCATAAGCATAGGCTGAAACACCTGAAACGAATCTGTCTGGTTTACAAACAGCTTGCAACAGCATGATTTACTGGGATATGAACAGACACATTTTTTAACTGTCGTTGTTTATGAACATAATTTTGTCTTACCCATTCTTTGGGAAATCAACTATTTACAAGATGGTTTACATTGAAAACAAAAAGAAACTTGAGCATCTTATACCTCTTCTTCTTCCTTCATGTGGGGCAGAAAATCCTGTGTGAAAGCTTCCAGTCTCTCCTTCAACTGCTGGGCATAGTTAAGCTGCTCATATTCACTCTAAAAACACATAACAATCATCAGTTCATGGTCCGTTCTAACTTGCCCTCTTCCTTACTCACTCACTCACTCCTCCCTACACAGTGGACACTGAATAGTTTCTCAGTTTCATTTTGCATCATAACTGACAGATGATGAGTTGTGTAACAGCCATTTTTGCATCTAGAACGTGGTGCAATGCATTGTGGAATTATTAGCGGAAAGCTTTATACATAAATAAACGCCTTTCTTCTATTAACTGGGGAATTTTAGAGGCCAGTATTGCAGGCCAGGTCAGGATCTGGATTATTAGTGATTGTTATTTTGATTTTTAACCTTCACTGACAAAATATTCTGAACATTGTTTTTAACAACTGTGGAGAATCCAACATAATCCAAGTATTAAAACAATGCCAGGACAATGTTATTTATCTCAAAAGAAACATCGTTTCTCTCGGACAGAAAGCAGGATCTCACTCCAAAGCAAAAGAATGTTTCTTTCTGTTTTACAAACTGTTGGAACGGAAACTCAGATTTACACAATCACATCATTCTGGAAAACCTGTTTTTTTTTATTTGCTCATGGTCTGAGAGAACAATACGTTTTGTCTCCTGCTAAGCAGATCACAAAAACAGCCCTGCCTCTATTACACAGTTCAGCCTATTAACTTCTGCATCTGGCCCTTTTCTTGATTAATTAAAACCTGAAGTTGTAGCTCAATACAATTGTGACAAAATAGCTTTAAATATTTTTATGAAATTGAATGGCTTTAATAGAAGTTACTTAACATTTAAAAAGCAATACTATAATTTCCTGTCTTTACAATTGTATACATGAAACATAACAACTCTGATGTGGTTGCTGGTACTGCAATCTTTGTGTGCCTAACATAATAGTTATTGTAATGACAGTGTTACCCCGCCACCAAGCATCGTGCATCAGCTGAGCTCTGCAGAGCTCATCTGATGCCCCCTCAAGTAAAGCTTAGTATTTTTAAAAGTGCAACAAGTGTAATTTAAGACCATGACATGACAAAAAACTGTTCTTAAAAATGTTTATGCATAGTTACCTTAACGCTGTGCAGCCCATTCTCAAAGAGCGACAACATCTCTGAGAGCTTGTTGTCCGAGTGCACGTTGTACACCGTGCAGCAGCGCTGTTGCAACAAGCCGATTATGTACTCGTTCTCAATTTGTTCATGCATCTTGAACTCTTTAAAGGTGGCACAGAGCGACTGAAGAAATGAGCGAAAATCATTGTTGTTGGAGAAGTTGGTCTTTGACAGCTGTAAAAAAAAAAAGAAAAAAAGTGTGAGTCACAAATTACGAAACGTCATATAAGGAATCATTGGTACTTCTGCTGGTAGCATTAGATCACATACTTAACACCAGTTGTGAAACAAGTGTTCAGGTCCTTTACTTAAGTAAATGTACTAATACTACAGTGTGACTATACTCCAATTCAAGTAAAAGTCCTGTGCTCAAAACCTTACTTAAGTAAATGTAAGTATTACCCGCAAAATGTACTTGAACTATCAAAAGTAAAAGTACACACTGTGCAGTAAACGCTCCCTGTCAGTGTTTTACTGTTATAGTCACTGTGCAATATTACTGCTGCATTAATGTGTATTTTAGTGCTATTGTTATTTAAGGTTGTGGTTATCTTACTTTAGATGCAGTTGGTTTAATCTACATTAATACATCATATATACCAGAACCTCATATGCTTGTATTGTTTCTGTATCTCTAAGAAGTCAACAAGCTCAGAAAAACAATGTATTTTTCAACCAATAATGAGGGTTTGAAAATACTGTATCTGCCTAAAAAAGAATGGGAATTTTCTCAGCATGTTAAGAAACATCTAATTCTACAATTTATCACCCAAAAAAAAAAAAAAAAAATCGAAATCAACAACTTTGGAGATATGTAGTGTTTTTAATGACCATAAAGGGAATAGAAAAACAGCTCATCTTAAAAGTAATTAAAGCTGTCAGACGATGTGCAGTAGAAGTACAGATGCATTAAATAGAAGAAAAAAAAAACACGAGTGAAGTAACACGACCTCAAATCTGTAGCGTAAATAAGAGTACTCGAGTAAATGTACTCTAAAGTATGGCAGAGAGTACAACTGAGTGGAGCTTGTTAGCACACCCACCGTGGGGCAGCTGGAGTCTATGTGGCAATTAAGTCCAGCAGGGAGGCGTTGAACCGACAGCCTGTTCCTAATTCCCAACAGTGTTTGTAACACGGTGTGCAGGAACATGAGAATCGGCGTCGGGACACTTCAACATGTTGCATAACAAGCTGTCTGGCAAAGTCAGTGAAGCTAACAAACAGAAGGCTAGGCTTAGCTGGGTCGAGGATGGGCTATTCTAACTTTATCAAGAGCAACCTAACAAGTTGTTCAAAAAAAACCAAACAAACACCACGTCAGGTTAACTTCGCAAGTATAATCACAGATCTACCAAACGCTCCAGATGTAGTCGCGAGACACTCGTGCGTTACAACATCTGCTTCGGCGGACTCGATCCTCGTTAGCTACATGCTAACTAGCGTGCTAGCTGGCGTTCACTCCCCCCTCCACCCTCTCCACACCCTCCTCGGCCAAAACCCGAGAACCTTCTGAAAACCTCCAAAACGAACCGCCGGCGTGTGTTTGTACACACCTTTTCGCAGTAGAGGCCCACCAGCTGCTTCATTCGCCAGTGCGGGCCGGTAAAAACATCCACCTCGTCCGGAAAGGGAGCCATCTTCACTGGACCTCACTGCGTCATCTGCGCACTGTCCGCGAGACGCTCAAACAAGGGGGCGTGGCGCGAGGGCCTCACGTGACCGCGGGTTATAAATACGGGCCGAACGTATCCGACGTTCAAGTGTTTGAGTGACAGCTTTCCGCAAATGTAACTGAAATTCAGTTTTACAAACGTTCACCATTCATAAAATATATCTGACAATTATATTTGTATTTTAAATGGAAATTCAAAAACACGAGTTATTGTGCTATGAGATGTTTGTGTGTGTGTGTATATATTATGTACTTACGCTATTTTTCCCGCATTAAATTAAAGTTGTCTTTGTGTGTAAATTCAGTTTTAAGACAAGTTTAACACGTAACTTAACAAGATCCCAGAAGCATGTGATGATGAACAGTGGGATTCAGATTCAAAACAAAGCGAAGCCCTGGGTTGTTTTTTTTTTTTTTAGAAAATACTATAAACACATTTGTAGAATAAAAACTTGCTAAAATTATATTATGGAGTAATTTTGGTTGGTCAGAAAAAAAAAAAAAAAAAAAAAAACCGCGGCGCGCCGAGCTCTCCACGGTCCCGACACTTCCGTGGTAGGGTTATGGTTGCTATGGAAAATGTCCACAGCAACAGTGACGCTGGGGGTGGAGACTCGGCCGTCATTCAGTGTAAAAGATGATCGACAGCTATGTAAACCAATCCGCTCCCGGAATTTTCAAGGTGACCAATGAAACTGCAGGAAAAGATAGCAGACGTTAGATAGAGAGCCCGAGGACTGTAGCAAGTACCAGAACCTCTGAGACAGCAGCGAAAAAAGACTAATGGTAAGCCAAGTACCAGCCACCTAACAGCATCCACACCGAGCTACCTTATTGATCTACATGAATTATATGACTAGTGTCGTGCATACATTTTGTGGAGGGTGGGCTTGGTCTCCCGTCTTCGTCTACCTACTATGTAACGGTAACGTTAGCTGTCTTGCTACCAATCGTGTTGTGTCTCAGCATCACAGCCCGTCTGAAGCGAGGGGTCGTTGTCCTCAACAGAGCCGACATTACTGCATATTTACAGGATGTCAACGCAATTATGACTCCTGGAGTTAACAACGGCGGGTCAAATTGATGCCATTTGCACAAGTGCCGTCACTGAAGCGTTGATCAGAGCCTTGTCGGTGTGAACACAGCCTCACCGTGTTCTTCGTGTCTTTGCAGACCCTGCATGAGGAGCCAGCCATCCCAGTAACATGGACAAGTACGAAAAGGTGAAGAAAATCGGGGAAGGCTCTTTTGGAAAAGCCGTCCTTGTCAAATCCATTGCGGATGGACACCAATATGTCATCAAGGAAATTGGCATATCGGGAGTAAGATCCTCTGCATAATATCACACCAGCCTCACATGTCGCAGTCAGTGTTTTCCCACCTTGCTCTACAACTTTCCCTGTTTGTTACTTTGACAGATGTCAAGCAAAGAGAGGCAAGAATCTGGAAAAGAAGTTGCTGTTCTTGCCAACATGAGTCATCCCAACATTGTCCAGTATAAGGAGTCTTTTGAAGGTGTTCACACCATCCTAACAGTCAACATGAAGAATCCCGGAGGTGGCTCATTACAGTATTTCCACCACACACACCGTGTTAACCACATACTGTCATTTCTTCTCTTTTCAGAGGGGGGGTGCCTGTATATTGTGATGGACTACTGTGAGGGTGGAGACTTGTTCAAAAAGATCAACTCTCAGAAAGGATTGCTGTTCTCAGAAGAGCAAGTGAGCCACTAACACTTGGAGACAATCATGAATGTTTTGGATAAATCTGTTGACAGGCTGGAACAGTGTAGAACATGTGGATTGAACTGATCCGATTCCTTCTTTTTGTACCCTTTAGTTGAACCATATTTATCCTCTTGTAGTGTTTTGTGATATATTTTGCTTGAGTTGCTCTTTCATTAGACTTGCAAATAATGTTCAGTGTAAAAGTTGATACCATGTAATGCGGCTTACTGTCTTCTCCTTTTCCAAGATCATGGATTGGTTTGTGCAGATTTGCCTGGCACTGAAGCACGTGCATGATCGGAAAATCCTCCACAGGGACATTAAATCCCAGGTACTGCTTCATATACCACAAGATCCTTCTTTGAGTGACGGCAGGTTGTTTATTTGTCGTGTATTGCTTTATTTACATGTCTTCTCATCATGTCTACATAGAACATATTTTTGACAAAAGATGGGACTGTGCAGCTTGGTGACTTTGGAATTGCAAGGGTACTGAACAGGTATGTACAATATCGTCTGAATAGACCTGTATATCTTTAAAAAGACAGGATTTGGACGTTGTAAAGTCGAATACATTTGCTTTCTCTTTTCCAGCACTGTAGAACTTGCAAGAACATGCATAGGAACACCATATTACCTGTCACCAGAGATCTGCGAAAACAAACCATACAACAACAAAAGGTACTTGATGCTCTTGACTACAAGGATTTTATTGTTTGTCTCATTACTGAGGTAAATTAGCTTTCAACAGTATTCCTTGGGAAAGCTCAGTCCCTATTGAATTGTGCACCATGCAGGATTCAGTAGTGGCTTCAGGGTGATGTAAGGATATCATGTCTCATCTTTATTAACTGAACCTGCTTGTGAATATGTACAACCGGAAGCTAGTATTGATTTCCTATTGAACTATTTTAAGTATGCATGTTATCTAATCTACTTTAGTTACAACCAATGAAGTAAATTTAGTAGTTTATCTGTTTGGTGTGGAAGTCTTTCAGTAATAAAGTCCCTTTTTTCCTCCAGGTTATAATAAAGAAAGTAAAGGGCTTGCAAGTGACTGTTGATACCTTATCGATTGAATGTAAACTTACCCCAGAACTCATCCCTGCCTGTCCGTCTGTATGCTCTCTCCTCTAATTTCCCCTACTTTCCCTCCTTCTGCAGTGATATTTGGGCCCTAGGGTGTGTCCTATATGAAATGTGCACTCTTAAGCATGCAGTAAGTATTCTGTGTCTGAGCTGTTTACTAAATAATGTATATTTAATGCCGTTCATGCAGCATTGCCGTCCTTTCTGACAATCAGATATAGCCTCTATATACTATAACTAAAATATTTTAGTTTGTGTCTTATAATCAAATCTGTGTAGATTCATTCACTCTCATTTTGATATTCCCTACTTTGCTCTATCATTGCAGTATGATTTGCCTGCAGTCATTTCTATGCAGTGGGTCTAACTGTGTCTCTGCATGTGTTTCTTCTCAGTTTGAGGCTGGCAACATGAAGAACTTAGTTCTGAAGATAATTCGCGGCTCATACCCGCCAGTGTCCGTTCACTACTCCCAAGACCTGCGCTCTCTCCTGGCACAGCTGTTTAAACGCAACCCTCGGGAGAGGCCCTCAGTCAACAGCATACTGGACAAACCTTTCCTCTCCTGTAGGATAGAGAGGTTTCTCACACCACAGGTAGGGCGAACAGTTAGTTGTCTTAGATACAGACTTAACATGCATAAATCAGACTGTGTACATCCCTGCATTACTCGTTTCCAGATCATTGCTCAGGAATTCCGCCATACTTTTCTTCACAAGCAGCCTAAAGTGGGCGTGACGCAGATGCCATCAGGTGAGCAAACTCTGTAGCTTTGTGCAATATCGGTCTGCCACAGCATCATTTTAGCTTCCACCCCGAGGCATTCCCTCTAGGTGAATTTCAACTGCAAAAATGAATGCAAAATTATCCAATCTCTTGAGATTTGCCCAATATTTGCTCTGCTAAAGGCATTAAAACATAAAGTAATCCAGCAAACAAAATCTGCTTTATCAACAAAAATAACTCCTCATTTACATTCAGTTTGGCTCGTCAACCTCTGCTATCATCAAAACAAACCATGTGCTGCTTACTGGAAAACAGGGACTGACAGTTTATGGGAAATTTGGTCTTATTGGGAAAATTTGGCCACCAGCTGAGACTTCCCTGTCTAGTGTTGTCATACAGTGTGTTAAATTACATGAGTTTTATACACACAGTCATTAGCGATTGCTCTTTGTTTTTGTACACACAGTATGTGTTGAATTAATAATATTTAAAAATCATTCAAAACCCTTCTTTTTGCAGAAGATGTTTACGTATTCTTCACAGACTGTCTTTTTTGTAAAGTTACGTCGGTGTTGGGTAACTTTCAGACCAAGGGTTCTTCAAGTTGGGAAAATAAAAAAAGACTGCAACTAAAATGTGATGAATTATTTCTTTAATGTGCAGTATGCTTTTTATTAGTGTGACAAAGCTATAAAGAGGCTTCCACCCACTCCTCCCTCACCTACATGGTTAGATCAGGAGGTGTAGAATGACGGAGAAGTAATTGGACTTCATCCACACACACCTTCTACTGTAATGTTCTGCTAGCTGCTATGAACCACAAGCCATATTGTATTTTTTGTATGGATGTGATAGTAGTATTATTGAAACCTGAACTTCTGCAATGCTGGCGGGACTGTCATCAATCCTAGTCTTTATCGTTAGCCTGTGCAGTTTCCAGCTGTAGTCTCTGCTGTGATATATTGACAAAGAAAATGTTCATTGTTCCACACCGCTCACCACAGCCCAGAAGATTACAAAACCAGCCAGTAAATACGGAGTGCCTTTAACTGCGAGGAAGGTGTCAGACGGAGCCAAAAAGCCTGTGGAGAGGAAACCAGCTGTGAAACATAAACCGGTTAGTAGGATCTTATTAATATTCATGAGAAATTGTTATGATTTTTGAGCTTCAACTGTGGTTTTTTTTTTTCCTTTTTTGTCAAAAAAGTCTGTTTGGTGTTGAGCTCCTAGTCTGGAATGTCAGCAGCTTCTCTCGTGTGTGTGTGCGTGTGTGTGTGTGTGTGTGTGTGTGTGTGTGTGTGTGTGTGTGTGTGTGTGTGTGTGTGTGTGTGTGTGTGTGTGTGTGTGTGTGTGTGTGTGTGTGTGTGTGTGTGTGCGTGTGTGTATGTGTGTGTGTGTGTGTGTGTGCATCACACTGTGTTGCCAACCTCCTGAACCCCAGTGTCATATGTTGCTTAGGCCCCTCTCCCAGCAGCCCCCCAGAGAAGAGTGAGTCAAGTGGAGGAAGAGAGGAAAAAACACGAGGTACAGCTGAGAGCCCCCATATAACTTGTGCACCCTATTAGATTTCCCTCCGTTTTCTCTCCACATTCACCCACACATGACGGTCCCTTCTTACCAGCATTTTCAGTTTTATATCTTCTCATTCCGCTTGATCCCTATCTTCACCCGTTTTCTGCTCCTGGCCCATTTGGAGTGTCTGTGCCTGATTTAGCTTACAATTTTAACCAACCTTTCCCTCCTCGCCTACCTGTCCTGTGACAGAGAAGTCCTGCTGCTCCTCTTACGTCAAAGCGGGTTTCTCTAAGATGTCTTTTTCAGTGTTTAAGATGCTTTTGTCTTTTTCTACAGGAGGGCTTCAGAAAGAAAAGGATGGAGCTGATTGAGAAAGAAAGGAAACAGAGAGAGCAGGTGAGCTTATTGTTACGTTTCTGTAAAACGTATGAGAGTTATTACACTTGATAGTTTTCTGATCTGTGTCTCCTTCAGATGTTCCTGTTCAAAGCAGAGCAAATGAAGAGATATGAAAAGGAAAAGGTGGGTGGTGAATTTCTACCTTGTGGGTAAAGTTATAGTTCCTCTTTTTTGAACTAAAAAGGTCATTTTACTGCTGGTCTAGTGTTGAATTATGAGAAATTGTATGGGCTTGTCCTCCATAAGTGCCTCACCTCCTGATATTCTGCTAGATGATTTATCTGAGCCTCGAACACCACTCAAACACTCTGCATAGCCCCAGCTACAACTTAATAGCAATCTCTTACAGATCAATCGAATAAACCAAGCCAGAGAACAAGGCTGGAAGCATGTGTTGAGTTCTAGTGGAGGTAGCAGCCCAGAGAGGAAGGTAATGGATACCGATTTCCTTTTTTATGACACTACTCAGGGAATATTTTATTGTAAATACCTTTTGTGATTACATTAACATGCAGTGTTTCCCACTGGTTGAGATTCTTGATGGTGGTGGGTGGTGCGGCCGTAGTCAATATGCATGCAGAGACTAATCCATTTTGGAGGGGGAGAGTGTAACCCAGACTATTTTCTGTGGCAACAATTTATAGTTGTCCCCTGAACGCCTCTCTTGCACACTATTGGTAGACACTAACTAAGCAACTGTACACGGAGAAGCCTCTAGTCCCAATCATAGACTGTTGATAAAAAGGTCCCCACTCAGTCACTGCAGCGTTCTACCGTTCTAAGATTTACCCAAGCAAACACCCAGTGGTTCCCCTAACACTAGGTTCCTGGTGCCCCCTGAAAGAAACACAGGACTAGATCAAAATCCAGTATTTGGCTGGACTGTGTGTGAAATGCTTAAATGTTGAAATGAGGGCTTTTAATTTGAAAGTCACAGCATGCAGCTGACCGAATCTGTTGTGACACACATTCAGGTCAATATTTATAGCTGGCCCTGCTGTTGCTCAGTGTGAGAGCCTCTGCTGCATTTTGCTGACTCCGACTGTCGCTCTAGTTTTTCTCTTCTCTCTGTGATTCATGAAGGGCGGGGTTCAGCCCTCACCGCAGAGCAGAGGAGGGAAAGGTAACCTCAAACATCCAACACAATAGCAGAACAAACAGCTACAGGAGAGGCAGAGCGAGAGAAGATTGTCCACGAGTTAAAGGATTGTGGATGGTGTCGTTCTCTGGCAGATTTCAAAAAATTAAAAATTAAAAAAATGCGTCACCAATATACTTGGGCGTCCGTTTATATACCCGGGCTGCCAACCCAAATAAAGTGTATGTATGGGAAACACTGACATGATCAGTTGTTATTCAGCTCTAAAGTCTGGCTCACAACAACTTTTGTTCTTTAAACTCAGTGTTTTGTAGGAGGTGGGTGGAGAGCGGCAGGTGTTCGCCCTCCTGTTCCAGGTGCTGCTCAGGCTTCAGCCAACAGAAGCCCATATGAACACTACCAAGCTACTCTGGACCAAATGGCTAAACCACAGCCTAAAGATGTCAGCAGGGAGGCGTCCTCAGCAAGACCAGGCAGTCCCATTCGGTATGTTCAGATGTCGGCTTTTCTTTGGAACTTTGAGTGTGTTAAAGGATTGTTGTAATTGTACTGGCTGTGTGTGTTAGAAGAGTACCAGCTGCTGCTGGCCCAGTGTTGCCCAACGGCTCTGCCCGGCACCTGAACCCTGATGCAATCAAGAGAGAAATTCAGAGGCTGCAGCATGTTTCAAAACAAGCCCACATTAGCAGGTCAGTCGATCAGTCAATGACACGACCTGATACAATCTGCATTCCAGCTCCTTTCATAATGTAAAAGCTTTGGTAAAATATTTGTTACTGTGTTTGCTTTTCAGGCAGCGTAGTCACATGGCAGCTGGACGGACCTGTCAGGTTGAGGAGTTTTTACAGCGCAAGAGAGAAGCGATGCTCAACAAAGTCCGTGCTGAAGGACAGCTGGTACGTTGTATGACTTATGTAATTTTATGGTTAATCTATCGAGTATTTAGCCCTGTTATTAAAATTAGAGCCCGACTGGTACCGGGCTGATTCCAATACTGATGTTAAATAGAAATTAGAATAAGTAAGAAGTTAGAAATTCTAATATTGATATATCAGCTGATATTCTTTATATATATCTATACTGTGCATACATGCTATATAATGATCCCTGAAATATGGTTATCAAAAAATATGGACACTGAAGATGTAATGGAAGCAGGATATGTTACATTTTACACAAAAAAAAACGTAACCTTTACAGGGAATTTAATAATTATAAATGACTATTTAAAATTCACTATTCATATTTATATACTATTCAAATTTATTCAAAGCATCTTTTCCTGCATTAAGTTGTGTTTTTATATCAGCCAACATACATACTGATACTGAATATCTGTGAGATGCCAATATGAGCATACAAAATGATCCGGCCAATACAAGTCGAGCTCTAATTGAAATACTGAATTATGACTCTTTGCATATCGGGTGCAATTCAATACTGACTGAGGTGAAAAGGGACACTAAGGGTTTATTTCAAATATTCTGATTCTTAAAAGTTATAGTAGGTTAATTTCATATTAATGTTTAATTTTAACTGCAAAAGCTGCTGAAATCAGCCAACTTTCTGCCACTTTAACTTATCATTTTGGTTTATGAGGTTGAGACCCACTAGCTGGATCATTGGACAGTTCAAATTTAATGACGTTTGCTAACACATGCATCCATCAAAGAGGACAAGTAAACTGTTGTCTGTTTGTTTTGGAGCTCTTCTGCACTCTAGGGTAGAAGTGCACTTAAGGAGCTTGGACCTCCTCTCAGCTCTGTGACTGTTTAATTAACATTTTCCTGTTAGGGGTGTGGCAGCTGTTTATGGGGGACAAATTATATTTTTATTATTCAGATCAGTTCAATGAATCTGGCGACCTCGTGTACAACTTTTCATAGTATTTCTCACCTTCAGCCTGAGCAGAAATCTAATCAGACAAAATAACTGGATCTGACAATCTGACATTGGCACCTTTTGGCTTTACATGGTGTCAATTGTTTCTGGATTAATATAAAAATGTTGATCACTGCACCTTTAATTATATCGTGGCCCAAACTGGTGATCACTGGCAGCTATAGATGTTAGGGCCTGCGTCCTTCTAAAGTCTGGTTCAATTGAACCGTGAACAGGGCACTCGGCAAAACCTGTCTGCAAACTATGGAAGCCGTGCGGGTGCGCTTCGGTGCAGGAGACCGAAAGCCAACAAAGAGGAGGAGGTAGGAGCTCGGGCCTGAATGCCCAGCCTCACACTCCACCTCACTCATAGCACGTCTGGCTTGGCACGTCTGCATAAACCCCCCCGTGACGCACCCACAACTCAACCCAGCAGTTCCAAGTCATCCTTGCATAATGTTTGCTGTCCTGCTGTGAGCTGTTTATTTATCCCAATAATGGCTGTTGTCCCACCTCATTTTATGAGTTGCGTTTCAGATTTATCTATGGATTTTTCATGGCACTGTTGTCATTTTTACTGTCTGAATGGCTGATGTGTTCATGTGTTAATACCAGCATCATATTATGTTTTGGCATGTAAAACCATGTCTTTTTATTAATGCTAATTAAGCATGTGGTTATTTATTTGTATGACTATGACTGCTAATATAAATGCCACAGTCGACCCTGTGTTGTCTGCAGCAGTGTGTTCAGCAGTTCACCGTTCAGTGTGTGTAACATTTCTGCGTTTGTTCTCAGGAGTACTTGGGAAGACTGAGGCAGATCCGCTTACAGAACTTCAATGAGCGTCAGCAGATCAAAGCCCGACTCAGAGGAGAGAAGGTACATCCCTTCTCATCTCTGAATCTGAGAGCTCCTGTAATCAAAGTGCTTTCAGGTCTCTCTGACATTTGGTCTCCTGTCTGCTGCTTGTGTTTGTGTTTCAGTATGACAGTGATGGTTCTGACAGCCAGGAGTCCAGCGAGGAGGCAGAGCTCAGGAGAAAGAAGATAGAAGCTTTAAAAGTGAGTCTACGGCGAGCACTGAGCAATTGCATTTTGAAATGTGCCACATTTATTTAATAACCCTATTTATAGAGCTCTTTTCACTGAATGAAATGACACCCCAACAGAGAGATGATGTCAGTCAGTATGAGCAGAACTCTTCATGACTACTTCAATCAAAAACTACTGTGCAATCAAAAAGAGACTTCTTTTGTGGAGAGGGGGAAGCAATAGGTTTAATGAGTAAGTATTCCACGTCGCTTGATCAATATCAGCTCCTATATTCCACACATTTTGTGTCCATAGGTATTTTTTGATTTCACCATGGACCTTGAGCAGGAAGCACACATCATTTACACCAAATGTTTTCCCTCAGACGCCTCAAAACGTCACAATAGAACTCTATATTGACAGCCTGACCCTGACGAGCAAATTTACAACCCCACAACTATTAAAGATAACCCACCTGGATGTGCTCCTGACCTGACGCCCTCTTACCCTAAACCCTTTCGAATATGCAAGTGCCCCTCAAAACACCTCACCTGGCTCATTGCTTCACTGTTGTCTATTTTCGGAAGCATTTCAAGGGTCTCTGTCGCCCTCTGCTGAAGTCACGGGGAAATCGCAGATGCACAAATTCCAGTGGTCACAAAAACGTGGTAACACAGCGAAGTAACTTAGTATACTTACTCACAAAAGTGATTTCTTCCCCCTGCTCCATCGCTGCACAGGAACAGTCTCTGAACTTTTTGATCACACCTTGTTTTATTGAGACATCCTTTTTGTTTGAAACGCTTATTTTGATCATCAGTGTTTGTTCTTGGTTTAATATCTTTTGTGTATGCATGTACCTGCCAGGCTCAAGCAAACGCCCGTGCTGCTGTACTGAAAGAGCAACTGGAGAAGAAGAGGAGAGAAGCGCACGAGAGAGAAAAGAGAGCCTGGGAGGACCATGTAAGCTCTCATGCTCACATCCCTCAGGGCACGCTATCACCTGGCCTTAGCTGCTGCATCAGTTTAGGTGTAGACTAATCTGCGCTGTCGTGTATTGTTGAAGCTCGCGGTTCGAGGGGTGAAGGTTGGCGTGTCGGCGGGAAGCGTAGCGGCGCCGGCAGCAGTAGCAGTAGCTGACAGTTCTCTCCCACAGCCCAGCACCTCTCAGCCGGACCATGCTGCCAAAGCTCCAGTTCCACCTGCATCCAAACCCTCCACCTCAGCTATTTCCATGACTGCTGCACTGAAGAACGTTGGAGCAGTCAGTATACATTCATACAGTGTATCACACCTCATATCACGGGACTGTTTGAGTGTATATTCCCTGGATGTATACATTTTCAATTTTTTTTTTGGCAGATTACTCCACTCAAAGAAAAGTTGCCTGAACCAGAGACTGCTACAGTGATCCAGGTGAGCTGATTGGTTGTTGAGAATCATTTAATAAAGTTACAATGAGCAGACAAGAAGGCAGTTTTCATTGATAAACCGCCACCCTCAAAAGATGATGTAATTTCATGCTTTTTGTCTAACAGAGTGAGAAAAAGCAGATTCTGCGCAGACTAAACCAGAACCTAAAATCCCAGAGCCCGGTGGAGGAGGTTGAGGCGTCGCCTCCAGCCCTTGCAGAGCCGAGTCCTGCTCCCCAGCAGGACCAGTCGGACCCAGAGAGACGCCCCTCCTCAAACGGAGACCGGAGGAAGTGGGAAGCAGCGGAACTGCCTGTACTTCCTGTGGCCCAACAAACCTTAGAGCAGTCATGTGCCACAACAAGCAGTGAACAGATGTCATTAGCCACCCCAGTGTCTCCACAAGATGGACCGCCCTCTGGTGTTGACAGGAAGAAGTGGGAGGCTGGCATTCCACTCATCCTCTCAGTAGCCCAACAAACTCTAGAGGAGACATGCATCACAACCATCGGTGAGTGATCGTGCAGAGCTCCTGAAAATTGTTGATGAGGTTTGTTGCAAATCCACTTTCTCTCTCAGTGTCTCTCTTTGTATGCTTGTGTGGTCGCAGAGCAAACAGCAGGGGAGGTTATCCAGATGGCGAGGCTGCAGGACGAAACCCCCAGGAAGGTGTGGGGAGCGAGTCCAGTCTCTCAGGTGCTGAGAGTGCTTCAGGAGGCAGAGCTCCAGCCCCTCACCCAGCAGCTGGAGAATGTCACCATTTGCGAGGACGAGTTTTCTAGTCCTGGTCAGTCTTCATTCAATCTACTTGTTCTTTATTATGCAATCAGAAGGAGAAGCAGAGGAAACCTTGATGCATTATTCAAATATTCTAACCTATGCCTTTTGTAAGTTTTTTTTTTTTTTTTTTTATGGAAGCCATTATGTTTCAGAGTCGTTCGTCTTGATGTTCCTATTTTTACAATTTGTCCTGAACGTCCACGTGGACTCAAAGATGTACTGATTAGGTTTTGGTGGTCAAAGTCACTGTACTTTTACAAAACATGTTAGTAACTGAAGAATTTGTGTTTCTTTTCAAATCTTTTTATTGATTTTGCAAATACTTTAAGACAGAAAAGGAGAACAGGACTATCCCCAAGAAGTTGGGATATACAAAACATTACATGCAGCTGTGTGTTGCTTGGAGGTAGTGTAACTGTGACAAACTGTCACTGGTTGGATTGCAGCATCGTTCAAATAGTTTATGAAAGGTTTCCAGGTGTCGTCGAAGGAGTCACTGGAGTCTCTGAGTGAGAATCTGATCTTTTCAAGTTTTATATGATTTAAGATCTCTTTTAACCAACTGCTGTGTGAAGGCGGGAGGGCATGTTTCCACTTGAATAATATGAGGCGTGTAGCTAAAAGGCAAGGATGCGTAGCCCTGTCGACGGCAGATCGAGTCTTTCAGGTGGTTGAGTTCCAAAAAGTGCTGTGAAGGGTTCGGGGTCAAGTTTTATACCCAGTACTGTCCCAAGTGTATTGAATATTTGATCCCAAAAAAATGTAAAAATTTTGGCAGGACCAAAACATATGGGTATGGTTGGCAGGTGACTGTTTGCACCTACTGCAGCTGTCATTCGTATTTGGGTTGATTTTAGCCAGACGGGCATTTGTGTAGTCTACACAAAATAAAACCTTACATTGCAGCAGCCGGTGTCTCGCACTGAAGTATTCATGTTTAATAGGATACAAAACATTAAGTGAGGACATTTTCTATCCAGAAAGGGAAGATTGTGACCATATTCCACATTTGGCCGGATGCTGAATTGGTGGCACTAATCTTGGCTGTCCACCTTGAAACTGTGCTGATTGTATTGATCTTTTTTGCTGTTGCATTGAAGATGTGCAAGAAGCATTTGGAACTTGGAGTTTCTTTGCAGCAACATATGAAGCATCGTCTACTGTCATGGCAACAACTTTGTCTTCTATCAGAATCAGTTTTATTGGGTAAATGTGTGTGAATACATAGAAGAAATTTGACAGTTTTTTTTTGTTTCTCTCAACTGATTTACACACTAATACAGTAGACATGCAGCCGAACAAGACAATACACTTAACACCTTTTAATTAAATTCCTTCAAAGTTTTCACTACATATATTAGATGACTCTGGACGGACATGGATGTAAACTGCAACTTTACTAGTTGGAGGAGTTATACAACCGCGAGGCAGCAATTCTAGTTTTAATATTGTATTCATCATTGTGATTATTTTTTGTTGAGAGTTTAATCATTTTGTCATTATTTTGTCATTCTTCTCTGCACTAATGTACACCTTTATATTTAAACAACCAAAGAAAGGGATGGAAAAGATTCTTTGTGTCACAGTGAGACACTCTGGATCATGTTTCCAGTATGTGATACTTCTTGAAAATGATACTCTTTTTGGGGTTCAGCTGCAAATGGCAGAGTACTACATGAAGTGTGTCTGAATTTAAACTCTGTATTTACTGTGTGACACACGGACACATTAAGGCCCCTTTTTAAATGGTTTAAGCTATTTTCTTATTGTGCCAGTTTAAAGAATGCATACTTTTATTTGATGTACTAGCTGTATGTTCATTTAATATGGTCTCATATTCTCCCCAGATAAGCCTAACCAGGCAGCACCAGCAGCTGCTGACATTGTGAGGACACCTAAAGACGTGTCGACCTCTGCTGTGGCTCAGAGACCTGCTGCTTCAAACGAGGCTTCACGTCAGGAAACGTCTGAAGCCGGAGCAGCTGAAAGAGTGACACTGCCACCAAACCTCACTGAGACTCAGGGTTAGGATTTCACTCAGCCTGATATTGATCACATATTTTGCTTTTTATGTCAAAGTATATTTTCGGTAGTTCAATAGTTTCAGTACGTCCTTTCTGGCCTGAATTCCTTTTAGATCCAGCAGACTTGGAGTCGATTGTTTTGGATGAGGGTCTCAAACAGGCCTCACATCCCCCAGCTGGTGTGCAGCAGGCGTGGGAGCAGGAAGCTCAACAGCAAATGTGACTATCTATTGTTCTAAACTATTTGTATTAAATCTGAAATTTGCCCTTTCATACTAAAATCTTTTTTTTTACTCACACCATTATGATTTAAAACTCCTTTTTAAGTATATTTATGCCCATAGTTAAGTTATTTTTTCTTCAAATAGATGAATAAAATGTGATTTAAATTATAAGTACATATTTAAATACCCTTGTATTTCTCTTACAGGCCACCAGAGGGCATCACAAGACCAACAGACACCAAGGAGGTTGAGAAGAGTGCAGAGAAACCAACTGAATCATCTGGTTAGATTAATGCCCAGTGAGCCAAAGCCACTTTTGTTCAGTGTAATTATTATCTTAATTAAATTTGTCCTTCCTTCTCTCTGTGCAGGTTTACCACAATGTGAGGAGCCACTGTTTATGAAGCTGTGCTCCCCGGCCCACCGACGCACCGCTGCCCTCGCAATCCTCTCAGCCCAGTCGTCCATGGATGACTCGTCGTCCTCTTTGGCCTCTCGCTCACGCTCCGTCTCACCTCTGCGCTCCAAGCACCAGGATGCGCTCCTCATTGGACTCTCCACGGGCATGTTTGATTCCAACAACCCCAAGGTGATTACCCATTGAACATTTTCACTTCTGTCTGGAAACTGCTTTGCATAATAAGTAAAGTAATTATCTAAAGTTTAAAATGACTGAATTGAGTCCGGGATGTTTTTAGCTGTTAGTGTGATCAGGTGTTTCAGGTGATGTAGAGGCCTGTGTGGTATTTTGGGTCAGACTTCAGACTTCTTTATTAATGAGGAGGGCAGGAATGGAGTCAGAGCCATTAATCACACACTCTGAGCCGGCAGGGGGTCTGATAAGACACAAAGACCATCCATCAACCTATATCTATAATAACCTCTTTCAGGGACATCGAGATCCGCAGAGCCGAACTCAACACACACGAACACACAAAGAGCTACGTGTAATGAACGTGTCCCAATACCACTGCCCCTTCCACCGACCTCTCCTTCGCCTTTACTTTTGTATTGATAGTTATATCATCGGGTCCTACAATGGTGAAATTGATGTGTTTTTTCAATATATTTTCAATCTTAATAATGATAAACTTCCAAACTGTTTATACATTCCTTTTCAAAACAAAGTTAGAAAGTGATTTACATGGAAGAACCACAATTAAAAGATAATTCAAAGACTGTTGCAAATAAAATCAGCAACTAAAATAATACAAGTAGAATGAAGAAAATCCTCAATGATATAAAACTACAACATTAATAACAAAACGGGTAATAAATGTTAGAAATAAATAACGGTGTACTGGAATTAATAAAGGGCTCATTTTAAGATGTCACTGATCAAAGCCTCAGGCAGGAGGTTCCACAGCTGAGGGGCTCGTTCACCTTTAGTGTTGATGCAGGACTCGGGAACAGCCAGCAGAGATCTGACTGACGATCTGAGGCTCCACTCAGTGCCTCAAGCTCAGAGGGAGAGCAGCAACTCAGCAGTCTAGCTGGGAGCTAATCCATGAAGTGATTTTAATGTGCTCTATAGGATCTTGAAATAAGTTCTAAAACTGAATGGCAACCAGTGAGCTTGTCTTCTTGCATTTGTTAAAAGCTAATCTGTGTTTTGTACCAGCTGAAGGCGTGAGAGGTTTTTTGGCTGAACCCTGAATTCCAGTCATCTAATCAGGTGAAATAAAAGCGTGGATGATCTTCCCGAGATCAGGCTGTGACAGAACTGACCTGTATTTTTTTGATGCTCCTTGATTCCTAAAAACATGACTGAACAATGTTTGAAGTTTGTTTTTCAAACGAAAAGTCACTGTCAGATATTCCACCACGTCAATCAGCGCTCGTCTAATGTCGCCGTGTTTGCTTGGTTCTGTCAGATGCTGCGGACGTGCTCTCTGCCAGACCTCAGTCGACTCTTCGGCTCTCAGCGGGACACTGCGGTGACAAGCGACGCTAACGCTGTTCCAAACAACCTGGAAATCGAGGACCTGGATGAGGCAGCTAAAGATGATGACCAGTCAGAGACTGAGGAGTAAGACAAACACAAATGATGTCTCTAAAGCAGAAACATGTTCAGGCCCTCCTCTGTGGGAACGGGGAAGGCTTTATCTTCTTTGTTGTACTGTTTGTCAGTTGACAAAGACTTTCATTGTAAAATCTCTATTACTTCTTATCCTGTTTCTGCAGTGATGAAAGACACGTAATTTAATAGTGACAGATATTTTGCCTTAGTCTCATTCTGTCAATCATTCTCAGTGTGACAGACCCACATTATAAAAGGATGTCGGTCTCTTTTCTCCAAAAAGAACTTTACAAATCCAGCGAGTTAAAAGCATACTGTGTGTGATAACACTGTGTTCTGTTCCTCAGTGCATATGAGGACGAAGATCTGCGGGACATCAGGGCCTCCATGGAGAGACTCCTCCAAGAAGAAGGTGACATAATGAGGGGACCCCCGGAGGTCGGAGCAGGAGACTTTAATGGAAACCCGCCGGAGGGCCGAGACCAGGAGCTTTTCAACAGGATGACAGCTGACATGGAGCAGGACAACAATCCGATGGCTGTGGATGAGGACGATGATGATGAAGAAGAAGAAGAAGAGGAGGAGGAGGAGGAGGATGAGGAGGAAGAAGAAGAAGAAGGCGAGGAGGACGAGGATGAGGAGGACGAGAATGAGGAATGCTCTAATGGGAGTCCTGGCGATGAGGAGGCAGGGGAGTTGTTGACCAATGGTGTGGGAGAAGAGAACCACAGCAATAACAGCCAGCTCAATGAAGAGTGGCATTCAGGTAGGAGGGAGTGTCACAGGTTGGTGAAATTACAAGACTTATGAAACTATTTTGATGATGATAGATCATTATTTTCGTCCAAGAACAACCATCAGCTCACACTTTCTATTTGGTTGTTTAATCTTACTTCACTGTAGTTTGGAGGAAAACTTAAAAGATTACTGAACTTGTAAGAGTTCATCTTGAATTCATATTTTATGTCAGCTGCTTTTAATAAGTGAAAAAAAAAAGGTTGTATTTGGGAAAACCAAGCAGCTTCCCAGTGATCAAAACCAAGACGTGTAACAGTGTAATGAGACATAAGAAGCTCTGCTCTTCTATAGATGGCAGCGGAGAGGACCAGGGCGGAGAGGCTGAGCATCACGACAGCATCTTCAGTCGGCTGGAAGAGCTTCGCTTCAACCTGGAGCAGCAGATGGGTTTTGAGAAGTTCATTGAGGCCTATAATAAGATTAAGGTATGAAATATTTAGTATTTCTCCCCCCAAAAACCCTGCAGTCATCCGTGCAACCTCACAATTACAGTGCTAAAAACAAGCGACGACGTGTTCGTTGTTTTGGTGCTCCAGGCTATACATGAGGATGAAGATGAGAATATTGACCTGGGCTCCAGTTTGGTCTTCAGCATTCTGGGAACTGAGCACCAGCATCTGTATCCCAACATCCTGCATCTAGTGATGGCAGACGGCGCTTATCAAGAAGGTCAGTGGCAGTAGTTTGTAGTGACTGGGCAAGCACATGCTTTTGTTTATTCTGTCTTTTTTTTTTTTTTTTTTTTTTTGTCTCCTCTTTTATTTTATTCATCTCTATTTACAACAAATGTCTTTCTTCCTGAGTTTTCGTTCAGAAGTACATGTGCATCTCTCTTCATCGTTCTGGTCAGTAACAGCATCATCTGTGTCAGAGCACAGCGAGTGTTTCGTCTCGTCCCTAAAACCCTCTTGTCTCACATCGCTGCAGCTTCACCAAGTCGTGGAAGGAACTAAGCAGACGTGAAACGCACCCTTAACTCTGTCTGTCTGCTCGGCGTTGCTCTGCGCCGAGTCTGTTGTCAGACCGGGGCCACAGCAGAAATAGAAAGTTCGGGGGTGGAGGAGAGGGGAGGGAGGGGGGTAGTTCTTTTGAGCTTGAAAGGTCCCCTCAGGACAGGAGCAGCCTTCAGATACATTTTCTCACTGAACAGCTTGATGTCACCGTTCTTTTGTTTTCTATTTTTACTGTCTTCTGAAGGGAAGATGGAGGATGCAAATGTCAGATTTCTCCCTCGAGGACTTGTCTCAAAGATCTGTGAAAGATGGCTCTTATCCATTCACCACCAGGTGTATTTGGAAGTAATTTTTAAGGCGGCTATCAGAATACAAACGCGTACTGTAGTGATGCAGCTTAGTCCATTGAGTGTTGTCACAACTAATAATCCATCGCATTTAATCTTTAAATTCAAGTTTGAGAAGACACTGCTGTGAGACTTAAGTCAATTCTGATGTCTGCTCTAGTTTTGGGGCATTGAGTTACCAAAGTACAGATAAAAACTGATAAGAATCCTATCTTATTTTTTTTAGACTGAATTCTTTGTAGATGGCTGTCGATGGTTCACTAAAACTCTAGTTAACCTGTACGGTTAACAAGACTTTGTGACGTACAGCTGTGTTGTGAGTTAAATGCTAAAAATCAGCATAGTTTGCTAATGTTTACCATGTTCACCATCTTAATTTAGCATCTTAGCATGCTGACATTTGCTGATTAACCACACAGTACAGCTGAGGCTGACTGGCATACCATCTTACTTCATCCAGAGGGGGACCATGAATTCAGTTCAGTTGTATTTGATAAGTGCAGAGGAGCCATATGATTAAATTCGTTCATCCTATTCGGGGGCGACAGCAAGTCAGCCAGCTCGGCCAGATCATCTCAACTGGAGGAGTCATATAACATGCACATACACTTAGATCCCTAAAACACAGAAGGATTAGTAAGCTGACCTAGATGTTTTTAGCATATGCACCAAACAAACGGTGTGCTATCCAATGATGTAATTAGTAACAGCGCAAGTGGTGCAACACGCTGGGGCCCAGAAGCTGTCGGGGGTCCCTGTAAGAATTTCAGGACGGGCCTTCTCGCATATAAACCATGTAACACTGTCTTCACAGTAATAACTGGACCAGTATTTGATTGTGGTACATAGACCGATAGATAGATGGATTGATCGATACCATGTTTTTGAGTCATAGTCTTAATTTATGTATATTTATTTGTCCTTTTTGAAATATTCCAAAACTACTGTTTAATGTTTTACTAAAAATGAAGAGGTTGTTATTTCTACCCAACACAAAATTCACTTGGTTGCTTTATTCTCAAAAGAAGGCATACTGGGAAATTTGTTTCGCCAATGACCTCATTCCTGTCATTTGTGATAACTGGCATTGACATCGGGACAATTTTGTCTCAGCAGTTCAACCTTCTAGCAAAAAGCCCTTCAGCAAAAAAAGTTAGCAGCATAGACAGATATGTGTGTGCAGCTGCCGTCTTTGAACACAGCATCCTGTTGTTCTTATCACATCTATGGGATCAATTGTGTGCCTATCCACTAAATATAGATAGAGATATGGTAAATGTCTGGTCCAAACTGAAATATCTTAATGAATGTGATAGATTACCATGACATTGTCTACAACGTGGTGGATGAACTGATCATCGGTAGAGGCATGCTGTTTGCATGGCTAAACTGTATGGTGGAAGGCTTGGCGTGATTAACTGTCCACTACAACAAGAGTTGGGTTTTGTGATGGAAATCGTGGAGATGAGGGGAAGAAGGCAGAGGAGACCGTTCTGGGTGACAACGCAGCGATGTTTATTGGCAGCAGTTCGATCGAGGAGAGAGGCCACAACATGTGGTGTTATGTGGTGGAGTATTTTTCCAGGACCCAAATGCAAGCACACAGACTCGAGGAATAAGTTCCAAAAAATACAGTCTTTATTGTCCCAAAAAACAAACAAAAAAATACAAACCAAAAGGTGGCACCGAGCGTGTCCACTTTACGTCCAGTCGGGAGGGCAACTCAACCGACAGCTCCAGGGGGACACGGGTAACAGGGCAGCCGGCAGACCAGCGGAAGGGACGGCGTCAACAATCCTCCTAGCCGGGAGGGCAACTCCACCGACTGGTGATTTTAACGGGGATATCCGCAGGAGACACAGAGGCCGGAGGAACGGGAACAGGAACAGGACTGACAGAGAGCTGACGGGGAGCAGACGGAAGACGGACGGGGAGCAGACAGAAGACGGACGGGGGGGCTAACAAAAAATGAACCGACAACCAGAGTTGTGCAGGGGCAGGGTACATATAGTCTGGGGAGGTGATCAGGGAGATGCAGTACACCTGCAGGTGGTGGTCAGGGGTGAGTGGCTGCATCTGCTGGGACTGGTGAGGGGCGTGGCCACAGACAAAGACAGGGGACACAGGAGGAGAGGTGATCGGGGGCAAAATGGAGGACAAAACTGAACTCCTGACACCCGGTTGCGAAACCTCTCTGTCTGTGCTCTCACAAGGGCTCCACTGTGAGGAACACATTAGTTCCAATAAGGACCATGTGTCTTTTTTTCTGGTTCATAACATTTTGTCTGTTTCTCTTCTCATTTATGGTGAACACAGTCCAACCAAAGTCCTTTGATTCTCAAATGAATTATCTGTCCCAACATGATTCTCTTTATGTTCTCTGTCTTTTAGATAATGATGAATAATGTTCTGTGCAATGGAGCTGCTGGCGGCTACGACAATCTGCTGGCTATCTGATGTCTTCCCATGACGCACATCATTGGCAGAAGGATCTATGCATGACGTGTCGCAGCCACACATCTGACAGTGTTTCAGGCACACTTGCATGATGTATAACTCGTACCCTGGAGACTGTATTTCATACTTTGACTATCAGCACCTGACACCATTTTCTAACCCGTGTTTAGAAGATACATGTTCCTATCAACCAAAGTTAACTCCAAGGTTAAGTAAATGTTTATGAAAGTCTACGTCTGTGACACGTGTATAACATGGGTTAACTCTGCTAAGTTTCACTTTGTTGTTGGTTCAGTTGGAGTCTTCAGTGGCATTTTATTTTGGCGGGTAAAGATCTGGTCCTCTCAGGTGCTCTCTTCCTGTCTCACACACCAACCGGGTCACCCTTAACCCAGATGAACCAGGATTCCTTCAAAACCAGTCAAACCTCCTTTTTCTTACTACTGTTCTCTATTATCTAATACATTTTCCACATTTCTTACTGCTTCAGTTAACCCAAATCAAGTATAAAGGTTTTTGTGAGCGAGACTGCTGTATGTTGCCATGGTACTGTAGCAAAGGCTGTGGCTGGTCGATGTGTGGGCCAGGTGAGACTGAAGTTCAATGCACAGAGTTGTACTGATGATGTAAGCGGCGGTAGAGACGATAACATTAATACATATTTGAGTCTAAATTAAATATTGTACATTTCTTTATATATAATAAACTTTTTTTTTTCCAAAAAAAACCCTGAAGACTTGCTGTTTCTTTCTGCTTCACTGCCTACAATCTCCAAAAAGTTTTTAATAAACCCTCAAATAAGACGTGTGGTTTCAAGAGAGGTTTAGAAGAAGACCAGGTCATCAGACTGCGGTGCACTGTTGAGCACACGAGACTATTTTCATCCGCACCCTTTCCATAGAACACTCATCCATCTGTCAGCTCGCAAGATTTATTTGTAGTTGCACTCCCTGCGGTATAATATAACACGAGCCTTCAGTGTTCTAACACCATGTGTGATTTAGCGTGACAGGAGAGATGCGTGTGTTTCCTCTGAGTTGACTTCAGCAGCAGTAATAGCAGTAGCATCCTTCCAGTAATAATAAACAAAGCACTTTGGTCATGGAGCTTTACAGCTTCTCATGATTTTGAATTTTATATGAAAGTCCAGACACTGGACACTTAGTGTTAATTTCTTTTCTTCTAATTTATTCATCCAAATTTTGGCTTTATTTTCAAATTTTTCTTTGGTTAGAAAGTAACATGCATCAAGTGTGAACTAGTCAGCTGTGGAGTTAGTCTACGAGGTGCTGTGCTCACAACACACAATAAAATTTTGCCTACGAGGTAATGAATGACAACATTGATTTCCAACGCCAACCTGAGTGTAAATCTGCCATTATTGAAATGAAACTGCAAACTGGCCAAAGTGTTTTGTCATCACCCAGCATGTATTTTCAAGTTGCGGTGCCCATTGAATGCCATATTGAATATGCAAATGACAAATATACATTGGATTTCATGTAGGATTTTTCACTTGTGCACAGTAATGGATTACACTTTAAGGCTTTAAAAAAAAAAAAAGAAGATAGATTTACATAAGCAGGAATCAATTTAGATTTCTGGTCATAAACAAACACCCTCCTACAGTTTATGGGTTCTGGCCAGGTTTAACCTTCCATATGAACCTCTCAATTTTTTCAGGCTGTTCATCCAAGGCCAGAAATCCACAGCTCTACAGGCTATTATATGCCCTCATTCGATATTCATGCTGCATGGTGGCATTATGTTGTTTTGTTGTTCCATTTCTGATTTAGTAATTCTGTTTTAAGTAGCACATGTGGCTTGCATTATGCATGGCGGGTCGTTTTTATCTCTGTAGTAATTTACATTTTACATGTTAAGAGGTATATACACAGCACAGGAAGGTGTGCAGCTGTCACTATAAATACCATGATAAGCGCATGAGGGGTTTTGACAAAACGCTTCGGGTTTTCTTTTAAACATAGTCAGAAAAGCATGTTATCGGCTTAGTTTGGAGTAATAGGATGGAATAATATTTGAAGTTGAGTATCAATTCTGTTAAAATTGCATCAAACTGCACTTAAATTTAACTATGAGGAAAACAAAATGACAGTTCAGAATACCGTCTCTCACACTCCCACACAATGTCTGACATTATGCTGGGATGTAATGAATTTACTTCTGGTTGGACTGTGTTTCTGTTGATCTGAGCACTCAGAGGGGAAAATCACCCCACAGAGAAATATATGCACTCAACCGTTATCAGACAGCCTTCATTGACATTCAGTCCTGGTCCCTAATCTAATTTGAAAGCAGGTTGCCTCAGGCTCAGTTAGTACGTTTAGGAGCCTTATCAAAGCAATACATTTGAAGATCAGTGGATGTAAGTGTCTTGATCTGAGGAGAACATTAAGTCTGAAAGATTAAGACATAATTGTCTTTGCAAAGTGAAGTGTCAACTTGTAAACAACACTATACATATATCATAGCTGTGTAATCTGCCCTTTGCTTTTATAAGAATAGTTTTCCTGTTTGACATTCACGCTATTTCAATGCCTTGTATCCTGAACATCTATTTACAGTAATGGACCGTACGAGGGAGAGCCATAATTCTGTTATGGTCCATCTTTTTGTGGAAATTGGGGCATATGTCTTGTCATGTCCTCTCCTGCGTTCCTCATTCCCATTTATAAGCAGTAACGCAGCTGTCACCTCCATCATACGCAGGTCTGTCAGTGTGTGTGTGTGTGTGTGTGTGTGTGTGTGTGTGTGTGTGTGTGTGTGTGTGTGTGTGTGTGTGTGTGTGTGTGTGTGTGTGTGTGTGTGTGTGTGTGTGTGTGTGTGTGTGTGTGTGTGTGTGAGTGATCTGTTTGGTTGCCCTCAGGTGCAGTTATTATGAATGATTATTGCCTTTCAGAGTGTACAAATCATTGCTGCTAATTCAGACACAGCGCTGAATGTGTGCAGGATCTGAGTGTGTGGTAATACATATAGGGGTCAGGCTGAAAAGGAGGGCAGGGGCCATTGTCTCAGTGGAGGTGGAGGGGGCGGAGTGCTGCCTCTTCACAGTGAGGAAATATGACCTGAGGGCTCCTGCCAGCACCCATGGGATCACATGTGACAGAGAAGGACCACCTCCGAATAAATCCCCGTCTCTATTGCTCTTTTCTTCCTCTACTTCATCTTTCCCTCCTGCTCAGTATGCAGTGTCCTCCGAATGAGATAAAAATAAATCACATGTTTATTGCCTGCATGTGTCTCCCTCGCTCTCCTCCTCTCCCTCGTGTAGCTCTGAACTTGAGCCTGTGCAGTGAAGGTTATTGGAAGTCAAAGGTCCATTTTAAATCTATATTTTGCAATAAAAGCAGCAGCAGCAGCTTTGGAAAAGTGCTCTCCCCTCTCCCTTTTGCCTTTATATCAGCCAGTGGCAGGTTCATCCTTTTGCTTTTGCCTCAAGAAAAGACACAGGATCATCCCAGTATCATGCACCAACATCCTGTATGCATAAATTTAAGCTATGTTATTCATGAAGAAAAAGTGAAAGGGATAGAAAATCTGATTATTTTTTTTTCACAGGAAAATACTAGAAAATGTGACCAGCAGGTGTCCCTATTTACCTCTCCGGTGCTCATTTAGCTACAGATCTCGCAAAAAATAAATAAATAAAAAAATAAAAAAATAGGAGTAAAAGTGGATTTCCACCACGTATTGGTATTTATTTTGTCCACAAGACAGAACAGTACCTCTCTTCTGTGTCTGAGGGTTGGAAAATTTGAACTACAACAGAGTACTCTAACAAAATGCAACAGAAAATAAAGCATATTTCAGAGCTAATTTGAGAGGGGGAAAGCCTTTAATGGTATCCGGAGCACTGTCTCTCAGAACATGCCCACAGGCCGGGCCAAAATGGTGAAATGAAAAATAAGTTCGTCTGTGTCTGAGAAAAGATGCTGCTTTTTGACACATCATTACATTTCATTAGACGATCCAGTTCACGCCCTTTTGACAACGCTAGGATGCTGCCTTCAGAGGCGCCTCGGAAATTATAACTTTACAGTGTGGTAGTCTACTTTTGACACAAAATATGAAATAAAAAAAAAATGCATATGATGGCATAAAGTAACTACTTGTAGCAGTTTCCATTACAACAAAACTAATAGCTAATGACAGCCCTGTCCAGTCTTGTTTTGTCACGATAAAGAGGACAGTGTGAACGGATGTAATTGTTGTTTGACTAACCTGTTAAAAAAAAAAAAAAACCCACTTCTAACCTAGTAAGTTGTAATGTGCACAACTTTGTACTTCCAAACGTTGCAGCTCAGGTAACTTACGTCGCTGATGTTTTATCCACTCACCGCAGTTGACCTATTTCCCGACTGCACGTGAAGCCCACGCGCTCCCTCCCCCTCCGCTTGCTCCAGCAACAGTCCAGCAGAACAGAAGTACTAGCATGGCGCGCGGTGCGCTCGGACTTCCGTCGTCTCGCCAGGCTGCGTCCTTTTCGCGTTACGTTTTTGCTTTAGTGTCTGACAGAGATGTGTTTATTTTACATTTTCCACGCGTGTAAACAGTAATAATTGAGGGAAGGCGACGGTGCTCGTCTGCTGAACACTCGCAGACAAGTGGCTAGTAACGTTAGCAAGGAGGCACACACACACAAAAAAAAAAAAAAATAGTGAGCTGGAGTCAACAAGAGGAGGAGTCGTGATTTAAAGAGGTGAGCGGAATCACGTTTAGTCTTCAAAGTACTTGGAAGTGTTGCACATGCGATGGTTTATGTCCTAAAAGTTGCACAAAATGTTTTCAAGTTGTGTGAAAACTCAACTATTTGTTGTTTATTTAAAAGGTGGGAACACTAAAGTGTCCTCCACCCTCCTCCTCCTCCTCCTCCTCCTCCTCCTCCTCCTCCTCCTCCACTAAGCGAGGCGATATGTGCGAGAAAACTTACTTTTATTGGTTTTAATTTCTCGCCTGTCTGAGGAAACTACTCCGCTGAGTCCCGCCGTCGTAAAGAAAAGCATCGTACACGTTTTTCTTGCCGCTAAGTGTTACGTAATATTGACATTTTTTTTTTCTCCCTTGTAACGTTTTTGCGATATCGCTGTAAATATCTTCTCGTGACGTCAGCATCTCTACAAAATAGGCTCGTTGTGGTTATGTGTTGTTCATCAGATGATTAATTCATCCATGTTTTCGCCCTGAAAAGACAAATCACAGTGTTTCACTCGCGCGCCGCTACTCTACGTTTCTATTTATTTATTTATTTGTTTATTTGTTTTTATTTATGTCCATCTCACGGCATGTGTGACCGTACAGTCAATTTAAAGGGTCCGAGGATCCAAGATCACAGTTATCAGGTGTGATCATCCGCTGCCGAGGAAACGAGATTAACTTTGTTTTTAATCCCTTATTCGGTAATCTAATGAGACACTATTAGGCACTATTTCTATGTTTGTTTTTTTCTATGCAAATGCCATCAACTCATCACTCTTTGTGGAAAGTAGCTGTGTACATTTACTTAAATACTGTACTTTACCTGAGTATCTCAAATTGATGCTACTTTATGTTTCCACTCCACATTTCAGAGTACTTTTTACTGCACTAAATGTATTTGACAGCTTCAGTTACTTTTAAAATGAAGATTTGACACGGTGGATAATTTAACTGGCTTCTGATGCACAAAACAGCAGTGTGTAGTCGGGTCACATTTTCCATGTCTATGAGGCGTGAACAGCTCCACTAAACAGTGATCTTTCCCTTGATACTTCTCCCATGGTTTCATTTCAAGAAATGGTCAAATGATTTAAGATTTCAGCAAAAAATCAAAGATTAGTTTCTTCTTTTCTCTCCCAGTAATAATCTTAACGACCCCTCAGATTTACCTTTTTGTAAAACTGCATATAAAGTAGTTCAAACTAGCTCCACCTGCAGCGGCAACAACAGTAACATGCACACTGGTACTTTGCCACTAATTATCTCATGATGTTATATGTATTAATAAATCAGTCAGAGGGACCAAACAAAAACTTTTACTTTAATACTTTTACCAAATTTTGCTATAAAAACTGATGTAATTCTACTTTGGATGGATTTTTCCAGCAGGACTTGTAATGGGGTGTTTTTACATTACTCTATTGGTACTTTTACTTCAGTAAATGCTCTTAATAGTTCTTTCACCACTTACCTACACTATTAAAATATGTTTTAGTAGGAATATGTTTTTCTGTGTGACAATGCAACATAGTCGTGATCAACCAATGAAACCACACTAGCCATATGTGGTATCTATTGTATGGACACCATGACCTATTTCTTGCGTACACAGCTGATTAATTTGCATGTCTTGACCTTTTTTTCATAGCTGATGCAGATGCCATGGCAATAGCCGAGGTATGGGAGTGACGTGACAGTACTTGATCTGCTTCTGAACAAAAACCTTGTGAGCATCATGTTTTTCTGCTGAAGGAGAGGCAGAACACGGAGAATGGACGAGTCAGTACTGCTGGATTTGCTCGAGTGCCCTGTTTGTCTGGAGCGGCTGGACGCCTCGGCAAAGGTTCTTCCCTGTCAGCACACCTTCTGCCGCCGATGTCTCCAAAGCATCCTAGGCTCACGGGGAGAATTGCGCTGCCCGGAGTGCCGGACGTTGGTGGAGTGTGCCGTCGACGAGCTTCCCAGCAACATTCTCCTCGTGCGCCTGTTGGATGGCATCAAGCAGAGGCCTCGAAGGGCCGCCCCCGGGGCACCGGTCTGCACAAATGGTACGTCTGGAGCCGTGGCCAGAGGACATGGAAGTGGGACGAGGGACCAGGGCACTCCAGGAGCACAACCCCAGCGAGCTCAGGCTAAGAGCCCCCTTGTCCGGGTTAGTACACTAACTGACTGCACATGGATCAGTGAGCATGAATCTGTGTTTCCCGTTGTTAGGGTCAAGCTGAAACAAAACAGGGAAAATCTGTGTGGATTAAAAAGCAGCATGTTACATTACTGGCTCTCTAATCTTCACTGCAGATTAACGGTTATCATGGTGATCCTAAAGCCAGCCAGTTGACTAGCCGCCCAACATTACTGAAGGCAGTGATTGAGAGCAGTTAATAGTTGAGCAATGAAATGGGTTCTGCTCTCGGTGCCGAGTGTAGACAAATCTTTTTTTCTGTGTAAGAAGGGCTCTCAGTTCTTTCTTAGTTGCTGTGTGACAAAGTCTGTCTTTCACCCGAGATTCCTGCTGCGGTGTTGCTTGTGACTGTATTTGAGAAATGCAGGATGGGGCTACACAAGTTGTTTTATCTGCAAGAGGACGTTTAAAGTATATTGAGATGAACTGAAGAAAATTGTGATAAGCAAGGAGTCAACAAGGGTTTTAGTACTTTTTTTCAGATAGCACTGATGAGGCAGATATGACACTGAAATAGGGACAATAACACTGAAGACTTATTTCTCTCTGAGCCCAAAGAAAGATGGGTTAATAATAATTTGTTTTTCTTATGGTTATGGGGAAACACAAAATGACACAAAAAACCCCACTAAATAACACAAATTGCTATTTCCACAGCATGAAAGCCAAAACCCAGTATATTATTCATGCTGTGTATTAGTTATAAAACTCAGTCACACCTGTTTATAAATGGACTATTTTCTCTGAGCCTGCTCAGTGTTTTTGGTTTGAAAATATGTACATTGTGTTAAAATTGAGTAAATTATGTCGTATTTACCCTTGAAATAACAAGGCTCTTAACATTTCGAGCTATAAATATTTCCCAATCACAGTTAAGCCACCTCCAAAAAATGTAAGAGAGCAAAGAGAAAAGAAAATTGTAAGACCCGTGGGCCCCTGTTTGAGCGTCTCAGGTCTCCACGAAGGGAGGATAAGATAGATGAAAAGATGTCAAGGACTTGTGTAGAATCACAGGAATGTCAAAGCGCTGATAATGTATCTGCCTCACCATGCAGGTATGAAGATCAGAGACCTTGCTGTAAATTGCTACTGGGGGACCCACCTCATTTGCCGAAGTATCACTTCACAGGATTTGTGCTCATTTCAAAGCTGTTGGTGCTTTTTGGAATTCCCCTCCACTCTGAAAAGAGCCTGATTATTGGAAATACAGAGGCGGTCATTTATAACGATCACATTATTTCACCTCTCTTGTGTTTTGTAATGTTGAAAGTTGATTATAATCGCTCGGTGTCGGAGTGGAGAGTTCACTGTTCCCCCCTCCCCCCCAATGTATCAATGAGTTGTGTACAATACTGAAGTGCATTCAAAGAGCTGTCCCCTATCTTCCTTTGCATGTCCAGCTATTTTGCAGGCTGTCATGTTAGTGCCTAATACTGTCTCTCAAGTCTACTCTGCTGTCCTAAGGCATTCTGCTGATGACAGAGCAAGACAAGACATGGCTGTGCAGGTGTAACATTTTCAGAACATAAAAGGCAGAGATCAAAGCTCCCACTGATTGGCCTGCCTGATCTCTGGCCAGTGCTCCACAGAGACTGAGCGCTTCACTGCCCCCGGGGTGATGCCCTCAGTCCCACTTCTCTTTTTTTGTTCGTCATCTGTCCTTCGAATTTTGGGGTATCTTTAAGGCTTGAAGCAGCTCCTCTGCTGTTCAAGGAGAGCGCCACCTCCAATTCTTATATGCCCAGAGAATGGGCTGGGAGGGGAGAGCGGCGAGGACGGCCTGACAGATGCACAACAGGGTTTTGTTTCGGGTCCCCTCTGATCCCACAGACTGACGGACACTTGTAGATTGTGTGTGTGTGTGTGTGTGTGTGTGTGTGTGTGTGTGTGTGTGTGTGTGTGTGTGTGTGTGTGTGTGTGTGTGTGTGTGTGTGTGTGTGTGTGTGTGTGTGTGTGTGTGTGTGAGAGAGAGTGCGTGTGTGTGTGTGTGTGTGTGTGTGTGTGTGTGTGTGTGTGTGTGTGTGTGTGTGTGTGTGTGTGTGTGTAGTGTGTGTGTGGAGGGCCTCTAGTAACAGAAACTGATGGGTGTTAAGTGAAGGTGTCGGGACCAAAAGGGACAAATGTTTAGCGAGTATCCTTACACGGTCGGCTCTCGGCCCCTCCTCTCAGCATCTCCAGGGTTGCAGCAGTTGTTTGACACAGCTCCCCGGCATTTCTTTGATGAGGGGGCTGAAAAGGCTCGTAACGCTCTGTGGTTGTCTGGCCCTTCACAGTCAGGTTGATGACTCACCTCCGTGGTGCTCCATTACATGGATGTTTTGTCTTCCCCTTGCCCTTGTTGACTCATAACATAGTATTTTGTTCCTGCGGCTTGAGAACAGATAGCTCAGTGGTATTTTTTTGCGTGAGAGCGAGTAAAGCCATTGGAGCTGTCTGGAAGTCAAAGGTCAGGGTCCGAGAGTCGTGGCAGCCATGGGGTCGGAGCCAACGAGAGAGAGGGGAGAAGAATCAGAGAGAGATTTCAGTGGATGTCTTCAGTTATCTTTGGGGTTCTCTGGAGAGTTGAGCTTTTGTTCACCACAGGACAGAAATAGACTTTCTTTCATGGTGATGTGTCCTTTCTCATAAAAACTTCAGTGTTCATTTTTAATTGTTAGAGTTGAGGTTTCATTTATGACATGTACAATAATACTTCTGTGGTATTAAGAGTGTTGGTACAGGTCATTGCATGTTTAGTTGATGTGACATGAAACACTATTCTTTCCTAACCTTTGGGGATGTAATTAGGTCATTGTCTCTACTTTGGTAATGAGAGCTTTATACGAGGAAGGTTTTTTCCTGTTCCTTTTTATAGACCTTATTGTAGGCCTCTGTCCTCTTGACATTATTACTCATTATCTTTAAATCCCATGAATTGATTTGAAACAGAAAGGAAGTAAAATACAGCCCTTTAATTTGATAGTATTTTCAACTGATTGAAGGAAGTTGTCTCAAAACATTGAAATGTTTTTTGTTCCCCAGTTATTCTGCTTTCCTTCTCTTTTGTAGTTGAAACATTTCTTCAGAGCAGAAGAATGTCGTTTATGGCTTCCTTATGTTGCGATATGTCATTAAAATTCCTGTGCACCTCCCTCGTCTGAGGTCGATGAGTCACGCTGGCCCTCTTTGATGACATCATATTGTTGTCGAAGCCTTTCCTCCTGGCCGGCTGGCTGACCTCTGCCTGAGCGACAGAACCCCGTCATTACACCCTCACGCTGCCCACATACTGGCAAACACATACTTACTGCTTTCCACTGGGAATTTTTCAACAGGGCTTTGGTCTATTCACTCCTGCTCTTTCAACACGCTCACGCTTTTCTCCTGCCTCCTCTGTGTTTCCCACGGAGACCTTCCGGACAGTGCATGCAGGGATTTTTGGAGCCACCTGTAATTTTCTGTTATGAGCCACTGACACAAGCTGTATTTTTTTCCCCTCATATTTCTTGCCATGTACCTCCTCCCTCCTTGCTGTCTAAATCCAGTCTGGAGCCTGTTAAAGGTCTAATGAGATTAGAGTTTATTAGACAGTGAGTCGGCACTGCTCCCCGCTCTCCTCTTACTACTGGCTGCTGACTCTCATTCAGAGGAAACAAAACACTTGCTATTTAGTGAAGCAACCTGTGTGTCTGCATCTCCGGTGGCGACTTTGGACGTCACAAAGTTATATAATACACCTTAAGTTAGTTTTTTTTTTCTTGTTGTCAAGCACAGACTTTTGGTGCCAGATTGTAAATAACCTTCTCAAATGCCTGGTGTCTAGAAAGCAGGTAGATAATCTGGGATTTTCCCCCTACTAACTTGTAAATGGAACGTAACGATGTGGATCCCAGAGCGTGGCAAATCTATTCCTTTTCTATATCATCCATCCTGTACAGACTCACAGAGGAATGAAGGTTATCCCATCATGCATTGGGCAAGAGGCAGTGCACCTGGCCTGGTTTCCAGTTGATCACATTACTGACATCATAGACAAACACATCTTCACTTTCACACCTATTTGTCATTTTCACATTCCTTACCGTGCTTACAATGAGCACATCCTGTGAATAAGAACGTGGTTGGTTTCGCTCTGAGAAATAACTCTTCTCCACGTATGGGTTTACGTAATACCCAAAGAGATGTTCAAAAGACCTAATCATGTGATTAAGGTGCAGCCGTGGCCTTCTCATTGTAGGGTTTCACGGCTCCCCTGGCGAAGGGTGTGTTCCCGCTTATGTCTTTTTGAGCTATGGAGATTTTCCAGCCCAGACATATAGAGGAACTCACTTTTGTTCAGTGTCATTTCCCAGACAGAGTAGGATGCTTTGTGAACGTGTGTCAGAGGAATGTCACGAGCGGTTGCAGGTCACCGTTTCTCCTCTAAACATTGGGCTTGTCCAGTCTCGTCCTGCTCACACTCGCCCTCTTCAGTAGGCTTTACGCATCAACACATTTATGTGCGTCTTCTGTTGCTGCTGTTAGACATTGAACGCACGTCTTTGACTAAAGGTTAATGTGTTGATTGTGGTTGCAGGTGTGTGTCTGCCACATGAATAAATATAGTTCTGCTCATAATCATGCATGCAGTGATGTGCCTCTGCACCTGTAAGGCCTCCAGGCAGGCTCGGCTGTAACAGTTGTATCTTGTTGCTAGACACTATGTCATATTCATACAAAGTGCTCGCCAACTGCCCATCGTTTTCTGGACAGTTTGTAGCTCTCTGTAAACTGGAGATTAAATGTAACTTCATTGTGTAGGTTTTTATAAAAACAAAATACAAATAAGATGGCCTTTTTTGCAGTGGTTTTAACAGGACAGCAGTTCTGGGTGGTCCACCAACCAAATGCCACATTTGCCACAACTCCCCTTCCCCCTATCCCCTCCCCCCTCCATGGCATATCTCCTGCCATGTGTGTCAGCATGACAACAGTGAGGGAAGCATCCATGACCTTCCTGACCACAGTCCTATCACACCTGTGGGGGCCAACAAAAGCCTTTCTTTAGATCCTGTCATGTGTGTGTGGTCCATTGGCCAAAGCTACTTGACAAAAATATTTTGTGGACCAACAACTTATCAACTGTTTGTTTTAAAGACCTCTTTAAGTTGTGCTTAAATATATCATCATGCCAAATTACACCAAGTTGTTTTACAAAAAACTTTCAGGAGATTTTAACCTTTAGATGTTTTGTCAGCTGTTTGACAGCCTTAGTCAGCCCCACCCTCCCCTCCTCACCCCACCACCCCCATATTCCCAAAGTACCTCTAATACCTGCCTAGCCTTAACAGAGCAGTTTGACCTCTCACCCTGTGTTGTGATTGGTGGGCCAGGATTGGTCATCCATGGACCGTTTCACTGCTGGCATGTTAAGTGTTTAGTTCCCGTCCCTGAGGCAAAATCATGATTTGGTTCGAGTTTTGTTTTCAGTTGTTTGACCTCTGACCCGGATACTGGATCTCGATACACCTTCAAGCAGCAGCGACCACCTGTGGCTCACCTTGCTGCTGCATGACAGATGTGTGGTCTCAGACCTCCTTCTGTGATGAGGAAAAGAATGAAAGTTTTCTTCACATCTCTGGCCTTCTTTCTGTAAGTTGCTGTTCTGCTCTGTGCTGAAAATGTTTTGTGTTTTTCTTTGAGGCCCAGAAGTACAGTTAATCTGCATTTGTCCCCTGAGGGACATCTTTGTCTCAGCTGTGAAACAGCTGTCCAGTATTGAGTCCAGAAGATGAAGTGTTACATCCTTCAACTCAAAGTGATGATTCATTTGTTTTAAGCTCTCGAAAGGAAGGTTAGTATTAATAATACTGTCCAACCACATCTTGTGCACCACTGATTGCCATAGCACATTTATTTGTTGTCACAACAGTAGTTGTAATTAGAAAAGGCTTATAAGACTACTCTTTAGTTTATTGTTTGTTGTGAGAGTAAAACAGAACTGATGTGGGAAACTGAATTGCAGGTTTGGGAATATTTTGAAGAGAATCTTTTTTTAATCTAGATTCCTCATCCTGAAATATTGATTTGTGAACATTTCATGTCACTCCATCCTGATAGATCTGGATCAAACAAATATTTTCAATATCCACTAATCGAGTAGGTATTTGGTCTATGAAATGACAAAAAATGTGGATGCCTAAAGCCCCAAGTGACAACTTAAAAATGTCCGACCAACAATCCGGAAGCCAACGAGATTTGATTAACAATGACACATCTTCATTATTGCAGAAAATATGTGGACTTCAAAATTTTTGGTAGAAGAAAATTACTGAGTATATTATTTGACAATCAGAATAGTTGCTGATTAATCTTCAGTCGATTGAATACTCAATAAATTATTTGAGCTGTGAAGAGATATCTCTTTTCTAATACAGATAGTTAAAAAAAAAAAATCTGCATTTTTACATTTTGGAAGAATGTGTCACATACTCTTAAAAACTGTGCTACTGGAAGTGTGTGTTCTCGGTTGCTCCACATGTGAGGTCTCTCCTTCTGACAGCGTCTGATTAATTATTAAAGGGCACTTGAATAGGACAGAGCACAGACAAAGACTTGGGTTGTGGTGAGGGAGCTTTCAGCCATGATATGTATTCACTGACTAGAAAACTACATTCACACTCGTATCTCATCATAACTGTTCTGATTGGAGACACATGCACTTTGAGCCCATTTGTTTTACACAGACACGCACACACCTCCACTCTGACTTTGGTCTGACAAAACCAGGTCAATGTTTGTTTTAATGAGTCACAGACTGATTTTAGATCCATGAGGGCCCATTATACAGCGCACACCCACAAAAACACAGGTGTGTAGTGAGTACACTGGCAGTCATGTGACAACGCTGTGTTGAAATGTCAGCAAGAGTTTGAGCCAACCTGCCTGCATTTCTGTTCTTTATGGTAGACCATGCTGAGGTTCTCAAGGAGGCCAATTAGCTCGCATATATCTGAACATGCCGATTAGCTTTAGAAGTACCAGCATCTGCCTCTCCTTTCGTCTCAGTGCTTCATGGTATTAATGTGGGCTGAGTTACCAAAGCAACCTGGGAGAGTTTTGAAATGTGAGTCCGTGCCAACAGCACTGTCTCGCTGTCAAGTGTCCAATGTTTTAGTCTCTTAATGGCCAAAAATGAGTCAAATATGAAGATACTCATGAAAAGCACAAATTAATATCCTTCTGTACTGCTGAAAATATAATGTGACCTCTTACATTTCTCAAGTACAAACAAAAAGGAAATCCATAGGTCTGAAGCCTCAGTGTAGCAACTAGTGAGGACCCCACGGATTTTTTTGAATGTTTTTTTTTAAAATTGTTTTAGAGTTCCTCAGATTTGCTCTCTGTGCTTCAGTATATGATGCCTCACATAGCATTCGGTGGAGCTAAAAGAAAGCTAGCAGTTACATGTTACATCTGGACTGAGTCATGGCTGGAATGGACAAACACACTCACACACTTTCTTAAGAAAGTGAAAAATGGTCAGCGCCGGTCTGCTTTTTCAATCAGAGAAAAGATGCAGTGTTTGTGCCTTGGCCTTTTGCCAGGACAGTGTCAATATCCTGGCTTTGTTTGTCCACTGAAGAGGCGTTCAAATACCAGCCAATGCAAACAAATGTACTTCAGTTGCCCACTAGTCTGACATATGACAGCACAATTGGAAGATAAGCAGGCAAATCAGAAACATTTAACAAAGATAACTGCGAGCGAACATCGCTGCGGCGATAGCAGGTTTGACTTCAAATTCAGCGACTTACAGAGAAGGTAGCTGTCCAGTTCCTCGCCTGCGTAAATCGAAGTCAGGCTGAGCACAGCGGAGCGGAGCAGGTGGCTCGCCCTGAATGAGTATGAGGAACAAAAGGCCACAGACACTGCATGCTTTCACCAGCACAGTGGAGAGTAATGTGAGGAAATGCTTAGTATTCAGCTCATATTGACTTGTACCCAATACACAGATACTGTGACATCTGTGAACTAATCCCTCCGTAGCTTGGATACAAATTAACTTCCTGCGTGCAACAAATGTGCACAAATCTGGTAATCCAGATTATTAATTGTGATCATTAAATACATGACAAAAGATGCCTCTGAGCTAACAATCCCATTGCTGATTGAATTCATGTTTTCTATCCAAGTATTGTATTGATTAGAGAAATGTTTACTCAGCTGTTGCTGCTGTTTGTGCCTGAAGATGTTTTCATTGCATTTACATGAGGCAATGTTAACTGTTTTTCAATGCAGTGTATTTAGATAGTGTAATTAGTGGTTGCTTAATTACATTATGTGCACAATATCCACTAACATGCTCATTAATTTAGCGATTGTTTGACTGATTTCTTGATCTGGTCTATAAATCATTTTATATTTAAAATGCTTATCAGATTGTCAGCAGTACTTTGTTTTCCCAGTTATTCTTGCTTTACTAAATTAGCCAGGGCTACTGACCAAATGTGTGTCTGTGCCACAGAACCATCTTATAGGTTCAGGACGGCAAGCCTTGCTTCCTCTCCCTGCCTAATTTTCTATTCAGTCTTTGATCTCACACTGTTTCTGTGCACATTTCTTTCTAGCGTGCATTGTGCTTCCTCACTTGCTCAGTGTGCTCTGAAATGTGAGTGGGTTCCTGTGAGAGCAGCTGCTAAGCCCGGCGTATGAACTGGCGCAGTGTTAAACAGTTCTGTTCTTTCGGTTTTTCGTCAGACAAGCAGACTGGGTGATCCCCGGGCCACCCAGAACCAGCCGGTACCCCTCATCTGAGGCCAGCCAGGTAAAGAAAGCGGCCCGTACACATAAGGCAGCACAAAGGGACGTGCCAGTGGTTTTCGTGTAATTGCGTTTTCACAGTAGAGTCTACACTCACACCCAAACGCACGAGAGCTTCATGAAAACCGCATGCGTGACAGCTCTACTCTGTGTGCATATGCTGTCCCATAAATCATACTCCTTTCCTGTTGAAATGCTTTCTCTCTGATGACTAATCTATAGCTTACAAAGTGCACTTGGCACAGCAACATCTTGATTGTGTGTCCATGTGCTGAATGTTTTTATAGACCCCGCCACAATCACCACTATAATACAGAAATCTCAATTTACTTCCTGGTTCTGCACATGGTGGTCATATGGGGCCTGAAACCCACCTCCAGAAAGGGTGACTTTGATCATAGCTTATCGCCCAGATTTCCCTGAAGCCCCAGGGTACAGCTGAAGGTCAGGAACTGGCAGTAAACTGGAGATTGTTGGGGTCAATGGGTGGTTACTCCTGAGATGTGTTTTGGAACTTACACTCAGGGAAGTAGGAGACATCGTCGTTGTCCATAAACACGTATGAGGATAACTGGCAGATGCCTTCCCTGACCTAGGAACATAGAAGAACATAGAGGAACATAGAGGAACATAGAGGAACATGAGAAGGAACATGAAGAGGAACATAGAGGAACAGCAGGAGAGTTTCAAGGGCTTTTGAATACTTCCTGTTCTTCTCACATGTGATCCGAGCTTCCATCTGGACTCCAGACTGCTCTGAGTGTTTTCGTGCCTGTAGACTAATGTGTTGGACCACATTTGATATGTAGCGAGGGAAACAAACCAGCACAGTGAGTTGTTATAGAGTAAAGCTTTGGAACGCTTGAATGGTTTATTGCCTCTTTCCCGCTTTAGAAAATGTAGTCAAGCCGATGAAGGATTCCCACTTCGCTGGAGGCTGAATAACACTTGAATTTAATGAATTCTGATTTCTGCTTGTTTACTTGTTTGGCTAATTTAGTGAAATCACTACCTGAAAAATTACCTTCATGTATCACACTGATTCATAAGTCTTGTGAATTTAGTGTCACTACAAAAAAAACAAAAATCTTGTCATTGATATGCAAAATCTCACAGTGGATAAACACAGCTCGATGACTAGTGTTGCTTACTGTATAGTTCTGCATCAAAGGTTTCATCATTTCAGAAGGATTTCTGCCTGATTAGTGAGCTTTAGAGGTGGTGGTGGAAGATGGCTTGTGTTACCTCCTTACAGAGGCAGGCAAGCTTTTTTTTTTTTTTTTTTCCTGTCTCCAGTCTTTATGTTAAGCTAAGATAACCAGCTGCTGGCTGTAGTCTTGCATTTAGTGCACAGATATGAGAGTGGCATTGATCTTTTCATTTAAATCTTGGCAAGAAAACAAAACAAGTGCATTTTCCCAAACTGTCAAAGTATTTCTTTGAGGTGATTTCCTTCCCCATTTCTGTGGGCCCCATCTCCCAGACCCGGACACTGGCCGGATTTTAAATGACTCCCTTTCAAAAGATTCACTGCACTGTCAAGAGACCCATAAATAGCCAAAAAAAAAAGTGCTCCTGTGTGGAGTTTCCATAGAAACCAGAGAATGGAAGTTTTTCTTTTGTCTCAGACTGAGAGGGAGACAACAGCTCCAAATGAGTAATCTGCGTCATGAGGTTGTGCTGTGACAAGTGCTCATCTGAAGGTCCCTGTGTGACAGCATTATTCTAATGTCCAGCAAGTGAACGTTTGGCATGTCCTACTTTCTACTTCCCCTTTTCCTTGATCGAATCTTATTCTTGACATCCAATGTTTATGCCTTTTATACTGAATGCATCCCATTTAGTTCTGATAGGATCACTATCGTTTTCCCCTACGACGACGAGGAAATTCCAGCTCAATATAAAGATCTTCCTCTGCAGAAAAGATAGACTTGTTTGTTTTGAAGTGTAGTAAAAAAAAAAAGAAGCAATAACACAATTACAGTGATATTTGGAAAAGAACTGGAGGAACACAAAAATTATTACAGAAACGGAACATTTTCTTTACAATAGTATACTTTGTATATGGTATACTTTGTTAATTTTGCTGATGACATTTAAAATGTTCTCGTTCTAGCTGCTGGCTTTCATAAGCTTGATATCACTGCCTTTTTTTCTGCCACTCTTTGTCTCCTTGTTGGATTTTCCACCAGGAGTCTCTCAGATTTGTAGGCAGTGCAGGGAAGTGGTAGAAGAAGTCTTCTCTCCAGTGGTCATTAAAAAGGCCATTAGGAATCAATTTCACGTAATGCAGCGCTAATGGTTTCAAGATAGTCCCTGTCCTGGGAGTTTTTCACTCCCATCATGTGTCCTTGGTTGTTCTACAGTGTTGGTGGCAAGACCCTGAGCAGAAACTTGGTAATGAACAACAAATGTCCACTGACCAGCACCTGGTCTGTGTAGCAGATGCAGCTCCCTCTTGTAGAATGTCTGACGTGTCTTGGCCTGGAAATGTTTGTAGGGTGAACCAGACGGACTAACCCCCCCCCCCCCCCCTGCACACACACTCTGTTTTGGCAGTGGTGCCCCCTGCTCATTCTCCACCCCCTGCTGACAACGTGGAGGTGTCCATATGGGAGTGGAGTCTTGTCTGGCACTTACACACAGGGGGTAAAGGTTTCTGTCTGCTGTGGTTGCACACAACCCTTGAACTGCTGATGGAGCAAAAGTTACCTTTATCCTCGATGTAGCTGTAAAGACCAGCTGGTGTACAAGGGAGGCAGTTACTTCACATTACCTGAATGTTTGGTGCACTGCAGCTTCACAGCTTAATGTGACTTTGTTGAGCTGGTTAATTGTCCGAACAACAGTTTAGCAGTGTTGAAAATGTGTGTAACACTCCCTACATATGGCCTTTTTGTCTTTAAAATGTCTCTTTGCGAACGTGATATGTTTTAAGGCAAGCTGTTAGCGCAATTATCCCCATCTGACCTCGTCTTACCTCTGTAGCACCACATACATGCGTCCATTGTTTGTTTATGCCTGTCTGCTCACTGGTTGTTGACATTCGGATGTGCCGTAGAGCTGAACACTTGGGTAATTCTGTTATAATCCAATGCTGTGGAAGAGCACACTATAACAGCTAAATCCCTTTAGCACACAGGTCTAATTGCATTATCTGCTGTACAAGAGTAATTGCTCACACCAGCTGATGCTCTACACATTGGGCCTAGTCTCTCTTTGTTTATCTGTTTGGGACTCTTGTACACACACACACACACACACACACGCACGCGCACACACGCGCACACACGCAGGTAAATTAACATCTTTCACGCTCAAGACTGAGTCAAAATGTAATAATGAAAGGGAATTTTTGAATAGTGACTCTGTTCCCTGTTATATTCTAATGCTGCAGTGGTAAATAAAACGTATCTTCTTTAATACCTAAGGTTTGTTAAGGCGAATCAAGTTTACTTTGGTCATCAGATATAAATGTCTTGGGTAAAAATAAATTATTATTAGGTTTGCCTTGTTACAGCTACTACAACTATTAACTCATAATGTGGCCTGATGTGGTTGTAAAAGCAGCTCTCTGGTGCTGCTGACTTGTTGTGTCTTATTCATAGACTGTATATAAAAGTGGACGTAGCTTCCTGGTCTAAAGAATTCAGGCCAATGTGGAAGAGCGTTAAGCTGCAATACCACTGAGTGCCAATAGGGGTTGGCTCCAGAAAGGCTCCATAGACCCGCATTCAACTTCTCTCATGAAATAAAAAGTTAATACATGAAGTCATTATGACATCACTGACTAAAGTCACTCCTTCTTATATGTTTTCTGGTGGTCCATCCGGATATAATCCCATCATTAATTAGATGTTAGGCCTCAAAAAGTTGCATTTTTGGGGGGGCTTGTTTGTTTGATTGACAGGCCTGAGTGCAGTCAGGTTTCTGCTGTCGGTGGGCGGGGTGTAGTGTTCTCTGATTCCCGTTCAGAGCCACAGCTCCCTCCTCCCCAGTTCGTCCAAATATGGTCACGTCTGGCTCCAAAGTAGCTTCTTGGCAACGGCCAAAATCCAAACTCGAGGCTTTAAAACATCTTACAAAACAATAGGTACGTCTCTGTTGGTTGCCACATATTTTACCAAAACACAAATTGTTATTTTGTCTAATTCTTCACATCAGTTTGACAACATTTGTCTATTTGATGGCCTTTAAGCGGTTTTTTTTTAACACCTTGTAAAAAAAACAAAAACAAAAGAGGTTACTTTGCAGTCGGAGGATTTATGTTCATGCAAGAACCATGAGCCTCTTGTCTGTGTTTTGGTTTCCTGGGGTTGAAGTGGGATGTTGCCGCTGTGGGTAATCATGTATTATAAATCTTTAAAGAGGCTAGAAGTCATTAGATGCTGCCTGCATGTGCTCATTAGAGTAGCAACGGTCTGATACGGCAACCTAACAGTGGCTTATGCTGCTGTATAATTACTTCCATAAACTTTCTCTGCAGATGTTGAGAACAATTAAGGTGGGGTGAAGAAAAAACTAAACAAAAAACGTGCTCGCCGTGTGTTGGAACATAAAAAATTCTATCTGATGGTGTTGTCTTTTCTCGTGTCTCTCTGGCTGTGGAGCTTTATCTGTGGCAGAGATTCATCCAAAGATGGACACTATTGGAGTCTCATCCTGCTCCCGGGGACGGGTTAAAAGCAATAAAGAAAAAAAACAATCTGTGTGCACTTGTGTGCGGGGACTTTTTTTTTTATAGCATTCATGTGAAAGGAGCTCTTTAGCTCTCCTCTGTATGTTCCTATTAGAGGCTTTCTATGTTCTCCAGGGGGATGTTTGGCCTGCACTGATGGTGCTCCTTTATGGAGGTCCACTGCAGACACAACAGCCCTGTCTCCATGGATTCACACCTGATAGTAACCCCCCCCCCCTACCCCACAGCCATCACCCAGCCCCAGTTTTACTTCGTCCTACACACCCTCACCAGCTCCTGCATCCAGAGGCCCCTGCAGTCAGGCTCTTGATTTTCACTCTCTCACTACATTACGCCGAGTGAAACATGGAAATGTAACATTGCTGACAACCTCTCTTTTATGAGGCCAGGACAGGGAGATCAAAAACCAGCTGAGAAATGGGCAGTAGGAGGGTGGGACTAAAACCCTGTCAGGAGTGAGTTTGTTCTTTGTTGGCCAGTACAAAACCCTTTATAAAAATTAAAAAAAAAAAAAAAAAACATTCACTGTTAAACTAATTTAGTAGGAGCCAGTAGGGAAATCTAGACTTTAAACCACTCTCACCTTTCCACTCCACCTAATAAACAGGACATACTGTTCTAGTATAGTATTTTGCACATAAAAGACTTTGTTTACCAACACAATTAATGGCTCTAATCCCTTTTCCCATACGCTAAAGTAATTGCGTAACAATGCTGACTTTGAACACTGTGCTACTACCAGAGGTTTTATTAAGTCTTGGCCTCGGTGTACAAACAAGTGCTTCCAAATGTCACGGTTTCAGTGGGACAAGTATTTCATATTTACCATGTAATTAGATCCTCTTGCTTTTGTGTAGCTTGAACCTGTTCAGTCATTGGAAACAAAAATGGCAGCGCTTCCACTTTGATTTGCATTTTCATCACGAAACTCCCTGCCAGGCCTGGGTGGGCTCAAAAGCCCTGTTTTCCACTGAAAGGAGGCCCAGCTCCAGTGCAGTGTGCAAGCAGGGGTCTGCGGTCCCCCCCCCCCTCCCCGCAGGCTAGACCAGCAGAGCCAGAGAGCGATTGGCTCTGTGCTTCAGGCTGTGTGATTCTCTGCAGCAGGGTAATGTCACCCTGGCTCACCATCACGGCTCATTCTGTACTTTTATTCTCCTCTGAGCCTTTAAACGGTTCATTAGCCTTTAACAAGACTGCGGAGCCGGTTCCAAACTCGCTGTTAACCCCTCTCTCTCTGGCTCGCTCTCTCACTCAGCCACTTTCAACTACAGTTGTAGATGTTTTCCTGATCACACTCTATATTCTTTATTGATTGTGCAGTTTCAGTGTTCATATCCCGTCAGTTAGTGGTGTTTGTGATTCTGATCACTGCAAACGGTGTCCAACAGCAGTGGGATAAATGGTGGGGGGTTGTTTGGACTGAAGCCTTCCTCATGGACACCCACCCTGAATGGAGAACATTGATGCCTCTCTATCCTGCTACTCCCCCCTCACTTGGTGTCCCTCTTTCCCTGGATTGTGGCTCCCTGAATGAGCCTTTCAGGACTTCAGGCTTGCAGGCTGAGATACAAAACCTTCCTCTGGAAGATAAAGGGATTGGACCCTGGGCCTTCTGCTTCTGCTAGGCAGCTACTTGCAACTGTGAACACATAATATATTTTATAGTGTAAAAACATACTTGTTGCATTTCATAATGGGACCTGGTTTCTCTTTGAATCAAGAGTGGCAACCCTGACTGTGAACACCGTTTTGAAATTTGATGGCTACGACTTTTATATGGACTTCTGACAAGCCTGTTAGCGTGCTGAGCCTTCTTTTGACTATTTTCCATTGCACTATTGTCTGGCGCTGCCGCAGTACCTTTCTGAAAATGTTCTTCGGTTTGGAGCCTGCAGCTTTGACATAAGCTCATGTTCCAGTCCCACAATGTACACCAAAACTAACACAACTCGTACTACTTTTTGAAAAATGTGCCACTTTGTCACTGCATATCCACTTGAAGATTAGTATCTACAGAATGGGGATGCAGCATTGGACTTGACATTTGTGTTTACTCTTAATCTCTGTTTTCAGGGTGTACCCCAGCTCCCTTGTGCCAAGGCGCTCTACAACTACGATGGCAAGGAACCAGGAGACCTCAAGTTCAGCAAGGGAGACATTGTCATCCTGCGCCGGCAAGTGGACGAGAACTGGTACCACGGGGAGATGGGTGGAGTCCACGGCTTCTTCCCCACCAACTTTGTCCAGGTCATCAAGTCGCTGCCGCAGCCGCCACCTCAGTGCAAGGCTCTGTACGACTTTGAGCTCAAAGACAAAGAGGCGGACAAGGACTGCCTGCCCTTTTCCAAGGTAGTACTGCAACATCCACACTTCTGCCACATGGTCAGTGTAGTAAAACAAAAATACCTCTCATTACAGTGACACTAAGCATTCATTTTCTCAAGTTATGTGTGTGTTAGAATGTCAGGGTTGTGAACCGAGACGCCCAGAGAAACCGTTTGTATTGTGAGCCAGCTTTCTTGATGAACAGCTGTAATTAGGCTGGAGAGAATGAATGCCACATACAGCAAGACACTGCTTAACTACAATAATTAAGCTGTTATGTCTGTCCAGCTGTTGGGTCATACTTTGATGTTTTTGTATTCTGTCATCAGTTTATGTGCCACATGAGCAAAAACAGAAACGCGCTTACGAAGTAGTTTTCCAAACAAAATGCCATGCCTTAAACCCCAGAGTTTTTCCTCTTGGGTATGTTGTTCCATTCAATAAAACATTAGTCCTGTTCAGTGTTTGCTCCTCCAGGATGAACAGCACTCTTAGTTAGCACTATTCTTAATTAGGTTTTTCCTCACACATTGCCCCCTCTGTCTTGAATTTTAGGATGATATCCTGACTGTGATCCGAAGAGTGGATGAAAACTGGGCAGAGGGAATGCTGGGAGATAAAATTGGAATTTTTCCCATCTCATATGTGGAGGTAAGAAAATGAAATAGATTATTTAATGTCACCTATCATGGGTGGAGCAAGTGTGCCTGACAGCGATTGGCAAAGTCTCAGGATCTTTTGAACTTTTGAACTAGACTTATACAGCTCGCAGAGTGTGTATGATGCTCCTCTTCCTTTTGAAATGCTTATATGTTTCATAGAGCCCCTAAACATGTCTTTGAAGATTTAGACAGCCACAGTCTCTCCGCAGGGCTCACATAAAAGCTTTGGGAATAATCCAGACAGAAAGAAGCAAATCTTTGCCCTTTAAAGATCATTCTCACTTCACTGTCAGTGACTGTGTGCATTGTTATTATATATATATATATATATATATATATAAAAAAATCTATTTGGCCAAGAATAGTGTTTCTGAATAGTGTTTGTCTTGAATAAGATACAGCAGTGAGGCATTGCAGGACTGTGTTGAAGTTTGTCTCTGGAGGAATATTTACTCAAACCTGTGACAGTCATCTTTGATCCTTTTCCTGTGCATTTTCTTTTTTATATTCAGATTTGTTTACACTGAGTGAGGGTTTTGCAGAAACTGAATGCAGAATATTTCTATGCATCATTTTGTTTTGGCACAGCCAAAGCCACCGAATGGAAGAATGGAACATTTTGTTGTCCTGTCACTTCTTTAGATTTCATAAACAAATGCAGTACCATCACAAACATATAGCATGACCCAAAATGTTCTTTTTGTTTGCATAACTAGTGAATATCTAGGTCAAAGTGTATTCATGGCCTTTGGAGCTATTGTGTCCTTTTTAGCTGCATGTGTGTATATATAAAGTAAACTGCTTTTGCTTTAAAATCAGTCTTTAATTTGTTAAAGTAAATGGCCCTCACCTGCTCTTAATCCTGCATGTCTACCTTAATGTGCTGACATGTGACGATGAACCTGCACAGCTTCACTGCTGGATTGGAGAGAAACGCTTTTATGTCCTAAGTAGAAGCTGCTTGGGGCAACGTGTGGCTGCAAGCAAGCGCACCCTGTGATTAACTGGAACCTCTTTGATTTTTTTTTTTTTTTTTTTTTTTTTTACCTTACAGTCAGTCCCACGTTACGGTGCCTGAAGGGGTTACAAAGCCTGCAGTGTCGTAGCTGGCTTAGAACCATCAAGTCCCCCAGACTAAACCCATGTCTGCATGGCGGGCATAGCGTGAGCAGCACCTGAGCAGAGCAGCAGCAGCTCCATCTGTGTCTGTGCAGCACTGAGCTGCAGGTCAGCCATGGTTTAGACGCCCTCAGAGTCGATGTGGTTGCAACCGTAAAATGCAGGAAATGAACTTTAAGTGTGAAAAATATGCTTTGGCTCGTGTTTACGGGCGACTACGAGTTATGCCGACTGTGCTGACAGCTGAATTGATTAAAATAGGAACATATTTGTTCCGTCAGATGATTGAAATGCAACTGGAACGTGTAAACACGCTGCAATATGTTCAGCTTTAAGAAATGATAGACCATTCTTCTGCTCACCAGTTCTTCCATGACATCAGCTTTATCACAGAGCGTGACAGTTTTCCTGATCATTTTAATTCTCTCTTAACATCATTTCTTCATCTTTATCGCTCATTTCCAACTCCTCTCCTCATCATCTCTCCCCGTGCCTCTCCTCCCCTCTCGTAGTTCAATTCGGCAGCTCGGCAGCTTATAGAGTTGGACAAGCCGTCAGACTCCAGTGGAGACTCCGGTGAGGGGGCCTCCTCAGGACCCCAGAGCAACGGTGCCCAGCGGGCAGGGGAGAAGAAGAACAGCAAGAAACGACATTCCTTCACTTCTCTCACCATGTCCCACAAACCCGTGCTAGCTCCCCCCCCCCAGCGCCACTCCATGGAGATCAGCGGGCCGGTCCTCATCAGCTCCAGCAACCCCACAGCAGCCGCTCGCATCGGAGAGATCAGCGGGGGGCTTTCCTGCAGCGCACCTTCACAGGTAAGATTCTCCACAGGCAGGCAGATGCATCTCGGGTTCCTTTCTCGTACTCAGTGTGCCGACTTAATACAGAGCGCAAAAAGTGTGCAAAAAAAAAAGTACAGCAATACGAAAGGGTGCCATTTAGCTATTTATAGATGTTGTCTTTGCCCTGATGTTTTTGTTTTCCACAGTTTACAGCTGCATCTAGACAGATGTGGCCCTTTAACACACAGCTGTGAAATGTACATTATGAGTGGAGCTCTTTAATCCAGCGTTGTGGTTGAAGTGACTATCTTCACCAGCTGACTTGTTAATTTCCTGTTCAGCGGTGTCTGATTGCATAACTGTAAAAAAAAAAAAAAAAAAAAGACACAATCATGCATCTGAGAAACGGCATCCAGCTTCAGCTCTTTCTGTTTTCACAAGATGTTTGTTGCTTTTCGAAGGCTTCGCTCTCCTTCTGTCAGCAATTAGGCTGACTTCCCCCCCCGTCATACCGAACAGGCCATTGCTCCATCCAAGCGTTTGAAATCATGGATGCGTGACTCCAGTCATCCACAAAAACGACTCCAGCTTAGCCCCAAAGGTTTCCACACCAATCCCGACATGACAGCAGCTCACAGCTGCTTTGTGGTTGCCAGCTGCTTGAGATCGAGCTTTGACTCAGTGCTAGTCTTGTTGATTTATCTTCGTCTGACGCTCTCTGTGACTCAAACTATGTGCAGCTAATGCCAAGTAAACAGTCTGAAATATAGTCAAATAGGTGTTGCCCATCATATGGTAAATCAGAGCTATTAAACATTAATGAATCCATCATTCACCATTTGTTGACGATTCTAGAGACTTTATTTAGGAGTTTTATTCTCCTCAGAAGATTGGCCTTATTTATTATTAGCATCGACTTAGATGTTCACGAGAGCTTGTTATTAAAACCACGTAAAAGTTTGTTTTTAAGAGTTCGTGGTTATAAACCAAATTGCAGCTAACTCGGTTTTTCTATCACTGTCTGCCTTTTTGTGCAATTTTATTTTGCTCCTGAAAATACTTTGTGTGTCGTCTGGTTACTGCAGAATTTCTGAGATGCTCTGCTCCAAACCCCCCTATTAAGCTCTATCATCAATCGTTTATCTATAGTGTGTTTATGTGAAAGACAAGGAGAGTGGATCTTGAAGAGCTGCCATCTTATTTTGATTTATTTTTTAAGTAAAACCGTTTCATGTAAGTATGAGTTATGCATCAAAGACTTGTATTCACACAGAGGGTGTAATCATGGTTTAATGAAAACGTTTTTTTGCCCACTAACCATTATCAGGATGCGTCAAGAATAAAAGAAACATGTATTGTCCCCTGTAAAGTGATCCTCCCCCGTGGCAGCAGGGCTAACAATATGTTTGATTTACTGATCACTGTTAAATAAAAACACAATAAAAGACTCCAGGCGCTGTATGCACGGCCTCTGTTGTCTCTTCTCTCTGCTTCAACTCTGCTCGTCTTCTCTCTTTCCAATTCCCAGACAAAAAAAAAAACAACAAAGGTAAGCCTCAGTTGCCTGGAGGGCTGAGCAGTCTGTCTTGGAAATGAACATGTCTCCAAAAGAACTAGATGATGTCAGGAAAACAAAACAGGCTGTCATTTATAGCATTCTCTGTAAACTCTAAAGGAGATGCATTAATTTAATTTGGCATGTCATACCTGCCCTGTACTTCGGTGTTATTTATCTCAGGCAGACAGCGTGACTCCTGAGCACACGGTTACGTTTGAGTTGCCCTGCCTTCTGTCAGGTTCACCTGTAAGAGGCGGCTCCACCTGGAGCACTCATCCATGGAGGGCGAGCCTGCAGGCTACAGGGAGATATTGTGTGTCCAACAGTTTGGCCTCGTTGCCAGGACACCGCCATGACTCACGGGGATGACTTATTAGGGAAGCCACCTCTCTTTACACGCCCCAATGAAATGTCCTGCTGTGTGGTCACCTGATTTCTATCGGCCAATCAGATCACCGCGTCCACATTGTGGTTATGAGCAGGGTACAAAGCCTCTTGTGTGCATTACTGTTCAGAGAGTCATTTGTACATTATGTTGCAGGAAAGAGTTTCATATGAAACTACAGTGTGCTTTAAAATACTGCATGTGATCACACTTCCTGTATAATGATGTAGTGTCTTATACTGTAGGTCAAATTGATAAGAATACGACTGGTTGCAGTCATGTGCTAGAACTCATTTCTACCCTACATGTGTGAGGTAAGCATGTCCACCACATTGGGATTCGGTATGGTCTATTTAATGGTCCACATTTCCTTTGTGTTGACAGGTACATATTTGCACAACTGGACTAATCGTGACCCCGCCCCCTAGTAGTCCTGTTACTACAGCAACGGTCTTCACATTTCCCTCGGAGACCAGCTACACATCCATCCCTGTGGTAGGTGGAATCATGTGCAGGTTTTTATAAATCTTGCAAACACGAGGCTTAAGCAAGCAAAACAGTGAATCATTGTCGGAGTGTTTTATTCAAACAGACTAAACAGCTGACTTTATCTGTGTGTGTGTTTATGTGGCATTTGGTGGTATTATTTGTATCTATTTAATACACTTCAAGGTTGCATGATAACATTATGCAGGTTGAACATGCGTGCATAAAAGGGATAAATGTACACACTGTAATGTACATTCTGTCTGCAAGCACTGAGCTAACGCACACAGTAATGTTAGCCTGGAATAGACCGTCCTCATCTCACACTTACATCAGGCTGTTTGGATGTGAAACTGTGTTCATCTAGATTCTCTTGTCAAATGAGACACAGGAGTTTTAATATTCCCAAATTTGTGAACAGACTCCATAAAGACGGCATCACCGAGAAATCTTTTTAGCAAAAAAGTCCCTTCCCAACAAGTTTTTGACACGTTTGTGCAGAAGGGGAAATAAATTTTTTTTTTTTAAAAGTCGGTACAACTAAAAAAGTGTCAAGAACTCCCTTCAGCCCACACAAAACAGCACGCACACTTCCCGTCTGTCTGTGTGTATGCTCTGCCATGTGGAGTTTCTGAATGAGCAGGAATGTGTACACAAAAGGTTGAGCTCTCCGCTTCACTTGGAAACCCAACATGATGTTTTTGTACAGATGATTTCTCTAGCCTGCGGGCAACCTAATTATCTCAGCTCCAGCGTCAGCAGCGAACCGAGACGCACATCGCCACAGACATGCACATAGGCCTGTACACATACCACAGGACCGTCTGTGCCACTCTCCTCCCCCCAAGTGTGTCATGGAAGCTATTACTCTGCTGCTCGGCGCTGCCAATGTTGAGCTTGGGAAGACTCGTCTCGCTCCTGGGTAGGAGTTGTCGTGACATTCCCACACACTGAAAGCTCATTTGGGCTTTTTCTAAAAAAAATATATAATTTTAAAGTGGTGTTTTTATGTGACTTATGTTGACATAGCATGTTGGGGACTTCCATTTTAATCCTAGAAGCACAAAAAGCACACAGAAAATCTAAAAACACGCTGCGATCATCAGCGTCAAGTCAAAAAACCTGAGTCTCTTTTGACCTCGCAGACGTTCAACAAGGCAAAACAAGTGAGTCAAGATGAATCCACTCGTGGTTGGTTTGAGGGTTGCTCTGAAGTGTGCCTACAGACATGTTTTTCATTTCATATGGTCCCAATTAAATACTGCAATGGATTTGACATCTAGCTATGTGGTCTCCTAGCAACAAACAAACAAGCAAAATAGGAGATCCTTGCGCTGCGAAGGGGAAGTCGGGGACAAGGCTGTATGATGTCTGCCAAACCGCTCTCCCCTGGTGTCAGCAAACCGGAGGGAATAACCCAAATGACAGATGATCTCTCATTCTCCTTCTCTCCTTTTGTTGCTCATAAACAAACTGGTCTCTTTGCTTACGTAACGTGTTCTCTGTTTTTCTTAAGGCTCGTTTTACTTTTTTGTCTCTCCACTTCCTAAACGAGAGGAAATAAGTAATGAATTGTGGCGAAATTGTACTTAAACGTAAATCTGATTTTATTTTTATTTTTTACATTCTTGTTTTACAGGATGTTCTCCCACCGCCCCCTCCTCCTCCCCCGCAGTCCTCCGTCGGCGGAGCGGCGTACTCGCTGGCTGCCGGACAGAGACCCTCCCCCAGCATAAGCGACCAAAGTGGGAGACAAAGACCCACAGTGTGAGTTATAAAAACAGTCCCACACCAAAATATGCAGTCTTCTTAAATGTGCAGTGAAATGTCACAAGCGGTTTGTACACCGATGGCCCGGGGCCTTGAAGCGCACATGCTCAGTTCAGAGGGAGGACACCCCCCCCCCACCCACCTACCCCGCCCCTCCCAACCCCCAACCCGCCTCCTCCCCCCAGCTGTCAAAGTGAGCCTGCAGAGTGTGAGCTTGTGCACAGGTGAAAGGGTCAAAACCTGTGTGTGACAGTCTCCTGGGTCCCATTGGAAGATCCTCTCTGTCACCCCCTGACCTTTGACCCCCTCACCTTTAGCCTCATTACTCCCCCCCAAAGAAACCCCACACACCTGATAAGAATTAGATGCACTCATGCCTGCCCTCCCCGCCGTCATCTGGGTCTGCACACAGGTCAGACTGTGTTCCCTCCCCCCCTGACAACACCTACGTCTGACTGAAAACATCCCAGTTGAGTCTCTGGTGTCGCTGGCTTCCCGTCCACGCCTGTTTGTTATTTTTGCGCCGCTGTAGAGAGATGACCTGCAAATTGTTTTGTCCTCCAGTGCTGATTTTCTCTGGGTCAGAGGGCGCCGTCTCTGCTGGAGGGTCTCTGAGGAGATGATGACAGATGTACAGCTAGACAGCAAACAACAAATGGCACGCTGTACAAAATACTTCCATCAGGGGGGGGAAATCAGCCGTGACAGTTGTGTCTGTATTTGTGTTTGTTAAACGTCTCATCTATGTTTACCGTTGTTGTTGTTGTTGTTTTTTTTTTTTTAAATCTAGCTATGTGGCAATGTTCCCGTATACTCCTCGTAAGGAGGACGAGCTGGAGCTGAGGAAGGGAGAGATGTTTCTGGTGCTGGAACGCTGTCAGGACGGCTGGTTCAAGGGCACCTCCATGCACACGGGCAAGATTGGAGTCTTCCCCGGGAACTACATGAGCCCAGTCAGCAGGTCGGTCGTTTATTCACCGTCAGCCTTTCATGCTTGTCCACATTCTGCACACTCAGACAAATGGATGTGAAACCTGGCATGCGTACGTGTGACTGTCATGCATAGTCATGACTTCATCATTCCTCTAGTTTGCTGGTTTTGAGTGTGTATAAAATAAACAATATATCTGTAATGTTGTATTGGTAAAGCCACAGCTGCTTGTTTACTTTTCTTTTACACAGATAGTTTCAGCTGAGGAGGTTTTTGGCGCTCAGACACATTCCAACTTTGCAAAAAAAAAAAAAATCAGCTCAGAGTTCAGCTCTCAGAATCTGTCAGCATTGATGGTTTCCATCAAAACAAAACTTATTTCATTCATTTTTGCAAATCCTATAAGTTTGTTAGCGCCCAACAAGGCTCCCATGTTGTTTTAAAGTTGAAATAAGTAGAAGGATCAACTGAGCCTTTTTAAACATGAACGCGGGAATAATTTTATGATATAAAAAAAGTAAATGTGTAATGTTCCCCTGTCTTCTCATGCTCTCCCCTCAGGACAGCGTCTGGGAGCACCCAGCCCAAAGTTCCCATGAGTCTGTGCACTCAGGCCGGCAGAGGAGTCACCATCGTCAGCCCCTCCTCTGCTCCCCTCGGGGCCATCGTTCCCGGATCTGATTTCAACAAACCCCTGACCGTGTGCTCTAACGCGGTACCTGCCAGCTCCCACCCTGCAGCGGTGGTATCGGCAGCTCAGACAGCCACAGGCCAACAGCCCAAAGTCCCGCTGCACGTCAGCTCCCAGATGACGGTGAATCAGGCTCGCAACGCGGTCCGGACAGGTACGGGTGCACTCGCTGGAAAACGGCTACTGGACGTTGCCTCATTGTCTGAAAGGGAATTTAAATGTCTAATATTGTTTTATGTCCCACTCGCAGCTGCATGTCACAGTCAGGACAGGCCCACAGCAGCAGTGACACCCATCCAGTCTGCAACTCCCGTGACCTACCTGCCACACCTCGCAGTGTGTTCGCAGGCCAGCTCCGGCCCCGCCCAGGGCTGCACCCGGGCTATGGGCTGCGCTGCCACCTCTCTGACTCCCCCCAATGTCAGCGCGGCATCTTTGGAGGGCGATGCCCTGAGACCCTTAACTGTCCTCGCTGTGCCTGTCGGGAACAGCTCAGCTCTCAATCCCACGTCTAACAACGCAGCTCTCGCCTGCCGACTGGACAAAGATGTCAAGGTGGGATATGTCCAAATATTCTCAATGTTATTCACAGAATCTCTGCGATGAATCCAATTATCTGTCGCTGTTTCTATTTCTAGTAGATGTCTGTATGTTTTATCATGGTGGAGAGAAGATAATTGAAATGCCTTCAGAGTGTCTCATTAAAATGCAAATCACAGACAGGATTCACCGTCGGCAGCAACAAGGAGAGGTTGTGACGATGCGCAGCGTTTCTCTTTCTTTCCGTTTGATCTGTCTTTGTTAGAAAACAGCACCCATGATTTTTCACACATCAAACCTTTCTGCAAAGAATAGGAATTTATCCGACTAGTTTTTTCTGTCAGCAGTAGAGAAACAGTGTTTCAGGCACTAGAAATATACCCGCCTGTGAAAATTACTTCTCATTGCCTCAGCAGTCGCTCCAGTTCTCCAACATAAAAAAATGATGCCGTCTTCTTCTTCCAGAGAGAAAAGAAAAGTCTTCTGAAGCTGTTGTCCTCCAATAAGAAGAAGTCTCGTCCTTCGCCTCCTTCCTCTCCCACCCTGGAGGCGGAGCAGGCTGCTGCTGGAGAGGTTCTGCAGGGCGCCGTGGGCCCGGACACTTCCCCTCCCTCCGCTTCAGTCAGCTGCCTGGAGCCCGAACCTGCTGCTGTTGCTGCTGCCTCCTCATCCTCCTCATCCTCCTCACTCCCAGAGTCCCATCGGAAGAGCAGTCCCCTTGATGGATGCGCTCCTATTGCCCCCCCTCCTCGCCAGCCCTGCTCCTCTCTTTTATCCCAACAGCATGACGCACGTCCCATCATATGTGAGAGGTACGCGGCTCTGCAGTTTCGTAGCATTGTTTCAGGTCGTCCCGCTTATCTGTTCTGTACACAGAAAGCGTAACACCATATCACAGGTATCAGGACTTATCGGTTGTCATTGTTGCCGTGTGTATCAGTCACTCACTGTGTTTGTGGCTGTCCTCCCCAGGTACAGGGTGGTGGTATCATATCCTCCCCAGAGCGATGCTGAGCTGGAACTTAAGGAGGGCGACATTGTGTTTGTTCACAGGAAGAGGGAGGACGGCTGGTTCAAAGGCACACTGCAGAGGAACGGCAGGACCGGACTGTTCCCCGGCAGCTTTGTAGACAGCATCTAACACACACACACACACACACACACACACACACACACACACACACACACACACACACACACACACACACACACACACACACACACACACACACACACACACAGTGCACACACACGCACACACACGCACACACTATGCTGAGAGCTGCTGGCCTCGTTTTACTGTCACCGTAGAAACCAAACGGGTCAGCACTCGCAAGGCTGCTGGTGCGGCACCATCGTATCGACATTTCCTGCGAGAGAACGTGAGGAAGAGCTGCCGAGAAAACCAGGATATGTCATCAACGAAAGCACAGAGGACAGTTAGAGGAGAGCACACTACTCATGAACTTCTCTTTTTTTGTTGTTGGTTATTTATATCTTTGTAACAATTCAGCTGTTAAATGTGTGCCTTGTACTGTTCCTCACTTTATTGTACATAAGGACACAAATATGATTAGTCCTAAAACAACCAATATGAACTGTTGATATCAGTATGTTACACATTTTAACTTATTTCATAGGTTGACCTTTTTGTAGTGCCACACATTAAGGGGTTAAGTAAAGCACATGCCTTATGCCGTATTCCCCCTCATCAGTTCTACTTTTCTCTACCGGACTGCTGATAAAAGTTCTGCCGTTATATTTCAAACCGTCAGCAGACAGGAGACGGCGTATCGGGTGGAACGGATCAGAACAAATCACTTGTGCTGCGTAGTAGGAAGAAAGATGCTTCCCCTGCTCTGAAGACATTACCTGAACCAGAGGATCGTGAGAGAGATCTGCTGTATTGCACATTCGAGTACTCCAGTAGCTACAGTTCACAGCCTGGTGAACACTGACTAGATGTCTCTGTGTGCCATTCACAGGCAGATGTCCACTTTGTTTCTCTCCTGGTGTGGTCGAGGTCGCAGAGTTCAGGGCTTTCACCTGCAGTCATCAAATATTTGCAAGTGATTAGCAAAGCAGGAGCCGAAGCGGTGAAAGATGCCGGGGACTGTTTTAATATGCGAAGAAAAGAAGAAAAAAAACACTCCAAAATGGACTTTGACGTCAAGTATTGCATACTTTGTACCTTATTTTTTCTTTATATTTACTGACCAGAGTAGCTGCTCTCCTAACCCCTCCTCCACCCGGCAACAGCCGAACCCAGACGGAGCTCTACATCACCGGAGCGACAGAACATTTCCGTAACAGTGCGCAGATTCTTTTCGGTGTATATTTACGTTAGTTACACATTTCAGAGGCCGACACCTGCTGCTCTCGGAGAGTGTCGTTTCACTAACCCAACACAGCGACCCTTTGGCGGGCTCTCAGTTTTTTGGACACTATAACTCATTCCTAATGTGACTTGTGGCAATAAAAACACTGCGAGCTAAAGCACAGAATGTTTGCCTGAAGTAGCATTTTATTGCATCACTCTGCAGGAAGAGGTGTGTAGTGTAACTCTATTGAATCTCAAATTTGTATTGAAATCAATCACTTTGAGCCCAGGTTTATTTTTATTTTTTTGTTTTTGTGGGTAAGTGTTTTTAATGTTAAGTGTTGTACTGACTTGAATTACTGTACGAGTTCTTTGTGATTGGAGGGGATTCGCTCGTAGTTTTGGTGCTTGTTAAACATAAAAGGAAAAGAATGAGTAGTTTTTGGACGAATATGTAAGAAAATGAAAAGTGCGTCATCAAAACAAATATGTCGGCAAGTAATTCCTCCTTTGTTTTTTATTGGAATAAAATCAAGGAAATCCTACAAAGTAGAGGTATTATTAGGAATCATTACAGACCGGCCCCCTTCCTGCCTTAGAGGACCTCACAACACTTAATATATTGTGGCTTATTCATCTGATGTTCAGGAAGTCCTACAAGATCCTCGGGGGTATTTTAAACAAGTTGGGAGTCGAGGTAATCACTGAATCGTGCCAAATTTGGCTTTAAAGTGCGTGTTTCTTTGTAGTGTTTAGTTGTTAATCGAGGGGACCACTGTGTAACTGACTGCTGGAATATGTTGTAGTTTGTTTGAAATTTGGAGAGAGTGGAAAAGGATGGTACAAATCACTGTTAGGGGCCTTTTATTTTTTCTTTATTTTTTTTCTGATTTGGTACTTAGACGTCACCTGATGTTGCTTCGTTGTCTTGGCAGTCACCACACCAACCTCAGGCTCTGATTAAAAACAACAACAAAACAAAAACAACTCTTCCCCATGAGTGTCTTTTCATGTCACTGGTAAGCGTTTAAAAATCCACGTCAGACTTCCTCCGACACAGATGCACACATTTGTACCGACATGCACTATCACACCATCTCTAATCCAAATGACTTCTCCAGATTTTTCATGCATACGCTGCACAGTCTCAAAACATTAAGCTTTTTTTTTTTTTTTTTTTTTTTTTTTATAATTACTAGTCTATTGATTTATCAGAACACACGGCAACTTAAGTTTGCTCGATCCAGTTTAACAGATTTTCTATATGCCAAGGTGACTTACTTGATTTTTTTTTTTTTTTTTTTTTTGTCTGTAGTTATTCTGTTTTATGTCTGAAAATGGTGAAACTGAAATCAACCTATTTGGCACAAATCTATTATGTGAAAAACATTCTGAAGTATTTGAGGGAATCGCACATTTTGTAAAAAATCTCTATAACAATAAAAGCTAATGGTTTCCATAATTTCCTCAAGGTGATGTCGTAATTTTGTGACAATAATGTGATTTTGTGTTCCCTCCACTGACCTTTTCTTTTTTAGTATGTTAAATGAATTTAATATCGGGACAGTACCTTACGTGTGCAACTTGCACACGACAACAACAAGCCTGGCCTAAACTGTGGAAGGGGTTTCTTTACAAGAGATCAGATGTACAAAATCCACAATAACATGTTTTTTTACTGAATATTTGAAGGTCAACTATCACGTTTACACAGAAATATAAAACTATCAGGATTACTCTCTTGAATTATATGTTTTTGAAATTAATAATAAATGTTGGTGTTGCAGCCAGAGCAGAACTGCCTGACTAAAGCGCTGCTGAAATGACTAAATGGCCCATTACAAGCAATGGATGGTGTTCGTAAACCTACAAGTGCACAGGCTCTGCCTTTATAAGTAAGTAAGTGTACATCGGCATAACAATCGGCAGCACAGACGGTTGTTTCTAATTAAATGTATTCGGGGGAAGTCGTGGTACATGTGGTCATTAGTGTCTGCGGGAATAAAAGGTTCTCGCTGCAGAGGAGGCTCTGTGACAGAGCCGAGCGTTTTGGGGAGAGGTGAGCCTGCCCAGTGTGTTCAGCTGGGAAACACTGACAGGAACTGACAAGCACCCAGAGAGGTCATTGTGCTGTGCTCCGTTCCCTGCAGAGGATGGGTTACCATGGAAATAAGTTATTCCGATATATGAGAATGAGACTGCACTGTGTAGGAATAATGAAAACAAGTGCATTTGTTCGCAAAGAACATGTGTATTCAAAATGATTTTGTCTGACTTGGTTTCATGTTGTCTGGCTTGTTTTGTTAGCAGATTATTCATATGCAGAATTGGTTGCAGGAACACTGCTATCAGACTTAATTGCGAGTTGCAGGTCAAGTAGGAAGTTTTTGAATAGAGGACATGAGCTACAGAGTTGGTCAAATATGTATATCTCCGAGGGCTGAATTCAGGAATTGAGCCTCAAGGTCAAGAATTGTTGCTAATGGTTAAGCTCTTGGCAGGTGAGCCATTTCAAGTCACTTCAGTGAAAGGAGTGTCAGTCAAGTCCTCCTTGAACCCTTTACTGTGCGAGGAACACAGACTTGAGGCACGTGTTGGGCTTCCTTGAATAGATTTCTATGTACCGAAGTCACAATAGTCCAGGTGTATTTGTACAGGACATGTATACCTCCAAATGAAAAGAAAATAGTTCCAGGAAATCCAGAAAAACATGAAGGTTTTTTTTGTCATGCAGGTCTGAACCAATCCTCAGTACTGAATAGTAAATATGTGCACAAGCAGGAATGTGTGTGTGTGTGTGTGTGTGGACGTGGATGTACAGGGGTCACAGAGCCATATCTTGTGTGTATGAGGGCCAAATGCAGCTCTGCCGGTAAGTATCATTAGATCACTAAGCTGTGAAAGAGGGAAACAATGTGTTCAGGAAGGTGATATGAATACAAATCGAGTTCAATTTCTCTCTCAATGCTGAAATCAGTGAACAGATTTAAAGCAGATCACACCGTGAGTGGTTGTTTTTCTGCTGCACTGAGGGTATGATGCGGTTGTCAGTGTGATTCAACATCATCAAATTAATGTGGCAGAAGGTCTCAGTCTGATGGACTGTCCAGGTGGAGGCCAAGGACACCCACTCTCTACATCACTCTTATTGTGTGCGTGTGCACCGGTGACAGTTTTGCTTTTCTTGGTGAAATATATTTCCAGAGGGAACGATGACATATGGAGCACAGAGGAAAAGGAATGACTGCAATGAAATGGTATTTCACAGTACATGCATCAGCATGGATACATATTAGTACAAATTGGAGATAACTGTAATTATTCCTGTAAAAGAAATAGCATACTTTAACACGAAGATTTCTGTAAATATCGGCCTCGATATTGATGAGACGTCGTAGGAAAATCAGGAGTCGAATAAACTACGATAAAATCATGACAAAACTTTTTTTTTTTTTTTTTTAAATTTTGATCATTGACATGTTTTGCATTAAATCCCTACTACAGGTGTTTACGCAAACAACAAAACCCAAAGACAAACCTTGAGACGAAAAACCAGAGCGGGTGAAGTTCCGCGTGCTCACTGCGCCACCTACCGACCGAAGACGAGCGACGCAATAACAATGACAACAAAACACGGGGGCGCGCCCGGGAGCGCCCGCTGCTCTCACACTCGCTCTCGATCCACTCAGTCAACCTTTTCGACACGCACGCGTGTCCTGCGTGTCCTGCGTGAGGTCACCGGACCGCGTCGTTTGATTTGAAGTGAACTGTTGATCTGTATTTGGTCCCTGCGGCGCAGCAGCGCGTCATGTCCCGGCTGGCGGTGGTGTGTGGGGGCTCCAGGGGCGTCGGCGGCGCCGCGTCCCGCCTGCTGGCTCGGCGCGGCTGCAGGTTAGCTGTTGTTTCCAGGAACGAAGAGGCTGCCCGGGCCGCCGTGGCATCTCTACACGGAGGTAAAGGACACGCAGAGATTCAGGTGTACGCACGCACACACGCACACACACACAGACGTGCAGCATATACCTCTAAATAAAACGAAAAGTGCGCAGTCACCTGTTTACTTTCTGCGTTTCCCAACGTCGTTGATTTATTTGAGCTGTCGATGTGTTGTGAGTCAGGGAACACTCAGTCTGGATGATGTTGGATGACGTTGCCTCGAGGAGAAGCACGAGATAATCCATGATCTTAATCCCTCACGTCGTTCAAGCGCAATCGCGTCACCTTCAGGTCCTCCGGTTGTTTTAACAGACTTCAAATGTCAGACAATAAGAGGGAGGAGTCCGTGTTCAGGGATTCATTCACTAAATGTACCACATGGGGGGAAAAAACAAACAAAAACACTTTTTAAAACAACTGTGGGTGCGCGTGCGTGCGCGTGCTCTCTAGCCGACCACGTGGCTTTCGGCTGTGACGTCTCCAAAGAGCAGGAGGTGCAGAAAACCTTTGAAAGGATCCAGAAGACCTGCGGAAACATCTCGTATCTTGTGAACGCAGCTGGCATCAACAGGTGAGCCTCTCCTGATGCTTCGCCCCGTTTGCAGAAGTATTTCACCCTCTATATAAATGAATATCATGTTATCATAAGAGGACTCTGCCTGTCTGTGTCCTCAGAGATGCTCTGTTACTGAGGACCGGGCCAGAAGACATGGTGGCTCTGCTTCACACCAACCTGCTGGGCTCCATGCTGACCTGCAGGGCAGCGCTGCGCAGCATGCTGCACACCCAGGGAGCAGCTATCGTTAACATAGGTACTGACTGCTGCAGCGCATGAACAGCGGTGTTTCTCCAGCATGGCCACTAGGGGGCAGTGTATATCAGGAAAATCCATAAACGGGTTCAAGTATGTGAACTGTATCATTAGGCATATATTAAAACCTTTGTCAGATAAGGAGTCATTTATTTCTGTCATACCAGGTAGGGGTGGCCCTAAAATAATTTCACAATATTTCTTTGATAGCAATAGTCTTGAGATATGATCAAAATACTGAAAAACATTTTATTATTCATTTCAAAAGCAATTCTATTTATAGTTTTATATTTCTGTGTAAAAGTGAAAGTTGACCTTCAAATATTCAGTAAAAAACGTGTTTTTTTTTGTACGTCTGATCTTTTGTAAAGAAATCCCTTCCACAGTTTAGGCCAGGCTTGTTGTTGTGTGTAAGTTGCACACGTAACATACTGTCAATATATCAGAATATTGCCATTATCCCGATATTAGATTAATTTAACCTATTAAAAATTTGATCAAAATTATCATTACAATACAATATGGCACACCCCTTAATGGGCCCCAACTGATACAGGATTTTTGGGGCCGATGTAAGGAAGTAAAAAAAAAAATTGGATACTGATATATTTGACAGTATAAACACAGTTTATTGTCCACACTGACACTAGTGCACTGTGAATTTATTAATTATAAATAACTAAAAAATAACAAATAGAACAGTTTCTAATGAACCCCGAGCATCTTTATGTTCTGAAAAAAAGGTTTCATATCGTCCTACGTATACGCCGACACTAATGTATCTGACTGGCCAATATCAACCGATAAATTCAGCCGGCTGGTATATCGGTTGGGTCCTGCTCCTAGTACTACGTAGTCTTAATGGACTTGTGTCTCGTGCTTGCAGGCTCTGTTGTGGGTCTGAAAGGGAACGCCGGCCAGTGTGTCTACAGTGCCACTAAAGCAGGTCTAGAAGGCTTCACTCGCTCCTTGGCTAAAGAAGTAGCTTCACGCAATATCAGGGTTAACCTGCTGGCTCCAGGTACAGCACAACACCGTTCTCTCTCTGCTCGCTCAGCACTTTTCTGATTTCAGTCATCTTACTGCTCTCTCCTCTCCAGGTTTCATCCGCACCGACATGACGGCAGGGCTGAAGGAGGAGGACACGGTGCGCTCCATCCCCCTGGGGAGATTCGGCGAGCCGGAGGAGGTGGCCCAGGCTGTCCTCTTCCTCCTGGAGTCTCCCTACATCACAGGACAGGTGCTGGTGGTCGATGGAGGGCTGCAGCTGGCCATGTAGGGAGTCGGGGGCTTCTATCGCAGAACTCAGAACGATATCAGCAAGGCAGGTTGGAGATGCGCTCTGCTCTTTTTGGAATATTGAATGTCTGAGTTGAGACATAAAGGAGCATGAAGGGACGGGGACACTGACTGAGCAGCATCTAAATGGATGTAATCAGAAAAAACTCTTGCACTTAAAGCTTCACAGCTGAAGTTAAATGTTTTTTTCTGTGGCCACATTAAACTCAAGACTGTCTATCTGTATCAACAGGACTGCCTTCAGAGTAAACAAAATATGTCGTTAAAAGGCAGTTTTCTTGCCAGTGACAGAGGAGACAAACCCACGTCTGCCTTCAGATCACTGTCTTGTAGCTCTGCCTTTCTGCTGAGTCACTTTGTCCAGCTACAGGGGGCGTGGCCTGATGCTTGTGACAGTCAATCATGACTAACGCTGCTGACTCCAGAGTGTCTGGCCCGGTCCAGACCTCGATGCCCCGGGGTCCTGAATGTGATCAGTAGATTTAACGCTGTTGTTTGGTTTTTTTTGTTTTCTTTTCCATGACTGTGAAGCTGATCCTAAAGCTCGTGTTTTGTCCCTCCCCCTCCACGCACACACAAACACACACCTCCCCGGGAGACCCCCTCCCAGCCCCTCTCCCTCCCCAGCGGCCCCTGAGCCCACCTCTGGAGGGGTCTGCTGAGGGGCCCGGCATATTGCAGCTGGAGGAAATTAGAGGTAGTGGAGGTGTGTGTGTGTGTGTGTGTGTGTGTGTGTGTGTGTGTGTGTGTGTGTGTGTGTGTGTGTGTGTGTGTGTGTGTGTGTTTTGGGGTATTTTTAGCTGTGGGAATGTTTTGAGTGTCTGGTTACAGCTGTGGACCTGCAGTGAGGACGGCCTGGGTTGGAGGTGACCATCATGATGAGATTTAAAAAGCTATGCAGCTTTGACTAAAACAAGCCGTTAGCGTTGATAAGAATCAAAAGCAGGACTTTACATGAACCAACCTCGATCGTGTTGACGTTCAACTGAAGCTCTGCATCGCTTTAATACCCCGATTAGCTTTCTTACCAGGAACGGTATTTCCAATGGGGACTGCTGATGTGTCTTTTGGCTTCCTCTCATTGTTTTAGGAGGAGTCTGCCAGTCTGTAAAAACATTTCACGCTGTCTCTGAAGAGTTTGATTTTTATTAACTTTCATAATCTAAAATAATATCAGGAGAACAATCCATATACAGGCATTGATTGGCATAGAAATGTGCAAACACAGTAACAGTCAGCTAATGCAAGCTCTGAACAGACACAGAAAATGTCCATTTTGTAAAGTACATAGAAGATATAAATATACCTTGTTTCATTTTTAATTATTATTATTATTATTTTTTTTATGTTCGAGTGTTTTCTACCCCTGAACACTGGAGAAAAAAAAACTAAGTTGTGTTTTTATACATCCTGGTAAAAGTTGTTTGGCACCGTACAAGTGTCCAAAAAAGTAACATGCAGTTGCATTAAGTGATTTAAGGCAGTAAATATATTTATAAAACGTCATGATACAGAGAGGTTGGTTTATCAGTGAACGGAAGGCTGCAGATATAATTTATGTCGAGATCTTTTGGGCAAGTAAATCGTTTTTTTCATACAAAAATAAAATGGACAATCTGTGATGTGTGTGTGTGACGAATACACTGAAACCTTTCACAGCACCCTCTCTCCAGTGAGAACATTTCAATCCACGCCTCTAAAAATAAACCCATCAAAGAAGAAAGAAAAATCACCAAAATGATCTGCCGTCGCTGAACTTTTTCATGTTTTCCATTTGTCAGTGTCATGAATCTTTTACAACCAGTCAGTCTCACGTCTCTAATTCAACCTTCTTCTCCCTCCGTAGTCGTCTCCTCACGTTAACTCCAAACCTTTCTTACGTTCTGCCGCACACAAGCCTTCTTTTAACCAAACCTCATCTCTTCCGCTAAAAAAAAAATAACATACAGTTTGTAAGGCCCGGCCTCGTCCAATATCTTGTTAGCTAATCTACAACCTGACAACACTGAATGACACTCTGGCTACAATCAGATACTGTAGATATCTGTGCTACACAAGCCCACTTAGTAAAAGTCTCGTGATCTCCTTCGTCAAAGCTACGTTTGCTTTGAATCATTCAGTCTCTTCAAACTCATCGTTTCTCCTCCGCACAAAGCTGGTGAGTATTTATAGATACTGTATTTATATTTCAAATGGCACCACTTGAACATGCATAGTAACTCAGTTTCATCTCTACACCTGTTTTGTGTCTTCACAGAAATGAGAGGCACTTTAAGGAGTTTTTTTTTTTTTTTTGTCTTCAATCATTTTCCAGGTCCAGTTGATCAAATTAAACTTTGGGGAAGCAACTTGATGAATTCTGTAATATGTAACAGGTTGTGTGAATGTATAAAAAGGTGTGAAAACCGTCTCGCTCTGCCCTCCCACGCTCTCCTCCTGTATCTGCAGTTCAGTGGTGGTGGACATCATTACACTCTGCCCTCCCCCGGTGTCTCAGGAGTGCTGAGATCCAGGGCAGCTTTTCATGTTTTGTTTTTTTTCCTGGGGTGACGTCGCAGATCTTCGTGCCTCCCTGTGGTCTCTACAGGTCGTCGCTCTCCACCAGGCCGCCGGGCGGCAGCGGGCTGGAGTCGGGGAAGAAGGCCGCCTTCACGTCCAGCCCCCTCTCCGTCAGCGCGGCGTAGCGGCTGGTGGAGGGACGCACCTTCTTGGGCTTGGGGAGGTTAGGCTGCTGCCACTGAGCTGAGGAGACAGCAGAGATCAAATTTGATATAAAGCGACACAGGAAGTGTTTTATTCAGAGAGCAGCGTGTGCGTTACGGTCTGAACGTACTGTGGACATCAAGCCGTGCCGTGCTGGATACGATGCCGGCGTCATTCTTGGCTGACACGGTGTACCAGCCGGCATCTTCTTTCATAGCGGGCTGGATGATCATACACAGGTAGCCACAGTTGTCCTGGTGCATGCTGGGAAAGAGCAGTGACATATATTTTAAGTATTGACTTGTCCTTTTTTGGCGTTACATCCATCCGGTGCAAAAGCGGTCTGAAAGTATTACAAAAATGTTCTCTGTAGTTTGTGTATTTGATATATTATCTACCTGATTCTGTCGGTGTTGTGAGTGAAGGACTCGTTCTCCCTCTTCCAGAAGATCTGCGGGTAGGGAACGCCCGCGACGCGGCACTCCAGTCTCACAGGATGACCCTCTGCAACACTCGTGTTCTGCAGCTTCTCGAAGAACGACGGGGCCTTGTGCATCTCTTTGGCTGTGGAGAGAGTCGTGTCACTGAGGTGCTCTGTAACTATCCCGTATGCTCTGTGCGCAGGCCAGTGTTTCCTGTTCACCTGCCACGATCAGTTCCAGGTTGAAGGAGTTCTGGCCGGCTCTGTTGCTGGCGATGCAGGTGTAGATGCCTGCGTCGCGGCTCGTCACCGGCTCGATGACCAGCGAGTGCACGCCGTTCTCCCTCACCAGCATCTTGTGGGCCGAGTCGGGGCGGATGGTCTGTCCGTTCAGCTGCCAGATGAGGTCGGGAGTGGGGAGGCCGCTCACCTGCACAGGAAACATTACACTTCGGTGAGTGTGCGAGTCCTTGTTGGTGGGACTGTGCAGCGACGGGTTGCTTTGAGTTTCTGCTCTCCGTGCTTGTTTTTGTTGGAGGAAATGAGTATATTAGCTGCATGTGGTCTGTGTGTGTTTACTGGGAGTATGAAAAAACAGCAGTGTTTGCTTAATGTGTCTGTGTTGTGTTGGTCTGGAGGAGCCCGGTCGCCTGCACGCTTTGTCATGGGAATAAACCCTAGCCAGAAAAGACCAGAGAAACCCAACACCTGCTCCACCGCACCTGGAAAATGAGCCACTGTGGACACCCATATGATCAGCAGTATCACAGAAATCACAAAGGAGAGTAGACTAAGCAGTAAGTAGTTCTGGAAGAGGCCCAATACACATTTAGAAGTTGGGACATTTTGAGAGTGGAAAGTCCAGCAAGACTCTAAATGACCTGTAAATAAATATCTGCTGTAAATATCCTTAACATTCAGGAATGGAAACTCTCCGTTTGTTGCTTAAAAAAAACAACAGTCTTTTTAGAGCGGGTTAATTGTGGGTCTGATTTATTCTATTACGTGTACCGGCTTTCAAAGAGTTTCAAAGTGCTCCAGGCTGCAGGAAGGTAAGGTGAAGACAGCGGATGAAGACAAAAAAATCACCGAGCACAGGCGGTGGGAGTGGCGCGAGGGGGAAATAATTGTAGAAAAACCTGATCCCACTTAATCCCTGAAAAACGACACCTCCGTATTCTCCCTGTCTGCTCTGCGAGCCATTCATAACACGAGGAAGTGATGAAACATTGCGTCTCCGCTGGTGTTTTTAGATCTCCTGAAAGAAACGGGAATGCACGGAAAGGGAAACGTTTCTTTGGCAGCGATGACACGGAGCCTCCCAGAGAGCAATACAGACGCTGAATTAAAGGGCAGATCTGAAATGGCTTTCTCTATTACTATGATTAACATATTCTCTTTGGTGCAGGCATTTTTCTTTCCAGTCGTGTTATTTTAGACCATCTCATTCTCTTCTCTCTCTCTATCACAGAATAGCAGCACGGTGAGATAATGTGTTCACCTCCAAGGCTAGACGGTAAACACAGGAGGTTTAATCAAAGCAGGAGTTTTGGTTAGTGTTCAAACTGTTGTTCCAATAGATTCAACTTTAAGTAAGCAGGCACAGGGTTGAAGTGAAAACTGGCCGAGTTCATTGCTAGAGATAGCATATGAGATCAAAAAACTGTCTGTAATTTGTCTCTTCTTTTTTTAATAATGCCGTTCAGGATGCATCACTGTGTCTTGTTGGAGCTGAACAAAAACACGACATCGGTCTATTACCAGCGGAAGCTGCTTGGTGTAATAAAACGCGTTCAGAATTCCTTCATCCACAAGTGTTTATTAAAAATCTGATCTGATTGGAAACCCGGCGATACTACGTCCCGCCCACAGACAGCAGGAGCCCCAGGCCTGTCAATCAAACAGACCCCCCCCCCCCAAACACGGCTTTTTGGAGTGCATTTTCTAATTTTACGGGAAGATTTTCAGATGGACAGCCAAAAAGGGAATTTTAGCTAACAGCACCGAAATAACTAGTGTAAAAAATGTATTGATTTAGAATTTGCTGGGAGTGGTTGAATGGGAGTCTATGGAGCCAACCTCTAGTGGCATAAATTGGTATTGCAGCTTAAAGCACTTTCAGCCTGATTTTTCAGACCCGGAAGCTACATCCACTTTTATATACAGTCATAGGCAGCAACGCATCCATCTCCCTTTCCCTCCTTTATCACCACATACAGCCTGTGTTGCTGCAGGTTGCACTCAGAGGTGTGTGTGTGTGTGTGTGTGTGTGTGTGTGTGTGTGTGTGTGTGTGTGTGTGTGTGTGTGTGTGTGTGTGTGCTCACCTTGCAGTCCATCCGGCACAGACGGCCTTCCTGCACGATGAGGTCACCGGGCGCCTGCAGGAAGTGGGGGCGGAAGTGACGCTCCTGGATGTTATCGTTCTCGTCGCCGCTGTCTCTGGACCTGGACCTGGGCCTGACGGAGATACACAAATCTGAGTATCTGGGATTAAAATTCCACCTCTGGATTCATGTGTTGTTGTTTTTTTCCTGGAATTTAAAATTTGTATAAAATGGTAGGATTTGAATTTTTGTCAAAAAAAAAGGGCAAGATGTATAACATTAAACTTTCATTGAAGCATGAAACTTAAATGCTTTTTATGACATCACATAATAACACAGGCCTATCATTTTATGAAGGCTCCTTTTGGAAATGGTGCAATACTCTTTTAAAGCCTAATTCTCTACTTATTTCACCTTTCACAGACATAATATCAACCTTCAACTTGCTCTGTTGTGACCTATGAGAATTTTCTTTAAGCCCTGTGCAGCAGGGCAGGACCCTCGGGTGTTGTTTCTGTGATTCTGCCCTGTAACAACAGTGACATCACCACTGTGCCTGCACGTCAGCGAAGCAGAGCAATAAAGAGAGCGGGAGACACTGCTTGTTATCTGGATCTCTCTCTCCAAACATCCCTCAGCTCTTATCTAATCAGGGAGGCTTCATCTGCAGCTCACAGGTGGTTGTACTGCACTGTGAGCGTCTGTGATCATCTGTACATATTTCTATATCTGGTCGTGCATGAAGGCACACTGTATATACAAGGTCATTAGAGCAATGAAAAACAGAGCAGAGCAAACAGGTGTTCCCGCTCATTAACACAGCGCTTTTTCTTTCCTGCAGTTGAACAAAGCAAAGCAAAGTGCGATTCAGCTCGAGCTTCTTGGAACGTTTTACTGTGCGGAAGTGTGCGAGCGAGCACAGAAGCCGTGCAGATGGTGAACGAGCCTGCAACACATGTGCCAGCCAGCAGCTTCGAGGTCATGAATAAAAAACACCAGCGTAGTTTGTCTTCTCTCCGTCTCCTGTCAGTCGATGAAGCCTCACCTGCGCATGTGTCCGGGCGCCGAGCGCTGGCTGCGGCCCCGCTGGTTCACCGCCTGCACCATCATCCTGCCGGTGCAGCTCACCCGGCCCTGGGAGGGGAAGAGACGGAGAGAGATTATTAGGTGATGACACACCACCAGCAGCAGTCAGACTGAGAGGAGGGAATTAGATGTGAGTGTTAGAAAGCCTGTACAACATGAACGTTTGACCCTGAGGAGCGTTTTAGTGATTTCCTGTCTCATTCAACGCCCTCTTCCGCTTCAGGCTGGAGAACATTATCTTAATAGGCATTATTCTCCCGTTAATGTGCCCTGACATCTACAGGCGGCCAGACGTGCGTGTGTGTGTGTGCGTGCGTGCGTGTGTGTGTGTGTGTGTGTGTGTGTGTGTGTGTGTGTGTGTGTGTGTTCTATAATATTTCATGCTGTGTTTTCCTGTCTCGTCGGCTCACCTCAGGGTTGCCTGCCAAGATGGTGTAGTTGCCGTCATCATCCAGCGAGGCTGCAGCAGTGTGCAGAGAGCAGGTCCCGTCAGGGTCTCGGCTGATCCTGTAGTGCTCGCTCCTCTTGGAGATCTGCTTGCCGTCTTTAAACCAGTAGACCTGCGGCACGAGATAAGAAAAAAAACAAAAACACTAAAACCACCAGACTAATTATGACTGAACAGATTTAGATGCCTAAATCAGGGGGCACTTTCTATCTCTGTAAAAACTGCGTACATAGCAAGATACATCTTTAGTTTAGGGAACATTTGACTGTTTAAGCTGTTTAATGTGATGCCCTCTGACTCTTTTGCCTCTGTCGCTCTCCTTTTTTTTTTTATCGTGACGCCTGTCATCACCGTGTCATTAGTGCTCACAGAGCCAGGAAGCCAGCCCAGGCCAGTGTGTGTGTGTTCCTGCACAGGGCCTCTTCTTATCACACGCAGAGAGCACATGTTCAATATCTACACCCTCCATCATCAACATCACACATCAGCAACTCCCCAAGTCAGGAAGCCAAGCCATCATAAATGCTTCAAAATTACAGACTAGAATATCTAATAACAACAAACCACAGTGATGTTTAATCACTCAGGGTGTTGACATTCGGACAGCGTCCCACCTTTGGTTTGGGGTCTCCGTTGACCTTGCAGGAGAAAGTGACCGGCATCCCCTCAAAGACTTTGTAGTGTTTGAGCTTCTGGTCGAAGGACGGCGTCACCCCCTGACCGGCGGAGTCCTCGTCGTGCTGCACGTCGTCGTCCGACTCCTCCATCGGAGAGCGCTCCAGACGGAACTCAATCTCACTGATGAGGCGCTGCTCAAAGCTGGACACTTTGTACTCCTAAATGCCAGACAGAGACACGGAGATTCAGAGAAAGAAACACTAGACTAGAGAGAAAGAGAGTGGTTTGTATGATCACAGTGATGCCAAGCACATTTAAAGGCGTGCAGAGGGAAATCAGTAAAACCCAGCCTGCCCTATTTCAGGTTTCTTTACACACTCATTAACCTGTCTTCATTGTCACCCAAACTACCAACTTTCCTCCATTTTCCTAACCCTCTTTGCCCAGATGAGCCACTCCTCCTTCCCACCGCCTCCATCAATCTCTCATCACCGCAGCTTTGCGGAGGAACATCTGCAGAGCGGCCCGGTCTGATGACACATCCCGCAGATAATGACAGGCCTCGGGGCACAGCTGCAGAGCCAGCGTTTATCCTCCTGGACTCACTCTGCCGCTCCGAACGACAGCCATCGCAGAAATCCTGATCTGCTGCGGTTTTATCCTGGAATAGCACTGAGGCGGCTGCTTCCTGTCTACAGTCTGTCAAAGTAAAGGTTGCGCTCACTGCTTTAAAAACAGTAAAGATATGGTTGGATCCCTGCTTTGATTATAAAGGCAGAGCAACGCTGCAGCATGCATCGTGTGACAGCAGCAGAGTGACGACCAACAATCCTGGTCAAACCAAACGTGCTGGTAAACATGCTTCAGTATGTGACGTTCATATTGCACATACTGAACAGCAAGGAACAGCAAAGGGTGCAGATTTTGACACGCATACTGTTTACATTACTTTTTATATCTGCCTGTGAATGATCAACACGAGGTGACCAGTGGATGTCTCCACATCAGACATGACCCTGCTGGCTTGATACACACCTAAAATCTTAGTGTGACTTTGTTTACACGGCTACACACAGAGACATTTCACACAGAGTGAATGATAAAAGACAGAGCAGATGTCAGAAGGAGAAGGTTCCAATAACCTTTTGAGGGCAAGATTCTCTGTGGGAGGACTTGTCTTCCTGTTGAGAAAAAACACAGGTTTTGTTTGTGTGTTGTGTTCCCGCTGTGGCTCACACAAGGTGGGAAACACAGCTCTCGATGGTACAGTGTAGCACGATGCATCGGTGCTGCTGCATTCCCAGGTGTAAGTGCACTGCTCAGAGACATGCAGGGCTGTTGTTAAGAGGCATCAGCAAAGTGTGAGCTCGGTTTTATCTGTCAGTGTGGACACAACTTGTGCTCTGGTGATGTTTACTTGTGATCTTCACTGTGACTTAGGGTGACTGTGTGTCCACTTATGTGGGACTGATCTGCATTTTGATTTAATGCCCCACATTTTGATTGGCTCTAGTTTTCAAAGGTCAACACTGCAGGACAGGCACTTTTCTATAATCTGCAAATGCAGCTACAACAAAGATGTTACTTGTGACTTTACTATGAAACTTTAGCTTCCTTTAAGGTTCCTGTACTCAGCATGGGAGTTTGAAAAGTTGCATTCAAATCATATATATGGGTTTAGTCCTTCACATGCTAACCTGTAACCTAAAGTTCTAAATTCGATGGACATATCAAAGTTTTAGACTAATTCTTAACATTGTGTGTCCCACATTGTCCCACACAAACTCACTCTACTATGACTTCACTCAGCTATCTGTACTTTCTCTTAAAAGGTGATACTGCATCATTCAGAGCCTGTTCACCATTATCAGGTTTATAACAAACCTGGACCAGCTTGAAATAGCTTTATTAAAAACAAACACCTGAAGTCTTTATCTTGACTTGAACTGAAAAAAAAAAAAGCTCCTCTGTGAAATACACAACTCTCCTACTGAACTGTTTGGTGGTTCACAGTCAGACAAATGTCCACCAAAGCCTTCAACGGTGTTACTCCACAGCGTGTTTGCAGCAACACTGGTTTCTACCAGTTTCCATAAACAGAGCTTTTTATGGCGGAGCTCTGGAGGACTTTACAGTGTTTACAGTGACCGTGGAGGTGGAGGTGCAGTCTGATCCAACAGGATATAAAGGAGAGGCAGTGATCAGGAGACAGGGATGACACCGGTGAAGTATCGGTGGACAAAAACAGAAACGTGCAACAGAGGGTGTAAAAAAACACGCAGCTGGTGTAGAGATATTAGTATCCAGGCCCGTGTGATTTCATGTGTGTGTGTGTGTGTGTGTGTGTGTGAATTCCCCATCCAGGTGTGTGGATCCTGATAAAGAGCCAGCGTACCTGTGTGACCGGCTCCTCCTCTGAGTCCTGTGTGTTTAAGACTGTGGCAGCGTTGTCAGCACCCAGCAGTCTGCGAGCCATCTTCTCCTCATAGGTTAACCTCTGGAAGCAGGGATTAATGGGGTCAGCGCAGGTTAGTGTGTGAGTCGCACAACACAACACTTCTACACACCATCACTATAAATACTGTATCTCAGCTTTGTGTTAATACGAGATGTAAAAACAAAAAAGCATTTTGACTTTATTGCGGGGCGCATGACATAAAAACCTGTTAAAATACACTTTTTAATGTTTCATCTGTTTCCTTTCAAGGATTGTATGATTTATTGGGACACTCGTTAATCTGTGTTAATGACTGAAAACGACTCCAAACACACAGTTTCAGTAATTGACTAGAACACAGACACACACACACACACACACACACACACACACACACACACACACACACACACACACACACACACACACACACACACACACACACACACACACACACACACCTGTTGACCATTGCTTATGCGCTCCTCTTTAAAGCGCAGCTTCCTCTCCAGATCCTGGATGACGGCATCCTTGGATCCCTGGATGTCTGAGTCCGAGGTGGCGCGCGGCGTCCTGGTGACCGAGGACTTCCTGGGGAACGCTTTGCTGAAAGGAAGAAAGAACAAAATAAAACCTTCAGTCAATACTAAGAGTTGTGGTTCCCCTCAGCTCTGCAACACACATTATCTGAGCACTCCTTCTCTGGCTCTCTGACTTCCAGCCTTATCTGGACGTGTCCAGCTATAGCATTCCTCTATGTGTCTTCTTATCTCTCAGCAGGAATGCCAGTATGAGAGGGGGGTGTGCAGCAGTGAGTGAAGGGTTGATGAAAAATTACTGGCAGAGAGATGAAGGTGGAATGTCCTTGATGGTGGAGGGGAGAAAACAGAAAAGTAGATTTCTCCCACCGGGCCAACCATCCGAAGAGGATTATCTGCACAACAGATTTTTATCAGCTAGCTCAATATGCAGAGCTCAAAGTGAACAATCCTGAAACCCTGCACTCCGTATCAGCTGGTTTGTTTGGTTTCAGTGTTTATTTGACTCTGACACACCTTTCACTGTGAGGTCCTCCTGTATATTTTCTTGCCATATTTGAGCTGAGGCTCTCGCACCGTCGGAGCACTGTTGTGCGCGCGTGTGTGTGTGTGTGTGTGTGTGCGTGCGTGTGTGTGTGTGTGTGTGTGCGTGTGTGTGTGCGTGTGTGTGTGTGTGTGTGTGTGTGTGTGTGCGTGTGGGTCTGTGTGGGCTCTCTAGTCAGCATTTCCCTGTAAACATGCTGCATAAAAATGTAAACATGTCATCTTCAATCCAGCAGGTTTATCTGAAGGAGAGCTGCACTCAGACACACTGGACCGGCCTGATGTGGAGCATAAAGAGATTATGTAACCTGACAGACTGTGGAGAGAAAGTTGTGTGTGTGTGTGTGTGTGTGTGTGTGTGTGTGTGTGTGTGTGTGTGTGTGTGTGTGTGTGTGTGTGTGTGTGTGTGTGTGTGTGTGTGTGTGTGTGGACACTCACACAGTCCCGTTGCCTTTCGGGAGGCCCAGGGCGTTGACGGTGGGGCTGCCGGGCGTGGTGGGTGTGGAGGGCAACATGGAGGACAGGAAGCTAGAGGCCGGAGACGGAGGGACGGACGAGAACGGCGAGGACATGTCCGAGTAAGCCGGAGACATGGGGACGGGTGGAGGGGGAGGAGGCGGGGGAGGGGGGAAGTCTTGGGCGAGGCCTGATGGAGAGGACAGGTTGCTGGAGCTGAGGAAGGGTGGAGGTGGAGGCGGGAAGGAAGGCGAGCTGGGAGACTCGACGCTGCCGGCCTTGGTGAAGGGGGGCACGGTGACCCGGCCAAAAGGCTTGTGTGAGGTGGGAGGAGACAGCGGGGAGGAAAGGCTGGAGCCGGAGGAGCCGGAGGACTGGGTGACGTAGCCTGCCCCCCCGGGGCTCTGAGCAGCAATGAACTGCTTGGGCCGGGCATAGTTGAATGTGCTGGCCTGCATGGCTGCGCTGCTCTCCAACTCCTGGAAGGAGGGAGGAGGGGGCAGAGGTGGAGACGGAGACGGCGGAGCAGGTGGAGGTACTTCCTGAAGTGGCTGCTGTGGTGGAGGCGGGACTTCCTGGTTCTGCTGCTGCCAGTTGGCTGCTTCCTGCTGCTCCAACAGAATCTGGTCCTGCAGCTGCTTCAGCTGCAACGGGTTCCTGTGAAGAAGAACCACGATCAGATCAGAAAATTAAGTCATTTTATGAATCTCATTCAAACTAATCTTCCACTTTTTATTGGAGGGAGGGGGTCTGTAACAAAATAACAGTAAAAAATTACAAAATCCTGCATCTGTTTCCAGTTTATGGATGACACAATAGTGTGGTCTCCATCCAACTGTAGTCAGAACAGAACTGGCAGCGCGGTTGGAGGCCAGATGTGAACAGAATCAATGGAGTTAAAATGCCAGTCAAAGTGTGTGTGTGTGTGGGGGGGGGGGATTGAGAGACGTGATGATGTTCATTATGAGAATGACATCAGCAGCCAGTCAGTCATGTGTCAGTAGGAGTTGAACTGTGTGAACTGCTCTTCCTCTGCTCTGGAGGTGACAGCTCATCATGCCAGAGGTTTTTGAGCCGGGCAGTGAATTCTGGGAAGGAAACCGCTGCACGAGCAGCACGGACTGATAGTTTATCAGCCTCTCTCAGCCTTTAACAAAGACCTGTTAAACAGCCAGACTGTTGACAATACATCAAGTGTGGCGCAGGAATCATAAGATAAGTAACAGTGAGGAAAACAGCTCTGTTCCTGTTGTGTTTAACAGTGCAGCGGTTCACCCTGAAGGACTTTATTCTGGTCCAGATGTTTTTCTATCTGTAAAAAAGTGAACCACACTGTGAAGGTGTGGCTTCTTTTATTTGAATGGATGTGTGATGAAAGAAAAACAAAAATGTAATGTTGACATTGGATGATGAAGTATTGTGTTTTTATCAGAGGTGTGGTTGTGCAGTGTCGGCTGATTAACTGCGGTGTCACGGAGGAGGAGAGCGCGGCTAGAAATGTTGTAATGTCATCGGCTCTAAAGGTTACACCACCGACACAAACTTCACACGCACTACGAGGGGTTTTTAAAGAGGACAGAAGTGACCTCTCGTGGGTCTGAAAACATAAAAACCTTGAGACTGTCTTGCTTTGTGTGTGTGAGCCTGATGAGTTCCTCGCAGGCAGCCTGTTCAGAATATACTGTACATCCCAGCGGTGCCTGTTGTCAGGAGTCCACCAAGTTCACGTGCCCAAATCTGTTCCAGATGTCGAATAATCAGCGGAGTGTTTCCACTATTTTTCATCTGAGACAATGCAGAGACCCTCCTTCTCCTCCCTCCCTCCCTCCATCCCTCCCTCTCTGTCTCTCTGTAAGCTCTGACCAGCACACATCTGCAAACGACACCACTGGATATTTGACAAACCTGACAGTTGCAGCGTCGTGTAACGAACCCGCCGCGCAGGCCGACAGCAACGTGACCGATCGGTCTGTCTCAGTCGGTTATTTCGGTCAAATGCTTCCCCTCCAGAGGAGCCCAAATAAATAGTCATAAATTCAGAAGAGGCCATAGCGATCATTCCAGCCCGCCCCCACCTGCCGCCCCCCACACCCACATCCACCCCCCACCCACACCCACCCACACCCACCACACTTTCTCTCTTCTTTTGTATACATTTTCCTCCCCCCTCCCTCCATCCTCCGAAGGTCTCCCGTTCAGGCCTCCACCAAAAGACCTCTTTTACAGGAATAGTTTGGCAGCTCGCAAAGCTCGCAGCGGTTTGATTCCTTTTTTGGCTGTGTTCTCGGAGCGGCCGGCAGAAGCACTCTGCCCGTCTGCTCCAGCCGAGAGGAAACGCACTTAATTTCCTCGCATGCTCATCCCCTCCCTCTCCTCTCCTCTCCTCTCCTCTCCTCTCCTCTCCTCTCCTCTCCTCTCCTCTCCTCTCCTCTCCTCTCCTCTCCTCTCCTCTCCTCTCCTCTCCTCTCTCCTTGACACACTGCTTTACTGCCTCAGCAGGAGAGACCTCAAAGACCTTCTCAGCGTTTGTTCTCGACACCCTCCTATGTAGAATATTGTATTTCTATAGTCTGAGAAGTTTCTTATTTGTCTGAGAGTCGATATTATCCAGCTGTGACTCACATCACCCCCTCAGCTGTGAAAGATGGTATTTACTTCCTCTACAACTACACAAGCACCTTCATTCACTGCAAAGCCAAATTGTATCATAACATAACATCTCCTAGTATGGTCAAGAAATCCATGATTCAGACATAAAAACAAAGAAATCAAAATTAAATGCCCTGACATGGCACCATTCAACATAACAGGCTACTAAATTTGCCACATTAGATTGTCCTGTTTGGACTTTTGCTTCATATCTTAAAAAGCATGAAAAGGTCAGCTTGTGTTATTTGCAGCTGCATGAACAGTTTAATGGTCCCACTTATGGACTCACATCAAGTGAAGCAGGACTAGAGGTCGTTGGACTCTCTGACCCGCATGACAGCTGACACTACGACCTCCTCCATCCCTCCTGACCTCCACCTTGTGTGGAAGTCAGCTCTCCACAAGAAGAAGGAGAAGCAGGCCTCTCTCTCTCACTCTTTGTCCTTGCGGTGGAGTGGGGCTGAATTAGGAGGGAAGTGTTCCTCTGTCGCCATGCCAACGGCCCTGTGTTTTGCTGCTCAGGTCTGAGCCAACTGGCCCACAAAGCGCCGCCGAGCTTCGCTGAGAGAAAAAACGCTGCAACTCTCCTCCTGTCTGTCATTCCAACTGTAACACAGCATTACTCTTAATGTGCCTCTCTTTTATTCTGACCCGACTAGCTGGTATAAATAGGCAGAGCCCATCAAGACTTCCCATTTTCATCCTGAAAAATACTTTCCTTGGGCTGGATCCTGTCTGTAAATCCCTCTTTTTCTTTTTCCTTCTGGAGGAATCTGGTGTGGAGGATTTTTGTCTCTCCAGTTTCTAAAAGCTCAATAAACAGACCCCAGAGCAGCCTGACAGTAACTTCACTGGAGCAGTGTTTTACAGCCCTGTGATGTATCAGCTTGCTGAGACGTGCCAGACACAGTGGGTCTTTACCGGCAGCATGTTGCTTTAATAAATGAAGATATTTAAAAGGCCATGTTTAGTCCGGGTTGCTTGTTCGTGCTTCCTGAACAATAGCAGCCCGGGGTGCGTGAGAAACCCGTCCACTGTTCAACAAATATGGGAGCCATCCGCCAGCTTTATCTGCCGCCCGGCTCATTAGCTCTGCAGCTGGCTATAAAAGGTCGAGCTGCTTTATTAGACTCCGCCAGCTGATGACAGGAAGCATAGGAGCGGGGAGAGCAGGAAGTTGTTGAGTGTACATCGTCAGTAATGAGGGGTTTCCTTCTGTAAACAACAACATGAGGAGGATTGAGGCCCGGCCTGTTCAGCTATGCAGCAAGATGAACAAGGAAAAAGCTTTCAGGCTTTACACCCCGGGTGTGTTTGCATTGCACCTCTTGCACATTTGTTCCTGCAAACACCTGTGGCAGCATGACCTCGCTGTTTGTAAATGATTTCTACTGAAACTGAGCTCCAGTATCACACATACAGCACAAACACAGCCTGGAAATCAAATCAGAGATCTTTACAAACAGCACTTGACCCAAAGCGTGACTTCAACCTGAAGTTCACAGCAACAGAAATGTGAGATTAAATCAACAAAAAGCAGGGTGTGTGTTGTTTATCTGCTTCCCACACACACACACACCTGGTTCACGGCTGCAGCGTTTTTTGTGTTCATTCACCAGCGTTGCATCATCACTTCACTGCGTCAACGTGAAGTTGTCTGGTTGCCCTCAGGCAGGAACACACCACCAATCTGACATCAGGACTGAGCTGATGTCTGAGTGAAGACGATTAGTAAGACTGTCTGTCTGTTTCAGAAGTGTCTTCTCAAACTTCCCTTCGCTTTTTTTGTGTCATCGCTCATGTCATGTGTCACGCTGGACGTTTCTGAGAAGCTTCAGACAGCAGGACTCACCCCTCGATTGTGAAACCACAAGACAAACTCACACTTAAACATCATGCAAAATCATTCAGGCTTCGGCTGAAGAACTTTCTCTCCCGTTCACGTCTGCCTGCTCCGCTTTCACAAGCCGACCAGTGAAGGAACCGCTCCAATTTTCCAGGAACATGTCAATACAATCTCACAGGCCTGTCTGAAACCAGGGAACACACACTCCCCGCTGTCCATCACTCACATCCCTCCATGTCAACATGATCCCCTCAGCCTTTGTTCTCCTCATGTCCTCCACTTTATTTTCAACCCCACTCCTCCCCGGGTACCCCTCCCCCCTCCCCCCTTCGTTCTCTTTGGCTCTAATTGCACACACACCACATAAAACAGAACCAGACTGTTTTCCTTTCACCCCCCTCTTTAGAGCGTAGCACAGAGCGTTTTTCTTATTCCAGCCACACCAGCAGCTCAGCGGCCTGCTCCGATCAGCCACTTTCTCTCTGCCCTACTTTCTTTCTTTCACTATTATCCCCCCCCCCCCCCTCCCACCAATCTGGGCTCATATTTCATATCCAAGTGGAAGAGGTGAAGAGAGCTCTCCAAAATCAGTGAGTTTTTTCTTTGCACACCTCCATCCATCCCTCTTCGCCCTCACTCCTCCGCCTGTCCGAGTCAGAGGCGGAGTGTTTTTTCTTTTTTCTTTTTTCTTTCTCTATAGCTGGAATGCTGAAGACATTCTTCTCTGGATTGGAGTGGGAAAGACATCGCCATCAAATGGGATTAGCAGCAGGAGCTGAGGGAGAGGAGGACGAGGAGGAGGAGGAAGAGCCAGAGACGGAAAGAGAGCGAGGCAGAAAGTGAGTTCTGTGTGAGTAAGACACAAGCTTTCTCACCTAACAGACCGTATTGTCTTAACTAATCCATGTGACTCCACCAAGGAGCTCTGCAAACAAGACAAGCCCGACACATAAACACAGTTTGTAACACAGACTGGAAAAGAAAACTCCCTGCTTTGCTCACAGTGATGCCGCTCTCCTTCTTCTCTTCTCGTCCTCTCTACACTCGCTACCTTTCTGGAGCCTCAGGCAAATGAATGGGTATCACACTCGCAGAAAAACCACACACCCACTCTGAAAACATATGATTTAAACATTAACATGCCGAGTCAGTACAGCAAGAGAACATGTAAAAAAAAGTCTTCATTCAACCTCAGTCATTTGTCTTCTCTTTCTTCTTCTACTCCCTGATTCAGAAAGTTTAGCTCCAAAACTTTTTTCATTCAAAATATGAATTAAAAGAAATAACTTTTAAAATGTTTCCGTTATGACAGAAACAGTTATAAAGAGGAGCATCTTTCTGGTTTCTGCTCAAAAGTTTGCTTCATTTAAATGTCGATCTACACAAGAGAATAAGAGAGAAGTTTTACCTTCAGCGCTGCGGTCTTTGGTGCAGATATTTCCCCTGCAGGAGTGAAGTGTGTCTCAGTGCTGCGCTGCCAGGTATGAGGAGCATATATAGGCGCTGAGCAGCCAGACAGTGACAGACGCAGCCGCTCTCCCTCTCTCCCTCTCTCCCTCTCCCTGCATGAGTCAGTCTGTCTGCGAGCTCCTCCTATTCACAATAAAAGCCTGCCAAAGACAGGCCCCTTTCAGAATAAAAGCTGAGGCATGTATGCTGACCAAGGCACTTCGCTTTGACAATTAGGAACCAAAACTAGTTGAAGATAAAGAATACGGCCACACCTAAATGCCTTTCTGTTCGACAGAATGATTGAGGAGAGAGCGTCAAAGACAGATTGAAGAAATTAATCATCTAAACAAGTCTCTGGGCTTCAGGTAACACTATCATGACATTTGTCCATTGTTAAAGGTAACATTTGAAACCAGGTCATGACTGGAAATAACAATCCACATTCTTTATAGGGCCACACAGAAACACTATCTACCCTTCAAATGTTAACGGAGCACAGAGGGAAACTATTATCTTCACGCCAAGCTTATGGAACATAATAGTTTTAGACCTTTGGGATAATTTCAGTAATGGACAAACTCCAAATGTCGCTGTGTGTGTGCAAACGCTGCCATCACAACCACAAAAAGATCTACTTTCATTCACTCAAATATGGTCACAAGAATCCAATTTCTCAACAAGATCATTTTCGTCTTCATTTTTGTGGCATGAAACAAATCTTTTTTGTGGAAATTCTATTTTTGTGTGTAATGGCTCTATTTTTAGAGCTGCAGAGTGATTTATGAGTCACGTGTGTTGAGAGGTGGGATGTCAGGGATCCAGTCTGGTGGGGTGTGTTTGGTGAGTGTGTGATTATTGGGGAAAGGTCAGACATCCGGGGAGAAAGTCTGACTCAATCTGATTGGAAAACCCAATGATGCTACGTCCCGCCCACCGATAGCTGTAAATTACCAGACTGCACCACAGGCCTGTCAATCAAAAAGACACGCCCCCAAAATACTGCTTTTTCAAATTTATTTTATAATCAATGATGAGATTATTTTCAGATGGATCGCCAGAAAACTAACAAGGGGTGACTTTAGCTAACGAAAATATCTCTTGGATAAATTTTTATTGACTTAGAATTTCATGAGACCAGTTGAACAGGAGTCTTTGGTGTCAACCTCTAGTGGCGCCCAGTGGTATCGCGGTTTAAGGCACTTTCGCATCGCCCTCATTTATAGCTCATTTCAAGCTACGTCGACTTTTATTTACAGTCAGTAGCGTAAACACATTACTACACCCTCTAATCAACATACACAAGTGGGAGTCGAACAGAGTGTGTCTCTAAGATACCACACGTGCATCCACACTCACCACTCATCCACTAGAGAGGATCTAATCACAGGTTGATTGACCTCATCCGGAAACAATGTCTTTCTCTGAGTGTGTGTGTGTGTGTGTGTGTGTGTGTGTGTGTGTGTGTGTGTGTGTGTGTGTGTGTATTTATCTGTGTGTTTCTCAGTGTTTAACATACCAGGCTGTTCTTTCCTGGGAAACACAAGTCTGCTTTCTACGAGCTGGATCCACTGAAGCCGGTTAGTTTCCATGCTGTCAACTCCCAATCACACAGCCGTGGTCTCCCCTCATCCCCCATGGGCGTCTCTTCATCGTCCCCCCCCCCTCTCCACTCCCTGGCTCCCTCTCTCTCTGCGTGATGAAGGTCAGCTCCCACAACTCTCTTCCTTATTTGGAAAGTTTCTCCATTCCATGCAGGTCACTCTAGCCCACCGACCAATCCAGTGGTTTGTTGGTCTCGTGTCTCAGCCAATCCTGTGTCTCCCATGTCCTTTTAAGGACTGCCCATCTCTGACTCCGGGGGCCGATGTGAAATTATCTGCTTTTCCTGCTCTCTCTTGTGTCTCCACTGACTTCATTTCACTTTTTATACTGTTGCACAAACCTCTTTCTCAACATCATGTCTCTACCCTTTTTTCTTTTCTTCATTTGCTTGTAATCCAACCCTCCCTGTGGCCTACATTCACCAAAGCAAAGGTATCCATTAGAGAACTGATCCAAGTCAGTGTTTTACTTTCATTTGTAATTAGACATTTGATGACAACGAACCACAAGCGAAGCTCTCAGTGTGCAGCCGGAGCCATATGCGGTTCTTTAACGCGCATGTTTCCTGCTTTCCATAAAACCGCAAGCAACACCTCGACAAGAAAGTGATTGTTAATACTTCATTAGAGAGTTCATGACTTGCACCTCGTAAACACAAACACACTGCAAAGAGGAAGCTCTGAGTCACAGAGTAGATATGCGACAAATGCTGGCAGCTTCGGCCCCTTGCTCAGCAATACAACACACACAGAGCTCATACAGTAGATTCTGCTTTAAATAAATGCCATACAACAGGCCAGAAAAAATACAAAGTGACTGACAGCAATGACCAGTCACCTGCTGCGGCTTCACACAAGCAGAAGTTCAGTGTGTGTGTGAGACTGAATGGCCGTTTGTTGCCTTCAGTTTGTGTGCTGCTCCCCTGACAACAACCTCACGGAGGTTAAAGAGGTTTGGAGCTGCAGCCAAAATGGTTTTAATCCCAGCAGTATGGCAGTCATGTCAGCGGACGTGGATTGAGAGGGGCAGAAGGCCAAGCTGCAGGCAATACAGGCCGCATTAACGTGGATTAGGCCACTCTTTATCACTGCAGTATGTAAGCATGTAGATCCTGGAAACATTTACGTTGTGGCACGCATGGTGTCACGTACACACTGTTGTAATAAGCAGCTGTGAGTGTGTTTGGGGTTACTCACCCTTTAGTGCAATTCATTTCACAGAATCCTGTTGCAGATTCACTCTTATTAATGATGATGCTACCTTATTAACCATCCAGACCCCTCAGGTCGACACGTCTGCTTTCTGTCCCCAGAGTCAAAACTAAACACGGAGAAGCTGTGTTCAGTTTTCAAGCTCCACATATCTGGAACAAACTCCCAGAAACCTGCAGGTTGGCTGCAACCCTGAGCTCCTTTAAATCAAGACTGAAGACTTTTCTTTGGGCTTTCACTGAACCAGATTTGAGGATCTTGAATAATTTCTTGTACAAGACTGCAATTTATTTCAGTATTTCATGTCTTACGCTGCAATGTAACCTTTATCCTATTTTAGCTTGTTTTTGTTTCTTTTATTTTAAGGTTTTAATCACTGTTTTTATTATTTTTTTATGTCTTTTTTCTTTTGTATGATGTGTTGATGCTTTTAATGTTTTTATGTAAAGCATGTTGAATTGCCTTGTTGTGGAAACGTGCTATACAAATAAACTTGCCTTGCCTTATGTCCGGATATTGATGACAGCAATAATGCCCAACACCTGTGTGTGTTTATGTGTGTCCCTCTGTGTGTGTGTGTGTGTGTGTGTGTGTGTGTGTGTGTGTGTGTGTGTGTGTGTGTGTGTGCGTGTGCGTGTGTGTGTGTGTGTGTGTGTGTGTGTGTGTGTGTGTGTGTGTGTGTGTGTATACTATCTGATCTATAACTACAGAAAAGAAAATTGTTGCCACGCTGTCATCCGTGTAATTCCCTCGGAGCCCCAAACTTTCCACTTCCTCCCTTAACACAAGCAGATCTACTTTCTTTACCCCGGCTACTTCTGCTCGCACTTAAAATATCTGCTCCCAATAACTATTTATAATTAAGTGCAGGGACTGCTTACTGAATGTTCAGTAGGTCTTTGGCCTGCTTAAATTCACACGCACAACTATTATCTCCCTCTTTTTTTTTTTTACCCTCCTTCTTCATGCGATGTGCTGTAAATCACCCAGTCAGTCAGTCAGTCAGTCAGTCAGTCAGTCAGTCGGTTGTTATTTCAGCATCTCTTTAACAAACTAACAGAAGAAACAACTTAAGCCTGAATCCTTCTTGACCAGCTTCAAGATCAGTGTGGTGGGAAAATGCTAAATTGAGGTCCTGCTTCGTGCCTGTTTTTCATCATACTGAGTAAAAATGTAAAATACTGAGTAGCTACATGAAAAAAAAACATCCCACAGAAACGTTACCAGTGAGAAGAAGAAGAAGAAGAAGCACTTTGTGGAATGAAATCCGTGCAAGAGAACAATTTCATCTGTCAAGTTGATTCCTGGCTTATGAGGGAGAGATTAGTGCTGTGGAACGGTTCGAGGATAATTGTTGCGTCTGGCAGTCGTGCTCGGTGTGACGCCCACCCACACATACAAACCTATAATAGATCGCTTTTCCCTCATTATCACGGTGGTCACACCTTCATCGTGCTGCAGTGTCTTCTGCTCTGTCTTGTTTCGGTTGTTCTCTACCGTGCTTTAGTTGCTGTGTCATATTTATTGCATTAATCATCACTACAATTTTTGTCCCTCATCACAACAGCGTCATATTAGGCCACCATGAACCTTTATCAATGTAAAAAAAAAAAACTGAAACTGAACACCAGCCGCTCTGACACCTCATTCATCAACACAGAAACATTTGAATAAGTGCACACACACAGATTTACAAACTCCAGGTGTTATCGCTCTGTCACGATATGTGTATATACGGTTAAACCCCGGAGAGCCCTGAACAGAGGGCAGTTGTGTTGTTGAATCACAAGAGACCATTGTTGTGTTACAAACAGTGTACTTACATACTAACAGTCACTATTTTGAGTGTATAAGTGCGTTCACACTGTCAAGTACAGAATCATGGAATGTACCAAGATGATGCACTCAAAAGGGTCCAAAAAATAAGTGTGAAATGCTGTAACACTTTCTCCCATAAACGGCCGCCATCATGGCTACGTGGGGGAAGGGGCGGGGCCACTGACATAAATCATTTTTTTAAATTAAGGCGTATTAAGAAGGGGCCGCTGTTCCTGTACGCCACACAAAAGTGTTTAATTTTCACAACTGCTGCTGGGTGAAAGAATCAGTGTGTTTATTGAGTGTATTAAACAAAGGCCACGAAAACACGTTCATTTCTGGGTAAAATAATTAAAGCTGCAGTTATTTTGGCGGGTGATGTGTTCACATACTGAGGTTATTTCCGGTCAATGCTGAACGATTTGAAACAACACTGCGCTGTAAAAATTCCAGCACTACACAAGTAAGAATCCAAACATGTAAGAGCACTATTTGTTTGTTTACAAAGGGAAGTATGTCATCGGGAACACAGAATATAACTCAGTCCAACATGGCCGTGTCCTAATGCTGAGATACAACATGAGTTACTGCTCGTCTCAAAGTATCCTCTCCGAGCATGTCTCACTGCCACACAGTAGCTTTAAAATCTTTATTTAGACCCTTCCACAGGAACACGGGTTTATTTTCCCGACCGGCTCACACAATCAAATGGGCTCCAACGCCAAGATAACTTCTGGCTGCCTTACATAACACATCTGCTCCAAGCAATAGGTCATTTTAGCAAAACATTTTTGCTTTGTGTGTTTAATCCTTGAAGCAGTTTATGAGAGGGCAACCAAAACACGGGCTCATAGTTAATTTTATCCTGCTTATAGTAGTCTGAAAATAACACGTCTATCACAGTCACCAAATACAGCACAGAACTTAAATATTGTTTGTGTCTGTGTGTAGAAACACTTTGAAAAAGCCCAATTCCAGATGAACATTGGATGGGATAAAGCTCCCAGCTTGCTTCTCACTACCTTGTGGAAAATGGCTTTGCTTCTCTCCACACCCGGACCTTGGTTGAGATCCAACCCAAGCCTCTCCCCTGAGAATTTCCTTTGATTCTTATGCTGATGTCTGGCATCAACGCCGGGCATCAAACCCAAATACCTACTGGCCCTGCTCTCTCTTCCTCCAGCACAGAAAAACAGCAGGTCTGTTTTCACAGCTCAGGTCTCCTACTGCAGGAGACCCTCCCTCCTGCCTGCCAAGTCACACAACGACTTCCTCCACCTCATCAGCTCTGTGTTATGGAAGCAAAGAATCACCCCTAACGTGGGCTCCGGGGTGTTATTCCTGTGACTTACAACCATTTATTCTAGATTTGTGAACATGAGCACATCTCTCCAATCAATATAAACACCCGTGTTATGGTTGTAATTATACTTTTTCACTCAGGAGTAAAAGCTTAAACGCACACCACTCCAAAAAAACCTCAGACTAGAAAAAGGTATTAAAGTCTAGACACTTATCCCTGCAGCTAAATGAACTGCCCCCTCCGATAATAAAATTAATCCATACTGATCCCTGCTGCCTTTATGCAAATGCAATTAAGTAAAAGCTATTTATATAATATCGCCTTATTTTAAACGAACAACACATTAGGGTCATAGTTTCCACTCTGTTCATTGAATTTATAGCAGTTTAACACACTAGTTTGTTAGAAGGTCTTATTAAAAAGAACTCCTGTAAAACATGGGATTACTTCTCAAAGTGCTCGGTTGGGGTTTCACAGCTGCATGTGGCCACCAGACAAGAAACGATAAATGAGGCTGTGCGGGATGTGCCACGCGACAAACAGGATGCCACGAACTGAACGAGAAGCTCGGGGGGCTTCAGGCTGGGAGAGGTCGGCCTCCGTTCGTACAGGCTACTTGTCTGGCGGAGACATGACCTTTGGCTAATGGCAGGGCTGCTGTTTTTACTGTGTAATTACAGAATTTAAAGGGGGGGATGGAGGGGCACGCTTCCTAATTGCTTCACAGCGGGAAGCTGATTGTCTCTTGTCTCATGTTCATGTTGTTATTGTGGGAAAATTCAGAGAGAAGCTGCTTTCATGTTATCCTGTGACTCGGAGAAAGCCCAAATGTAAGCAAGAAATAAAACCCAGAGTTCCTCATACATCAAGCTACAGTACACAGAATTGTACATATCTGATTTGAAAATTAAGGTCAGTACTTATTTTTATCCTTTGTCATATCATAAGACTGATCTCATGTCTGTTTGAGAAATCCATAAGCTAGTTTAAAGATATTTTAAAATGCCACAAAGAAAAAGTATTCATAAATTTCTCCTTTGCATTAATTTATCTTGAAAAATGCTAAATGTGAACTACAATAAGAGTAACTAAGTTTCATTTGTTCCATTAAAAGTATGCATCCTTTCGACAAACAAACAATTAAATTAGTTTGTCGTTGCTGAATTATGAACCTGCGTTGTAATTCTGTTTTTATTTTTAAGTCATTTTGTCATTTTTGTCATGAGCGGTGTGTAGGATTTAATTGCATCTAGTGGTGAGGTGGCCGATTGCTACTGACTGAACATCCCTCAATCTGCCATTTCAACCATATAAATAACTCCAAATAAAAATTGCAGAATTTCCTCTCTGTAACTAGTGTTATGTTTGACCCTTCAGGACTACTGTAGAAACATGGCGGAACAACATGGCAGCCTCCGTGGAAGAAGACCCACTCCCTGTGTAGACTTACAGGGCTTATTCTAATGTAATGAAAGTAAAACAAATCTTAGTTTCAGGTGATTATACATGAATGAAAACATAATAATGATATTATATTCCAGTCTTGCCCGTAGATTCTTGTAAATCCTACACACGGGTCCTTTAATGAATAAAGGGTCCAGTACATGCGGCTCAAACTAAATCCAGAGCGTCACCCTAACAGCCAAATATTTACCTGTTATTTTCTGTCTCCTCCATTAAATTCGCAGCTCTGGAAGCACAGAATTAACAAGTCATAACGTTTATATGAACAGATATGCAACAGCAGCACCCACGAGCAGGAATCAAATCCAGTAGACATGCTGGACTGTGCGATGCAAGAGCCGAGCTTCACTGCACTGAAACCAAACTGAACAAAACTCTGGTCTGCATGCAGCCTGACATAAGCAACAGCAACATCTTGGCTAATCTGATTCTGCTCGGACACTGACTGGATCATTCTGTTTAGAGAAAGTCATCATACTGCCGAGAAACTTCAGCAAAAAAAATTCCAATCTGAGCAGATTTTCCCAAACTAAAAGGTCAAATTTGGAGTGTAAAAAAAAAAAGACTTAAAATCCACCCTGTCTTCATTCCTAGGGTGTCAAATACTGCTGAGTTGTCACAAGAGTTGGCGTCAGAGAGATTCGCACATGGTACCCTCTGCGTTATGCAGCATGGGTTGAAAAAAATCTTGTGACATAGAACAAAGGGAGGGTGGAGGTCAGAGGTGGTTGGACAGAACAAACCCAGGACAGCGTGTTTCAGTCCACAATAAAGCAACAATCAACATGTAAACATGATGATGGTTCCTGATCAGATTCAAGTTCTCGTAACCATCCTCTGGCTACCATGAATGTCCGCACCAAGTTTGACAGCAATCTCTCCAAATATTGCAGCCTCATGGTTGCGCGAAATTAATTTAAGGGATAATTTAAGTCAGTTTAGGATTCATCATCTGGAAACCATGAATGTTTGTACAACGTTTGGTTCTAATTTAACATCTACAGGATAGTTTGGCTGCTATGCTAGTGTGACCTGCTAGAAGCAAGAAGATCACCATATTTTTTCGGTTCATCCAGAGGGGAACATGAATAGATTTCTATAGCACCTTAAATGTCAATCCAAATCATAGTTTTTGAGATATTTTACTCTATGTCAACCCCACAGGGGTGCTATAAGAAAATCCAGGCAATCACTAAAGTCAGTTTGATTCATCCTCTGGGAATCATGAATGTCTGTACAAAATGTATTGACTGTTCATCTGACAGTTCTTAAGATATTTCAGTTTGGACCAAAGTGGTGGACAGGACTGACCAACTGACAAACAGACCAACACTGACATCTCTAAAACCGCATAACTATCATGGTTAAAAAGAGAAACTAAGACAAGAAAAATAAACTATTGAAACAATATGCTACAAATATTTGAGCATGTGGGGCCTCCTGGAAGTCTGGGGGATTCAGATGATAACCACATAATCACAACATCCCTGATTTGAATCTGAATGTGCAGGTTTTTTTTCAAAGAGATTTCTCTTGTTAGAAGAATAATTTCTTCTCTGCTATATCTTTCCCCCCCAAAAAAAATGCAAAAAGAGAGCGAGATAAACTCCATGCACACATGGCTTGTTCACTGCAGACATCTCATCACAGGACTATTGAAAACGAAGCCATTCACTGCCGAGCTCTTATCTAATAACAGTGACATCCTACCTGATCCCTACAGAGCTGTCAGAAAGGTGCTCAGGAAAAAACACAGCGGCTCTGTCCGGGGCCGGGCATGCTGTCCAAGGTCAGCCGCAGACAATAGGAGCCATCCAGCAAAAGCCACACAGATCTGTTTACAGCCGGAGATACACAGCAGCCGGCAGACTCGCCCTGGCACACACGATGCCACGCTGACGCCGACATAAAGGCAGGGGAATGTTTTTGTTCTGAAAAAGGCCTGGGATTCCCCCCTTTTAACGCTTTCACACAGCTGAGACACAACACTATCATTTCCACCACACCTCAGACACAACTCCCAGTCTGTTTCCCTCCCACGAGCCCTCCCCAGCGACTGGCCTGCCCCCGGGGGACACAGACACACAGGGACACGACAAGTACTCACAGCTTTGGTTTGGGCTTGGTAGGCAGCGGAGGACCATCCTTCCCCGGGGATGGAGACAGCTTGCCTATGGTAGGAGGTGAGTCTGGTGGCACGTTGGCTGGACTTGGGACTGTGACTGGGACATTTGTGGCAGGGTAGGACTGTGGCAGCGGTGGAGGCGGAGGTGGGGGCGGAGGTGGGGGCGGAGGTGGGGGCGGGAGTGTCTCTTTAGGAAGCCTCGGAGGTGACGGAGGACTCGGGGGTCGGCCGTTCCACACAGACCCTCTCTCTTTGCCCTCCACCTCTGAGCTCATCCGCACCGGAGGCAGAGTCGACACACTGGGCCAGATCTCCAGCTTATTCAGATGGAAAGCCTCGGTGCCGGGCTGAGGCAGCATCTTGGGTGGCAGCTCCAGGAGGCTGATCTCAGTGGGTGGGGGAGGAGGAGGGAAGGCCGCCGCATCCTCAAACCCTGAGCTATCACCAGACATGCCATTACTGGAGGAGTCCTCGGCTGCTGAGGGAAACAAACAAGAGGAGAGAGGGAAATGTTTAGTTTTTCTTATAGCCACCGCATACCTTGACACACACACACACACACACACACACACACACACACACACACACACACACACACACACACACACACACACACACACACACACACACACACACACACACACACACACACACACACACACACACACACTGTATCATGATGATCAGATCTGAAGCAGCAGCTGGATCCAGTCAGGCTGATGCAGTTCCTGTTTATTCAGCCTTTCCTTTAAACAGTGCAGTGAGTCCTGAACTGTGCAGAGGCCATACTGTGTGTGAGATTACACAGAAATATGTGTCCTGCTGCACTCACACCTCTCACCTTCCTCTTGTACAGACTACACAATAAAACACAAAACAAAAGATGGTCATCTTGTTACAACAAACCATACAAACTTTGATAAATGACCCCAAACTTCAGGACTTCCAGTAAACTACTGAACTATCAGATGTTGGTGTAATGAACAAGCTCTGATTCATCTGCCAGATTACTTTGGTTCTGGAAAAATAAAAATGGTTTAATTTTATAGTGGAGAGTCTGGGCCATCACCACTGGATTTCCAATCAAATTCAAAGCTGGTATCATGCCAAAGCTTATATTAATAAAATCGGCAGTCCACTGGACAATATCATGTCAGTGTCAAGTTTAGTCAAGCGAGAAAAATACACACATGTATGACCAGCATCAAAGAATGAGGTCATGAGGTCAGTACAGTGATTAAGTCTGCATAGTGAGGAGGTTGGAGGTGGTTGGATTCAACAAGTGCAGGACTTTCACCGAGACAAACGGTGTTCAAGTCCATGAGAAAACAAAAGTCAATGTGGATTTCTTTTTACTAACATAAGTAAGTAACTTACATTACATATTGAACTTACATTGCGTACTTTATGTAACATTACTTGTGGAAATTACTTATTTGAACCCAAACGGTGATCTTTTCCTAAACCTAACCAGGTGGTTTTGGTGCCTAAATCTTAAGGATTTTACTTTTCACACCTGGGTGATGCAAAACATGAGACTGGCACAGTATCATCTCGTGCAGTGCTTCTCAACTGGTGGGCTTAGACCCAATAGTGGGTTGTGAGGCCATTTTGAGTGGGTCTTTAAGTGTGTGCTGGGAAACAAAAAGTTGGAGAAAATAAAGACAAACGTATTTTGAAGTCTTCAGACTTCAAAATAAAAGCTTTTGAAAGACCTGTTTGACGGTAACAATCGAAGCTAAAGTAGTTAGCTCTCATCCGAGCATTTATAAACAAGGTTATGATTCAATAAGTCTGCCTTTTTATTTCATATTTCACACAGTTCAATTTAGATTCTTGAAACTTGATGAACAAGAGGTTTGAAAAACTTATATCTGAAGATTTAGGTAAGTTGTCTTTTCATTTCTATTTTTTTTCTTTATTTCATGTTTTTAACAGTAAATCAAGTTGTTGAGTATTACGCACTATTTTTCAAAAAAAATTTGGGCGATGACTTAATGACTAGGACACATATGGGTCCTGATTCTAAACCAGTTGAGAACCACTGGTCTAGTGGACTGACGGGTGCATTACATGCTTTAGTGTGATATCAGTTGGAAATCCACCATCATCAACATGTTCGCCTCCATCATCTGTTACTAAAGCTTGAAAACAAAAACTGTTAGCATAATAAGGTTTAGAAAAAGTCTTGTTAGGAAGTTATCAAAATTGCCATGACATATGTGTCAAATTAGTTATTGAGACTTTGTAAACGGAAAAGAAAAGAACATTTTAAGGCACGCCCAACATTCAGCTCAGACGCTGCCTCGTACCAATCGAGCACGCTGACCTGACCGTCTCTCGCAGTCTGTGTGGGACTCACCTGGAGTGACGCTGAGCTGGGCCGTGCTGTTGACGGACCCATAGGGGTTGGACGCTGTGCAGCAGAACAGACCTCCGTCCTCTGGAAAGGCCTCGGAGATCACCAGGGTGCAGATCTCCTAAAAAAAAAAAAAAAAAAACATCAGTGCACCTTTACAAACAGTTTATGATGCTAGAAGTTAGATATGTTGACAGACGTAGGTCATGATGATCGGTGCAGTTAAGACAGTTGTAAGTATGGAACGAAGTGACATGTTGACACTTGTAATAAAATTCAATAGAGACATCAGATAGACAAGTCATGAACGCTGAGGCCTGATGATGGATATGTCACGTCGACTGGTGAGTCACTATTTAGAGCAGCACTACAGATAGCAGAGAGAAGACGAACAAGCGTGAATGTAACTATTCTTGAAGGAACAGACACACTGCAGCGCAGATGTTCAGCGACGTCTGAGTCACTCACGGCCTCAAAAGAAACACCTGAAATGACCCCTGACTCACGCAGGTGGGAAATATTGGACAGAAATCAGCATGCGTGTCATTGTTTATCTGTGACTTTGTGTGTTTATGTGTTGGGGTTTCTCTCAGACTTTCTCAGGGACTCCCTCTGACTGGAGTAGATGTGATAATGAGTGTACTGTGAGACACACACTTATTAACATGTGATCTGATGTAGTCATGACCAAAGCTGCAGCTCACTTTGAGTCTCCAGACAAAGCTTGTAATCCATTACTACTTTGAACTGCTGACTGCGGTTAGAAACATGAAAGCAGAGTCAGGCTGTGATAGACCTGGGAGGAACCAAGGCGACATACCTGGCTCAGCTGCAGATCGAGGCTCTGATTCACAGACACACAGGAAGACAAAAGTAGAGATATCTTGTTTATTAGCATGTATGTGTGTTCAAATTTAAAAATCATTAAGCCACAACATGTTTTTGAGTGTGTCTCACTTTTCTGGAGAATTCGAAAATCAGGCGAGTCCAGGATCTCGTTTCCCTGTCGGTACCATCGGACCTGCAGAGGAGGGCCCCCCCGGACCCGGCACTCCAGGACCACCACCTGGCCCTCAGAGGCCTGGGCATTGTGCAGGAGCTGCACACAGGGAGGATCGAGGAGCCAGAGAGCCGATAAAAAAATAAGAGAGAGGCAATGAGAAGAAGGAGTGAGTCGGTGACAGATGATGACGACATGAGAGGAGACTGAAACCAGTAATGAAAAGGATAAATCCTCTTGAGACAGGTGACATGGAGACCGAGTGAGGGGTGAAGGTTTGAAAAACTGACATACTAGCGGACACTAATGACAGGAAACAGGACAGTATGTTGAATTAAACCATTTTTCAGTCAAGGAAGTGTCTTCCAGTGTCCTCTCCAATCAGGAATCACCATCCTATTTGTACACTTTAGATCATACAATACATTCTTGCTGGTTTTGTTTTGGCTAACATGATTCTTTACAACTTTACAGATAATTTTACAGAATGCAAAGATGCTTTCCTCTGAGAACCTGAAATCCGCTGATGTTTGATTGGATCTATCTTTCGCATTAGTTTAGTTTTGTGCATCTCACTTACTTAGTCCATTTATTTTAACCTCAGCCGAAACTGAACATCTGTTTTGTTCCAAACAGCTGTTACAAAGTGGACACTTAAAAAAAAAACCTTGATGAATTAATGAAATCGATTAATTAGTTTCTTAAATATTTAGACAATGATGAACTGAAAGTGCATGTTGTATTTGACAGGTTGTTAAATTTAAGTCATGCTTTTCAACATGTGTTTATTATCATTGACAGATGTGAATGTCCTCTGGAAGCCTAAAAAACAACAACCTAGCCCACATTTAATTGAAAATAGACCGGAGATAACATGTCAAATGTTGAAACATAGAAATTGTATTGTTTTATGAAAAAATATGCTTAATTTGAATTTGATGCCAGCAACACGTCTCAAAAAAGTTGGGACAAGGTCAACAAAAGACTGGAAAAGTTGTGTAAAGCTAAAAAAAAATAAAATAAAGACACTCATTTACTTAATAGTAAATAGCTGTTAATATAATGGACTAAATATATTAAAGTCTGCAGTATGGTTATTGTTAGCATTTACACCTTCATCTACTGTTCTAAATTCACCTGTCAGTGTGTGATTTTAGGCATTGATATTGGTTTTAGGGAGCACCCTCTCCACCTCTAACCTGAGACCTCCTCCTTACAAAGTTAACTCCCATGTCCAATCAATCCATGACAGCTTACAGTGTTGCCTAACTAAAAAAAAACATCTACATGGGAGCTGACGGAGGAGCGACATAGACTGGTGTCTCCATCAGCAGGAAGCACTTAGTGTCAGTGTGGATAAATGCGCCACTCGCTGGGTGTTTTTTGGTATATTTTGGAGAGACTAAGGGTGGACTGTACATTGTGTGTGCGTGTATGTGTGTGTGTGGGTGTGTTGGTGGGTGACATCATGGTGCTGACTTCACTCGAGGCGAACATCCTCTCATTGAGATGATTAAAGCCTGCGACGTTTTTTTTAAAGGAGGTGGGTGTGCAGAGAGGGGTGAAGAAAAACAAATGTATTTTTGTAATGAAGTGGAAAATGATTTCGGGCCTGACTGAATGAATGAGAGTGAAAGAGACCTGACCCTCATGGGTTTGGCAGGCCCGTTTGAAGCTCTGCCTCAGCCCGTCTCAGCCCTGCCATCACAAGACACACAGCGCCGAGGGAGAGCGAGTCGGGGGTCTGTCGGGGGAAATATTGAAGAGCTGGAGCAGGGTGTTGTGAAGCCGGAGGAGGAGGAGCTCCCATCAAAGTCTTATTTTTTATCTGACCCCCACTGCTGAAAGCCACAGCAACGCACGCTGTTATTATGGGAAGGCGGAGAGTCTGAGGACATGTGTATCAGGTTCTGGGCATGTATGCGTGCATGTACTGCATGCATGATGTAGCGTATGTAAGTATGTGTGTATCTGTGGCTGCTTTTCATGGTTTGAGCTTCAGTCCCGCAGCTCCATTTAAGGGTATAGCATACAAAATACTTTAGACAATAGTAGGTTTCTATATTTGTGGCAGCAGTTTGGGGAAGGCACTCGCTGCTCCACCAGACTTAGAAAAGATCTAAGACCTTTAGGATGAGGTGAAAAGCCAACTGGTTGATGCTTTTAAGGCTGAATGGAAGCAAATCCCTGCAGCCAGGTAAGACTCGAGGCTGATATAGCAGCATAATTATGATCATAGTACCGGAATGACTTGCAGCAATCACATATATGCACAATGTTTGTTAATTTTCCATGTGTATTATGTTGTATGCAGACTTACCTTAGTGAAATAAGGAGGGCCGGACACATCACCACCATACAGTGACGACACTGGGCTCTGCATCTAGAAGAGAACACAAACTTTGCTTTGTGGACAGGTGGGAGACATTTCAGACAGCGAAAGAACATTTTCATGTCTTTGATCATGTGTAGAAGTTCATGTGTGATGTTGGTGTTTACCCGCAGTGGGGGCTGAGACAAGGACTGCACCAGGGTCGAGCGATGAGGAAGCACCTCGGAGGTTTTGGGTGATGATGAGCGTATCGTCAGGGACATTGAAGTGGTCTTCTTCTGCACTCTAAAACAAGGAAAGAATAAATCAGCACGCGAGCAAAAAAAAAAACTTTGCAGAAAGAAAAAGGAGGACTTTCTCATCTCTAAATGCTTTTTAGTCAAAATATGATAATTGAAAGAAAATTGTCTGCCCAGCAATTAAGATGATATCAGTGATCTTGGCTTCAAGATGTAAACAGAAAGAGAAACAGAAAGATAAATCAGGAAGTCGTCCAGATGGAGGCAGATTTATACAAAAGATAATAATCCAAAACATTTAGAGGAGAAGAGAGCACTTAGTGCGGTGACTGTTAGATTGAGTGAAAAACAGTATTATTTTAATCATACAAAGTTGAAGATCATGGTCCAACTTGTCTTTAAATTTACGTTTACACAACTTTTTTTGAAGCAGAACAAAATCAGAGTTGGAAGAGGAATAAATGAAGTGTGTGGAAGTGACGTGAAAGTTTAACATTAGGAAATAAGTGCAGAGGACAACTTTGACAGGGTGTTTTTGTTGTGTGTTAGATGTACTGAGTCGGGTTATGGCTCTTTAAGGGCCTTTTAAGGGGCAAGTTAAATAGGAGCAGGCAGCAGAGCTGATTAGCTGCTGCAGGGCTCAGTTAACCTGTTCAGGGGTTCAAGGTTCACTGGGTCATGGGGTCATGAGATGTCATGCAGAAACACACGTACTGAGGCATGGCTCCCGATCTGGATTTTGACGGTGCGCCTTCTCCTTCTGAGTCTGATGATGAAGCCCCTGAAACCGGACAAAAACAAAACCAGTTACTGCTATGTGATACAGGCCATTTTCGTCAAGACAGATGAAGAACAGATTCCTCGGAGAACTGCTCTGCTGGTTTTAAAAGTGCTACCCAATGCACCAAAAGTAGCTCCCCAGCTTGGATTTCTTTGTTCTAAAAATGTTTTGAGAAAATGAAATGTTTTAGTAATGTTTTCAGGGGGAAGTATCTTTTGGTCACATAGGATTCTCTGAAAACATTCAAAAAAATATGTTGTCCTTTTATCATATCCAGTGTTATCCACTAACATCAAGAGCTCACTTGCACTTGAAGAACAAACCATGCAAGCATTACAGAGCATTAGCCACCAAGCGAGCCTACATTAACTAGATATATAAGTCAGTAGGCACATCAGTCTTTGCATTGGAAGTTTAATAATTGAATTGTCACATTTCATGTCTGACCTTCGATGTAAACCTCAGCAGAGGTGTTGTCTGCTCCGAGACTGTTGGAGGCCACGCAGGTGTAACGTCCCGTGTCGTCCTCGAAGGCTTCAGTGATCACCAGCGTGTGCAGGTCACCATCCCTCCAGATCTGGATGTCGGGAGAGGTGTGCAGCTCGCGGCCTTCACAGAACCACCTGACAGACAAGGTAAAAATAATACTTTAACATGTCATGACGATAACAAAAACTGCTTTATGCTACTGAGCACAGTCTCAGACTAAGTTTCTCAGACCTCTGGTAACAGGAATCACGATTGAGATTTATATCTTTTTTCAATAAAGTCTTATCTCACGAGCAAAAGCCATCACTCTTCTTGACAAAAACATAAACTTAAATACACCTCTGCAAAATATGATGGACGCCTGCCAATCAGGGCATTAATAACTAGTCATTCACAGCCTCCCTCAGGGAATGTCTGAGTTTCCATATCTCCCAAATGTCAGCCACCCTGAGGCACTGACGAGATGCCGGATTACGGGAAGCAGAGACCTCCTTTTCCCTCCTTCCAATCAGAGGCCTGTGTGTCGGGCAGGCGCCCCGGCCCCTCCTCCCTGGGGTTTGTTTCCTGATCTGGGACCCAAGAGGGATGAGAGAGAGAGTCTACAACACAAGCCAGCTTGATCTGTCTCATCTCTCTTCACAGGGTTATGATTAAAACAGACCCCACCCCCAGCACCATGTTACCACATCAAACGACGGGGGTCAATTCACCCATTTCCTCCAAACACACACAAGTCCTGGCTTTGAAAGTCCCCAGTCTGTTGCTTTTATCAGCACTAATCCTCTTTTGAAAGTACATTATAACGCATCCATCCACACTCCAGTGACACCCCACACTGCATCAACACCCTATTAAAAGAGAAGGTATGTATGTCCCAGTCCCCTCTCGACCCCATGCATTGACAGGAGGAGGGGCAGGAATTCCCAAAACACCAGAAGAACAGCTGTTGTGTCCATCCAGAGCCCTGACCTGAGGACATTCCTGCTAACTCAGAGCTCAGCATAAAAATTCCCGACATCCGGGCTGCACGGCCATTATAGGATTTCATACGCTCTGGTGTGCCAGTCAAACAGCAGACTGACTGCTCTTCTAGGCAGCAATCAATCAGCGGAAACATCCAGACAACACTTCATACCGGAGGATTTACACCTGACAGAGGGGGTGTGGGAGCGAGGCGGAGAAAGTGAATGAATGAATGAACAGGAGGTGAAGGAGCATGAGTCAGGCCGGGTCAGACAGGAAAAATGATTGGCTTTTTTCATGACTGAGACAGACCACACTGAGCAATCCATCAGTATCAGTGACAGGTGGAGCAGTGTCTCTGTTTCTCTGCTGTACACTCCTCAGAGTATTTTTCTCTGTCTTATCGTTTGTTGGAGGGAAACAAAGGAAGCTGAGCAGGTTGTACCATGCAGCCAGACGCCGTAGCATTAAATGATAAGAAACAGATTGTGACACGAGAGTAATGAAGAGCTGCTCATGGCACGAGCAGGGAGATGTTACCCCCTGGTGTGTCAGCCCTCAAAGCAACAAAGACCACGAGTCATCAGACAGTCCAGCAGCTGCGTCTGCATCAAAAAGCAGACAGAGGAAGAACTGGGACAACACAGGAACATGATTTTGTTATAAATTACGCAAGCCAAATTAACAGCAGCCGGCGACCGCCAGCAAAAAAGCTGATTGTTTGAGCAAACCGATATGTCTGTGTGGTTTTGAAATCCATTTTTCCGGATTATAACCAAAGCCAAGAAAATGGGAACACGACCCGCTTGGGTTGTCTGCCATGTCTGCTGGGAAAGTCAGGTTTCTTCTGTTGGTTAAACCTCATTGCTTTCTTTTAAGTGCATAAATCAAAATGGACTTTGCAGCCATGTGCTCTAAGTTTGATGAAAGACTGCACAACACAAATCCCCCTTTCAATATAGGGAAACCATTTGGAACCTTTTTTGAGTGCCGTTAAATGAAACACATGCAGGAAAGGGCTTGATGTAACACATGACATCATGAAACTAATGACTATGTTTTTTGTGTTGGAGGTACTGTAAGTGCAGTGTTTTGTGCATGTGTGCAGCCATAGTAAACAGAATCCAGCAAACTGCAGGGGGATATGTTTTCCAAAGGCTGGCCTCTATCTATCCAGGACCCCCCACACACACCTCTCAACCCCCCAAAAGAAAAGAAAAATAACTTTTTCCATGCCGCAACCATTGACTGTATATAAAACTGGACGTAGCTTCTGAGTCTGAAAAATTAGTCCGATGCGGAAGTGCCTTAAACTTGCGGGGTGCTGCTGGAAGTTGGTTCCAAAAATCCTCTGACTCCGGCTCACATTCAACTACTGCCATAAAAATAAAAATAGTGTAAATAGTTTTGCTAACTAAATTCACTCCTGTTTATACGTTTTCTGGACTTCCATCTGAAAATAAGATAAGAATATGAGAGCTGTGTTTTTGGGGGGGTGTTTGTTTGATTGACAGGCACACGGCTGGTGGTGCAGTCAGGTTACGGCTATCGGTGGGCGGGACGTAGTATCGGCGGGTTTCCAATCAGATCCCCTGCTCGCTCCCCCCCAGCTCGCCCAAATATGGTCACTACTGGCTCCAAACCGCTCCGAACGAGCAAGATGGTGACGGCCAAATTCCGAACTCGAGGCTTCATAACGGCCGTTCACAAACCAATGGCTGACGTCACTGCCGGTTGCCGCTTGGGCAGCAACATATGGAACTAAAAAGGAATTGGAATTTAAGCATTCATCAGTGTTTTTTTATTAAATGTTTTCAGTAGATTTCCATTCCGGTTATGGCACAGAGGTCTGCCAGGCTCTCCTTGAACGTAAAACACAGAGAAGAAGTAAAAGGAATGGAAATTTCTTTGGGCACCCAATTTGACGAAACACAGACACGACTCATCACCTCCTCTGAGGGTCGACTGAGCATAAACTCGGAAGCACAAACCATTCCCAACAAGCACAACAATAAAAAAAAATAAAAACTTATTAATCAAACTTAATGATCCACCATTATGCATAATTACTGAGTAAACTCATTTAGAGACAGACGGTAATGTTTATTTAATCCCCTATCTATTTCTCTGGAATGTGCTGAACATGGTGATGGGCCTGAACAGCACCGAGTGTTTTGGCCGGCGGGTGAAACGAGGACTTTGTTGAGTCAGATGCGGCGCAGCCGGCACAAAGGGAATTCAACCATCAGTAGTCTGATTTGTAAGAGGAAGCAGGGTGTGTTAGAAAAGCACTAATTTACAGCTCTGAGAAAGTGAAGGCCGAAAATTTCTTGGCAGTTTGTAGCTTTACCACCCATTTCCTCTAAACACAATGCCATTACAAAACCCAACTATTTGAAGCGCGCATACAAAATAGCTGAAACTGCTTCATGAGTAAACACCTCACCTCTTCATTCATCCCCCCACCCAAAAGGCACCCAGCCAAGGTGGTGATTAAACATCCCACCATCACCATCAAACAGCTTGTCCCAAGCTCTCTCGAACAATAATAGGATGTCGGAAAGCAATTATACACATTTGAGTTGAGACAATTGAGGCCAGATGATGCCTCAGATATGACTGGGTGCTCGTTACGCTAACATCGTCCCTCACAGAAGAAGAGAGCATTCCTTGGGACAGGACAAACCAGCGCCCGTTGCCCCGGCCTCGACAGTGCGTGCTGAGGGCCGCACTCTCCTCATCTGACCCTGTTGTTATTTGCTGCTGTTGATGGAAAATTTTATGAAGCCAAGCTCAGTTTCACCACAAACCCAAACGAGTGGAGGCCAGAGCGCAGAGGGAAGAGAAAAAGAGAGGAGGAGAGGTTCGATCACACGCACACACACACACACACACACACACACACACACAAAATGACCTTGACAAGATGTAGGAGGAACCAGCTGGAAAAAAACACACCCACAAGTCATTTACCAATCAATATGGGCTATAAGGCACAGCTGGACGACTTCCTGAGACATGTTTGTCTTTCTTTTTCTTCCCATGTTGTCTCTCAGTGTTGAGTTTCAAGCCTATGGACCGCAGAAGTGAAACCAAAGTTCAACTGGACAAGGAGAACGGCATCGAGGCTGTCTTTATCCCTAATTACAAACTACAATAGAGGTCAACTGAAACTGCTCAAACTTTATAGCGAGCAATGTTGGTTTTATCATCCACGGCAGAGAAAACGACGAAACAGAAAGCATAATTGGTTTCCTCTTTCCCACGAATGCAGACTGAAACCAGCAATGAATGCAGCTCTGAAACAATGAATGTGTCACTGTCTAACAGAATATCCCCATTATTGCACCAACTTAACATCCACTTGATTTCCTACCTTTTATCTGATCTGACCAGCCTGTGTTGGTTGGTCCACCACCTTGCTGCAGACTGAAACATCTCACCATGAAACACTGCACAGAAAGGCCACAGAGGACGAATCCAACTAACTTCAGTGATCCCATAATTTTCCTCCAACACAGCTTCAGCTTTGAACTAAACATCAACAAGAATTTGATGGATTGATGATGACCTTACCTACAGATGTTCATGTCTTATACCTGCTTTACATCTTTGTATTCTTACTGTGAGAAAGTTAGCATACTCAAGTTAAGTAAGACTAACTGAAAGCCTTACAGAGTGGTGAGCATGGCTCGATATGCATAAAAAACTCAAAGCTACTGTTTTGATTAAGGGAAACGTAAAAGAGGTTCCCCTTATCTATACAGAGCATTTTAGCATCTTTCAGCTAATTGTTTTGATTTTAAGGCTCACAAATGTAACCACTCTCATCAGGATCTTTTCCAGATGTATCAGTCAGCTGTTTGAAGCTAAAGTGCTCTGATAAACCTGGTGTACCATCTGAGGACTAAACATTAAAAAGTTAAAGGTAGTTGGTTGCAACTCCCAAGCTTTGGAAAAACATCGGCCTCCATACCAGGTCGACAACCTCGATACCAGTGATCAAAACCCATTTAAAACCCATTTTATTTTCACTAGCTTATCCACAATAACCTGCATATAATTTCTTATTTACTGCTCCTACATTCTTGTGCGCTTCCTGTTCGCTTCCTCTTGCTTTTGATTCTTCATTTAATTGTTTTTATTGTTGATTACTCCTTATGATCAACTGTATTTGGCCGTTTAAACTCTGTTTTATTATATGCAGAACTTTGGTCACCCTCTGTTGTGTTTAAATGCACTATATAAATAAATCTGACTTGACTTGGTCATAGCCGGTTACCATAGCAACACATGTAGCACACTTAAGATACAGTTGATTCGTCAGGAGCTGGTGAAGACCAACACCGATCTCAGTCATTGAGTCACCACAACAACACTCCAGTTCAACGCTAATGATGCTCTAAGTGTGCTGAATGTGTGAATTCACCGTTTGCTTAAACATTAGCCAAGGCCATCACATGTCAAATGTTCAGCTGATTGTGGAGCTCTGCCTGCAAATCTGATCTTTAATCTATCATCTATTAGTAAACATTTGCAGAGGTAGGTTGTAGCAGATGGTAGTTAAAAGTTAATAATTTTGTACTTATTCAGTTTTCATGCTGAAAGGAGGTGATGGTAGATAATCTGAGCTGCCATGGGCTAAATATTCTGAAATAACACTTAAATTTGTTCATAAATTCTTCATTATTGAATATTTACGATTGAGATAAAGCCATAAATGTACAAATATTGTAGTTTGAGTGAAGATTAACTGATATGAAACTGAGCTCAGTTTGAATGTGACCAAAGGACATGCAAACACAAATGTCTTGAACAAGATGATTAATGCAGGAATTCATCTCAATAAAGTAACAGAAGGCCTCTGATGATGGAGCCCAGTTAATCGTGGCACAGGATCAGGGGTCAGAGGTCACTGGAATATTCCGGACAGCGGACAGCTGCAGATGACAGTCGAAGCTTCTACCGGAAGCAGCGCAAGGATATTTTTCTCTCCGAGGAATTGTGTGTGCGTGTGTGTGTGTGTGTTTGTGTTTACATGTTTTTATAATCCCGGTGTGTACTAACCTGAATAAACACAAACTCTTGTGGACATGTGTCACTGTAGGGACAAAAACTGAGGTCCCAGGGGTATAATAGGCTTTTTAGCATTAGGTGTGCGTGCGTGCGTGAGAGAGAGACACAACTGAAATAGTGATAGACATGTGTAGCAGCTGAGCTACAAATGCACACGCCTCGGCACTCAGGGGGATGTCCCCATCCACACACACACACACACACACACACACACACACACACACACACACACACACACACACACACACACACACACACACACACACACACACACACACACACACACACACACACACACACACACACACACACACACACATATTTTCACACGTATTCCACTTACGATAATCTAATTTAGTTATGCGAGAGGTCCCAGAATAATCAACACTAGGCTAACAGGTTTTTTCTTTTTGTTCACAAATAACAATAAAACCAACCGATACATTCGTTCAAATACAAAATACACAGTTTATTAGGTGTTGCTCCAGAGACCAACGCTAAATTTTTCTTAATTAAAAAAAAAAAAAAAAAAATCGAATAAAATATTCGCCTTGAAGATCCAATTCCTTAGCCAGGCTCAGTGAGATGTCAACCATCTTCCTTTCATTCAGTGTGAGTATGAGTTTGACAGTAACCCTTATTCTGATGATGTATGACTGAATGCTGAAGATGAAATAAAAGAGATAATCGAAGCTTGATTTCTACTTGATTTAAATAACAGAAACCAGGAGGTTTTTCAAACTGGAACTTACTTGAGCTGCTGTGCTGTTCCCGGATTAGATAAACCAAAGTCACTTGTGATTCCCTTGATCTCCTGGTTGCACACAGGGCTTCTCCTCCTGACAGCATGACACACACTGAGCCACTGACACCCTCACAACAGGACAGACACTGAGTCACGCACACAACGCTCAGACTGAGCAGAGGGCTCAGAGGGAGGGAGCAGACCAGAGCTGCCAAATTCCACACGAGACAGAGGAGCAGAGAAAAATGCATTTAAGACTCATTTAAAAAGACAAAAAAGAAAAAAAAAATCAGAGCTGCCCACACTGAATTCATTCATGTAATTCCAGCGGTCGGCTGAAATGTCTCCATGTTTTTCTCTTGCTTACAACAAGGATAAGCCCTTCCCGTTCGAGTCAAACTCACTGCAACTCGAAACCCCTCAGAGCTGGAAGCAGGTAAACTTCGATACATTTTGTGGGCTACAAACATTTTAACAAGTACAACCCACTGTCTTTTCTGTTTGTACAATCTGTTTCCTAAATAACAAAAAAACCTTTTTCTGCTCCCATACATGTCCTGGCCACAGTCTGCTGACCATCAAAAGCCCTGAGCCCTGAGGTCCAGCCAAATGACCCTGTCACCATGGAAACCTCTGCAGCTCTGATGTGTGACTGCAGGAAGAGGCAGATCATGAAAATAAAAGATGACAGTGCTACAGTATGCACTACAGCATGACCCCAAAAAAAGAGAGGGCACTAAATATTCCGGCCCTTACTTAATAAATCCCGCATGCCAGAACTAAGCAGGCCACTTAAAAAGCCCAGTTAGGCCCTGAGCAAAAATAGCTTGGATAAGTCATGATCTAAATAGACCACTTTGAGTGGGCAGCACCTGGCAAGCACAAGACAGATGGCTGCAGCTACTGCATGAAGAGTGCATATGTCATGCTTCGTACACACACACACGCTGCAGACACACAAACTGGGACCAAAACTTCAGATTCACCAAGGTCAGCAGGCATGAATCTGGTATTTGTGGTAACTTGGGTTAATAAGAGGAAGGGTTTTTATTGTATCTGGATGTTACCATTAATTACTGAGCGACTGACAGCGGCCTTCTGAGACTTAAAGTTTTGTCTTCCTGCTCTCAAAAAAAGAAACAAAATGTGCAGATGATACCAACTTACCACGATCCAGTCAACAATTTACCCTCGAAGCTACATGCTGTGGAGCGTGAGGGTTTGATGGTTGATGTACAGTGCACAGCAGAATGAAAGGGTGGTGTGTGCTTCGCTCTCTGCGGGGGCTCCACTCGGGCTTCAACGCAGGCAGAACTCGTGATATTTTGGTCGCTGTCAGTGAGGACCCTGGGAGTCCCATGCTGGGACGTGGCAGGTGGGATTATTTGGGGTGCTTGTTACTAAGAGGGCGTGCTCTCTCTGTGTGACATGAAAATCTAAGATGACAAGCGCACACATCTAACAATGTCCTGTCCCAGCTGCACAGTCTGTCATCATGCGGCTCTTTTATTCAAATTCTCCTGGAACTTGCTCCCACTTGTAGCGATAATAACATGAGAAGCACCAGGCTTCCCCTAAGTGACTATAAAACTTGGGTTAATAAGAGGAAGGGTTTTTATTGTATCTGGATGTTACCATTAATTACTGAGCGACTGATAGCGGCCTTCTCAGACTTAAAGCTTTGTCTTCCTGCTCTCAAAAAAAAAGAAACAAAATGTGCAGATGATACCAACTTACCATGATCTAGTCAACAATTTACCCTCGAAGCTACATGCTGTATTTATTAACATGCAAACATAAGTAAAGCACTCGCACACTCATGCACACACTCACAAATGCATAATCATGTCCCAGTCCCACTACTAACAACAAAACATGCATGCTCATTAAATCACACATTAAAAAAAAGGTCTTTCAAGGTTCAGTTGACATCACAAAAAAATGTGGGCATGCTGTCATGACAACTCTCATTTTTTTGCTCCAAGGAGACCGAATGACACTAACAAAAACAGAGGCTATGTCCTCTCATGATGTCATACTGTGAGGACGATATATCTTGCGAACTGTCAAATAAAACCGGCATGAAAAGCAACAAAAGCAACATTCAGAAGAGCCCAAAAATTAAACATATCAGCTGTATGAAATAAATGAGCCCACATATTTAAACAGCAGCGTGAGGCCTCTAGTAGAAGGAAGTGGACTGCTGGCTAACGAGATCGGATGTCTCCTGTAATTCGCCCCACTGTTTTTGAGGTAACTTGGGCATTTTTGTGCAACTAGCTGTGGGTACAAGTGACTTTAATTGTGACTGCTGTGGTTCTGGGATAAAAAATTAAAAAAAATCTCTCAAACATTCAAGTTACAGCCGGCTTTCACATGAACTACGTCCTCATACCTATATAGGAGTGTTTCCATTAGGATCCTGTGCCTCAACAAATGTCCTCAATTTACACATTTCTAAGTTCCTCCATAACCACAACCATCGATCTTCCTGCCACTGAGTAATTTCAGCTAAAGACTAACCGCACAGCAGTCTGCGTCAGGCAGTTTTAGGTATGTATCATGACTTATGGGAACAACAATTAGATATAGTTAATGCAATAGCTGAAGCACACCGAGCAGATCTGTGGTCACATGTGTGGTTACACTCTGAGTCACCTTTACTCTGCAGCGGGAGCTTTCAAAGAGGGATTATCATTATAATGAGTTTTTGTCCCCTGTTGAAGTTAGCCAGGTGCAGTTTCTGACTCAGGAGTTTAAATGCAGAGGAAGCAGCAGACTTCTGGCCAAGACAAAAACTAAATGTGCATGACCCCTCTGTTACCAGCCGCCCACGACCTCGCCACAAACATACAAAAACATCTGCTTTCCTGACAATCAGACCACCTCTCCTCTGTGGGTGAGCGATGCAACTCAGCACTGGTGAAAACTGAAAATGTTCAGCTCTAAAGTAAGAGACTTTTAAGGGTGGAGTAACACTGATAAGATCCTTCACAAACTGAATGCCGTTTACTCAGCACTAAAGTATAACCCTGTAATTCTGCTGCAATGAAAACTGAAAAAGTAGAGAAATTACAGCAAATTTCCTGCCAACAAAACACTACTGGAGGAGATGGATGCCAGGAGAGGCAGCAAGCTGACGTTGCTGTAGTCAAGGGGTTGAACTTTGTGACCTCCTCTCCTCCCTCTGGATTTATGGACTCATATCTGAGCTCCGATCAGACCCACGTGAGTCAGACATTAAACATCTTCCTCTCTTGAAACCGAATCCTGCAGACCCCCCACTCCATCTGTCCCTTCCCATGATACCAGGAGACACAGCTCTAAACTGAACAAGGTGGACAGGCAGAGGTATTTTATTCCAGTGATGGGCAAAAGACAAACATGAGGAGACGAAGGAAAGAAGATGCATATCTTGAGTTTCTGTGGAAGACAGTTTAACATTCGCGCAGCTGTTATCCTGTCACATGTACATGGGAAGGAAGACTTGAGCTTGTTTTTATGAGTCCCATTTGACCTCTCGGCTGCTTGTAAAACAAGTATCGCTGCGCAGACACAGATTTTCGCACAATACTCAGCCGAGTGGACAATACGTGTACACATATTTTACAGTTTAAAGCACAAACTGTGTGTGCTGCTGCTCCTTTAAAGACCAAAACACACAAACACACTCTAAATTCTACCACTTCAATATTGTCAGAGATACATAATTGAATCAGGCTCGACTTCAAACGCAGCTCTTTGGCAGCCGCACAGGATTCCAACATCCAGGAAAAATAACAGCCTAAAATATCTCATCAAAAGGCAGATTACTGTAAGCTGGATCTAATGGCAATGCCTTATCAAGCATGATGAATAGCAGCGAGTCATTTAACAGGTGAACAGAGGAATGCAGCGCGGTGCTTACTGTTCACAGCCCCACTGTGGAGAAGATCCTGAGGTCCCGATGACTCAAGACTACGAACCTGAACAGAGACAGACGAGTTGAGTGTCTCAGAGGAAAACTGAAGTGTATGACAGCAGCCCAGTATCACAGCAAAGTGTGAAATAGACACGCCGGTCCACAATATGTGAAATAGACACGTTTTGGGCTGTCGACGTGTGGAAGTTACACGTTTTGTAAGTGTGAAATTTACACGCATGGAAATGTCATGTGACATGGGATCATGTGACCAAGGTCCGGCAACAAAATTATTTTTTGGGCGTCAAGGTGGGTTCAGTCACAGACGATGAGGGACGATGAGGTTCGAATCCAGGAGTTGACATTTTGTTTCCTAACCCCAACCATGTTTTATATTTTTTCCTAATCCCAACCATGTGCTTATTAAGTAACCCCAACCAGGTAATTTAGCTGTTAATTTCATTTTCCTGTAAATCACATGGCTCTACGCATGCAGTAGGTGTCATTTTCCTCCAGTCCAGGAAAACGTGAAACTTTCACATTTAGACAGCACGAAGTGTGACTATTTCACGTTTTGCTGTAGTGGACTGGCGTGTCTATTTCACTGTCTGCCGTGATACCGGATTGACAACAGACCCAAGATCCAGTGATACCTTAACCAATCCTGAACCTGTTACCTGGCCAGGCATTTGTTGTGAGGCTTAAAGTAATCTGAGCGGCTGTGATCTCACTGATGGCTGTTCTTCGTATCACTGACCATGTTAGGCTTGATCGACTTGGTTAATGGCCACGCTAAGTGTGCGCATGTTTACACGAGGTCAAACAGGCCGACGAACACAGGAGGAGGACAGGCTTCAGCAAAGAGTAAAGATTTATGGAGTATCCGCTGCCCATCCTCCTGTTGAACTTGTCTTGGATTACCGTCCTTCTGCCGTGCATGACTGCTGCCTTTGTCCACAAAAGACATGCTTCATATTAAAGCTGGTATTCCACTTCTTCAACTGTCACTGATCCACTTATATAACTCCCTTACAAATCTCATTTGCCTCCACTCTTATTTCTTACTTAACCCTTTCAAGCTAATAGTTTAGTTCAGGAGTGATTTACTGACCCTGTCTAGGATGCTCACATGCTGAGCGCAGAATAAAATCCTTCTCTCTCATACTCAGCAAACTACATTATAAATTATAAACCGAATTATACTGTGTTAGACTAAAAGGAAATCCTTTTTCATGGTGTTATAAGACTCATCCATTAAGCATTAAATGTGATGAGCCCTGAATCCTCTTGGCTGTGTGTGTGATCCATGCACAGAGCTAAGATTATTAGATGTTTAACCACGGGATTTAAAAATGTAATTTCCTGCTTTTACATGAGACGTCTATTATATGTTTGACTGCAAAACATAAAATCTAGAAACATGAAAGAGCTCGTCACAATAGAAGATATGTGGACTGCAAGCATGTGTAACTGGATAAGAAGATGAGTGTGAATTTAGGGACTGCATGTCATAAAGCAGTGAAGGTCAGGACTATGAGGCTGGAAGGTGAGCAGGAAAAGTCTCACCTCATCTTCACACTCTGCCTCCAGGCCAGCGGAGGCCCAGCGGAGGGCCGGGGCCACCACGGAGGCTCACACAGGGGAGCTCCATCAGTCACAACTGCCATTAACGTAGCAGTGAAGAATACCACTGACGCACATCCAGCTGAGTGTTTTATGGGCGACACCTTAATGTGTCCATGTACATAATCTGTACTAGGCCAGGTTTGAGAGGGGCTAGAGCACAGTGCTGGAGAAGTTGTGCATAGTCTGCTTATGTGGAGATATAGATTACATGAAAGTGTCTATTTATGGTTAGCTCACAAAACTCTGACAGCCTGCAGTGAACAAGCTCAAATGTACACAGAGTGGTGAAAACAGTTCAGTTATCAGCGTGGTGAGAACTAAGTAATACGTCAAACTGACTGTCTCACATGAACCTGCAACATCTCCAGACAGTATCAGTAGTTAAAGTACCAGCATCTTAAATGTTTTCACGTTTCAGGAATGTGAAGTTTCTGTCAGATAGTCCCCGCATAGTATTAAATTAGAGCCCCACAGGCGCTCTCATTATTTGGAGCTTAAATATGAAATGACCTCATGCTTGCAAACATTTTTTTTATTTTTTTTTAAAGAAGTCAGGTATAAAAATACCAGTTCTTTTTCCCCTTTCCACTCCTCCTGCAGAGATCAAATGAGTCCATGAGGGAGAATTTAAAATTACGGCCTTCCTGAATCAGGCCAAGCATTACAGTTGGGGTACGTCATGAGTCAGCAGTGGGTCACCTGCTATGACCTCATACCAAGTGTGTTTCACAAGAATTAGGAGGAAGGGCTACTGTAACTGCCCGCTGGTTTGGTGACTACTTCTGTTACAACATGCTGCTGTGGCAAAAGGTGGTCTTTCCATTATGTAGAAACTAAATAGTCTGCACGGGAAAAAAATTGCTATAAAACCTAACCAGAAACCAAACCCACTTTTACTGATTATAATAATCACTTTTTCACATGTCTTTGTACTTCCTCAACAGGAACATTTCCCATTGACACTCATAATTTTACAATTCATACAGGTTGACTTTAATTACTTTGCTTCCACTTTAGAGTAACTGAAAAACATCCACATGTACAAGCCAGCAAGGGACAGAGTGCCATTACTGTTTTACATAATAACATCAAGGCAACTGATTTAATGACCACACCAAATCTGTAATTTTGTCTGCAGTTTTATGTTCATACTTTTGTTCATCCATTTGGTTTGGTTTTGTCCCTTATTCATGGTTTTGGTTACTTTTTGTTCAGATGTTTTTGGCCTAAAGTTATCATGAAGTGCTCCATCAACTTCTACTTAAACCAAGCTAACAAACCAATTGCTTTGTTAGCATTTATGACATTTTAGACGATACCCAATGTGACAAGTTAATACTGAGTATTCAATGGCAAGCTGTGTAAAGGCCAGTGGGCTTCTTCAGAAAAACAAATAAAACCACAATATAAATGCATGGGGAATTTTTTTGATTGTGAGAAAGTACCAAGAGGTAACAGTTGGTGCTTCTTGAGGCCTCAGACATTATGATTAGATAGTGATCGTCTCTCTGGCTGCAGAGGGATGAATTATTCCACAATTTGATCAAGTGGTTGGGACTCCAGGACTGAACTCTGTCTGTTAGAGGGAGAGGACGTTAGATACATCACAGAGGAGAAGAAAATGGAATAATTCAGTGAGGATAAAGATGCTGACACTATACAAAACCAAATAAATACTTCAAAAATTGTGTGTGTGTGTGTGTGTGTGGTGTATATTCTCTTTTATGTCTGCGTGTCTGAGATCCTGTTTATCAATCTTGGCTCAAACAGGAAGGTTTGTTGAAGTTTGTAGGAGAATCATTCTCTATATTTGACAACAGATTCCATCATCAGCATCTGGAATGTCATCTCCTCTTCATGTCGGAGACGCTGCCTTACGTAGAAAAATTCTTCAGCAGCCTCTGAACCTCCAAAAGTTTCCCTTGTGGTTTTTGTGTATTTGGTTAAAAACCAAGAAGCCGTAACTGCCCATTTCTCATCATTCAACTCCAAGTTCAGTTCTGAAACGCCTTGTTTGCACAGCAGGCAGTCGGTGTAATGACATGGACGAGCATCAGACAGAATGGTACGGCACAACTGGATTTTCTTTGACTGCCTTGTAGGTGCACTGAAATAGTGAGATATCAGCCAACAGACACCTGCAGCGTGTTTGGCATTCAGTACAATGAGACCTCACACGATCCATTTTGTTTAGAAATACTCTCTTTAACAACACTCTCACACACACACACACACACACACACACACACACACACACACACACACACACACACACACACACACACACACACACACACACACACACACACACAGAGAGAGACGCACACAGGTATCACACAGACTAAACACATTCCCACTCCTTTATGCCAAGAGTTAATCTTAACCCAAAACTAGCCCCCGTGAAGAAGTAAAAACAGACCGAAATGACCTCAGGCTGAAAACATCCACAAGTTTCCAACAAGGATGGAGCTCACATACATCCCAAGACCAGAAATGCATCATTATAAACAGAGCATTACATAAAACATTGTGTGAGATGAGCGTACTGAAGAATACGAGGCGCTTAGCACCATAAGACTCTCCAGCTGAGACAAATTGTGGTTGACCACGGGAGACCGCGCCCAGCGCCCAGGAATGCCTCTTTCACTGGCCGTGCAAAACGCTGGCATCAGCTCAGCACCAACTCATTAGCCGATGAGGTGAGGAGGTGCATCACCTGCTCGTGCTGGCAGCTGCATCAAAGGCGCAGCGCATGGGAAATGATCACTGAATGAAAGGAAGGCTGTTGAAAAATTGTGTTTTTAAAAAGTGAAACAGGTAGTCGCACACAAACAAATAACAGCAGGCAAACATTCAGAGATCAACTGTTAGAAAGGGTTTGTGATTAATGAAGATGTTCGTTTTATGTTGTTGTTTAGCTGAGCAGATGGACGCACTCTTCAGCTGTGATCCTACACTCTACTGTACCGTCATCACATTCAAATAAGGGTTCAACTGAAAAAGCTTTGGCTTTGTAATTTTGCCTTCTAAGTTACTATTTTGAATCTTTACACTCTCAGAAGAAGCTGCATCCAGGAGGTGCACAACTACGTTTTGAATAGTAAACAATTTGCTGCCATCTAGTGCCCACAAACAGTAGAAACACAGGAAGTGACAGCACCTCTGTAGCAGACAACACAGAATGATGGTTATGGAAAGAAAACAGTCAATTCATCAACCAAACCTGCTGCACACATCTGCACTCAGCTCCAAATCTTTCCACCTCATTTACGTTTCTACAGCGTAAATATCATAACCTTTCTGGGACATTTAGGGAGAGACAGTAAACCACTTTGTTAAAAATTATACTTTTTCCACATCTCATCTCTCAGCTTTCCGTTCATTCGTTGTGTTGTATAATGTCAGCGTCACCACAGTGTCCGGCCTCTCCTGCTTCTCTCCAACCTACCTTCATATTCCCCAAGAAGGTGTGGGGAGATGTAGAGCCTGGTGACTGAAAACGCCTTGTCATTGCATAGCCTGCATTCCTGTGCCTGGCTCCTATTGGCCTGCAGACTATTTATACAGCAGCAGCAGAGGCCCCTCGCAGCCTACTGGGGAGATACACAGCCTGCGCAAATCACCTGTGAAAAAAAACTCCCCGAAACTAAAACTCTTTAGTCAACATGGGACCCTTTGGATGGTCTTTTAACTCAGACAATACAAGGACTGGTTAAACCCACATTAATTTAAATAATAAATAAGATCATAAAGTTAAAAAAGATACCAAACAAGTCAGACTTAAGTATTGAGAAATGTGTTGAATCTGATGCGCAAGGTGTCCAAACTACATTTTATGCAAAACTGCACCTTTAATGGTGTTTCGACTTCACATAATATGAATGAATGGAGTACTACAGGAAGTAGATAAAGTTGTATTCTGTAGTTTGAAGAAACTGGAGTTTAATTGTTCAAATAAGAGTCAGCGTGAATGTGATTAGTGGAGCAGGATCATTAACATTCAGCCTGAGAAGCTCAACCATCAGGAGGAGGTTAAAGTTCACAACAGATTGAAACTGTAATTGGTTCAGGTATGTCTGAGTAGTAAACAGCGAGCATGTTGACTGAGCTGTGAGGTTGACATATCTCGAAACAAGAGAGGAGTGTATTTTTAGTTTTCTCATGAACTGGTGTGAATAAGAGGAGGCAGGCGGTGCTGTCGTCTCCGAAGGAAGAACAACTCATCCAGGCATAAATTACACAGCCTCCCTGATTCTGCTGGCATAGGTACCAGAGGTAAAATGTGCTTACACAGAGTGGAAGTCCCCCCCAAACTCAAAGCCAGGTCACTCTCACCTCCCATCTCACCCAGCTTATCTGTAACGGCCAGACCAGCGAGGCTGAATCCTGACAACCTGGTCTGTTCAGCATCACTGACACAGAGATATAAAGGTCTGCTCATGTAGTGTGGGTCACTGCATTCATTCAACATCATATTATACCTCAAAAATCACTTTTCTTAAAGGGTCAATTCAAAACACTCCCTGCAGTGATACCTGGACATGCCAACAATTTTGGTTTATTTGTTGTTCAGATCTTCACCTTTGAGATTCTTATGTCGTTGGCAACGATTTGAGCACAGAAATTTAAATCCCATTAACTTCCATTGTATTGAGTGGTGGGAAAAATTTAACTAAAGCTTACTGTTTAGTTGGATACCTTCAAAAATGAGAAAATATTATTTTTTTAAACAAGGTGAACTGACCCTTTAATGGAGTACTGAGTTCTGTCTTCTTTTAAACAATCAGCTGAAATACTATAAATGCTTTTCAGTATCAGGACAGACTGAAGAACTCCTGAGCATAATACAGCATATTACACCCAGACACAGCAGGTTAGCATCAGGACACCACACAGCCATCTCCACCTAACCAAGTTAACAGCTCTATCAAAGTATAAAAAATCTCATGGAAAAACAGAACAATTATTCAACAGGTTTTGTTGGGATTTTCCTGCTTGTTCATTGTTTAACAAAAAGCAACCGACCTTTAATAAGATGATACCCTTCAATAAAAAAAAAACTCTGGGAAATTAAATGGTGCAAATGTCGACAATTGAACAAGCCAGTTCCTGTGAATACGCATCCTCTAGTGAGAAATTTCTCAGCCATTAATTGGCAGATGGGGGAATGTATGTGGCCCGGTTTGTGTTAATCAATACAAGAGACCACTTAATAAACTGATGTTTGAGTCAATAATCATGATTCAAGAAATGTGCAGATTAATGGATAAAGAGGGAAAAAAAATAGCATCAATTTGATTGTGAAAAAATCTATCAATTGAAAAAATAATAAATTCAATGATTGATTATTTAAAATGAATAAATAGAAAACAGAACAAAGTGATTGATGCTTACAGTTCTGATTCTCTTTTTCTAACATGGTAACACGTCGAGTTACAACTAAATACATTTTGACAAATGTTGGGGCGGCACAGTGGTGCAGTGGTTAGCATTGTCGCCTCACAGCAAAAAGGTTCGGGGTTCAAATCCAGTCCTGGGCCTTTTTGTGCAGAGTTTGCATGTTCTCCCTGTCCTTGCGTGGGTTCTCTCCAGGTGCTCCGGCTTCCTCCCACCATCCAAAAAACATGCACCTCCCCAGCTCCCCCTGCCCACATGCCCAAGTGTCCTTGAGCAGGACACTGAACCCTAAAAATTGCTCCCGATGGTGTACCATCGGTATGTTGTAAGTCGCTTTGGATAAAAGCCTCAGCTAAATGAAATGTAATGTAAAATGTTCTTTTTATAAATAAAAGGGAAGAGAAGAAATCAAGAAATCAAACTGGAAAATAATGATAGGCTACTATAAAATCACTCCCTACTCCAAATTTGAAATATGACATGTATTTCTTATCCATTAAAAAAAATCTCCATAAAAAAAATGTAATCATTATATGTAATAAAATCAAACAGCAGGCACCTGTCAAATCCAACTTGAACAATAAAGTCATATTAAGTCATCCCCTACCTGACGAGCGGCACCGGGTTTCCCGTGACTCGGCACTCCAGTTGAATGGGGCTCCCCTCTGCCACCTCCTGACTCTTCAGCTTCTGGAGGAAGCAAGGAGGCAACAAGGGTCCGGATGATGTTGGAGCTCCAGAGTGTTGGTACCTTGCAGAGGCTGCCACTCCCACCGGGCCCATGGGCTGAGGGCCCACGTCTGGCTGGCTGTACTGTGCGTCCTCTTGCTGGCCAGGAGGCAGAGACGGAGCAGAGGCAGAGCCCTGAGGGACCGGCCGCTGGCTCCTGGGAGACAGATAGCCGCTGTCAGGAGAGGAGGAGTCCTCCTCCACCTGCTGCTCCAAATGAGCAGCACCTTTGAAGATGGAGGACAGCTCTTCGATGAAGGTGGCAGCGCGGCTGCAGAACTCTGTGGCTGAAGCCACCCGATCGTTCAGCTCCAGGCCTTCGTGAAGCAGCCGGGGTTTGTCCTGCTTATAGACGGGCTGGACAGGTTTGTGACGGACAGGCTTCTCAGCATAGGACGCATCCTCACTGGACATGTGTGCAGGTTGGTTGAGGGGGGCACTCTGGCTGAGGGAAACTTTAACTTCTGCATTGTCTTCTGGGCAGGGAGCTCTGGTCTGGTGGTACAGGTTTGGGCTTGTGATGAGGTTTTCAGTAGTCGATGGGGACACAGGTAGGGAGGAGGCAGATTGAAGAGGAGCCTGCTCCTGTTGTGAACGATTAGAGGGGACTGGATCTTCAGATTCACGCGTGTCACCAAAGGCCTCCCGGGCCAGGTCCAGACTACGATTAATCTCCTCTGCGTTCAAGAAGGTAGTAAGATCTGCAAAGTCTCCATCTCCGGAAACCAGCTCTGTCACAGAGTCCGGGCAGAGTTCCCCATCAGAGGATGCCTCAGAAAACACGCCCGCATCGCCCTCCAAGGTCCCGCCTGCTGCTGGGTCCTTCAGCAGCAGCGAGATGGGGAGTGGCTGGTTCCAACTCCCGTCCTGCATTCTGTAGTACACATCAGGCCTCATTAACCAGACAATTACACACAGAACAATTCACACTGTAACAGAGACACCCATCTGTAAAAAGGGAAATGACAGGCACACAAGAGACATGTCGAGCTTGAAATAGAGACTTTACAATACTGCATCATTTGCTGTCACAGCCATAGCTGGCAGGATGACTCAGGCCTTCTGTTGTCTCCACACAGTTGGTGGGTATTAGTAAAGGCTTCAGCTGAGGTCATACTGAACATGATTGGCATTTCTCACTCGCCTTGTTTCTGTCAGGACATTTTACCTCAATCCCTCTGTTCTTTGTTCTCCTTTCCTCACACGTGATTTACTCCACAGAAAATTAGATGAAAGTTGTGCAACAATTAGTTCAAACTAGGTTCATTTTCTTAAGAATTTTTAAGATAGACAAAAATTGGTAAAATATATACCAATATTATCAGTTTCCAAGTTTCTATTTTTTGATGAATAGTGTAATAAAATTATTTTTTTTCATTTACGTTTAAAGTTGTTGTGAGCTGAAATCAGAAAATGTTTTATATATTTTTTCACCATAAATGAAAAGGTCATCACCGATCAAAACTAATGAATTAATCAACCGATCCTTTTGTGCCTGATGTTAGTATTGCATCAGAGGAATAGGGCAACAGGTGCATCAATCAAGGGAAGTTAGCCTAAAATACCATTGAAAACAATAATCAATAACTATATATTTTTCAGTTAATTCTTAAAAAGTATGAATTCAACTATGGATTTTGAATACCCATATTCTCATACCATAAATTATTCAAATAAAGATTGTTAAATAAAATATTTTTGTAAACAAGTGATGAAACAAGCAGTAGACAGTCTTGCTAAACCACAATCCAAAATAAGGATGCACCCATTAGTCCACGAGTTAATTTATGTCACCTGATGCATCCTTCTCTTTGAGTTACTGACATAACAGGAGTCTCACTCAAAACAGATCACTTTACGTGCAGTTTAAAAGGGGTTTTGTTGTTTGAGCTCTGATCTCCCCACAAGTTGAAACTAGATGTATACAGTGTGTTGTGAAACTGTTGGTGTGGATACATGAACGATGCAGCGAGACACTCAGCGCCTCATGTCGTCCTGAAGACCAGCTGTTGTTATTTTTAATCCCCTGGGCTATGTTTCACAGTAGCGAACACACACGCACACACGCACGCACACACACGCACACACACACACACACACACACACACACACACACACACACACACACACACACACGCACACACAGGTATAAACCTAGAAAGATTCTTTTGTCTGAAGGGAACAATAACAACAGCATAGTGGTGATTAAATATGAATGTAGAAAATGTTAATAACTGACAGGGCTGTCAAATTGTCCTCAACCTTATTGTTCCAAGATTTCATACATTAAAACTGTGTCAATTAATAATTACAGTATTTTGTACGTTCAGATGTACGTTGATACTATCTATTTGTCATATTTATTCCAAACCAATATAAAGGAATTGTGAATTGCTTGTGTTTGACTGATATATAAGAATACTGTATAAATACTCTTGATAAACAATTACAAACTAAACTATAAAACATAAATCAATGGAAACAGAGCCAAACGTACCTTCAAGTGGTCTGCTTGTACGAATGCTCTCTCCTGGTTTTGCGATTCCAGGTTTGTCTCGTTTAATTACGAATGAGCCAAAAAGAAGCTTCTCTTCCCAGAAGAGCCGCCTTATTGGTCAGACGGTCCGCAGGATCTCTCGGTTTCAGGGTCCAATGGCGTACTGTCTCTGCAGTGGCCTGCTGTCCCATCTGTCCCGGTCCCTAACTGCTCACTGTGTGGGGCTATATTTGGCCCCGGGCTCAGGTTTCACAGCAGGAATACTGGCAAGAGGAGAGAGTGTTGAGGTAGTCCTGGGGAACAGAAGGTGGCGGGGACGTTTTATACTAAACCACTGTTTGTTAATTAACACACACAGTTAACACAACGCTGTTGGAATATTTAAAACCACACGGACACTTTATGCTTTTATAGGCTGGTACAAGTCACAACATTCAGAGTCTCTCAATCTGCGGAGGTCAAACTCATAACCACAGATCTGTGTAATAAAGATATACAGTACAACAGGCCTCCTACTGATCCAGGCTAGGTCACAGTTTGTCTAGCTAAGACATATATTATGAGAGTGGGGGGACAGCAGTTTGTCAGTGCTGCCACTGTGTCCAGTTGAGTTGACCCGATGACCCCAGACCACCCACTCATCTGGTATACCTGTAGCTATGGTAACTGAAAATGGTCCTGGAAGCATTTAGCAAAAACTGGTGTTGAGATCAAGGTTCGGCACTAATTTGGTAAAGGTCAATGCTGCACACATAACAGCAGAGGTCTGAGGATGGCATGGACGCTGAGTACTTTCAACTCTCTATCCAGCCAGCGACTGACAGCTCCAATATTCTTCATGTTCTGGTATCTTATTGAGTATTACATGGCTCCGACTAGACCCAGACAGTTGAGGGCCATGTAGCCTCACTCGGTCTATTTCTATCCACTATCACATTCAGTGCTCTCAAAGCTATTCTGGTTCTTCATCAATCTACTGATTACAGTTAAGTGGTGGTGATAAGTCCAGGAGGAATTTCCACAGTAATAACTATCTAGTTTATATACACACACAACTAATGAGTAATCTTTAATTCTACTTGCTTGTCACTCTGCTCCAGTTAGCAGTAACTCTGTGTAAGGTATCATTCAAAAATAACTGCATTATTCAGTGGTGACTTCCACATATAACCTACAGACTCGTGTATCTATTTGTGGTCCATGTAAGAATAGTACTGGAAGATTTCCAGAGTTCCTTTAAACCATATGTGCACACCACAACACAACACAGTCTTTCCATCGTAGGTTATGTTTACAGTGTTTTTGCTTGAATGGTTGGGTATAGGAATCATTTTGTAATCATTATAATTATAGAGTCTGTATCATTTCAGCAGTGAAGACCAGAGGCTTCTGGACATCGTGTGCAGTAAAGGAAACAGAACTAGTTTTAGGAAATGTTGCATAAAAGAGTTGTTTTATGGTCACTAGATATATAAAACTGCAGAATTAACATACTAAATATTGTTAATCTGCATCTGATGTACCCCTTTTTGGAGAAAATTTAACTTTACACTAAAAGCCTTGGCTGTACTTTCAAAAAACAGTCTGTCTTGCCTAAGAGTCATAAAGATGGGGGTTGTTTTACTGTCTTTGATTGCAAGAACTGCAGCAAAAAAACAGAAACGTCAAATATTGGAAAGTGCACGTTTACGTCACAAGCGTGTCAACGATGTGATGCACTTCTGCAGATTTTTTTCAGTTGAGTAAGGGCTTTAAAGAAGCCGTCTGCTTATTTTTCATGTGAGCAAAACTTTGCTGGAATATTTATAGTTCACAGCTTTTTCGGGAATATACCATTTTGTACTTTATGCTCTTGTATCAGTAGCACATTACATTTAAAATAATATAATGGATATGACGTTAAAGTGTCAAGTCTCAGCTCTAATTTGAGTAAATTCACATTAATCTATAAAGAACTATGTGAGAGATATGAAGCAGAAATAAATATTAAACTTCCGGTGAACACATTCAGAGTGACACAATAAAACATTTTTCGACGTCTTGCTGTCTTCGACAAATGCAATGCTAAAGCTTGGCCAGCAGATAAGACACAAGTTTGAGCGTCAAAGGTTTCCAAACAATAACCCATTATAAAACCATTAGCTTGGAAGCATTTCCAAATCCCTAAACCTCCAGTTACTCATACAGCGGTGTTATTTCCAATGTACCCGTTTGTTTACAAATTGCGTTTTCTGCCTGAGTAATTTTGTCCCTTGGCGCCTCCCGTAGCTCCACTGTGATTGGTTGGATGGGAAATATGGCGGTGTCCGCCGAGTTGTGAAAATATCCGTAAGAAAACTTTAAATTATGACTTAATTGGCGCAGAGAAGCAGTTAGTGTAGCCTGTTGTACTTCTTATATTACCGCTCGTAATAAAAAAAAATATATATATAAATATTCATGGGATTCTCTCTCCGTTACTTTGATCTGACTGCTAACAGACTGCTAGCATAATATCTGTGGTTGGACTGGAGGACTCGTCGGTCAACTCACGGTAAGACACGAAGAGTCCCTCCGACTCGGGTCCTCGCTTGGTTTTGCTCTCCGTCGCCTCGTTTGAGAGTCTCTTTTTAGTTTGCTGGGCGAGAGCGTAGCTCGAGGACCAGACTGACAGAAAACGACCCCGACGTGCTCATCGTTTCCTTCATGGACCGCTCGTCTGAAATATTTGATCTAATATTTAGTCACCGAGTCTGCTCCAATTGATGCTTTGCATCTCATTTTACTTATTATATTAATTAAAAGGTTGTTATCAATATAATGAAACAATTTGATCACTGATTCATGTCATTTTGTCCTTTAAAAGTTAATCATTTTTTTCTATGAAATGTAAAGAAATGAGACAAAAATCATACTTAACATAGAAACCTCATCAATTCCATTGATTTCAATGCTGTTTACATAAATTACCAAATCACAACACGAGTTATCTGAAGGCACCGAACACAATAAAGTCCTTACAACAAACCTTACAAGATTATAGAGTAACCCAACAATTCAACATGAGCGACAGCTGGAATGAAAACAACTTTTTAACAAGGTGAAAACCAGAGGTGAACCAGAACCAGAGGTGAACCAGAACCAGAGGTGAACGTGAACCAGAACCACAGGTGAACCAGAACCATAGGTGAACCAGAACCAGAGGTGAACCAGAACCAGAGGTGAACGTGAACCAGAACCACAGGTGAACCAGAACCAGAGTTGAACCAGAACCACAGGTGAACCAGAAACAGTTGAACCAGAAACAGTTGAACCAGAACCACAGGTGAACCAGAACCGGAGTTGAACCAGAAACAGTTGAACCAGAACCGGAGGTGAACCAGAACCAGAGTTGAACCAGAACCGGAGGTGAACCAGAACCAGAGGTGTCTGGTCCTCTGCCTCGATCGGTTGGAGTGCAAATGTTTGTCATTTAAAAAAAAAAAAACACGTAGTCATTGTCATTGAAATGATTAATTAATCGTCAAAATAGTTGCTAAATAATTCTCTTTTGGCCTTTTAATTAATGAACAGAATAATTATTTTAGCTATAAAATAAACAAAAGTAAAACGGTAATAAAACAGTAAAAATAACGGATTCACCAGCTCCGCATTTTAGACGCAGGCAGAGCTGCACAAAAATGGATCAACGATTCACTCTTTCTTAAGTGCCGATAACTTGTTTCAAATAAACTTTATTTCTACTTTTCACATTTCACAGCCCTCAACATGCCTGCCTTCAGGCAAGTGGGAGAGAAGCAGCTTCCTAACCCTGTGCTTTGCATGGCATGGTCTCCGAAAAGGGATCTGATTGCTCTGGCCAACACAACTGGAGAGGTATAGACTTTAAACCCAGTTACTCATTCTTAAACAACATGATGTGGTATCTTCTGTGTATTTTGTAAGTTTATGGATTATGTCCGTTCATAGTTGCTGCTACATCGCTTGGCTAGTTTCCAGCGTGTTTGGAGTTTACCACCCAGTGAGTACACTGGGAAGGAGATTACTGCACTCGCCTGGAGACCAGATGGAAAAAGTAAGGGGTGACTGTGTGTACATCTTTCACATTTATTAGTCATCTGCACGTTGTAATCATGAGGATATTGTACTTTTAATTTCTTTTTAATCTCCAGTATTGGCCTTCAGCCTCGGAGACACAAAGCAGGTGGTCCTGTGTGGTGTCGAGAAGGCTGAGATCCTCCACGTGTTCCCGATGCAGAGTCCTGTTACCTGCATGCACTGGATGGAGGTGATGGAGGAGAGCAGGTATGCATGAGGCTCAGGAGTCACACTGAGGGTCGAGAGAGTTTAACCAGTGAGGCGGCTGGATTCACGAGATCATGTGAGAATCCATCTCGTCAGGCTTCAGGTTATGTGCCTGCTTCCAAACCACAGCGGTTGTTTCTCAGTCAGCGTACCGTGAGGATCTACTGGCAGCTACAGGCGACGACAGTTAGAAGCAAGTGTTCATTTGAAAACAACAGTGATGTGGTTCGTTGAAGTCAGCCTGTGATGGTTCAGTTTTTTTGAAAGTGCCTTCTTTCCTCCAAACAGTTTTCAAGGACAACGTATCAGATGGTTTAGTGTAACAGACCACCGTGGTTGTCAGGTTGAGAGAAACTGTCTAATTCTGAAGAATAATGCGAGTCACTGTCTCGATGTGTTTCAGTGCGCTGAGCTCATTTTACAACTCAGAGGATGAATCCAAACTTTTTCTTCCCAAATTACCAACTCTCCCCAAGAGGTACCAGTCCCATTAATTTTACATCACATTTTAAAAAGACAACTCTTTGGTTGACTGAATAACATTTGGCCAACCTTTTGTTTTTTCTCAGCTATAGCACGACGTCAAAGATCTTCAGGTGGGGTTTAATGACTAATTCATCAGTTTTATATCAAGGATTTCATGTTTGTTTCTGGCAGCAGCTGAGTGTGTTTTATCTGTCTATCACAGTGAGGAAAAGTCGGATGAAATACTCAACCTCCTGGGAGAAATCAGGTAAATGAGCTTATTGTTTAAGCATCAGAGAGTCTTTGTAATGCTTTTTAAGTTGGATGGGAGATGATTTTGCCACCTCATGTTGTTTCCACGCAGACTGAACATACTTGTTCTTGGAGGAGACGCTGGCTTTGTGGAGCTGTATGCCTACGGGATGTACAAGATCGCCACTCTAGGAGGGGTACGGATGTTTATTTCATTCATAACAGTTGGCTGCTAAATATTCTTAGTTTATACTGAGAAATTATTAACAATCACTGCTTCATTTATATTCAATAGAAAATGTATCTGAAGTGGTGAAATGTGTCATAATAAACAGCAAAATTCAACTTGAACTGGATCTCATGATCCCCTTTAAACTTTTAAGTAAGACAAAAAAACATCTTAATCACACATCAGCTGTAATGGATTCCATGATTTTAGATCATAAACACAGAAGAATTGTACCTGTAAAACAAAAATGAGGAAAAAGTAGATGCTGAAGACTCATGTCTGAAGTGCGCAACAATACATTGTGCTTAAGCTGATGTTACTTTGATCGGATTAACCCTCCACAGGTTTCAGGAATGTGTCGCAGCCTGAGTCTCTCCAGTGATCTCAAGTCTCTGTCCGTCATCACAGAGGTCAGGTCTGCCGACAACAACCCGGAGATCTGCTACGTTCAGGTGACATTGGGCTTCATTTCCCTCTTCCGCACCTCCTCCCTGCTCTGACCTGCATTTGTCTCTGTATATTCTCACTGTCGTATCCGTCTTCCAGCTGGACACGGGTCTGCTGTCAGACTGTCTGCCTGAGGTCACCAGGATGGCCCGCAAGTTCACCCACATCTCCACCCTGCTGCAGTACCTGCACCTCTCACTTACCTGTATGTGCGAGGCGTGGGAGGACATCCTCATGCAGATGGACCTGCGACTCACCAAGTTTGTTCAGGTTTGTAGTTGCTGTTTGTTGTCTAAATATTGGTTAAAACAAGTGAGTATCAACACATGTCTTGTTTCCTTTCTTTGCAGGAGAAGAACACAAGCACTCAAGTTCAAGATGAGTTTCTGGAGCTGCTGCTGTGGGGGCAGTCGAGGTGAGAGGGGGAGGAGGGCATTTCTAATGTTTGGATTTTGCATGTTGCAATGTATGGCGTGTCCTGTAGATGGTAGCAACGTATCTTCAGCCAGTGAAATGGATGTTAGAGGATTTCATTTGGTGTCACTTTGTGGTGAATCATACATTTATAATGTTTTTTGGCTCTTTATTTTCATGCAGCCCTGAACTGCAGGCTCTTCTCATGAACCAGCTGACTGTCAAGGTGAGAGCAAGAGGAGTTCAGACATAGTTCCCTTCTTATAACTTATCTCTTTAGAAGAATTCTGATGTTGTAGTCCAAATGCATTTGGTGGTATAGTTTTAAATCACATGTTATTTGTGGGGTTTTCTTTACATTTCCATCATAGGGCCTGAAGAAGCTTGGCCAGTCCATTGAGTCTTCTTACTCCAGCATCCAGAAGCTAGTGATCAGCCACCTGCAGAGGTATTTCAGTCTTTTAATTCTTGTGAATGCTCTCAGCTGCCTGAATGTTTCTCATTTAAAATGAACTAAGATTAAAAACCTGCCCCTCTCTTTTGCTCGCTGCAGTGGCTCTGAGGCTCTGTTGTATCACCTCAGTGAGGTGAAAGGAATGTCTCTGTGGAAGCAAAAGTTCGAGCCCCTTGGTTTGGATTCAGCAGCTATAGAAGGTACCTTTTCAAACATGTACAATAACTGAAATAAAGCTTTTTTTCATGAATACCTACATGTGTGTTTTGTGTTTTTAGGAGCCATCACAGCTGTGGGTTCCTTTTCTCTCAAAGCCAACGAACTTCTGCAGTAAGTTCATGACCATAAACATGAAAGATTTCTATGTAAACTGTGAATGTTCTTTTGTTTTCCTCTTCGTCACTTCTTTCATTTTGTCATTTAGGGTGATTGACAAGAGTATGAAAAACTTTAAAGCCTTTTTCCGGTGGCTGTATGTAGGTAAGATTTCAAATTACTTTGCCATATTTGACTTGTTATCATTAGTGTGTATGTCTTTGACATGCAGTAGTCTGAGTTCCCAAGAATAAAGTTTCATTTCTGCTTATATGCTCACACAGTTGTGATTTGGCACCAATGCAAATATTTTTCTTGGGCCTTGTTGTTGAATGGTTACTTTGAAGACTGTGCGAGAGAGTCTCCTCTGAAAATCCTATCTGGGCCCCTGACAGCCTCTGGGTCCTGCACCGCTGATAGCACTCACTCTGTTGTTTTCCCTCAGCTATGCTAAGAATGTGTGAGGAGCATGTACCACCAGAACTCAACAAGGTGAGTTTTACCAGAGATGTGTAATTTTTTTTTTTTTTTTTGTGTGTGTTTCTGAAATTGTTTTAATATATGTATTAAATCCCTTAGATGACTCAGAAGGACATTGCCTTTGTTGCTGACTTCTTGTCGGAGCATTTTAGTGAGGTGAGATCATCATAATGACACTTTAATAATTTTCTAATTGTGTTATCATGTTTTTAAAAATTTAGTGAAATTGCTTTGTGCTTTAATAGAACGAGGAGCTCTTCGATCGTAAAGGGAAGTACTTCAACGTAGAACGAGTTGGTCAGGTAAGTGGTTTTATGCTGAACAGCTTCAAGTGCTTTTGAACTGAAGTCCTGTCTTACAACATGCTGATTTGTCTTTCATATGGACATTTACAGTACCTGAAGGACGAGGACGAGGACCTCGTGTCTCCGCCCAACACAAAGGGAAACCAGTGGCTTAAGTTTTTACAGGAGAGCACACACCTGAAAGGTGAACTTTGACCCTGACTTCAAAAGTGCTGACTTTTTTTTTTTTTTTTTATATTAGAGGTAATTTGTGTGTTATGGAAGGAAGTTAAATGTTTGTTTTAGTGAGAAATTACTTGCCGTCAATTTATTTGAATGTTGATTTACTCTGAATACATCTGCCATAACTAACTGATGAAATATTTGCTTGTTGTCCTTAGAGAGCCCTTTGCTGTTCCCTTCATATCCCCAGAAGTCTTTGCACTTTGTCAAAAGGATGATGGAGAATGTGATTCAGCACTGCCTGGAGAAACCGGCGGTGAGTTTTGTGTGCTGTGGATTTTGTCCTCCTCATCATTACAAATAAGCATTTATTATAAATGACAGGGGCTTTAGCAATTAAAGTCTGGTCACATCACTTTATTACATTGACTTATTGTTTTTACTTGTGTGCAGGAAGTAATTGGGAAGTCAGTAAAACAGGCCGTCTTTTTGCCCCTGTACACCGTGCCTGAAAGGTATAATCTCATCTGTCTGCTAATAATCTTTATTATTTTAAATATGACGCCATTAATGTGATTAAAGTTGTATTTATTTATTTCTCTAGCTCTGAAAACACCCCACGACTTTTTGAACTCCCGTCTCTGTACGTAAAACACAAACATTATAGAGTTTTGTGCTTGTGACCGCAAGAATAGGGTTTTGGATTAATGATACTTTTTGGTGGTTTCACAGGTGGAATGACAAAAAGGCCAAAATGCACTATGTTGTGTTCTGCATGCCAGAGATTTCACCCTGCAAGCTCTACCTGTTACGGAAAGGAACCGATCCAAACAGGTACGTGTCTGGGACTGTAGGTGTATGTGTGAGGTTTTTTAAAAAAAATATTTTATTTGTGTTTATATAACCACGTGTTTTGCTTGCGCAGACATATCCCAAACAGCGTCATGTCGATTGACCTCAGGCACCATCTTGACAATGCAGACGATGACAGTGCTGCAGCCCAGTGAGTGACGCTCACTTTGTTACTTCACCTGAATATATTGTACAGACATTAATACAAAGAAATGCCTCAGCTGTTAAAAGTGTTGCTAGAACCACGATTTACCATGAGTTTCCTTTTCAGGTCTCATTATGTTTACAGCTGCCTGGATGCTCGTTTCTATGACGATGAAATGTTAACTGTGGTCCTGCAAGGATCCGAAGAACAGAACAGTAGGCGAGTCCTGGCTCAACTCCCTCTCACTTCCACCCTCAGCTGTGAGACTGAATTCAGCTGGGAACTGAACCTGAGGTGTGTATTTATAAGTCATTTAGATCATTTGATATTCATTTAATAAGTCTTTTTCTGATATATAGAACATTAACATAACATTTGTTTCACAGTCAGGAAAAAAAGAGGAGGTAGTTTAAGGAGGCATTGTAATATGATCTCTCATTTTATGGTTTATGACAATAAACTCATGATCATCAGAGGTACAAATACAGTGTCTGTTCCCTTAGCAGAAATGATACATCTAGGAAATAGGACTTTTATTGTGCTGTACCTTTAAATGTGTAGATATCACTTTTATATGACTCGGTAATATGAACAGATTATTAAATATCATAAAAGGAAGTTTTGTACATTGTGTAAAGGCAGTGGAACTGAAGCATAACTTTAACTTGGTGCGTGTCACCGGTGTCGTCAGGTTGGAGCAGCAGAGCAATACCATCCCGTGCCAAGGTCTGGTGTTGGGGAATCAGTGGCGTGACATGGAAAACATGAAGGCTCAGTTTGTAGCTGTCAATGGAATTCGCAAAGTAGCCTGCGTGGTATGTTCAATGTATACTTAACACTTCACGTTATATTTAGTGTATGGGGTTTTATAAATGTGATATTATGTGTGAGTGAATTGCACTGTACTGTTTCTCTATTCGTTTCAGTGATCAATAAGATCAGATTATTTATTTTCAGCCTTCTCACAAGTCCCTGCCTGAATGTCGTGGACAAATGTTTATTTTTTTCATTCCCCGGCAGCTGAGTGCCAATCTGAGGCACATACGTGTTTTTGAGATGGACGTAGAAGACGAGGATGACGAGGGAGCTGACTCGCAGAATGCCAGTGCCGATCAGGATGGGCTGGGAACCAGCATGACCAGCCAGGGGCAGGGAGAGGAGAGCTTACAGGCTGAAGGTGAAGCCGGAGAGCAGGCAGGGGATGCGTTTCCAAAAGCTGAGGAGCGTCTGGAGTCAGAAGAAGCCCTGGAACTCTGCTGAGACTGAGACACAGAAACAACTTCCAGACATAGAGGACTCTCCTCCGTCTTTTGTGTTTCACAAAACTTTTTCTGCAAGTATTCTGAAACATAGTTACAGTACATAAAGTTAGTGTATGAAAATAAAGATTTTTGTGTTAAAGCTTGTTTTATATGATGATTTTGTCTCATTATCTTAAAGTTGTTTTTTTTTAAATATATTTTACATAAATTTTGCTGTAGAGACAGAAGGTTAGTTTATAATTGCTAAATAATTAAAAATCCTTCCACTTAAAAAAAAAAAAAAAAAAATCAAATAATTACCTCAGGCTAGCGTTCATGGGTAAATACGAGGTTTCTGTTTGTATCAGCGTAGTAATGAGTGCGCGCGCAAATAGGTGTTGGTTACGAGCTCGCTCCCGAGACCCGACGTGGTGACGTAATTTTCCGCCGCCTGTTGGTCTTTAACAGTTGGTGACGAGTATTATGAAAATGGCCTCGACCCTGCCCGTAAGCACGAACAACTGGAGAAGATGACGATGTTGAGATTTATAAGTCAGCTGAACACCAAAGTGTCTTCTTTGAACACGTAGGTAGAAGTGAAGTAAACGAAAACAAAGAGACTCTCGGCAAAGACGCGGCTAAAAAAAAAAAAAAATACCCCAGAGCGCCGCATATTTCCGTGGGGCTGAGGAGCCAGTATGGAGGATATCAACTCCAACATCAACGCGGACTTGGAGGTGCGGAAGCTCCAGGACTTGGTGAAGAAACTCGAACTGCAAAATGAGCAGCTCAGGAGTCGGTCTACGATATTGTCTTCGTCCGGAGCAATGTCAGGCAACCACAGACCCCTCAGCGCCGGATACGAGTCGGCGGGGATGGCAGCCGGTCTGGCCGGCTTCACTGGGGTGGGGTTCGTCGGTACGGGCGGCTACGGCGGGCTGCTGGAGAACAACCGCTGCCGGAGCCCCAGGCTGTCTTACGACGGCATCAGCTTCAGGAGGGCGTATGACTGTGACGGGGCAGCCGGCGCCACCTCCGTGTCGAGCATGAACTCACTTTATTCAGACGGCACCGTGGGCTTCGCGGACGGAGGGGAAGCCTCGATCCTGGATGAAGTGGACATCTTAGATCTCGAGGACATGGATTGTCTCCTCGAAGACGAGGACAGCTGGTGAGTGACAGGCTTGTCTTCGGAGGTATCTGCCGTGTTTGCGTCTTCTTGGCGACAGCTTTAATTGCCTTGGCCACAGCTGCTCCACACATTAGCTGCCATGACAAACGCTTGGCATAAACAATCGTCTCGGTAGCTTGAAATCTGAAGTCATCCTCTCTGAAGGAGCCTCATTGTGGATCACCGACTGAAGGATGTTGTTTGGCAAGTCAGATTGGCGATGCCAAGCCACTTCCATGACTGACTGGTTATAACAGACAACCCTTTGTCACACAGTCATTGTCAGCTCGCTGTCCATTATGTGTATTTGTCTCGGACAGATCATTAGGCCCCTGAGGCTCTCAGCTGTCAGGGTCCCCTGAAACACGAACATCATCTGTTGGACCGGGTTTGTTTTTTTGTTTTTTTGGTGTTGTGATGTGGCAGATCGCTGGGCTCGTCATGACAGTGGTGGCAGGAGATCAGAGTGTACAGTAAGAATCAAAGTTGTTTTCCTGCCCGGCAGCCATGTGGGAGAGGTCGCCATGGTTATAGTCCTCCTCCGAGTTGTCTTTAGTGCAGCAGTTGGCACGCAGCTACAAGTGCTCTGCTGCAGAGAGGCAAGACACGTGAAATAGGAGAGTCAAGTCATCCTGCAGGAATAAAAGCTATGACAGTGTCATAAAGCTGATTGCATTTGCAGGGATCACAAACAATGGCTATTAATACAACATAAACGTGGCATCATGTTGTTCTGCTTGTCATCAGCCCAAGAGGTCCATTCTGATATATTTTAATCATCTTCTCCTACTGCATTGTGATTGTAGTGCATCCAGTCCTGGGTGACGTGGACAAAATCAAGTATTGTGATATTTTTGACTAAATACATTGCTTTCACTATTGTGGCATTATCATAGGAGTAACTACTGATGCTTTCACTAAATATTTACACAATTATTTTTGGTAAATTATCATCAGTAATGTGAATTTATTGAATAAAATGATGACAGCATACCTGCAACAGTCAGAAAGTGAGTTCAGGAAAATGACATCACTTATAATGCAGCCTTTAAAACCAGGAAGAGACAACACTTATGCCATGTTAGGATATTACGATTTCCAAAAGGACGATGTCTCGTCTCATCACAATAAAGACGTATTGCTGAGCTGGGTCCAGGGTTAGAGGGCTTTACAAGGATACATTTAAAAATCCTAAAACCTCATGTCCCAACTCACCCACCGTTATTACACAGCTGATGTCAGACATGTAGTTTTCAGAGGATCTGCTTGGATTGAAAAGGGAGTTGTTAGTTGTAAGACAACATTTCCTGAGTGGACGTGAACGTGAGGACGAGCCGTCCTCGGGAGATGCTCCATGTTATCTGTCTTGTTAGGAAGGGTTTGTTTGATCGCAGTCTGCCAGGATAATGATGCTGTAATGGGCAACATAAGACAGTAGCTCTTGATGCAGCTTAATGATCAATCAGTTTGTGTCTTAAGTTGTAAACGTGGTCGGTGGTCTTTAAAAGCGAGAAGATGGGCCTCATGCTGAAACTGTTGTCACCAAACGGTGGTTCGTCGATTAGTTGATCGACAGAAAGTTAATCGATCAACCATTTTGAGCCATGTTCCAATGAAATAATGCTAAAAGCCTTTGATCCTAGCCCTTTAAATGTGAATATTTTCTGCTTGCTTTGGTCCTCCAGGATAGTAAACTGATCATCGTTTGGTTGTGGACTGTCGGCTGCAGCTCTGGGAAACACCGTTTGACATTTTTCACCATTTTCTGACCAAACAGCTTAATAACTAATCTAGAAAATAATCATTATTTGCAGCCCTCGATCTAATGTATGCCATAAAGAGGACAGGCACAGAGACTCATATCTGCTTGTCGACCCGCATGTCTCTTGTTTCCTGGCTCTTGTTTGTCTGTCTGGGTCTTTCCTGCAGCAGCGAGCTCTTGCCAGCTACTGAGCCCTCGACTACTTTCAGACATTGCTCACTCGCTGCCCAGCAGAGCCCATCTCATTATTCCCCGGCTGTTTGTTTGTCTGCCCTCTGGATCAGATTGATATCTGGGATTACCCCGTAGTGCCTCGCTCTCGCCAGCTCCTGTCACAGACTCCTGTAATCCCATGAATTAGCATCAGAGTGGATGAAATGCTGCCAGGCCTGCGGCGCTCTCTGCCTATCAAAGTGACTCCTGTCACTGCCTTGTGCACCGACACATGTGGATGGCGGTCGTCGTGTTGGTAAACAATGGAAATGTGCTGTCCTGATTTCAGGCTTGTTATTTCTATGAGCTGGCTTTTCTTTGGCTGTAATGTTTCTGCTTTCATCATGAAAGACTTCCTGCAACACTGCTGACAGCTGCTGACTCAGAGTTCTGCTCTGACTACAAACTCCTCTTCTCTTCTTTTACTCTCCTCTTCTTCTGCTCTTCTCTTCCTATCTTCTTTTTCTTTTGTTGTTCTTCCGCTCTTCTTTTCTTTTTCCTCTTTCTCTTTTTTTCTGCTCTCCTCTCCTTCTCTACTTCCTCTCGTCTTCTCTTCTTGATCTCTTTTCTTCTTCTTTTCCTCTTCCTCTCATTTCTCCTCTTCTTTTTCTCCTTTCTCTTCTTCCCTTCTCCCCTCCCCTCCCCTCTCCTCTCCTCTCATGATAAACGTTTGTATTACTTGTACATACCTTACAAACAGACAGTCGTAGTCAGTTCAGTGAGTTTACAGCCTTATTTTATACCTTGATGAGTCGCCCTCTCACTATTAAGAGGGTTTGACAGTTTAAATCAATGCAGCTGACTCAGCACTGAACTCGGTGTCTTTTTCATCCAATGCTGTTCATTCTTAAAGTTTGATGCAGCAGGGACTTGGAGTTGCTCTGTCCTCGTTGCTAATGGAGACTCCAGAGACAGAGAACACCAGCTACTAAATCAACTCGTGCAACATGTGAGAAAGGAAAATATATAGTTGTTCTGAGAAGCCTAGAAGATGTGTGAAGAGTCACCACTTTGTAAGTTTTAAACTTTACAATTTTAAAATAGCTTGTAGGCTTTAGGATTTCTGACAGGAATGTATGAAATAGATCTAAAATATAACAACTTTTCTCCTCTGATTTGTACAAAGAACAACGTGAGTGTCTTCCTGCCCGTCCACATCCTCCACTGTAGTGCAGCACTGTGATAAAACCAGGTCCAAACACTTGTTATCACCTTCATCAAAGTTCCTCTCGGAGCTGTCGAGTCACATCCTATATGAGCTGGTGAGCTGTACCAGTCGGTCATCATTAGAGGAGGAAGATGACGTGTGCTCTTCATATTTTTGCAGGTTGTACAAGTCCAAGCTGAACAGTCCCGTGCAAAACACCTTGAGTCCGATCGTGTGGTGCCGCCAAGCTCTGGACAACCCCAGTCCTGACATGGAGTCAGCCAAGCGCTCCCTCATCCACCGACTGGACCTCACCATGTCAGGTAAACACAAACATGTGGCCTTAACTCTGTTAGCAGCAGCTAAAAACAGTGATGCGCTGATTTTGGCACGTTAGAAGTCAGCTGCATCTGAATGATGACGTATCAACTAACCCGGCACATCACAGGCGAAGACAAGCAAAGCCGCTGTCGATAAAGTTGCCTCTATTTTCTGTGAGGCTTGCTTGCGTTGGCATTAAGAGGTGGAGTTAGGTGACCTTTCAACTTGCTGGTCAGATTTTTTTTCCCTTCAGACTGAGGTCACATTGCACAGATTGCTTTCCCACCTGCTGAAATCTGATCACAACGTGAGCTGGACCTCCAGAACAAAGGAGCGTTCTCATCCCAACGTGTTTTCACCACATTTACATCCAAGTTCAGTTCAGTGGATACAGATTGCATGATAATACCAGGAGTGAATATTCAGTTAGTCTCTTGTTAGTTTGCACATCTATCTACTTATTTGAACTGTCCTATCTCTTGATATGAGGGTAGTGTCAACGTGATGATTGTTCTTATTACTAATTCATTTTAATTCTTGGAATAATCTTTTCATTTTATTGACAGTGAAGCACAAGAACAGACAAAAGACGTCTCTGTGTATTTCACACAGTTCTGGAACCCACAACTACTAATACACACACCTAAAAGCCAAACACAAAAACAAGTGTGATTCACCCGTATGTTCTCTGGTATTGGAAACTGAAGTGTACACGTCACCCGTCTGTTGACTCTTTTATGAGGTAGAGGTTTTAGTTTTATGAGCAGTTGTCAGACGCGGATCAGTGATTTACAGATTTGCATCTGAGTGTGAAACAAAAGTCAGACATGGAAAGTGCTCGTAATTGATTGTTTTAATGTGCAGGACGGTAACGGGAACAGCAGTTTGTATGAGGAATAATGGCTAATTTATAATGTGCCACGGGGGTGGGGGGGGGAGAGCAGGATTATTTATCACCTTGTGTGTTGTGATTTCACCTGTTTAGAGCATGTGAGGTATTTATTTATTTATATTTACATCTGTGAAAGTGTTTCATGTTGCTGGTGTGTCACTTTCACCTCAATCAGCAGCTCCAGTTGTACATTGGTCCATGATGACCTGTCGCACCCGGATGGATGTAAACCAGTCAGATTTATCTCGTTGTGACCCACTCAAGACTGTAAAACGTGACATAAAGACAACATTACATTGATTTTAACCAAAAGTCTCCCTCATCTTTCCTCCGTTGTGTTCGTGCGATGTCTCTTTTCTGAGCTTTTGACTTCCACTAATTATAGTCCGTCCCTCTGTGAGGAGGACAGGCCTGATATCCTGGCAGCTTAACTGAGAGGGGGCACTTCCATTTTGACAGCGGTATGTCCATGTGACAGTTGGATCATGTTGAGCAAAAGGCCGCTGAAGGCCGTTGACTGGGCTGGATGTGATCCTCTCTGCTCTATTGTGCAACAGACTCGGCGCAGCACCCGGACACTCAGACAGGCCGACATTTGTTCGGAGCGGCTCCTGAAATATGACCAACGTGGCCGTTATGTTTCTCAGACGTTGTTACACAGAGCTGATCTGAGTTATCGTTTCTGGTGTGTTGAATTTGGGCTTGTGTGCGTGTAGTTCAGCTCTCATCATTGCACTCAGTTTGTGCTGGACTCTGTGACCATCGGTGAACAGAGCACGCTGTCGGTCGAGCCGCCACATGAGTATGAGTGCGGTTGAGGGCATTGTGCCTATTAGTGGTGATATCATCACTGTAGGTGTGGAAGCAGGATAACGTCATCCTACTTTGGCCTGAAAATAGCCCCCCTCCCTGTCACTGATACCACCCACCCCTCTCCCCCCGCTGACACTGATGGAAAGAGAAAGAACTACAGCTCCACTGATGCTGGATTTTTGGGGACAATACCAACAATTATGATATTGATATACTGGCCAATATTCTTTACATATATAAAGTATTTATAAACACACATTTCTTGCATTGATCCCTCAAATGTGGTTATCAAACACTTTGAACACTTGTGATAAAGATATGTAATGGAGACGGGATACTTTACAGTTTATTGTCCACACTGACACAGTTTACACAACTTTACTGAGAATTTAATTATCATAAATGACTATTAAAAAAAACAAAAACACAAATAGATGAATTTCTAATTTACCCCAAGCATCTTTTTCTGCATTATGTTGTGGAGGAAAAGTTTTGCACACATCGGCTAACAAATATGGTGATACGGATATATCTGTGATGGGCCAATATCGGCCGATAAAATTGTCCAGCCGACATATCAGTCAGGCTCTAGAAAGAACAACTAAAATCCTCTGTGGAGTCGTGTGATTCACTGACCGTGTTGTAAAATATTTAAATCAAATAACTGAACCACTAAGTTCAGGGTGGTGGTGAAGATTTTGTGTAAGTGTGAAGATCCTTGTTGTGTCTCCAGCTCAAGCGCTTCACTCTGATTTGTGTCTGAGACTCGGCAGACAAACGTTAATGGCTCCCTGCGACTCTCCTTCACCCCCCCCGATCTCTAGTAGGAGCAGGGAAACCCTGTTGCCATGGTGTTGGTGCGTTTGTGTCAGCAAAGAATAAAACAAATCTCTTCACTTGGGACAGATTTGTCAAAGCGAAGACTTCCTGTAGTCCTCAAACGTGATCTTGACATTGATCTGAGGTGTTTGTGTCTGTCCCAACATGCTCTGCTGCCACTGCACACTCATATAAAGCGCTCACATATTTTAAACATGACCTTCAGCCTTGTGTGAGAGTAGTGGCCGAGCCTTTTGGATGTGCACACCCTGTTAAAATCATCCCCAGATGACGTGTCTCGGTTATATAACCACCACCAGGGAGGAACCGGCTGAGATAGTTCCTTGAGTTGATTGTGCTACTCAGACACCACAACTTTGATTCATGTCAGACAATCCTGAGAAGCACTGAAACCATTTTGTTCAGCAATTAAACTCTTTTCCACCACGCTGCTTTGACAGCTGTCCCACAGAGCAAGTACAAGACCCCAGAGGTCCCGGCCACAGTCACATGACTGACCTGCCCTGTTTTCCGGGACCTCCTCCTACTGTACAGTCAGCTCACCTCCCTCTTATCCCTTTCTCTCCTTTGTCGTATTTATCTCACATTTATAAAAGCTCTTCTGTTTGCTGTTCTTGTGATATGCTTAAAGCTCTCTGCAGCTGGTTTAACTCTTTATTTACTTTTCAAGTACACATCAATGCCAAGCTTTGTATTCTATTTCCTCCCCAGCAGGCCTTTAAGCACTCTGCTGTGTGCTGCCTCTATTTTTTTTTTTGTGTCTGTGGAAACAACCCTGATGTTTCCACGGCTGAAAAGCCAAGACAGAAAGTCCTCTGGTTCCATTTCATATCACATCAATATGACATCAACGGCAGGAAGCAGCAGCAGCAGCAGCAGCATGTCTGTCCCTTTGTGTGTCTTGTTTCAGGACATGAGGATTTGAGGACGCTCTATTTTTGTTGGTCTCTGTGCTACAGATCCCTTCAGAGCCGCGAGTGTGTCTGATGGGACTCGTCACCAAACCACCTCTGACACCGAATCCAAGCTGGGTCTCATGATTTGTGGCTCAGACTTCTCAATAATAGCTACTGTGACGCTTCTGCTTCAAACACAGATAATTCCTGTTTGCACTGTGAGCTCTCAGACATACGCCATCGTAGTGCCCTGTCTGTGCTCTGTGTGCGTGCAGCACATGTTTTGGACACTAGATGACCCAGTCGGTCTCACAGATTTGTTGCCGAGTACTTCCGTTTACCCGTCTGAGTTTTACCTGCTTCTCATCTGCTGACCTGCTTTTATGTAAAACAAAGCATCCGTTGGTTAAATGTGCGCAGCGTTCCAGACCTACATGTTGCCCTGTTGTTGACATTCCTCAGCAGCTGATCCGTGTGGACTGGATGGTATTTCCTAAATAATGCAGGAGGACAGAGTGCAGAGCAGGAGGACATGGAGGCAGAAAGTGAAGGGAGAGATGTGGAGAGATCTTAAAAGGCTGCTCTCCAGTTACAGCCGAGCTGTGTCCGGACATGCGGTCCGAGAGAGACGGACAGAAACAGAGGGACGGGGTGGAGGACTAGCTCGGAGACACCAACCATCCTAACGGCAGCCCGTCGGGCCTCATGACCGAGACCAGCGACTCCAGACCAGAACCGTACACTGCTGCTCCGCTGGCCTTCACAGAGCATTGCATTGTGCTGTGTGCGTATGGATTGAATGGCGCGTATTGTTAAAGCGTTTCTCCCGGCTGATTATGTGGGAGCTCTCCATCAGGCCCACACTCAGCATACGGTGTGAGAGACTCGACCAGCCCGGCAGCACAGCGCAGCGCTTTCAGAGAGGAGCCGGCTCAGAGCGGACACTGCTGGCGTTTGTAGTCTAACACCGGACGGACCGACAGGCTTCATCAGAGCCTTAAAGAGGTTCCAGTGTCGAGACGGTGATGTCTGACCTCACCGAACCAGAGGAACAATGAATGTCAAGATTGGTCTTCCGCCAGTGACATTTTAGACTCTCTGAGCTTTTTATTACGCTCATCAGTCGGTAACACGCTTATTATTCTGGCTTCTTTTAACGTAATTACCTTGTGAGCTGTTGAAATATTCTGTTGAGCTATTGGTCGTTTTACACAACGACTGCTCATATGAAGAACGAAAACTGAAGCAGAATTTCACTGTGTTTCCTGTTTGTACTTCTTCTTAGTTTCTAACTTGTTAAACAAGATGTAAAATCAGCTGTTCATTAGCGAGTGTGTAACTCTCTTTGTGTGAAGGTGGCTGTGGAGCTTCACACTATACAACATGTTTTTCTTTTCTCAGGAAACTAATGTCAAAGATTGAACATTTTCAGTCCGGGACACAAAACTGTAGAATCCCCTGGCTGATAATATGTGAACATCTGGGACTGTCGTCTTTAAGACAGAGTTTCTCCTGTAATGTGCGCTGATATCTTTCTGTTTTGGTTTTGGACTCTGCAGCCAACAAGCACAGGAGCCTGTATGGGAGTCCGTACAACCAGCAGGCCTACGGAAGCCCGTACAGCACAAACGCAGCCAACAGCCCGTACAGCAGCGGCTTCAACTCGCCCTCCTCCACCCCGGGCAGAGTGCCCATCGTCAGACAGCAGCTGATGCCCAGCAACGCAGGTTTGGCTCTCTTTAAAGTTCACTGTCTGTTACAGAATATCTGTTTCTAAACCCATTGGAGTGTTCACACACGATTTCCTCAGCAGCACACCAGCGAAACGCAGCTGCAGAGAGGAACCCTCCGGCGATCAGCCCGCAGTCGTCCGTGGACAGTGAGCTGAGCACCTCGGAAATGGACGAGGACTCGGTGGGCTCCTCAACTACCTACAAACTCAATGACGTCACTGATGTCCAGATACTGGCTCGCATGCAGGAAGAGAGTAAGTACCTGGATCACTTTCATCTCCAGCACTGTACTTTAGTTTCCTGTTGTTGTTTTTTTACAGTGTAACTGTTTGTCCACAGGTCTGAGACAGGACTACGCAGCGACAGCGTCCAGACGCAGCTCGGGTTCGTCCTGCCACTCGTTGCGCCGCAGCACCTTCAGCGACCAGGAGCTCGACGCGCACAGTCTGGAGGACGAGGAGGAGGCGGCGCACCCGGCCTTCCACCTGCCCTCCAGCCGCTTCAGCCCCTCCCCTCGCCACTCTCCCCGCGCCTCCCCCAGGAACTCCCCCCGCTCGCGCTCCCCCGCCCGCTCCATCGACTACAGCCACAGCCGCAGCTCGCCTCAGCCCATCATCAGCCGCCTGCAGCAGCCCCGCCACTCGCTGCAGGGCCACGGGCACGACCTGCAGACCAACGTGGTGAAGAACGAAGGTAACCGGGGCGAGCGCAGATGTTTAACGGACGTCTCGGGGGTTCGTCACGTGTCGCTCAGCTCGAGCTCATTCCCTGCTGTGCTGCTCTTGTAGAAAAGCTGCGTCGCAGTCTTCCCAACCTCACTCGCTCCTCGGCGGCGGCGGCGGCTCAAACACCGGAGCCCGTCAAGAACAGCCGCAGCTGCGAGTCCAACCTGCAAGTGCCAAACGGAGGCTCGCCCCGACACCAGAACCAGTCTGCAAGTGAGTATCGTGACAGAAACAAACGGCATCGTTGTACGTGGTTTCATTTGACTGCGAGACAAACAAACACTGCACATGAATCTTTCAGACTGTCATTGCTGAAATCACTTTGTTGTCTGCTGACATCGTGTCAATATCCGTTTTGCTCTGTGAGTTTAGCCACACGACAGGCTGTGTTTTCCTGAGTCATTGTGGCTGCACCTCCAGTGGAGCGACTGTGCTGCTTTGTAGTGACATGGCTTTAGTGTTTGGGGATCCTCTTTGATCACTTTTAGTTGTAATATTTTTTTTATTCACTCACATTATTGTCTTGGTGTAACTTTCCCTTTAAAGAAGCGCACTCCTCCCGCAGACTGAAAGCATGACACCGGCAACACCGAGAATCCAGAGCGACTCGTGCTCTCTGTGACACTAACACCGCTTCACATTTCATGTCCAAAGGTTTCCTCTTCTGTCAGAGCTCAGAATCGTACCTCTGTGAGTTACGACTATCCGTTTGACGTAATCCTGTAATGGGGGATAAAGGTAATGGTGTTGTCCTAAACCCAGCGGCAGTAATCCCTCTCTGTTACTACAGGCAGATAGGAGAGGGGTCAAAGGGCGGGTTTGAGCTGCTTTAACATGTAGTGAATGCCTTTATCCTGTATTAAACAGCCCTCTGTGGATCAGCTGAGCTTTTTGTCTTTATACATGAGCAGAAATTATGTTTCCACATGAGTCTTTGTAGATTATTTTACTGTGGCGACTGACGGTTGGACAGTACGCGTTCTTCTATCTGAGCTCCGGGCGTACCGAGCATGTGAGCCTCTATCACTGACTTCTCTACCTGTAAAGCATGTGTAACCCGCACCGGCCTCCTTTTCTCTGTCTGTGCTGAGACTGGTGGATTGGCTGGGGACACTTTGCTCTGACTGTCTGCTGCTCCTTCGCCTGAGGATGTTTGTCTGCAGCGCCCTCTGGTGGCCTCAAAACTGCACTGCGGGCTCGAATGGCCTTCACTGCCTCAACAGCCCTTTTCCCCCTGAGGTAGTAATGCTGTGAGTCTCAGGCAGAGTGAAGTCGGACTCCCGTTCTGACATGTCCCTGTTTTCCAGCAGCAGCTCAGCTCCCGAGATACTCGACCCCTTCTCGCTCCTCCCCGAAACCCAAACAGCACCTCCAAAGCCCGACTGCCCTGCGAGGTAACAACCTGTTCCTCATCCTGCTGGAGGCTGACACTGACCTCACACAGACACGTCTACAGTCTGTAGAACACTACACTCAGCTGCCTATGTACAGACGGACTCTGAGACTGTGAGCTAACTCCCCAGCCTGAACACATCTGTGCCGGTATTGGCCCATAGTCACAGCGCCACCTATTGGCAACAGGAACAAACACGTCCTATGTTATCACATGCTTCTCCTCCAGGGTTGACCACATCCACCGGATAACTCTGGGACTGTGAGGTAACTCCCAGTGCAGTTTTGGCTTTTTGTTGCTTTGTGTGAAAGAAGTAGGTGGAGTAGGATGGTTGTTGGCTGGGATGAGCATGATGTTAAAATACCTCCCACAGATGTGCCACCAAACAGAGAGGATTTAATGTTCACATTTTAAAGGGAGAGTTGTTTCATCTGAGGATCATGTTGTTGTTTCTGTAAAAAGAAAACAAAATGATCAGAGTTCAGTTGTGTTAAAACCGTGATTTGTGCAGATTCTCATCCTTCAAATATGTCCGGCTACATAAAAACAAACATCACTTATCTGTTCATCGTTGACGACCATCTTAACTTGGATGTCGGTACACAGGTTGTTGTTGTTGTTTTTTTGTCCATCCTGTTTTTCTGGCATTGCAAACAGCCGAACCTCATACACTCATTGTTGTCTTTATTACATCACAACAACTTTTGTCATTGTTAAGTTGATTATAAATGTATAATATAAAAGTACAAACTCCCTTCTCTTGTTGATATGTTAAGATGAATTCAATAACTAGAGGTTTTCATTTTGTTTTCACCAAACTGAGCATAAAGTATTTGTGCAAACTGCTTTCATTGTCAGACATGAGGTCAGCTGTGTCCCGCAGGGACGAGACGCTCGTTTGCATGAGAAGGAAACAAGCGTCCGCATTTATCAACATTTTGCTTTGAACAATCTGTATTCAAATCGATGCAGCAGGAAGACGGTCTTTTTCTTTTTTTATTTGTTTTTATTTACATGTGCACTTCTGATCGTAACCTGGCACCTTTTAATACCCACAATGCAACTCTGCTGCCAACAATTGAGTCTGAGATTTGTGTGCGTTACGCTGTTAGGGGTTAACGTAGCGTTGAGCCTGAGGAGGAGCTGCAGAGGTCCGGTGAGCTCACTGCTCGCCAACTCTTCACCTCCAGGTCGGTTCCGTTTACAGATTTAAGTCTTCAGACCGAACCGACGAGAGTTTATCAGACATTCGTGCAGCTTCCTCTCAAGGCTTCATCCAACCTCCTCACACCTGCGGTACTTCTCAGCAGCACCTGCAAACAGAGCCCGATGTGTTTGATAAGACCTCCGTCACTTTCTATACTGTCTGGGTCAAGGCTACATTACATTTGTCTGTCCTCGACTCCCTCCGCTGCTCACAGATACTCTACGCTCTCACTCGTTATTTCAGGCGAGCTGATGGTAAATCGTACCTGCCACATGATAAATAGGATTGTTGCACCTGTTGGTCAAGAGCCATGTCAGTTAGTAAAGAGGCAGCACGAGGCACCACATGCGAGCCCGTCCTCAGCACCTTCCTCTGTCTCTGTTGTCTTCGTCTTTGTCTAGTCCCACTCTCCTGTTGCTTTGGAGAAGAAGGGGATTTCAGTGAGTATTCACTGAGGGCTTCCACCTTTCACTATTGTGATTGTGGTTCCTCGCCGTGGTCGTATTGATGTTGTGCTGCTGGTTTTCACTACAGTTCATGCTGTGTGCGTCTCTCACCTCATTCTGTCAACACATTAAGAATCACAGTAGCCAGCTGTTAGATAAACGTTTCTGTTTATTTTCTGTTTGTTTTTAACTTCATTTTCTAGTTCTTTGGCAGATTTGACCTCATTTGTGAATTTGGTATGATGTGGCCAGTAAAGACCTACTTACTGTGCGTGCCATCATATTTAGATCTCCCTCACACCATTGTGATCTTGATCATGACTTCATTGTTGAGCTGAATCCTCTGAATGTGTATTAAGACATGTGAACGTGATCCAGGTCCTCCTGACTGTGTTCCTGCTCTGCTGTCTTCAGTCCCGTCTCCCAGTAAGCTGCGGACTCCCGCCACCCCGTCCCCGCTGGCCCTGAGGCAGCCGGTGAAGGCCACATCCACCCCCAACTCTGCCACCTCCACCCCCACCCGCTCCCTGGCTGCTCCACGCAGCGGCCTGCCCCGGCCCAGTGCTTCTGCGGGAGGAGGAGGAGGTGGAGGAGGAGGAGGAGGAGGAGGAGGAATCCCTCTGCCCCGCAGCAAACTGGCCCAACCTGTGCGCAGGTACGTACATCTACAGACAAACTGGCTTTAACTTCCATAAATCCATAGCAGGCTGATATTACCGTACATGTTTTTAAAAATGTTTTCCATTTTGTTTTGTCTTTTTCTGCCCTCGTGTCCCTCTCAGATCTCTTCCTGCTCCTCGGACCTACGGCGGCGCGGGTGACAACTGGAGGGAAGGTTGTTACTGAGGCGGCCCAGCAGGGGGCTCTCCAGTCAAACTATCAACACGAGGAGGCAGACTTTACAATATGGCACTTTATCTACCTTAGGTGACTTTTACATTAGAGAGAGAGAGAGAGAGACACTGAGTCCCAAAAATCGAGAGAATTGAGAATCTATAAAAAAAAAAAAAAAAAGAAGAGGACAGTGTCCACATGGTGTCAAAGAGAACCTCCCATGGTGTCTCTCTGAGGGTCTGGCTCTGGAGGGATCAGGCATGTAGTGCAGACAGCCCGCAAGATGCCAAAGAAAACAACCCGACTCCAGCTCCGCCAACAGAGGACACGCCGCCTGCCTTTGGTTCGACTGCAATCATCCGTGAGACTGTCCACGTGTCTCCGTGCCCAGCTTTCCTCTCTCCTCTCCCCCTCCCCCCCCCCCCCCCCCCCCCCCCCCCCCCCCCCCCCCCCCCCCCCCCCCCCCCCCCCCCCCCCCCCCCCCCCCCCCCCCCCCCCCCCCCCCCCCCCCCCCCCCCCCCCCCCCCCCCCCCCCCCCCCCCCCCCCCCCCCCCCCCCCCCCCCCCCCCCCCCCCCCCCCCCCCCCCCGCCCCCCCCTGCTCCTTTTTCACCTCCCTCAGGTTGAAATGTTGCCACGCATTTCTCTCTTTATGCTCTGTGTTTAACAGATGTCGGTGAGCGATCTCTATGATGATGCTGTGCAGGTGAACTGTCCCGTAATGTTCGAGAACTGTCCGTGTCTTACAACAGTAAAAGCACCTCTGTGTGGGTATGACATTAAAGAATCTTTCCTCTTGTAAGATCAGCCAGAATGTATGCACAAGTTTGTTTTGGAAATTATTTATTCAAATTATTTAAGAAGTATATGTCCAAACATCCATATCAGTATTTTATTTTGGAATTTCAGTCGTTTAAAAATGTACATTTTTGAACCTCAACTGCAAGCTAACGCTCCAAAGCCTTTTTTTGTTGTTGTTTTCAAAGCGTAAGATCAGGACCGTGATGAACGGCCCCTCGGCCGAAGCCTCAGTTCTGACTCGACCACAGTTTGCCGAGATGATACTTTTCCATTGAAGTGCTTTGAGTGGGTCGACATGAGGTCGGAGTTCAGTCTGATGTCTGAAGCTAACTTCATTTACAAAGAAGCCTGAGCTCGTCGTTCACCCGTTCAGCCGACGAAACCAAGAAAACGAATGATGTGGTTTATTAAATCCCCGTTACAGATTAGTCCGTGTGTATCAGTCAGACCGTGAAAATAACAACAACAATGTCTTGAATAAGATGACAAGTTAAATCAGTGACTGGCTTTACCTCTTGTGCTACGACCATGAATCTAAAGGCACGCCAGTGTTCAGGAAGGTGTTCTGGTAATTGGTGTGGTGGGTGTTCTTAATTAAACTAGTGCCTATAATTTAACGTTTCACTTGAGTTTGAACATCATGTTTTTGTTTGTATTTGTATCATCATTTTGTGCCAATCTCTGATTTTGCCTTCATCGTTTGCATTTCCGCTCAACTGATTTGCTTGCCTGGTTGTTTTTGTAACTAAAATCAACACATTTATATTTGCTTTAAAAAAAAAATTAAAAAAAACTATTATTATGCGCCTTCATATTTATAACTAATTACTCGTTCTGTAAATGAAACTATTTATTAAAGAGAGAGGTGCCTCTGTCAAAGATCAGATTCAGCGGGAAGCTCGGACGAATGTTGCAAAAAGATATGCCACACCTTTTGTGTGAAACTTTTTGTTATTCAACTTTTTTTTATATCCACAAACATGACATTCGGTTTCCCTGTGTAAAGTCACATTTCAAATAAAAGCTGAAAAGTTGCTGTCTCTCTCTCTCTCTCTTTTTGGACGACTTTGACACAACGAAAGTCATCGTTACAAACTCCCAACGTGAACGAAGCAAATTCAAGTTTTAATGATCGTGTGAGCGGAGATGTTTGAGCAGATCGTGCCTGCAGAACATTTGAGCGACCGACGGTGCGTCGACGCCAACTACTACTGACAAACGGGGAACCCAGACATATTAAGAGTTCAATTATTTTGCAGTACCAGGATGTCTGTAAACTACAACGTAACCCGGCGTCGCTGGCAAGATGAGCGCTGATAACACGACACTTTACGTCACGATTAAATCCAAAGTATTTAAGCGAGGAATGAAATGAAAGGGGAAAACCTGCAGCTCTCGGTTTGGGTCGGATCACAAAGGACACTTCTGTCCTTTCAAAACTTGCTCTGGAATATAAGTTGCATAAATCTGTCATGGCGTGCTCTCAATCTTCACTTCAGGATTTCCATTTTTATAAAGAAACTTTACGGCGTGATGAGGACTTAACTTTCAGTGACACAACCAATGCCAGAAGGTCACTTTGGTCATTTGGTAACGATCGCTGAGCTCAAAAACAAACAAACAATGGAAAGTATTCTTTTCATCGACCTTGATGGAACAATTGTTCCAGGAAACAACCAAGAATATGTTTCTGTAGCTATAATAAATATGTCATCATTGTGTGGAGTTATCTGTTGAACTATTTCAATCTCGGGCGGTGAGTTAAACTGGGGGAGAGGAAGTGTGAGTGCAGGTTTGAAAGCGACTCTTTGAGTCAGAGGGGAGACTTTCAGAGATAATTACATTCAGTAACAGGAACAATTATTGTCAGTAAAAGGAAATAACGATGAAGTTTAGAGCTCGTGGATTATATTATTGGCAATACGCTAACTTTGAGGATACTGTCGACTTTATAGTCGGTCAACTGACGGTTGAAGCAGGTGCAGAGCACTTCATACTTAGAGGAGAAAGCCTGTTGTGCTTTGTTGTCTCTGTATATTCAAACTTATTTCGTGCTCACAAATGAATTAAAACGTGAATGAAATGCTATTTCGTGGCTCCATTTAGTAATTCGTGCTCACCATTACATTTTGTTCTCTCTATTGCCACTCAGGCTCCATAACTGACCTTGATAATCATTTATTCTATCTATACTGAAAAAGGGCCTTTTTCTTTCCACCGACAGGCTAAGATTTTGATTTTAAGTGACTTACGGAGAGAATCCCTACAGATAAACTTTATGTCATCCAAGTTTTCACAGAAATACGACTGTACTACTGAAAATGAGGTTGCAGCTCGTTTGTCTTACTTCCTGCGGGAGGAATGAAACGTGATTCGTGTTTCACGTTCAATTAACGACTTATTGATACGAGGACGTTCAAAACTAAGTATCTTTCCCACTTTACCGACGTCGGT